>NC_140273.1:19348533-19551999 GCF_964030765.1 Micromesistius poutassou
GTGTCCACATCGAGGAAGGTGGTTTGTTCATGCAGTGCATCCTTCAATACCTGCACTGCAAGGCTTTCAGTGGGAACAGCAGATTCTTTGTTGAAGATCAGCCTCAAGTCCACAAAGACTGATCCCTTACTAGAAATGTGATAATGAAAATGAAACAAAAACACCAGAATTAGGATAAACTAGTTTCAAAGCTTTTTAGCTTTTCTATCACTATCATATTGATTGGAAATCATCTATGTTATATACATGAAGGTATTCATTAATAAATAAACAGCATGAAAATAATTCAATAAAAGTGGTGGTACTTACACAAAAAGTATTTCAATAAAATTGGTTGTACTTACGCAAAAGAGTTGATTGTACTCCTGGAATATGTTGCAGGAAAACTAGGTTTAAAGCCATTGTTAACCTATTATAAGATATAAAATGTATTAATATTCAACATGTTTTATGTTTTTCATGTTAAAATGCAGGAATTCAATATTTTTTATAATTCAAACTGAAATAAATCTTCATATCATTATCTCACCTCTGTTGTAACATTAGCAGCCAGCTCCTCATAGGCTGTGGAGCTTGTATCTAAGTAGTCGTCTATAAATGTACGTCTCATGCTGAATCTTAAATCAATAGTCCCTTCATTTTCTGAAGGGGGATCAGCAGTTGTCGTTGTTGACACTGCAGTTGTCGATGATCCTGCAGTTGCTGTTGTGGGTCCTACAGTTGTAGCTTCTGATCCATGAATTGTTGTTGGTTCAGGATTTGGCGTTGTTGGTCCTGCAGTTGTTGTTGTTGATCCTGCAGTAGTAGTTAATGTTGTTGTTGTTGATGGTCCTGCAGTTGGTGTTGGTAAAGCAGTTGTCATTATAGCTTCTGAAGTTGTCGTTGTTGACACTGCAGTTGTCGATGATCCCACAGTTGTTGTCGTGGGTCCTGCAGTTGTAGCTCCAGATCCATGAATTGTTGTTGGTTCATCAGTTGCCGTTGTAGGTCCTGCAGTGGTTGTTGTTGGTCCTGTAGTCGTAGCTCTTGGACCAGCAGTTGTTGTTGTTGCTCCTGCAGTTGTTGCTAAAGCAGTTGTCGATATTGGTCCTGCATTTGAAGCTGTTGGTCCAGCAATTGTTGTTTGTTCAGCAGTTGTCGTTGTCAGTCCTGCAGTCGTTGTTTTTGGCAATGCAGTTGTAGCTGTTGGACCAGCAGTTGTTGTTGGTTCAGCAGTTGCCATTGTTGGTCCTGCAGTTGTTGTTGTTGTGGGTCCCGTGATAGTAGTTAATGGTCCTGCAGTTGTTGTTGCTCGTCCTGCAGTGGTTGTTTGTCCTGAAGTTGTTGTAGTTGGTCCTATTAAGGTAGGTCATGCAGAGGGAGTGATTTTATATTTAAATATATTATCTTGAGGTGAATGAAACCTTTTACAGTACTATTTACAACCCACCCATCTTGCTTTGCTAATGAAGTGTTTAAACTAGCAATTTATGTGAAATTATAATTGTAGTGTTATAGTTACCTGCAGCAATAGTAGTAGTGTCCACATCAAGGAAGGTGATTTGTTCATGCAGTGCATCCTTCAATACCTGCACTGCAAGGCTTTCAGTGGGAACAGCAGATTCTTTGTTGAAGATCAGCCTCAAGTCCACAAAGACTGATCCCTTACTAGAAATGTGATAATGAAAATGAAACAAAAACACCAGAATTAGGATAAACTAGTTTCAAAGCTTTTTAGCTTTTCTATCACTATCATATTGATTGGCAATCATCTATGTTATATATATAAAGAGCATGAAAGTAATTCAATAAAAGTGGTGGTACTTACGCAAAAAATATTTCAATAAAATTGGTTGTACTTACGCAAAAGAGTTGATTGTACTCCTGGAATATGTTGCAGGAAAACTAGGTTTGAAGCCATTGTTAACCTATTATAAGATATAAAATGTATTAATATTCAACATGTTTTATGTTTTTCATGTTAAAATGCAGGAATTCAATATTTTTTATAATTCAAACTGAAATAAATCTTCAAATCATTATCTCACCTCTGTTGTAACATTAGCAGCCAGCTCCTCATAGGCTGTGGAGCTTGTATCTAAGTAGTCGTCTATAAATGTACGTCTCATGCTGAATCTTAAATCAATAGTCCCTTCATTTTCTGAAGGGGGATCAGCAGTTGTCTTTGTTGACACTGCAGTTGTCGATGATCCTGCAGTTGCTGTTGTGGGTCCTGCAGTTGTAGCTTCTGATCCATGAATTGTTGTTGGTTCAGGATTTGGCGTTGTTGGTCCTGCAGTTGTTGTTGTTGATCCTGCAGTAGTAGTTAATGTTGTTGTTAATGGTCCTGCAGTTGGTGCTGGTAAAGCAGTTGTCATTATAGGTCCTGAAGTTGTCGTTGTTGACACTGCAGTTGTCGATGATCCCGCAGTTGCTGTCGTGGGTCCTGCAGTTGTAGCTTCTGATCCATGAATTGTTGTTGGTTCAGGATTTGGCGTTGTTGCTCCTGAAGTTGTTGATCCTGCAGTTGTTTGTGTTGGTCCTTCCGTTGTTGTTAGTTCTGTGTTTGTAGTTGATGTTGGTCCTGCAGTTGTGTGTTCTGCTGTTGTAACTGGTGGTCCTTTAACTGTTGTTGTTGGTCCTTTAGTCTTTGTTGTTGGTCCTGCTGCAGTAGTTGATCGTTTTTCAGTCGTTATTTGTTGCTCAGTGGTTGTTGGTCCTGCAGTTGTTGAGGGTTTTGCTTTGGTAGTTGTTGGCCCTGCAGTTGTTGATTTTGTTTCAGTAGTTGTGGTTGATGGTCCTGCAGTTGTTGTTGCTAGTCCTGCTGAAGTAGTTGATGGTCTTGCAGCTGGTGTTGTCGGTTCTGCAGTTTCAGTTGATCCTGCTGTAGCAGTCGGTGGTCCTGAATTTGTTGTTGTGTCTCCTGCTTTAGTAGTTGTGAGTCCTGCAGAAGTAGTTATGGGTCCTACATTTGTTGATGTTGGTTCAGTAGTTGTCGTTGTTGGTCCTGAAGTTGTTTCTCCTTCTGTTGTTGTTGGTCCTGTGTTTGTAGTTGTGTGTTCTGCTGTTGTAATTTGTGGTCTTTTAACTGTTGTTGTTGGTTCTTCAGTTTTGGTTGTTGGTCCTGCTGCAGTAGTTGTTACTTGTTTTGCAGTGGTTGTTGGTCCTGCAGTTGTTGTTGTGGGTCCTGCAGTTTCAGTTGGTCTTGATGTAGCAGTCGTTGGTCCTGAATTTGTTGTTGTGTGTCCTGCTTTAGTAGTTGTGGACCCTACAGAAGTAGTTGTGGGTACTGCAGTTGTTGTTTTTGGTGCTGCAGTTGTTGTTGTGGTTTTTCCTGCCGTTGTTGATGATCCTGAAGTTGTTGTTGTGGGTCTTGCCGTTTTTGTGGATCCCACGGTAGAAGTTAATAGTCCAGTAGTTGTTGTTGATCCTGCAGCTGTTCTTGCTGGTTTTGCTGTTGTAGTTGTTGGTCCTGCAGTTGTTCTTTGTACTGCAGTTGTAGTGAGTCCTGCTGTAGCAGTTGTGGATCGTACTGTAGTAGTTGTGGGAATTGCATTTGTTGTTATTGGTCCTGCAGTTGTTTGTCCTTCTGTTGTGGCTGCGGGTCCTACAGTTGTTGTTGGTCCTGCAATTGTTGTTGTTGCTGCAGCAAATGTTGTCGTTGGTGCAGCAGTTGTTGTCATTAGTTCAGCAGTTGTTATCATTGGGGCAGCAGTTGTTGTGGTGGGTCCAGCAGTTGTCGTTGTTGGTCCTGAAGTTGTCGTTGTTGGTGGTGCAGTTGTTGTTAGTTCAGCAGTTGTTGTCGTTGGTGCAGCAGTTGCCGTTGTTAGTGCAGCAGTTGTCGTTGTTGGTGCAGCAGTTGTGATTGTTGGTGCAGCAGTTGTCATTGTTGTTGCAGCTGTTGTCGTCGTTGGTGCAGCAGTTGTCGTTGATCCAGCATTTGTTTTTGTTGGTGCAGCAATTGTCGTTGTTGGTGCAGCAGTTATTGTTGTTGGTCCTAAAGTGTTCGTTGTTGGTGCGGCAGTTGTCGTTGTTGCTGCAGGAGTTGTTGTCGTTATTTCAGCATTTGTTGTCGTTGGTGCAGCAGTTGTTGTCGTTGGTGCAGCAGTTGTTGTCGTTGGTTCAGCAGTTGTTGTTGTTGGTGCAGCAGTTGTTGTGGGTGCTGCAGATGTTGTGGTGGGTCCAGCAGTTGTTGTGGATCCCACGGTAGAAGTTAATAGTCCAGTAGTTGTTGTTGTTTCTGCAGCTGTTCTTGATGGTTTTGCTGTTGTAGTTGTTGGGCCTGCAGTTGTTCTTTGTACTGCAGTTGTAGTGAGTCCTGCTGTAGTAGTTGTGGATTGTGCTGTAGTAGTTGTGTGTATTGCATTTGTTGTTATTGGTCCTGCAGTTGTCTGTCCTTCTGTTGTGGCTGTGGGTCCTACAGTTCTTGTTGTTGGTCCTGCAATTGTCGTTGTTGGTGCAGCAGTTATTGTTGTTGGTGCAGCAGTTTTCGTTGTTGGTGCAGCAGTTGTTGTTGTTGGTGCAGCAGTTGTTGTCGTTGGTGCAGCAGTTGTTGTTGTTGGTGCATCAGTTGTTCTGGGTGCTGCAGATGTTGTGGTGGGTCCAGCAGTTGTTGTTGTTGGTCCTGAAGTTATCGTTGTTGGTGCAGCAGTTGTTGTTGTTGTTGGTGCAGTAGTTGTTGTTGATGCAGCAGTTGTCGTTATTGGTCCAGCAGTTGTTGTCGTTGGTGCAGCAGTTGTTGTCATTGGTGCAGCAGTTGTTTTCGTTGGTCCAGCAGTTGTTGTCGTTGGTTCAGCAGTTGTTGTTGTTGGTGCATCAGTTGTTGTCATTGGTACAGCATATGTGGTTGTTGGTCCCGCAGTAGTTGTGGTGGGTGCAGCAGTTGCCGTTGGTGCAGCAGTTGTTGTCGTTGGTGCAGCAGCTGTCGTTGTTGGTCCAGCAGTTGTTGTCGCTGGTGCAGCAGTTGTTGTCATTGGTGCAGCAGTTGTTTTCGTTGGTCCAGCAGTTGTTGTCGTTGGTTCAGCAGTTGTTGTCGTTGGTGCAGCAGTTGTTGTCATTGGTACAGCATTTGTGGTTGTTGGTCCCGCAGTAGTTGTGGTGGGTGCAGCAGTTGTTGTCGTTGGTGCAGCAGTTGTTGTGGGTACTGCAGATGTTGTGGTGGGTCCAGCAGTTAAAGTGGTTGGCTCTGCATTTGTCGTTGTTGCTGCAGCAGTTGTTGTTGTTGGTGCAGCAGTTGTCGTTGTTGGTCCAGCAGTTGTTGTCGCTGGTGCAGCAGTTGTTTTCGTTGGTCCAGCAGTTGTTGTTGGTTTAGCAGTTGTTGTCGTTGGTGCAGCAGTTGTGGTTGTTGGTTCAGGAGTAGTTGTGGTGGGTGCAGCAGTTGTTGTTGGTGCAGCAGTTGTTGTCGTTGGTTCTGCATTTGTCGTTGTTGCTTCAGCAATTGTTGTCGTTGGTGCAGCTGTTGTCGTTGGTCGAGCAGTTGACGTCGTTGGTGCAGCAGTTGTCATTGTTGTTGCAGCAGTTGTCGTTGATCCAGCAGTTGTTTTCGTTGGTGTTGTTCGTCCTAAAGTTTTCGTTGTTGGTGCAGCAGTTGTTGTTGGTGCAGCAGTTATTGTTGTTGGTCCTAAAGTTTTCGTTGTTGGTGCAGCAGTTGTTGTTGGTGCAGCAGTTGTTGTCGTTGGTGCAGCAGTTGTTGTCGTTGGTGCAGCAGTTGTTGTGGGTGCTGCAGATGTTGTGGTGGGTCTAGCAGTTGATGTTGTTGGTCCTAAAGTTTTCGTTGTTGGTGCAGCAGTTGTTGTTGGTGCAGCAGTTGTTGTTGTTGGTGCAGCAGTTGTTGTTGATGCAGCAGTTGTCGTTATTGGTCCAGCAGTTGTTGTCATTCGTGCAGCAGTTGTTTTCGTTGGTCCAGCAGTTGTTGTTGTTGGTGCATCAGTTGTTGTCATTGGTACAGCATTTGTGGTTGTTGGTCCCGCAGTAGTTGTGGTGGGTGCAGCAGTTGTCGTTGGTGCAGCAGTTGTTGTCGTTGGTGCAGCAGTTGTTGTCGTTAGTGCAGCAGTTGTTGTGGGTAATGCAGATGTTGTGGTGGGTCCAGCAGATAAAGTGGTTGGCTCTGCATTTGTCGTTGTTGCTGCAGCAGTCGTTGTTGTTGGTGCAGCAGTTGTCGTTGTTGATGCAGCAGTTGTTGTTGTTGGTGCAGCAGCTGTCAATGTTGGTCCAGCAGTTGTTGTCGCTGGTGCAGCAGTTGTTGTCGTTGGTGCAGCAGTTGCTGTTGGTGCAGCAGTTGTTTTCGTTGGTCCAGCAGTTGTTGTTGGTTTAGCAGTTGTTGTTGTTGGTGCATCAGTTGTGGTTGTTGGTTCAGGAGTAGTTGTGGTGGGTGCAGCAGTTGTTGTTGGTGCAGCAGTTGTTGTCGTTGGTGCAGCAGTTGTTGTGGGTACTGCAAATGTTGTGGTAGGTCCAGCAGTTGTGGTGGTTGGTTCTGCATTTGTCGTTGTTGCTTTAGCAATTGTTGTCGTTGGTGCAGCTGTTGTCGTTGGTTGAGCAGTTGTCATCATTGGTAAAGCAGTTGTCGTTGGTATAGCAGTTGTTGTCGTCTGTGCAGCAGTTGTTGATGTTGTGGATCCCACGGTAGTAGTTAATAGTCCAGAAGTTGTTGTTGGTTCTGCAGCTGTTCTTGATGGTTTTGCTGTTGTAGTTGTTGGGCCTGCAGTTGTTCTTTGTACTGCAGTTGTAGTGAGTCCTGCTGTAGCAGTTGTGGATCGTGCTGTAGTAGTTGTGTGTATTGCATTTGTTGTTATTGGTCCTGCAGTTGTCTGTCCTTCTGTTGTGGCTGTGGGTCCTACAGTTGTTGTTGTTGGTCCTGCAATTGGTGTTGTTGCTGCAGCAAATGTTGTTGTTGGGGCAGCAGTTGTTGGCGTTAGTTCAGCAGTTGTTGTCGTTGGTGCAGCAGTTGTGATTGTTGTTGCAGCTGTTGTCGTCGTTGGTGCACCAGTTGTCGTTGATCCAGCATTTGTTTTTGTTGGTGCAGCAATTGTCGTTGTTGGTGCAGCAGTTGTTGTTGTTGGTGCAGCAGTTGTTGTCGTTGGTGCAGCAGTTGTTGTCGTTGGTGCAGCAGTTGTGGTTGTTGGTTCAGGAGTAGTTGTGGTGGGTGCAGCAGTTGTTGTCGTTGGTGCAGCAGTTGTCGTGGGTACTGCAAATGTTGTGGTGGGTCCAGGAGTTGTGGTGGTTGGTTCTGCATTTGTCGTTGTTGCTTCAGCAATTGTTGTCGTTGGTGCAGCTGTTGTCGTTGGTCGAGCAGTTGTCGTCGTTGGTATAGCAGTTGTTGTCGTTGGTGTAGCAGTTGTTGTCGTTGGTGCAGCAGTTGTTGTCGTTAATTCAGCAGTTGTTGTCGTTGGGGCAGCAGTTGTTGTGGTGGGTCCAGCAGTTGTCGTTGTTGGTCCTGAAGTTCTCATTGTTGGTGCAGCAGTTGTCGTCGTTGGTGCAGCAGTTGTCGTTGATCCAGCAGTTGTTTTCGTTGGTGCAGCAATTGTCGTTGTTGGTTCAGCAGTTATTGTTGTTGGTCCTAAAGTTTTCGTTGTCGGTGCAGCAGTTGTCGTTGTTGGACCAGCAGTCGTCGTTGGTGCAGCAGTTGTTGTCGTTGGTGCAGCAGTTGTTGTGGGTACTGCAGATGTTGTGGTGGGTCCAGCAGTTGAAGTGGTTGGTTCTGTAGTTGTTGTTGTTGCTTCAGCAATTGTTGTCGTTGGTGCAGCTGTTGTTGTCGTTGGTGTAGCAGTTGTTGTCGTTGGTGTAGCAGTTGTTGATTTTGTTTCAGCAGTTGTGGTTGATGGTGCTGCAGTTGCTGTTGCTAGTCCTGCTGATGTAGTTGATGGTCTTGCAGCTGGTGTTGTCGGTTCTGCAGTTTCAGTTGGTCCTGCTGTAGCAGTCGGTGGTCCTGAATTTGTTGTTGCATCTCCTGCCTTAGTAGTTGTGAGTCCTGCAGAAGTAGTTGTGGGTACTGCAGTGGTTGTTATTTGTGCTGCAGGTATTGTTAGTCCTGTAGTTGTTGATGTGGGTCCTACAGTAGTAGTCTTGGGTCCTGCTGTAGTTGTTGTTGCTGCTACAGATATTATTGATTGTCCTGCTGAAGCAGTGGTGAGTCCTGCAGTAGTAGGTGTTGGTCCTTTTGTTGCAGTTGTGGTTGTAGTTTGTTTATTATTCGTCACAATATTAGATCCATCCAGGTTGATGATGCCCCTGGATATTGCTTCCATCAATACCTGCATAGCAGTGCTTTCACTGGGAACAACTGATTTGTTTTTGAAGATCAGTTCCAAGTCCACAACGACTGATCCATTACTAGAAACAAAGAGAGGCAAACATTAACTTATTTAATGATTATCTTATGTTTATTTGTCAGAACTTATGTTTTTTGTATAATGCATATTTGTGAAAGGGATAACAATGAGGTTTTTGTGATGGTGATAATAACAATAATAAAAAGACTGTAAGAAATATTAAACACGTACCTGAAGGATTTAACTTTGCTCCTGGAAAAAATATCTTCAAAATAGGCTTCAAAGCCTTTGTCTACCTAATGTGAAAAATATAATATTGGGATTAAAACTATAATTCAGGCAATAATGACTGGAAATTGCAAATTATTGATTTAAGTAAAACATCAAAAGACTATTAGTATCTCACCTCTGTTGTAACATTATTAGAGAGGACCTGAAAGTCTGTGGAGGTAGGGTCTGAGTATTGTTTGATAAATGTTTGGCTTAAACTGAATGTTATCTCCAAAGTCCCTTCTTCTGAAGTGGTAGTGGGTCCTGCAGTTATAGTAGTGGAATCTGCAGTCGCTGCTGTGGGTACTTGTGTATTCGTTGTGGGTCCAGCTGTAGTAGTTGAGCGTCCTACAGTAGTAGTCGTTGATCCTTTATTTGTTGTTATTGGTACTGCAGTTGTTTTTGATCCTGCAGTTTTTGTAGTTCCTCTATTTGTTGTGGTTAGTTCTGCAGTAGTTGTTATGAGTCCTGCAATTGTTGATGTTCCTGCAGTTGTTGTTTGTTCAGCAGTTGCCGATGTTGGTCCTTTATATGTTATTGGTCCTGCAGTAGTTGTTGGTCTTTTTGTTGTTGTCGTGGGTCTCGTGTTAGTCGGTAATGATCCTACAGTTGTTGGTGTTGGTTCTGCAGTCGTTGTTGCGATAGTTGTTGGTCCTACAGTTGTTGATGTTGGTTCAGTAGTTGTCGTTGTTGGTCCTGAAGTTGTTTCTCCTTCTGTTGTTGTTGGTCCTGTGTTTGTAGTTGTGTGTTCTGCTGTTGTAATTTGTGGTCTTTTAACTGTTGTTGTTGGTTCTTCAGTTTTGGTTGTTGGTCCTGCTGCAGTAGTTGTTACTTGTTTTGCAGTGGTTGTTGGTCCTGCAGTTGTTGTTGTGGGTCCTGCAGTTTCAGTTGGTCTTGATGTAGCAGTCGTTGGTCCTGAATTTGTTGTTGTGTGTCCTGCTTTAGTAGTTGTGGACCCTACAGAAGTAGTTGTGGGTACTGCAGTTGTTGTTTTTGGTGCTGCAGTTGTTGTTGTGGTTTTTCCTGCCATTGTTGATGATCCTGCAGTTGTTGTTGTGGGTCTTGCCGTTTTTGTGGATACCACGGTAGAAGTTAATAGTCCAGTAGTTGTTGTTGATCCTGCAGCTGTTCTTGCTGGTTTTGCTGTTGTAGTTGTTGGTCCTGCAGTTGTTCTTTGTACTGCAGTTGTAGTGAGTCCTGCTGTAGCAGTTGTGGATCGTGCTATAGTAGTTGTGGGTATTGCATTTGTTGTTATTGGTCCTGCAGTTGTCTGTCTTTCTGTTGTGGCTGCGGGTCCTACAGTTGTTGTTGTTGGTCCTGCAATTGTTGTTGTTGCTGCAGCAAATGTTGTCATTGGTGCAGCAGTTGTTGTCATTAGTTCAGCAGTTGATGTCGTTGGGGCAGCAGTTGTTGTGGTGGGTCCAGCAGTTGTCGTTGTTGTTCCTGAAGTTGTCATTGTTGGTGGCGCAGTTGTTGTTGGTGCAGCATTTGTCGTTGGTGCAGCATTTGTTGTTGTTGTTCCTACCAAAGTTGTTTTGGGTGCGGCATTTGTTGTCGTTGGTCCAGCAGTTGCCGTTGTTAATGCAACAGTTGTCGTTGTTGGTGCAGCAGTTGTGATTGTTGGTGCAGCAGTTGTCATTGTTGTTGCAGCAATTGTCGTCGTTGGTACAGCAGTTGTCGGTGATCCAGCAGTTGTTTTAGTTGGTGCATTAATTGTCGTTGTTGGTGCAGCAGTTATTGTTGTTGATCCTAAAGTTTTCGTTGTTGGTGCGGCAGTTGTGGTTGATGCTGCAGCAGTTGTTGTCGTTATTTCAGCATTTGTTGTCGTTGGTGCAGCAGTTGTTGTCGTTATTTCAGCATTTGTTGTCGTTGGTGCAGCAATTGTTGTGGGTGCTGCATATGTTGTGGTGGGTCCAGTTGTTGTTGTTGTTGGCGCAGCAGTTGTCGTTGTTGGTCCAGCAGTTGTTGTCGTTGGTGCAGCAGTTGTTGTCGTTGGTTCATTTGTTGTCGTAGGTGCATCAGTTGTTGTCATTGGTGCAGAAGTTGTGGTTGTTGGTCCTTCAGTAGTTGTGGTGGGTTCAGCAATTGTCGTTGGTGCAGCAGTTGTTGTCATTGGTACAGCAGTTGTTGTCGTTGGTTCAGCAGTTGTTGTGGGTACTACAGATGTTGTGGTGGGTCCAGCAGTTAAAGTGGTTGGTTCTGCAATTGTCGTTGTTGCTGCAGCAGTTGTTGTTGTTGGTGCCGCAGTTGTCGTTGTTGGTGCAGAAGTTGTCGTTGTTGGTGCAGAAGTTGTCGTTGTTGGTGCAGCAGTTGTTGTCGTTGGTTCAGCAGTTGTCGTCATTGGTGCAGCAGTTGTCGTTGGTGTAGCAGTTGTTGTCGTTGGTGCAGCAATTTCTGTGGGTCCTGCAGATGTGGTGGGTCCAGGAGTTGTGGTGGTCGGTTCTGCAGTTGTCGTTGTTACTGCAGCAGTCGTTGTAGTTGGTGCAGCAGTTGTTGTTGTGGGTCCTGCAGTTATTGTGGTGGGTCCAGCAGTTGTCGTTCTCGGTCCTGAAGCTGTCGTTGTTGGTGCAGCTGTTGTTGTTCGTGTAGCAGTTGTTGTCATTAGTGCAGCAATTGTGGTGGGTGCAGCAGTTGTTCTTGTTGGTGCAGCAGTTGTCGTTGGTGCAGCAGTTGTTGTGGGCCCTGCAGATGTTGTGGTGGGTCCAGCAGTTGTGATGGTTGGTCCTGCAGTTGTCGTTGTTGCTGCAGCAGTTGTTGTCGTTGGTGCAGCAGTTATTTTCGTTGGTGCAGCATTTGTTGTCGTTGATTCAGCAGTTGTCGTCGTTGGTGCAGCAGTTGTCGTTGGTGCAGCAGTTGTTGTCGTTGGTTCAGCAGTTGTTGTGGGTCCTGCAGATGTTGTGGTGGGTCCAGGAGTTGTGGTGGTTGGTTCTGCAGTTGTCGTTGTTACTGCAGCAGTTGTTGTCGTTGGTGCAGCAGTTGTTGTTGGTGGTTCAGCATTTGTTGTCGTTGGTGCAGCAATTGTTTTCGTTGGTTCAGCAATTGTTGTTGTTGGTGCAGCAGTTGTTGTCGTTGGTGCAGCAGTTGTTGTCGTTGGTTCAGCAGTTGTCGTCATTGGTGCAGCAGTTGTCGTTGGTGCAGCAGTTGTTGTCGTTGGTGCAGCAGTTGTTGTGGGTCCTGCAGATGTGGTGGGTCCAGGAGTTGTGGTGGTCGGTTCTGCAGTTGTTGCTGCAGCAGTCATTGTAGTTGGTGCAGCAGTTGTTGTTGTGGGTCCTTCAGTTATTGTCGTTGGTCCAGCAGTTGTCGTTCTTGGTCCGGAAGCTGTCGTTGTTGGTGCAGCTGTTGTTGTTCGTGTAGCAGTTGTTGTCGTTGGTGCAGCAGTTGTCGTTGGTGCAGCAGTTGTTGTCGTTGGTGCAGCAGTTGTTGTCGGTCCTGCAGATGTTGTGGTGGGTCCAGGAGTTGTGGTGGTTGGTTCTGCAGTTGTCGTTGTTACTGCAGCAGTTGTTGTCGTTGGTGCAGCAGTTGTTGTCGTTGGTGCAGCAGTTGTTGTCGTTGGTGCAGCAATTGTTGTTGGTGCTGCAGGTGTTGTGGTGGGTCCAACATTTGTTGTTGTTGTTGGTTCTGCAATTGTCGTTGTTGCTGCAGCAGTTGTTGTTGTTGGTGCCGCAGTTGTCGTTGTTGGTGCAGCAGTCGTGGTTGTTGGTCCTGCAGTTGTTGTGGGTACTGCAAATGTTGTGGTGTGTCCAGCAGTTGTTGTTGGTGCAGCAGTTGTTGTCGTTGGTGCAGCAGTTGTTGTCGTTGGTGCAGCAGTTGTTTTCATCGGTCCAGCAGTTTTTGTTGTTAGTTCAGCATTTGTTGTCGTTGGTGCATCAGTTGTTTTCGTCGGTCCAGCAGTTGTTGTCGTTGGTTCAGCATTTGTTGTCATTGGTGCAGAAGTAGTGGTTGCTGGTCCTGCAGTAGTTGTGGTGGGTGGAGCAGTTGTTGTCGTTGGTGCACCGGTTGTTGTCGTTGTTACAGCAGTTGTTGTTTTAGGTGCCGCAGTTGTCGTTGTTGGTAGAGCAGTTGTTGTTGGTGCAGCAGTTGTTTTCGTTGGTCCAGCAGTTGTTATTGTTGGTTTAGCAGTTGTTGTTTGTTTAGCAGTTGTTGTCGTTGATGCAGAAGTTGTGGTTGTTGGTCCTGCAGTTGTCATTGTTGCTTCAGCAGTTGATGTTGTTGGTGCAGCAGCTGTTGTCGTTGGTGTAGCAGCTGTTGTCGTTGGTTCAGCAGTTGTCGTCATTGGTGCAGCAGTTGTCGTTGGTGCAGCAGTTGATGTCGTTGGTGCAGCAGTTGTTGTGGGTCCTGCAGATGTGGTGGGTCCAGGAGTTGTGGTGGTCGGTTCTGCAGTTGTCGTTGTTACTGCAGCAGTTGTTGTCGTTGGTGCATCATTTGTTATAGTTGGTCGAGCAGTTGTCGTTGTTGGTGTAGCAGTTGTTGTCGTTAGTGCAGCAGTTGTTGTTGTGGGTCCTGCAGTTATTGTGGTGGGTCCAGCAATTGTCATTGTTGGTCCTGAAGCTGTCGTTTTTGGTGCAGCTGTCGTTGTTCGTGTAGCAGTTGTTGTCATTAGTGCAGCAATTGTGGTGGGTGCAGCAGTTGTCGTTGGTGCAGCAGCTGTTGTCGTTGGTTCAGCAGTTGTCGTCATTGGTGCAGCAGTTGTTGTTGTTGGTGCAGCAGTTGTTGTCGTTGGTGCAGCAGTTGTTGTTGTTGGTCCGGAAGTTGTTGTTGCTGCAGCAATTGTTGTCGTTGGTGCAGTAGTTGTTGTTGTTGGTTCAGCATTTGTTGTCGTTGGTCGTCCAGTTGTCGTTGTTGGTGCAGCAGTTGTTGTTGTTGGTGCAGCAGTTTTTGTCGTTGGTCCAACAGTTGTTGTCGTTGGTTCAACAGTTGTTGTCGTTGGTGCAGCAGTTGTTGTCGTTGGTGCAGCAGTTGTTTTCGTTGGTGCAGCAGTTGTTTTCGTTTGTCCAGCAGTTGTTGTCCTTGGTTCAGCAGTTGTTGTCGTTGGTGCATCAGTTGTTGTCATCGGTGCAGCAGTTGTGGTTGTTGGTCCTGCAATAGTTGTGGTGTGTGCAGCAGTTGTTCTTGTTGGTGCAGCAGTTTTTGTCCTTGATGCAGCAGTTGTTGTGGGCCCTGCAGATGTCGTGGTGGGTCCAGCAGTTGGGGTGGTTGGTCTTGCAGTTGTCGTTGTTGCTGCAGCAGTTGTTTTTGTTGGTGCAGCATCTGTTGTCATTGGTGCTGCAGTTGTTGTCGTTAGTGCAGCAGTTGTTTTCGTTGGTCCAGCAGTTGTTGTCGTCGGTGTAGCAGATGTTGTCGTTGGTGCAGCAGTTGTTGTCGTTGGTGCAGAAGTTGTTGTTGTGGGTCCTGCAGTTATTGTGGTGGGTCCAGCAGTTGTCGTTGTTGGTGCAACAGTTGTTGTTGTTGGTGTAGCAGTTGTTGTCATTGGTGCAGCAGTTGTGGTGGGTGCAGCAGTTGTTGTTGGTGCAGTAGTTGTTGTAATTGGTGCAGCAGTTGTGGGACCTGCAGATGTTGTGTTGGGTCCTGCAGTTGTCCTTGTTGCTGCAGCAGTTGTTGATGTTGGTGAAGCAGTTGTTTTTGGTGGTCCAGCAGTTTTTGTCGTTGGTAAAACAGTTGTTGTCGTTAGTGCAGCAGTTGTGGTTGTTGCTCCTCCAGTAGTTGTAGTGGGTGCAGCAGTTGTTGTCGTTGGTCCAGCAGTTGTTGTCGTTGGTGCAGCAGTTGTTGTTGTTAGTGAAGCAGTTGTTGTAGTGGGTGCAGCAGTTGTTGTTGTTGGTCCTGCAGTTGTTTTTGCTGCAGCAATTGTTGTCGTTGGTGCAGCAGTTGTTGACGTTGGTGCAGCAGCTGTTGTCGTTGGTCCTGCAGTTATTTTGGTGGGTCCAGCAGTTGTCGTTGGTGCAGCAGTTGTTGATGTTGGTGCAGAAGTTGTTTTCGTTCGTCTAGCAGTTGTTGTCGTCGGTGTAGCAGATGTTGTCGTTGGTGCAGCAATTGTTGTCGTTGGTGCAGCAGTTGTTGTTGTGGGTCCTGCAGTTATTGTGGTGGGTCCAGCAGTTGTCGTTGTTGGTGCAACAGTTGTTGTTGTTGGTGTAGCAGTTGTTGTCATTGGTGCAGCAGTTGTGGTGGGTGCAGCAGTTGTTGTTGGTGCAGTAGTTGTTGTAATTGATGCAGCAGTTGTGGGCCCTGCAGATGTTGTGGTGGGTCCAGCAGTTGTGGTGGTCGGTCCTGCAGTTGTCCTTGTTGCTGCAGCAGTTATTGTCATTGGTGCAGCAGTTGTTTTCATTGGTCCAGCAGTAGTTGTACTGGGTGCAGCAGTTGTTGTTGTTGGTCCTGCAGTTGTTGTTGCTGCAGCAATTGTTGTCGTTGGTTGAGCAGTTGTTGTCGTTGGTGCAGCAGTTGATGATGTTGGTGAAGCAGTTGTTTTTGGTGGTCCAGCAGTTTTTGTCGTTGGTAAAACAGTTGTTGTCGTTAGTGCAGCAGTTGTGGTTGTTGCTCCTCCAGTAGTTGTATTGGGTGCAGCAGTTGTTGTCGTTGGTCCAGCAGTTGTTGTCGTTGGTGCAGCAGTTGTTGTTGTTAGTGAAGCAGTTGTTGTAGTGGGTGCAGCAGCTGTTGTCGTTGGTCCTGCAGTTATTTTGGTGGGTCCAGCAGTTGTCGTTGGTGCAGCAGTTGTTGATGTTGGTGTAGAAGTTGTTTTCGTTCGTCCAGCAGTTGTTGTCGTTGGTTCAACAGTTGTTGTGGGTACTGCAAATGTTGTGGTGGGTCCAGCAGTTGGTGTTGGTGCAGCAGTTGTTGTCGTTAGTGCAGCAGTTGTTTTCATTGGTCCAGCAGTTGCTGTCATCGGTGTAGCAGTTGTTGTTGTTGGTCCTGAAGTTGTTGTTGCTGCAGCAATTGTTGTCGTTGGTTCAGCAGTTCTTGTTGTTGGTTCAGCAATTGTTTTCGTTGGTGCAGCAATTGTCGTTGGTGCGGCATTTGTTGTCGTTGGTGCAGCAATTGTTTTCGTTGGTGCAGCAATTGTTGTTGTTGGTGCAGCAGTTGTCGTTGGTGCAGCAGTTGTTGTCATTGGTGCAGCAGTTGTGGTTGTTGCTCCTCCAGTAGTTGTAGTGGGTGCAGCAGTTGTTGTTGTTGGTCCGGCAGTTGTTTTTGCTGCAGCAATTTTTGTCGTTGGTGCAGCGGTTGTTGATGTTGGTGAATCAGTTGTTTTCGGTGGTCCAGCAGTTGTTGTTGTTGGTGCAGCAGTTGTTGTTGTTGGTGAAGCAGTTGTTGTAGTGGGTGCAGCAGTTGTTGTTTTTGGTCCTGCAGTTGTTGTTGCTGCAGCAGTTGTTGTCGTTGGTGCAGCGGTTGTTGATATTGGTGAATCAGTTGTTTTCGGTGGTCCAGCAGTTGTTGACGTTGGGACAGCAGTTGTTGTCGTTGGTGCAACAGTTGTTGTCGTTGGTGCAGCAGTTGTGCTTGTTTGTCTTTCAGTAGTTGTAGTGGGTGCAGCAGTTGTTGTTGTTGGTCCTGCAAATGTTGTGGTGGGTCCAGCAGTTGGTGTTGGTGCAGCATTTGTTGTCGTTAGTGCAGCAGTTGTTTTCTTTGGTCCAGCAGTTGCTGTCGTCGGTGTAGCAGTTGTTGTTGTTGGTCCTGAAGTTGTTGTTGCTGCAGCAGTTGTTGTCGTTGGTGTAGCAATTGTTGTCGTTGGTGCAGCAGTTGTCGTTTGTGCAGCAGTTGTTGTCGTAGGTGCAGCAGTTGTTGTTGGCCCTGCAGATGTTGTGGTGGGTCCAGCAGTTGTGATGGTTGGTCCTGCAGTTGTCGTTGTTGCTGCAGCAGTTGTTGTCGTTGGTGCAGCAGTTGTCGTTGGTGCAGCAGTTGTTGTCGTTGGTGCAGCAGTTGTTGTGGGTCCTGCAGATGTTGTGGTGGGTCCAGGAGTTGTGGTGGTTGGTTCTGCAGTTGTCGTTGTTACTGCAGCAGTTGTTGTCGTTGGTGCAGCAGTTGTTGTCGTTGGTGCAGCATTTGTTGTCGTTGGTCCAGCAGTTGCTGTCGTCGGTGTAGCAGTTGTTGTTGTTGGTCCTGAAGTTGTTGTTGCTGCAGCAATTGTTGTCGTTGGTGCAGCAGTTCTTGTTGTTGATTCAGCAGTTGTTGTCGTTGGTGCAGCAATTGTTGTCGTTGGTGCAGCAGTTGTCGTTTGTGCAGCAGTTGTTGTCGTAGGTGCAGCAGTTGTTGTGGGCCCTGCAGATGTTGTGGTGGGTCCAGCAGTTGTGATGGTTGGTCCTGCAGTTGTCGTTGTTGCTGCAGCAGTTGTTGTCGTTGGTGCAGCAGTTGTCGTTGGTGCAGCAGTTGTTGTCGTTGGTGCAGCAGTTGTTGTGGGTCCTGCAGATGCTGTGGTGGGTCCAGGAGTTGTGGTGGTTGGTTCTGCAGTTGTCGTTGTTACTGCAGCAGTTGTTGTCGTTGGTGCAGCAGTTGTTGTCGTTGGTGCAGCAATTGTTGTTGGTGCTGCAGGTGTTGTGGTGGGTCCAACAGTTGTTGTTGTTGGTTCTGCAATTGTCGTTGTTGCTGCAGCAGTTGTTGTTGTTGGTGCCGCAGTTGTCGTTGTTGGTGCAGCAGTCGTGGTTGTTGGTCCTGCAGTTGTTGTGGGTACTGCAAATGTTGTGGTGTGTCCAGCAGTTGTTGTTGGTGCAGCAGTTGTTGTCGTTGGTGCAGCAGTTGTTTTCATCGGTCCAGCAGTTTTTGTTGTTATTTCAGCATTTGTTGTCGTTGGTGCATCAGTTGTTTTCGTCGGTCCAGCAGTTATTGTCGTTGGTTCAGCATTTGTTGTCATTGGTGCAGAAGTAGTGGTTGCTGGTCCTGCAGTAGTTGTGGTGGGTGCAGCAGTTGTTGTCGTTGGTGCACCAGTTGTTGTCGTTGTTACAGCAGATGTTGTTTTAGGTGCCGCAGTTGTCGTTGTTGGTCCAGCAGTTGTTGTTGTTGGTAGAGCAGTTGTTGTTGGTGCAGCAGTTGTTTTCGTTGGTCCAGCAGTTGTTGTTGTTGGTTTAGCAGTTGTTGTTTGTTTAGCAGTTGTTGTCGTTGATGCAGCATTTGTGGTTGTTGGTCCTGCAGTTGTCGTTGTTGCTTCAGCAGTTGATGTTGTTGGTGCAGCAGCTGTTGTCGTTGGTGTAGCAGCTGTTGTCGTTGGTTCAGCAGTTGTCGTCATTGGTGCAGCAGTTGTCGTTGGTGCAGCAGTTGATGTCGTTGGTGCAGAAGTTGTTGTGGGTCCTGCAGATGTGGTGGGTCCAGGAGTTGTGGTGGTCGCTTCTGCAGTTGTCGTTGTTGCTGCAGCAGTTGTTGTCGTTGGTGCATCATTTGTTATAGTTGGTCGAGCAGTTGTCGTTGTTGGTGTAGCAGTTGTTGTCGTTAGTGCAGCAGTTGTTGTTGTGGGTCCTGCAGTTATTGTGGTGGGTCCAGCAATTGTCATTGTTGGTCCTGAAGCTGTCGTTTTTGGTGCAGCTGTTGTTGTTCGTTTAGCAGTTGTTGTCATTAGTGCAGCAATTGTGGTGGGTGCAGCAGTTGTCGTTGGTGCAGCAGCTGTTGTCGTTGGTTCAGCAGTAGTCGTCATTGGTGCAGCAGTTGTTGTTTTTGGTGCAGCAGTTGTTGTCGTTGGTGCAGCAGTTGTTGTTGTTGGTCCGGAAGTTGTTGTTGCTGCAGCAATTGTTGTCGTTGGTGCAGTAGTTGTTGTTGTTGGTTCAGCATTTGTTGTCGTTGGTCGTCCAGTTGTCGTCGTTGGTGCAGCAGTTGTTGTTGGTGCAGCAGTTTTTGTCGTTGGTGCAGCAGTTGTTTTCGTTGTTCCAACAGTTGTTGTCGTTGGTGCAGCAGTTGTTGTCGTTGGTGCAGCAGTTGTTTTCGTTGGTGCAGCAGTTGTTTTCGTTTGTCCAGCAGTTGTTGTCGTTGGTTCAGCGGTTGTTGTCGTTGGTGCATCAGTTGTTGTCATCGGTGCAGCAGTTGTGGTTGTTGGTCCTGCAATAGTTGTGGTGTGTGCAGCAGTTGTTCTTGTTGGTGCAGCAGTTTTTGTCCTTGATGCAGCAGTTGTTGTGGGCCCTGCAGATGTCGTGGTGGGTCCAGCAGTTGGGGTGGTTGGTCCTGCAGTTGTCGTTGTTGCTGCAGCAGTTGTTTTTGTTGGTACAGCATCTGTTGTCATTGGTGCTGCAGTTGTTGTCGTTAGTGCAGCAGTTGTTTTCGTTGGTCCAGCAGTTGTTGTCGTCGGTGTAGCAGATGTTGTCGTTGGTGCAGCAATTGTTGTAGTTGGTGCAGCAGTTGTTGTTGTGGGTCCTGCAGTTATTGTGGTGGGTCCAGCAGTTGTCGTTGTTGGTGCAACAGTTGTTGTTGTTGTTGGTATAGCAGTTGTTGTCATTGGTGCAGCAGTTGTGGTGGGTGCAGCAGTTGTTGTTGGTGCAGTAGTTGTTGTAATTGGTGCAGCAGTTGTGGGCCCTGCAGATGTTGTGGTGGGTCCAGCAGTTGTGGTGGTCGGTCCTGCAGTTGTCCTTGTTGCTGCAGCAGTTATTGTCGTTGGTGCAGCAGTTGTTTTCATTGGTCCAGCAGTAGTTGTACTGGGTGCAGCAGTTGTTGTTGTTGGTCCTGCAGTTGTTGTTGCTGCAGCAATTGTTGTCGTTGGTTGAGCAGTTGTTGTCGTTGGTGCAGCAGTTGTTGTCGTTGGTGCAGCAGTTGTTGTTGTTGGTCCGGAAGTTGTTGTTGCTGCAGCAATTGTTGTCGTTGGTGCAGTAGTTGTTGTTGTTGGTCGTCCAGTTGTCGTCGTTGGTGCAGCAGTTGTTGTTGTTGGTGCAGCAGTTTTTGTCGTTGGTGCAGCAGTTGTTTTCGTTGTTCCAACAGTTGTTGTCGTTGGTTCAACAGTTGTTGTCGTTGGTGCAGCAGTTGTTGTCGTTGGTGCAGCAGTTGTTTTCGTTGGTGCAGCAGTTGTTTTCGTTTGTCCAGCAGTTGTTGTCGTTGGTGCATCAGTTGTTGTCGTTGGTGCAGCAGTTGTGGTTGTTGGTCCTGCAATAGTTGTGGTGTGTGCAGCAGTTGTTCTTGTTGGTGCAGCAGTTTTTGTCCTTGATGCAGCAGTTGTTGTGGGCCCTGCAGATGTTGTGGTGGGTCCAGCAGTTGGGGTGGTTGGTCCTGCAGTTGTCGTTGTTGCTGCAGCAGTTGTTTTTGTTGGTACAGCATCTGTTGTCATTGGTGCAGCAGTTGTTTTCGTTGGTCCAGCAGTTGTTGTCGTCGGTGTAGCAGATGTTGTCGTTGGTGCAGCAATTGTTGTAGTTGGTGCAGCAGTTGTTGTTGTGGGTCCTGCAGTTATTGTGGTGGGTCCAGCAGTTGTCGTTGTTGGTGCAACAGTTGTTGTTGTTGGTGTAGCAGTTGTTGTCATTGGTGCAGCAGTTGTGGTGCGTGCAGCAGTTGTTGTTGGTGCAGTAGTTGTTGTAATTGGTGCAGCAGTTGTGGGCCCTGCAGATGTTGTGGTGGGTCCAGCAGTTGTGGTGGTCGGTCCTGCAGTTGTCCTTGTTGCTGCAGCAGTTATTGTCGTTGGTGCAGCAGTTGTTTTCATTGGTCCAGCAGTAGTTGTACTGGGTGCAGCAGTTGTTGTTGTTGGTCCTGCAGTTGTTGTTGATGCAGCAATTGTTGTCGTTGGTTGAGCAGTTGTTGTCGTTGGTGCATCAGTTGTTGTCGTTGGTGCAGCAGTTGTTGTTGTTGGTCCGGAAGTTGTTGTTGCTGCAGCAATTGTTGTCGTTGGTGCAGTAGTTGTTGTTGTTGGTCGTCCAGTTGTCGTCGTTGGTGCAGCAGTTGTTGTTGTTGGTGCAGCAGTTTTTGTCGTTGGTGCAGCAGTTGTTTTCGTTGTTCCAACAGTTGTTGTCGTTGGTTCAACAGTTGTTGTCGTTGGTGCAGCAGTTTTTGTAGTTGGTGCAGCAGTTGTTTTCGTTGGTGCAGCAGTTGTTTTCGTTTGTCCAGCAGTTGTTGTCGTTGGTTCAGCAGTTGTTGTCGTTGGTGCATCAGTTGTTGTCATCGGTGCAGCAGTTGTGGTTGTTGGTCCTGCAATAGTTGTGGTGTGTGCAGCAGTTTTTCTTGTTGGTGCAGCAGTTTTTGTCCTTGATGCAGTAGTTGTTGTGGGCCCTGCAGATGTCGTGGTGTGTCCAGCAGTTGGGGTGGTTGGTCTTGCAGTTGTCGTTGTTGCTGCAGCAGTTGTTTTTGTTGGTGCAGCATCTGTTGTCATTGGTGCTGCAGTTGTTGTCGTTGGTCCAGCAGTTGTTGTTGTCGGTGTAGCAGATGTTGTCGTTGGTGCAGCAGTTGTTGTCGTTGGTGCAGTAGTTGTTGTTGTGGGTCCTGCAGTTATTGTGGTGGGTCCAGCAGTTGTCGTTGTTGGTGCAACAGTTGTTGTTGTTGGTGTAGCAGTTGTTGTCATTGGTGCAGCAGTTGTGGTGGGTGCAGCAGTTGTTGTTGGTGCAGTAGTTGTTGTAATTGGTGCAGCAGTTGTGGGCCTTGCAGATGTTGTGGTGGGTCCAGCAGTTGTGGTGGTCGGTCCTGCAGTTGTTGTTGCTGCAGCAATTGTTGTCGTTGGTTGAGCAGTTGTTGTCGTTGGTGCAGCAGTTGTTGATGTTGGTGAAGCAGTTGTTTTTGCTGGTCCAACAGTTTTTGTCGTTGGTAAAACAGTTGTTTTTGGTGGTCCAGCAGCTGTTGTCGTTGGTCCTGCAGTTATTTTGGTGGGTCCAGCAGTTGTCCTTGTTGGTCCTGCAGTTGTTGATGTTGGTGCAGAAGTTGTTTTCGTTCGTCCAGCAGTTGTTGTCGTTGGTTCAACAGTTGTTGTGGGTACTGCAAATGTTGTGGTGGGTCCAGCAGTTGGTGTTGGTGCAGCAGTTGTTGTAGTGGGTGCAGCAGTTGTTGTTGTTGGTCCTGCAGTTGTTTTTGCTGCAGCAATTGTTGTCGTTGGTGCAGCGGTTGTTGTCGTTGGTGCAGCAGCTGTTGATGTTGGTAGAACAGTTGTTTTCATTGGTCCAGCAGTTGCTGTCGTCGGTGTAGCAGTTGTCGTTGTTGGTGCAGCAGTTGTTGTTGTTGGTCCTGAAGTTGTTGTTGCTGCAGCAATTGTTGTCATTGGTGCAGCAGTTCTTGTTGTTGGTTCAGCAGTTGTTGTCGTTGGTGCAGCAATTGTTTTCGTTGGTGCAGCAATTGTTGTTGTTGGTGCAGCAGTTGTTGTCATTGGTGCAGCAGTTGTGGTTGTTGCTCCTCCAGTAGTTGTAGTGGGTGCAGCAGTTGTTGTTGTTGGTCCGGCAGTTGTTTTTGCTGCAGCAATTTTTGTCGTTGGTGCAGCAGTTGTTGTCGTTGGTCCAGCAGTTGTTGTTGTTGGTGCAGCAGTTGTTGTTGTTGGTGAAGCAGTTGTTGTAGAGGGTGCAGCAGTTGTTGTTGTTGGTCCTGCAGTTGTTGATATTGGTGAATCAGTTGTTTTCGGTGGTCCAGCAGTTGTTGTCATTTGTGCAGCAGTTGTTGTCGTTGGGACAGCAGTTGTGCTTGTTGAACTTTCAGTAGTTGTAGTGGGTGCAGCAGTTGTTGTTGTTGGTCCTGCAGTTGTTTTTGCTGCAGCAATTGTTGTCGTTGGTTGAGCAGTTGTTGTCGTTGGTGCAGCAGTTGTTGATGTTGGTGAAGCAGTTGTTTTTGGTGGTCCAACAGTTTTTGTCGTTGGTAAAACAGTTGTTTTTGGTGGTCCAGCAGCTGTTGTCGTTGGTCCTGCAGTTATTTTGGTGGGTCCAGCAGTTGTCCTTGTTGGTCCTGCAGTTGTTGATGTTGGTGCAGAAGTTGTTTTCGTTCGTCCAGCAGTTGTTGTCGTTGGTTCAACAGTTGTTGTGGGTACTGCAAATGTTGTGGTGGGTCCAGCAGTTGGTGTTGGTGCAGCAGTTGTTGTAGTGGGTGCAGCAGTTGTTGTTTTTGGTCCTGCAGTTGTTTTTGCTGCAGCAATTATTTTCGTTGGTGCAGCAATTGTTGTTGTTGGTGCAGCAGTTGTTGTCATTGGTGCAGCAGTTGTGGTTGTTGCTCCTCCAGTAGTTGTAGTGGGTGCAGCAGTTGCTGTTGTTGGTCCGGCAGTTGTTTTTGTTGCAGCAATTTTTGTCGTTGGGGCAGCAGTTGTTGTCGTTGGTCCAGCAGTTGTTGTCGTTGGTGCAGCAGTTGTTGTTGTTGGTGAAGCAGTTGTTGTAGTGGGTGCAGCAGTTGTTGTTGTTGGTCCTGCAGTTGTTGATATTGGTGAATCAGTTGTTTTCGGTGGTCCAGCAGTTGTTGTCATTTGTGCAGCAGTTGTTGTCGTTGGGACAGCAGTTGTGCTTGTTGAACTTTCAGTAGTTGTAGTGGGTGCAGCAGTTGTTGTTGTTGGTCCTGCAGTTGTTTTTGCTGCAGCAATTGTTGTCGTTGGTTGAGCAGTTGTTGTCGTTGGTGCAGCAGTTGTTGATGTTGGTGAAGCAGTTGTTTTTGGTGGTCCAACAGTTTTTGTCGTTGGTAAAACAGTTGTTTTTGGTGGTCCAGCAGCTGTTGTCGTTGGTCCTGCAGTTGTTGATGTTGGTGCAGAAGTTGTTTTTGTTCGTCCAGCAGTTGTTGTCGTTGGTTCAACAGTTGTTGTGGGTACTGCAAATGTTGTGGTGGGTCCAGCAGTTGGTGTTGGTGCAGCAGATGTTGTAGTGGGTGCAGCAGTTGTTGTTGTTGGTCCTGCATTTGTTTTTGCTGCAGCAATTGTTGTCGTTGGTGCAGCGGTTGTTGTCGTTGGTGCAGCAGCTGTTGATGTTGGTAAAACAGTTGTTTTCATTGGTCCAGCAGTTGCTGTCGTCGGTGTAGCAGTTGTCGTTGTTGGTGCAGCAGTTGTTGTTGTTGGTCCTGAAGTTGTTGTTGCTGCAGCAATTGTTGTCATTGGTGCAGCAGTTCTTGTTGTTGGTTCAGCAGTTGTTGTCGTTGGTGCAGCAATTGTTTTCGTTGGTGCAGCAATTGTTGTTGTTGGTGCAGCAGTTGTTGTCATTGGTGCAGCAGTTGTGGTTGTTGCTCCTCCAGTAGTTGTAGTGGGTGCAGCAGTTGCTGTTGTTGGTCCGGCAGTTGTTTTTGTTGCAGCAATTTTTGTCGTTGGGGCAGCAGTTGTTGTCGTTGGTCCAGCAGTTGTTGTCGTTGGTGCAGCAGTTGTTGTTGTTGGTGAAGCAGTTGTTGTAGTGGGTGCAGCAGTTGTTGTTGTTGGTCCTGCAGTTGTTGATATTGGTGAATCAGTTGTTTTCGGTGGTCCAGCAGTTGTTGTCATTTGTGCAGCAGTTGTTGTCGTTGGGACAGCAGTTGTGCTTGTTGAACTTTCAGTAGTTGTAGTGGGTGCAGCATTTGTTGTTGTTGTTGGTCCTGCAGTTGTTTTTGCTGCAGCAATTGTTGTCGTTGGTTGAGCAGTTGTTGTCGTTGGTGCAGCAGTTGTTGATGTTGGTGAAGCAGTTGTTTTTGGTTGTCCAACAGTTTTTGTCGTTGGTAAAACAGTTGTTTTTGGTGGTCCAGCAGCTG
Organism: Micromesistius poutassou; assembly: GCF_964030765.1. Taxonomy (NCBI): domain Eukaryota; kingdom Metazoa; phylum Chordata; class Actinopteri; order Gadiformes; family Gadidae; genus Micromesistius; species Micromesistius poutassou. The sequence continues at coordinate 19,372,587 of NC_140273.1, forward strand.
TTGTCGTTGGTCCTGCAGTTGTTGATGTTGGTGCAGAAGTTGTTTTCGTTCGTCCAGCAGTTGTTGTCGTTGGTTCAACAGTTGTTGTGGGTACTGCAAATGTTGTGGTGGGTCCAGCAGTTGGTGTTGGTGCAGCAGTTGTTGTAGTGGGTGCAGCAGTTGTGCTTGTTGAACTTTCAGTAGTTGTAGTGGGTGCAGCAGTTGTTGTTGTTGGTCCTGCAGTTGTTTTTGCTGCAGCAATTGTTGTCGTTGGTGCAGCGGTTGTTGTCGTTGGTGCAGCAGCTGTTGATGTTGGTAAAACAGTTGTTTTCATTGGTCCAGCAGTTGCTGTCGTCGGTGTAGCAGTTGTCGTTGTTGGTGCAGCAGTTGTTGTTGTTGGTCCTGAAGTTGTTGTTGCTGCAGCAATTGTTGTCATTGGTGCAGCAGTTCTTGTTGTTGGTTCAGCAGTTGTTGTCGTTGGTGCAGCAATTGTTTTCGTTGGTGCAGCAATTGTTGTTGTTGGTGCAGCAGTTGTTGTCATTGGTGCAGCAGTTGTGGTTGTTGCTCCTCCAGTAGTTGTAGTGGGTGCAGCAGTTGTTGTTGTTGGTCCGGCAGTTGTTTTTGCTGCAGCAATTTTTGTCGTTGGTGCAGCAGTTGTTGTCGTTGGTCCAGCAGTTGTTGTCGTTGGTGCAGCAGTTGTTGTTGGTGAAGCAGTTGTTGTAGTGGGTGCAGCAGTTGTTGTTGTTGGTCCTGCAGTTGTTGATATTGGTGAATCAGTTGTTTTCGGTGGTCCAGCAGTTGTTGTCATTTGTGCAGCAGTTGTTGTCGTTGGGACAGCAGTTGTGCTTGTTGAACTTTCAGTAGTTGTAGTGGGTGCAGCAGTTGTTGTTGTTGGTCCTGCAGTTGTTTTTGCTGCAGCAATTGTTGTCGTTGGTTGAGCAGTTGTTGTCGTTGGTGCAGCAGTTGTTGATGTTGGTGAAGCAGTTGTTTTTGGTGGTCCAACAGTTTTTGTCGTTGGTAAAACAGTTGTTTTTGGTGGTCCAGCAGCTGTTGTCGTTGGTCCTGCAGTTATTTTGGTGGGTCCAGCAGTTGTCCTTGTTGGTCCTGCAGTTGTTGATGTTGGTGCAGAAGTTGTTTTCGTTCGTCCAGCAGTTGTTGTCGTTGGTTCAACAGTTGTTGTGGGTACTGCAAATGTTGTGGTGGGTCCAGCAGTTGGTGTTGGTGCAGCAGTTGTTGTAGTGGGTGCAGCAGTTGTTGTTGTTGGTCCTGCAGTTGTTTTTGCTGCAGCAATTGTTGTCGTTGGTGCAGCGGTTGTTGTCGTTGGTGCAGCAGCTGTTGATGTTGGTAAAACAGTTGTTTTCATTGGTCCAGCAGTTGCTGTCGTCGGTGTAGCAGTTGTCGTTGTTGGTGCAGCAGTTGTTGTTGGTCCTGAAGTTGTTGTTGCTGCAGCAATTGTTGTCATTGGTGCAGCAGTTCTTGTTGTTGGTTCAGCAGTTGTTGTCGTTGGTGCAGCAATTGTTTTCGTTGGTGCAGCAATTGTTGTTGTTGGTGCAGCAGTTGTTGTCATTGGTGCAGCAGTTGTGGTTGTTGCTCCTCCAGTAGTTGTAGTGGGTGCAGCAGTTGTTGTTGTTGGTCCGGCAGTTGTTTTTGCTGCAGCAATTTTTGTCGTTGGTGCAGCAGTTGTTGTCGTTGGTCCAGCAGTTGTTGTCGTTGGTGCAGCAGTTGTTGTTGTTGGTGAAGCAGTTGTTGTAGTGGGTGCAGCAGTTGTTGTTGTTGGTCCTGCAGTTGTTGATATTGGTGAATCAGTTGTTTTCGGTGGTCCAGCAGTTGTCATTTGTGCAGCATTTGTTGTCGTTGGGACAGCAGTTGTGCTTGTTGAACTTTCAGTAGTTGTAGTGGGTGCAGCAGTTCTTGTTGTTGGTCCTGCAGTTGTTTTTGCTGCAGCAATTGTTGTCGTTGGTGCAGCGGTTGTTGTCGTTGGTGCAGCAGCTGTTGATGTTGGTAAAACAGTTGTTTTCATTGGTCCAGCAGTTGCTGTCGTCGGTGTAGCAGTTGTCGTTGTTGGTGCAGCAGTTGTTGTTGTTGGTCCTGAAGTTGTTGTTGCTGCAGCAATTGTTGTCATTGGTGCAGCAGTTCTTGTTGTTGGTTCAGCAGTTGTTGTCGTTGGTGCAGCAATTGTTTTCGTTGGTGCAGCAATTGTTGTTGTTGGTGCAGCAGTTGTTGTCATTGGTGCAGCAGTTGTGGTTGTTGCTCCTCCAGTAGTTGTAGTGGGTGCAGCAGTTGTTGTTGTTGGTCCGGCAGTTGTTTTTGCTGCAGCAATTTTTGTCGTTGGTGCAGCAGTTGTTGTCGTTGGTCCAGCAGTTGTTGTCGTTGGTGCAGCAGTTGTTGTTGGTGAAGCAGTTGTTGTAGTGGGTGCAGCAGTTGTTGTTGTTGGTCCTGCAGTTGTTGATATTGGTGAATCAGTTGTTTTCGGTGGTCCAGCAGTTGTTGTCATTTGTGCAGCAGTTGTTGTCGTTGGGACAGCAGTTGTGCTTGTTGAACTTTCAGTAGTTGTAGTGGGTGCAGCAGTTGTTGTTGTTGGTCCTGCAGTTGTTTTTGCTGCAGCAATTGTTGTCGTTGGTTGAGCAGTTGTTGTCGTTGGTGCAGCAGTTGTTGATGTTGGTGAAGCAGTTGTTTTTGGTGGTCCAACAGTTTTTGTCGTTGGTAAAACAGTTGTTTTTGGTGGTCCAGCAGCTGTTGTCGTTGGTCCTGCAGTTATTTTGGTGGGTCCAGCAGTTGTCCTTGTTGGTCCTGCAGTTGTTGATGTTGGTGCAGAAGTTGTTTTCGTTCGTCCAGCAGTTGTTGTCGTTGGTTCAACAGTTGTTGTGGGTACTGCAAATGTTGTGGTGGGTCCAGCAGTTGGTGTTGGTGCAGCAGTTGTTGTAGTGGGTGCAGCAGTTGTTGTTGTTGGTCCTGCAGTTGTTTTTGCTGCAGCAATTGTTGTCGTTGGTGCAGCGGTTGTTGTCGTTGGTGCAGCAGCTGTTGATGTTGGTAAAACAGTTGTTTTCATTGGTCCAGCAGTTGCTGTCGTCGGTGTAGCAGTTGTCGTTGTTGGTGCAGCAGTTGTTGTTGGTCCTGAAGTTGTTGTTGCTGCAGCAATTGTTGTCATTGGTGCAGCAGTTCTTGTTGTTGGTTCAGCAGTTGTTGTCGTTGGTGCAGCAATTGTTTTCGTTGGTGCAGCAATTGTTGTTGTTGGTGCAGCAGTTGTTGTCATTGGTGCAGCAGTTGTGGTTGTTGCTCCTCCAGTAGTTGTAGTGGGTGCAGCAGTTGTTGTTGTTGGTCCGGCAGTTGTTTTTGCTGCAGCAATTTTTGTCGTTGGTGCAGCAGTTGTTGTCGTTGGTCCAGCAGTTGTTGTCGTTGGTGCAGCAGTTGTTGTTGTTGGTGAAGCAGTTGTTGTAGTGGGTGCAGCAGTTGTTGTTGTTGGTCCTGCAGTTGTTGATATTGGTGAATCAGTTGTTTTCGGTGGTCCAGCAGTTGTCATTTGTGCAGCAGTTGTTGTCGTTGGGACAGCAGTTGTGCTTGTTGAACTTTCAGTAGTTGTAGTGGGTGCAGCAGTTCTTGTTGTTGGTCCTGCAGTTGTTTTTGCTGCAGCAATTGTTGTCGTTGGTGCAGCGGTTGTTGTCGTTGGTGCAGCAGCTGTTGATGTTGGTAAAACAGTTGTTTTCATTGGTCCAGCAGTTGCTGTCGTCGGTGTAGCAGTTGTCGTTGTTGGTGCAGCAGTTGTTGTTGTTGGTCCTGAAGTTGTTGTTGCTGCAGCAATTGTTGTCATTGGTGCAGCAGTTCTTGTTGTTGGTTCAGCAGTTGTTGTCGTTGGTGCAGCAATTGTTTTCGTTGGTGCAGCAATTGTTGTTGTTGGTGCAGCAGTTGTTGTCATTGGTGCAGCAGTTGTGGTTGTTGCTCCTCCAGTAGTTGTAGTGGGTGCAGCAGTTGTTGTTGTTGGTCCGGCAGTTGTTTTTGCTGCAGCAATTTTTGTCGTTGGTGCAGCAGTTGTTGTCGTTGGTCCAGCAGTTGTTGTCGTTGGTGCAGCAGTTGTTATTGGTGAAGCAGTTGTTGTAGTGGGTGCAGCAGTTGTTGTTGTTGGTCCTGCAGTTGTTGATATTGGTGAATCAGTTGTTTTCGGTGGTCCAGCAGTTGTTGTCATTTGTGCAGCAGTTGTTGTCGTTGGGACAGCAGTTGTGCTTGTTGAACTTTCAGTAGTTGTAGTGGGTGCAGCAGTTGTTGTTGTTGGTCCTGCAGTTGTTTTTGCTGCAGCAATTGTTGTCGTTGGTTGAGCAGTTGTTGTCGTTGGTGCAGCAGTTGTTGATGTTGGTGAAGCAGTTGTTTTTGGTGGTCCAACAGTTTTTGTCGTTGGTAAAACAGTTGTTTTTGGTGGTCCAGCAGCTGTTGTCGTTGGTCCTGCAGTTATTTTGGTGGGTCCAGCAGTTGTCCTTGTTGGTCCTGCAGTTGTTGATGTTGGTGCAGAAGTTGTTTTCGTTCGTCCAGCAGTTGTTGTCGTTGGTTCAACAGTTGTTGTGGGTACTGCAAATGTTGTGGTGGGTCCAGCAGTTGGTGTTGGTGCAGCAGTTGTTGTAGTGGGTGCAGCAGTTGTTGTTGTTGGTCCTGCAGTTGTTTTTGCTGCAGCAATTGTTGTCGTTGGTGCAGCGGTTGTTGTCGTTGGTGCAGCAGCTGTTGATGTTGGTAAAACAGTTGTTTTCATTGGTCCAGCAGTTGCTGTCGTCGGTGTAGCAGTTGTCGTTGTTGGTGCAGCAGTTGTTGTTGGTCCTGAAGTTGTTGTTGCTGCAGCAATTGTTGTCATTGGTGCAGCAGTTGTTGTTGTTGGTTCAGCAGTTGTTGTCGTTGGTGCAGCAATTGTTTTCGTTGGTGCAGCAATTGTTGTTGTTGGTGCAGCAGTTGTTGTCATTGGTGCAGCAGTTGTGGTTGTTGCTCCTCCAGTAGTTGTAGTGGGTGCAGCAGTTGTTGTTGTTGGTCCGGCAGTTGTTTTTGCTGCAGCAATTTTTGTCGTTGGTGCAGCAGTTGTTGTCGTTGGTCCAGCAGTTGTTGTCGTTGGTGCAGCAGTTGTTGTTGTTGGTGAAGCAGTTGTTGTAGTGGGTGCAGCAGTTGTTGTTGTTGGTCCTGCAGTTGTTGATATTGGTGAATCAGTTGTTTTCGGTGGTCCAGCAGTTGTTGTCATTTGTGCAGCAGTTGTTGTCGTTGGGACAGCAGTTGTGCTTGTTGAACTTTCAGTAGTTGTAGTGGGTGCAGCAGTTCTTGTTGTTGGTCCTGCAGTTGTTTTTGCTGCAGCAATTGTTGTCGTTGGTGCAGCGGTTGTTGTCGTTGGTGCAGCAGCTGTTGATGTTGGTAAAACAGTTGTTTTCATTGGTCCAGCAGTTGCTGTCGTCGGTGTAGCAGTTGTCGTTGTTGGTGCAGCAGTTGTTGTTGTTGGTCCTGAAGTTGTTGTTGCTGCAGCAATTGTTGTCATTGGTGCAGCAGTTCTTGTTGTTGGTTCAGCAGTTGTTGTCGTTGGTGCAGCAATTGTTTTCGTTGGTGCAGCAATTGTTGTTGTTGGTGCAGCAGTTGTTGTCATTGGTGCAGCAGTTGTGGTTGTTGCTCCTCCAGTAGTTGTAGTGGGTGCAGCAGTTGCTGTTGTTGGTCCGGCAGTTGTTTTTGTTGCAGCAATTTTTGTCGTTGGGGCAGCAGTTGTTGTCGTTGGTCCAGCAGTTGTTGTCGTTGGTGCAGCAGTTGTTGTTGTTGGTGAAGCAGTTGTTGTAGTGGGTGCAGCAGTTGTTGTTGTTGGTCCTGCAGTTGTTGATATTGGTGAATCAGTTGTTTTCGGTGGTCCAGCAGTTGTTGTCATTTGTGCAGCAGTTGTTGTCGTTGGGACAGCAGTTGTGCTTGTTGAACTTTCAGTAGTTGTAGTGGGTGCAGCAGTTGTTGTTGTTGGTCCTGCAGTTGTTTTTGCTGCAGCAATTGTTGTCGTTGGTTGAGCAGTTGTTGTCGTTGGTGCAGCAGTTGTTGATGTTGGTGAAGCAGTTGTTTTTGGTGGTCCAACAGTTTTTGTCGTTGGTAAAACAGTTGTTTTTGGTGGTCCAGCAGCTGTTGTCGTTGGTCCTGCAGTTGTTGATGTTGGTGCAGAAGTTGTTTTCGTTCGTCCAGCAGTTGTTGTCGTTGGTTCAACAGTTGTTGTGGGTACTGCAAATGTTGTGGTGGGTCCAGCAGTTGGTGTTGGTGCAGCAGTTGTTGTAGTGGGTGCAGCAGTTGTTGTTGTTGGTCCTGCAGTTGTTTTTGCTGCAGCAATTGTTGTCGTTGGTGCAGCGGTTGTTGTCGTTGGTGCAGCAGCTGTTGATGTTGGTAAAACAGTTGTTTTCATTGGTCCAGCAGTTGCTGTCGTCGGTGTAGCAGTTGTCGTTGTTGGTGCAGCAGTTGTTGTTGTTGGTCCTGAAGTTGTTGTTGCTGCAGCAATTGTTGTCATTGGTGCAGCAGTTCTTGTTGTTGGTTCAGCAGTTGTTGTCGTTGGTACAGCAATTGTTTTCGTTGGTGCAGCAATTGTTGTTGTTGGTGCAGCAGTTGTTGTCATTGGTGCAGCAGTTGTGGTTGTTGCTCCTCCAGTAGTTGTAGTGGGTGCAGCAGTTGCTGTTGTTGGTCCGGCAGTTGTTTTTGTTGCAGCAATTTTTGTCGTTGGGGCAGCAGTTGTTGTCGTTGGTCCAGCAGTTGTTGTCGTTGGTGCAGCAGTTGTTGTTGTTGGTGAAGCAGTTGTTGTAGTGGGTGCAGCAGTTGTTGTTGTTGGTCCTGCAGTTGTTGATATTGGTGAATCAGTTGTTTTCGGTGGTCCAGCAGTTGTTGTCATTTGTGCAGCAGTTGTTGTCGTTGGGACAGCAGTTGTGCTTGTTGAACTTTCAGTAGTTGTAGTGGGTGCAGCAGTTGTTGTTGTTGTTGGTCCTGCAGTTGTTTTTGCTGCAGCAATTGTTGTCGTTGGTTGAGCAGTTGTTGTCGTTGGTGCAGCAGTTGTTGATGTTGGTGAAGCAGTTGTTTTTGGTGGTCCAACAGTTTTTGTCGTTGGTAAAACAGTTGTTTTTGGTGGTCCAGCAGCTGTTGTCGTTGGTCCTGCAGTTGTTGATGTTGGTGCAGAAGTTGTTTTCGTTCGTCCAGCAGTTGTTGTCGTTGGTTCAACAGTTGTTGTGGGTACTGCAAATGTTGTGGTGGGTCCAGCAGTTGGTGTTGGTGCAGCAGTTGTTGTAGTGGGTGCAGCAGTTGTTGTTGTTGGTCCTGCAGTTGTTTTTGCTGCAGCAATTGTTGTCGTTGGTGCAGCGGTTGTTGTCGTTGGTGCAGCAGCTGTTGATGTTGGTAAAACAGTTGTTTTCATTGGTCCAGCAGTTGCTGTCGTCGGTGTAGCAGTTGTCGTTGTTGGTGCAGCAGTTGTTGTTGTTGGTCCTGAAGTTGTTGTTGCTGCAGCAATTGTTGTCATTGGTGCAGCAGTTCTTGTTGTTGGTTCAGCAGTTGTTGTCGTTGGTGCAGCAATTGTTTTCGTTGGTGCAGCAATTGTTGTTGTTGGTGCAGCAGTTGTTGTCATTGGTGCAGCAGTTGTGGTTGTTGCTCCTCCAGTAGTTGTAGTGGGTGCAGCAGTTGCTGTTGTTGGTCCGGCAGTTGTTTTTGCTGCAGCAATTTTTGTCGTTGGGGCAGCAGTTGTTGTCGTTGGTCCAGCAGTTGTTGTCGTTGGTGCAGCAGTTGTTGTTGTTGGTGAAGCAGTTGTTGTAGTGGGTGCAGCAGTTGTTGTTGTTGGTCCTGCAGTTGTTGATATTGGTGAATAAGTTGTTTTCGGTGGTCCAGCAGTTGTTGTCATTTGTGCAGCAGTTGTTGTCGTTGGGACAGCAGTTGTGCTTGTTGAACTTTCAGTAGTTGTAGTGGGTGCAGCAGTTGTTGTTGTTGGTCCTGCAGTTGTTTTTGCTGCAGCAATTGTTGTCGTTGGTTGAGCAGTTGTTGTCGTTGGTGCAGCAGTTGTTGATGTTGGTGAAGCAGTTGTTTTTGGTGGTCCAACAGTTTTTGTCGTTGGTAAAACAGTTGTTTTTGGTGGTCCAGCAGCTGTTGTCGTTGGTCCTGCAGTTGTTGATGTTGGTGCAGAAGTTGTTTTCGTTCGTCCAGCAGTTGTTGTCGTTGGTTCAACAGTTGTTGTGGGTACTGCAAATGTTGTGGTGGGTCCAGCAGTTGGTGTTGGTGCAGCAGTTGTTGTAGTGGGTGCAGCAGTTGTGCTTGTTGAACTTTCAGTAGTTGTAGTGGGTGCAGCAGTTGTTGTTGTTGGTCCTGCAGTTGTTTTTGCTGCAGCAATTGTTGTCGTTGGTGCAGCGGTTGTTGTCGTTGGTGCAGCAGCTGTTGATGTTGGTAAAACAGTTGTTTTCATTGGTCCAGCAGTTGCTGTCGTCGGTGTAGCAGTTGTCGTTGTTGGTGCAGCAGTTGTTGTTGTTGGTCCTGAAGTTGTTGTTGCTGCAGCAATTGTTGTCATTGGTGCAGCAGTTCTTGTTGTTGGTTCAGCAGTTGTTGTCGTTGGTGCAGCAATTGTTTTCGTTGGTGCAGCAATTGTTGTTGTTGGTGCAGCAGTTGTTGTCATTGGTGCAGCAGTTGTGGTTGTTGCTCCTCCAGTAGTTGTAGTGGGTGCAGCAGTTGTTGTTGTTGGTCCGGCAGTTGTTTTTGCTGCAGCAATTTTTGTCGTTGGTGCAGCAGTTGTTGTCGTTGGTCCAGCAGTTGTTGTCGTTGGTGCAGCAGTTGTTGTTGGTGAAGCAGTTGTTGTAGTGGGTGCAGCAGTTGTTGTTGTTGGTCCTGCAGTTGTTGATATTGGTGAATCAGTTGTTTTCGGTGGTCCAGCAGTTGTTGTCATTTGTGCAGCAGTTGTTGTCGTTGGGACAGCAGTTGTGCTTGTTGAACTTTCAGTAGTTGTAGTGGGTGCAGCAGTTGTTGTTGTTGGTCCTGCAGTTGTTTTTGCTGCAGCAATTGTTGTCGTTGGTTGAGCAGTTGTTGTCGTTGGTGCAGCAGTTGTTGATGTTGGTGAAGCAGTTGTTTTTGGTGGTCCAACAGTTTTTGTCGTTGGTAAAACAGTTGTTTTTGGTGGTCCAGCAGCTGTTGTCGTTGGTCCTGCAGTTATTTTGGTGGGTCCAGCAGTTGTCCTTGTTGGTCCTGCAGTTGTTGATGTTGGTGCAGAAGTTGTTTTCGTTCGTCCAGCAGTTGTTGTCGTTGGTTCAACAGTTGTTGTGGGTACTGCAAATGTTGTGGTGGGTCCAGCAGTTGGTGTTGGTGCAGCAGTTGTTGTAGTGGGTGCAGCAGTTGTTGTTGTTGGTCCTGCAGTTGTTTTTGCTGCAGCAATTGTTGTCGTTGGTGCAGCGGTTGTTGTCGTTGGTGCAGCAGCTGTTGATGTTGGTAAAACAGTTGTTTTCATTGGTCCAGCAGTTGCTGTCGTCGGTGTAGCAGTTGTCGTTGTTGGTGCAGCAGTTGTTGTTGGTCCTGAAGTTGTTGTTGCTGCAGCAATTGTTGTCATTGGTGCAGCAGTTCTTGTTGTTGGTTCAGCAGTTGTTGTCGTTGGTGCAGCAATTGTTTTCGTTGGTGCAGCAATTGTTGTTGTTGGTGCAGCAGTTGTTGTCATTGGTGCAGCAGTTGTGGTTGTTGCTCCTCCAGTAGTTGTAGTGGGTGCAGCAGTTGTTGTTGTTGGTCCGGCAGTTGTTTTTGCTGCAGCAATTTTTGTCGTTGGTGCAGCAGTTGTTGTCGTTGGTCCAGCAGTTGTTGTCGTTGGTGCAGCAGTTGTTGTTGTTGGTGAAGCAGTTGTTGTAGTGGGTGCAGCAGTTGTTGTTGTTGGTCCTGCAGTTGTTGATATTGGTGAATCAGTTGTTTTCGGTGGTCCAGCAGTTGTTGTCATTTGTGCAGCAGTTGTTGTCGTTGGGACAGCAGTTGTGCTTGTTGAACTTTCAGTAGTTGTAGTGGGTGCAGCAGTTCTTGTTGTTGGTCCTGCAGTTGTTTTTGCTGCAGCAATTGTTGTCGTTGGTGCAGCGGTTGTTGTCGTTGGTGCAGCAGCTGTTGATGTTGGTAAAACAGTTGTTTTCATTGGTCCAGCAGTTGCTGTCGTCGGTGTAGCAGTTGTCGTTGTTGGTGCAGCAGTTGTTGTTGTTGGTCCTGAAGTTGTTGTTGCTGCAGCAATTGTTGTCATTGGTGCAGCAGTTCTTGTTGTTGGTTCAGCAGTTGTTGTCGTTGGTGCAGCAATTGTTTTCGTTGGTGCAGCAATTGTTGTTGTTGGTGCAGCAGTTGTTGTCATTGGTGCAGCAGTTGTGGTTGTTGCTCCTCCAGTAGTTGTAGTGGGTGCAGCAGTTGTTGTTGTTGGTCCGGCAGTTGTTTTTGCTGCAGCAATTTTTGTCGTTGGTGCAGCAGTTGTTGTCGTTGGTCCAGCAGTTGTTGTCGTTGGTGCAGCAGTTGTTGTTGTTGGTGAAGCAGTTGTTGTAGTGGGTGCAGCAGTTGTTGTTGTTGGTCCTGCAGTTGTTGATATTGGTGAATCAGTTGTTTTCGGTGGTCCAGCAGTTGTTGTCGTTGGGACAGCAGTTGTGCTTGTTGAACTTTCAGTAGTTGTAGTGGGTGCAGCAGTTGTTGTTGTTGGTCCTGCAGTTGTTTTTGCTGCAGCAATTGTTGTCGTTGGTTGAGCAGTTGTTGTCGTTGGTGCAGCAGTTGTTGATGTTGGTGAAGCAGTTGTTTTTGGTGGTCCAACAGTTTTTGTCGTTGGTAAAACAGTTGTTTTTGGTGGTCCAGCAGCTGTTGTCGTTGGTCCTGCAGTTATTTTGGTGGGTCCAGCAGTTGTCCTTGTTGGTCCTGCAGTTGTTGATGTTGGTGCAGAAGTTGTTTTCGTTCGTCCAGCAGTTGTTGTCGTTGGTTCAACAGTTGTTGTGGGTACTGCAAATGTTGTGGTGGGTCCAGCAGTTGGTGTTGGTGCAGCAGTTGTTGTAGTGGGTGCAGCAGTTGTTGTTGTTGGTCCTGCAGTTGTTTTTGCTGCAGCAATTGTTGTCGTTGGTGCAGCGGTTGTTGTCGTTGGTGCAGCAGCTGTTGATGTTGGTAAAACAGTTGTTTTCATTGGTCCAGCAGTTGCTGTCGTCGGTGTAGCAGTTGTCGTTGTTGGTGCAGCAGTTGTTGTTGGACCTGAAGTTGTTGTTGCTGCAGCAATTGTTGTCATTGGTGCAGCAGTTCTTGTTGTTGGTTCAGCAGTTGTTGTCGTTGGTGCAGCAATTGTTTTCGTTGGTGCAGCAATTGTTGTTGTTGGTGCAGCAGTTGTTGTCATTGGTGCAGCAGTTGTGGTTGTTGCTCCTCCAGTAGTTGTAGTGGGTGCAGCAGTTATTGTTGTTGGTCCGGCAGTTGTTTTTGCTGCAGCAATTTTTGTCGTTGGTGCAGCAGTTGTTGTCGTTGGTCCAGCAGTTGTTGTCGTTGGTGCAGCAGTTGTTGTTGTTGGTGAAGCAGTTGTTGTAGTGGGTGCAGCAGTTGTTGTTGTTGGTCCTGCAGTTGTTGATATTGGTGAATCAGTTGTTTTCGGTGGTCCAGCAGTTGTTGTCATTTGTGCAGCAGTTGTTGTCGTTGGGACAGCAGTTGTGCTTGTTGAACTTTCAGTAGTTGTAGTGGGTGCAGCAGTTGTTGTTGTTGGTCCTGCAGTTGTTGTTGCTGCAGCAATTGTTGTCGTTGGTGCAGCAGTTGTTGTTGTTGTTGGTCCAGCAGTTGTTGTTGTTGGTGCAGCAGTTGTTGTTGTTGGTGCAGCAGTTGTCGTTGTTGGTTCTGCAGTTGACGTTGTTGGTGCAGCAGTTGTTGTTGTTGTTGGTGCAGTAGTTGTTATCGTTGGTGCAGAAGTTGTTGTTGTTGGTGCAGCAGTTGTCATTGTTGGTGCTGAAGTTGTTGTTGTTGTTGGTGCAGCAGTTATCGTTGTTAGTGCAGCAGATGTCGTCGTTGGTGCAGCCGTTGTTTTCGTTGGTGAAGTATTTGTCGTTGTTGTGGCAGTAATTGTTGGAGCAGCAGTTGTCGTTGTTGGTGCAACAGTTGTAGTCGTTGGTGCAACAATTATTGTCGTTGGTGCCGCAGTTGTTGTTGGTGCAGCAGTTGTCGTTGTTGGGGCAGTAGTTGTTGTTGTTAGTGCAGAAGTTGTTGTTGATGCAGCAGTTGTTGTTGCAGCAGTTGTCGTTGGTTCAGCAGTTGTTGGTGCAGCAGTTGTGGTCATTGGTGCAGCAGTTGTCGTTGTTGGTGAAGCCGTTGTAGTTGTTCTTGCAGTTATTGTCTGTGCAGCAGTTGTTGTTGTTGCAGGAGTTGTGTTTGTTGTTGCAGCAGTTGTTGTCGTTGGTGCAGCAGTTGTCGTTGGTGCAGCAGTTGTTGTCGTTGTTGCAGCAGTTGTTTTCATTGGTGCCGCAGTTGTCATTGTTGGTTCAGCAAATGTCGTCGTTGATGCAGCAGTTGTTTTCGTTGGTGCAGCAGTTGCTGTCCTTGGTGCAGCAGTTGTTATTGTTGGTTTAGCAGTTGTTGGTGCAGCAGTTGTTGTTGTTTGTGCAGCAGTTGTTGGTGCAGAAGTTGTTGTTGGTGCAGCAGTTGTTGTTGTTGTTGGTGCAGCAGTTATTGTCGTTGGTGTAACAGTTGTGGTCGTTGGTGCAGCAATTGTTTTTGTTGGTGCAGCAGTTGTAGATGGTGCAGTTGTTGTCGTTTGTGCAGCAGTTGTCGTCGGTGCAGCAGTTGTCGATGTTGGTGCAGCAGTTGTCGTTGCTGTCGTTACACTTGTCATAGTTTGTCTCTCAGTTGCCATTTTTGATTCAGCAGTTGTTGTGAGTCCTTTAGTTTTTGTTGGTCTTGTAGTTGCGGGTTGGATTATTGTTGATGGTATTGGAGTGATGGGTCCCATTGTACTAGTCTTGATTTCCTCAGATGTACTTGTTGGTCTTTCAGTTCTAGAGGTCAGCCCTGCATTAGCTGTCGTGGGACCCTCTGCTGTAGCATTTGCGATTCCTAAAACTGCTTGGGTTGGTAAATGCATGTTTGTTTTAGATTTTTTTTTCATTTAACCATCAACCTGAAAATATTTTCTTTGTTATAAGACTTACCTATAAATATGATTCTGAATGCTTTCATATTTAAACGTGTTACGTTTGAACCTAAGGACACATTAAAATGTTATTCAATGTTTGTAGAAATATGTATCAATAATGTAATAATCATAAAGATGACAACTAATGTATTCTTGTAGCCTGGAGGCTGTGCTGTTTCGCTACACTAATCAGTCTGAAGCATTCTTTGCCCACACCGATTTCCTAAAATTACAATTCAAATGGGGCCAATAAGGCACTGAGTCATAGTTGATGATGTTACTGCCATTCAGGGACTGCATCATAGTTGCTGTTGTAAAATACAGGCCAATGCTGATAAAACAGAAATGGAGTTTTCTGAAGCAAGGAGCATCAACGTTAACCTAAGTCAAGTAAACACAGCTTTAAGTGCAGTTATTGCAGAAATATACTTAATCAAAACTATTAATAAATAACAGGGTATCCATTAGCAGAGTTTCTTGGCGGAAAATTCATTTTCGCCATTCTGAATAGTGCACCGTGATCGCGGCACATGTTTTCAGAATGTTCAGAATGATCCGTGTAGCAAAACAGAATGTGAGGTCAGGTTATCAGGAAGGTCCCCAGGCTAGTATTGTTGTCCGTAGCTGCTTTAACTATTGCACAGAAAGGTCTCCCTTTGTGAGTTGTGTATTTGAGAATGAAGCTAAACATTTTACCAACAATTAAATTAGTTAAAGAAATGTATTACATTCCCCCCAAAAAAATCATTTTGTTCTTACTGTTCATTTGCATCCCTTTTACAGCCTATGTTCAGCGACGACAACAATGCCTATTTCCCTTAGTTGGTAAGTTATTTTTAAATGTGCATGCATATCTTCATTATTTAGTTTCCACTTTCTAAATTATTCAGTGGAATACATTTCATTAAATAGCCATTGTCACTTCATCTCTTTATATAATTTATGATTTTAATATTGTCCAAGTTTCGTTCTAAGTCCTATACAAACACACACACACACACACACACACACACACACACACACACACACACACACACACACACACACACATTGGCAGACATGTCAACATGGATGAGGTTAAGTTTATATGCGTATCTAGTTCCCGCGGGACATTCTAGTCATGCAACACCTATAAGCCAACATTTAATCGTTTGTCAAAGTGATTACTCATCGCACCATTTTTTCTAAATCAACCACAGGATAGCAGTATAGCGAAAGTGATACAAACTTCAAGCGATTGAAGCACAATAACACAATTATAAAAATTGCTACACTCCTCGCTCTAAACCTTTGGTCATTTTGCAGCGATGTATCCTCATACAATGGTACGAAAAGTTATTCAGTTTGTAAGTTATTACAAATATTATTTTGGGTCTTGCCAGAATTTTGTATTGATTGTATATGATGTTTAATTGGTTAGTTAAACTGCTCGTGGCGTTTTTCATGCTCATTTGGGGTCTTGAGGGAATAAAATCGGAGTAGGATAAATTCTCTTTAAGAAATTACCAAAATTATATATTTTATTACACAACATGTATTTAAAACATGTGGAACCATGAGCTACCTTTTTGTTCGGAATTCCCCTGCACCCAAGTTCTCGTATATATCCATGTGTTTGTGGCCACTGGCGACCAATGGCCATTATTCAATTTTCTGTAACATGCACATACATACATAAATACAGCACATATATCCTGTATTTAATACATGAGCGTGAACATGTAATATGAACACAATATTTGGAACAACCCCTGAAATGATTGATTCTTGTTTCCTGTGATAGGAGTGGAACGCTGTGATGAGGTACATATATATACATATGTATACAATGTAAACACAGTTCACTTTTTTATTTTTCTTTATCTCCAATAGTGCACTTCAGTCATTTACTAATCTAAAGATAAAAAATCGCCTTCAAAACAGCTTGGCATTTCGGAAGCTCTTACTCTAACAACAACAAGTATGGATGCCCACAGGGGCCTCTTTGCGCTTCTTTGCTGAATCAGATGAATCAGTTATTAGAACTGCTTGTGATGGTTGAGAATTTATCAGGGGGTTGTTTATAATTGTAAGCAATGTATTGCAATGCAAATGTTAGAATGGGTGTTAAGTTTGCCTCTTAATGCTTAATGCAAGTTCACTTTAGTCTATCAATGTAATGACAGCGAAATGGGCATCCATTGTTGTGACGTGAACTCGGAGGACTCCGGTTGTTTTGCTTCCGCACGAAACTCTGAGCGAAAACTCCGACCCAACGGAGTGTTCAAAGCACTTTCCTTTTAAGGTCTGAACCTCCAAAACTCCTGGAAACTCTGAGCGTTTTGGAGGCGGCATTACATTTTAATTAATAAAATACTTTATAAATCAGTCTGAGGGCTATATATGTCACTAAGAGAAATGTGAAACCTAGATTGCGTCAAAAACCAAACCATTTCCGGCCACATAATGTCATTATGGCAACCAGTGCACTGTGGTTTGAGGAAAAAGCCGGCTAAATCATTTAATCATTTAATAAGATTAGTAAATATAGACTATTCTCAATTTGGGGGCTCCAGTCCTAAAAGAAGTGACTCATAAAGCAAATGCTAGGTTAAGGTTAGTGTTAGGGTTAGGGATAGGGTCCAACTTTTCACTAAGCGACCAAAGATTTTCACAGAGCATTTTCAAGATGCCCCCTGATTGAAAGGTCTTATGGCTAAATTACGATCCCTTGGCTATGAAATTGGATGAATATCTAGCTTGTGTTTCCAATGCATTTCAATGGAGCATTTGATTATGCTTTTTTAGCCTTTCCTGTAGGGCTAGAGCATCCAAATGTATGCCCTGATTCATATACAAGAGCACATGTCTCTATCTTATTCATTCTAGGCTCACATTAATGGTGTGTTTTTTTTATATCTTCCTTAGGGCTGTCAAATTAATGTGTTAATTTCGATTAATTAATCATAGAAAAAACAACACGTTCAAAAAATTAATGCAGATTATTATTTTTTTTGGCAGTATTCAAGAAAAAGTGTTAGTCAAAACAAAGTATTGTATATTTTTTTGCCTGAAATGCATTGCATCTTGAGTGAGATGGAAATGTTATTAATTTGATCTTAAAATGCACTGTATGTTAATGAAAGACATGTTTTAAATAAAAGAGACATTGAACTTTGAAGTCTATTATGTCTATTATTCATTGAATCACTCATCTGCCATAATTTATTTGAATTCAATTACTTTGAAATACTTTCTCGGCAAAATGTAAGTATGCAATTAATTTAGATTAATTAATCACAGAGCCTGTAATTAATTCCATAATTTTTTCGATAATTCAATAATCGCTTGACAGCCCTAATCTTCCTATAACCACTCAGCGAGGGTTACACCAGTTCAGGTTGGGCTGGAACCACCAAACATATAATTTTAGTTAGTTCAATGCCCTCATTCACATAAAAGTGAAATAGGAGTACAACGGGCCCCACCCTTTAATTTGCAACCATAACGGGGAGGCTGGCTGTCACCCATGGGCCACGGTAACTTAGCCTTGGACACACACACACACACACACACACACACACACACACACACACACACACACACACACACACACACACACACACACACACACACACACACACACACACACACACACACAAACACTCTCCCCCTACTCACACACTCAATAATGTGGTTGGTCATTTAGATCATTTATATTCCACATTCTATATTTAGCAATTCAACAACTATTAATCTGGTTCTGTTTCTTATTAGGTGAGTGCTGCAAGGAGCTCAACTGTTTTTGTTCTTAAGCTTAATTCTTTCTTTCTTTATTTATTATTCTCTACACATTTTGGGAACCTACTCCATCCACAATTTTCACAGAGAGAGTCCATTCCACTTCTAAAATATTCATATTAGCTTTGAGTCGTACAGTACCATTCATTTTTTTTTTATGTTTTCAACTTTTTAAGATATCCTACTTTGAAAATATTATTTTTTATAATGGAAGTCAATGAGAGGACTGTGAAGCCGTCTGCCCATTCTTTGACACTTCAACTACTTCGCAACTTGGTAAATTTTTAACCGTTAACCTTTGTTCAAATATTTAACAAATCAACACACTTTGATCTTCAAATATATCAAAACAGATTTTTTTTCATAATTTATACTTTTTTCAGAATCAATTGTTTAATTTTTAACCTGCTACATATATTTTCAGTGGGTCTCATTGATCTACGCTGAGGCTAGAGCTTGAGAATTCCACCTGCTCTAGCCCAAGGAGGCTATCACAAAAGCTAACCATTTCGGACGTCGCAGAGCCTTACCAATATTCAATATTTAACCTAGAAACAAAATGTGTTAAACGATTACGGTATTCTTGTTTCACTGGCTCTACAATTATTAATCGGTTGGAAGTATGATTGTTATATCTCAGCCGTTTGTATGTGGGGAACCCCACTTATGTGTTATAAGTGCTTCCTAATTATCTGATGTACTTCCGGTAGAAGCTAAATGCTAATGTGCAAAAATACAATATTTTTCACGTCTTTCATGTCATATGAAAGCTGAGACTCAATGGAGTCCGACATTACGAGCCTTATTATTTTGTGAGCTTATCTCGATTAACTAAATGTGAAAGAATAAAGTCAATAATACACACACTCTCTCAAACACACACACACACACACACACACACACACTTTACTGTAACACTGACTTTAGTCAACCATTTGAAACTTTATCGGAACAGCCCAGCTATTCTATATTTAATTTCAAATGTATTCAAAATGTATCACTTTTGATATTTGTTTAACTCTTTAGTTTATTTGTTTCCAACCATTTTATATATTTTTATTTTTAAATTGGTGTGCATGCTAACATTGTTTACTCCATTTAAACTATTGAACTCTGTTCAAATCTCTTCACTTGATTTCAGCCATTCGACATATTGGGCCCTAGTTAGACGGTCTAAAACGCAGACGTCAAGGCGCAAAGTCAAAGTACTTTGTGGGCGGTTCTACGGCGCTGTTGCTATTATGATGGCGAGATAAATGAGCTTTCCGCCCAGCGCAAATCTAAAAAGGGTTGGGTTGAAACCTGTAGGTGTGTTTTAGGCGTAACGTGCAATAAACCAATAAACCACCTGCCATCCCCTTTAAGACCCAGCGCATTTCACTTAGCGAGTTGATATTTTAACAGCGCGTTTGCAGTCTCCGCTGAGACAGATTCATGACCACATGAAATTCAAACTTCAAATGGCTCAGTTTATGGCCAAATAATAGGCATAATTCACACATGGAATAGCGTTTTCTTCTCCAACTTCAGAAACACTGATTCGTCATGTAAATTGCGGCAAAGACAACTTAACATACATGCAGGGCAGTTGCTAGGAATTCTGGGCCCCCTGAAAGAATATCGGTGTGGGCCCCTCTCCCCCATTCATTGCCACCTTAAATGTTCTTGTTTTTCAGTGGTCTTGACAGTGCCTGGTGTAATACACCCAATTTGTTTCCTTTTTTACATTTAACGACTTAACAAGTCAGAGTATTATTATGTGAATTATGTATTATTAATTGTCTTATTCTCATTTCCCTGATTTGCAACACGTTATTACACCTCTGATTGCAAATACATTTTCAATTAACCACTCAACAAATAGGTGTGGGCAGGGCCGGAGTGGGACCCATTTTCGGCCCGGGAGTTTCAGGCCCACACTGGCCCACTTTTTTCAGTGATGGAAGAATTTGCATAAATGAACAGCACACAACTCGTACTATCCCTTTTTGGATCAACGTTTGTCAAATAAAAAATCCACCTCAAGGATCTGTTACTATTACTGTTACTGTTATCTGTAACTATCAATTATATATATAAATATAAAATGTTAACCCATTACATATTTAGGATAATTTCAATGCATCATGTCAGTTCTATGTGTGGGTTATCTTATATCAAATATTTTTAAATATATTTTTTAGTCCTCTCTACCTGTCCCCTCAGCCCCTCAGCAGCATCAGACAGGCTGGACTGCTGCTCTGAGGCTACAAAATATTTTATATTTAATATAAATTACTATCTATCACGTTTGTTCTGTCTTTTATATTTTCCATGAAAAATGCTGTCTAGTATTACCTGTTCAGCATCGGACTGGCTTATCTCTTCTGATGCTACAAAAAAAAGAAGGGGTGACTTTATTGCTTGGACTAACTTACACAGATCATGCCGGAGTTTACATGATGATTTTCATTAACTAGAATAATGATGAATTGGTTTAAGCTTGTATGTTTGCAATCGGCATTGCAAACATAGCACAAATAGCTAAATGATTTATGTTGCAAATGAATCATTAGATCCACCTCTCTCTACCGGCTGCAACTTGTGTCTGTCCTCTAAACAGGTAGTTTATTTTGGCACATGTGGCGGAATCTTCCTCCAGTGCCCTTATTTTTTTTAATCAGGCTTTTTCGGCTACTCCTTGGTTTTTTCTGCCCTCCACAATCAACGACGTCGCTTCTGTTCGCTGATTCTCTTCTGTTGAAGACGCTGTTAAAGACGCAACGTGGGCCAAACCAACTAAAATAATTGGGAGGGGTGAACTACCGTACATTGTATAATCCATATTATATATACTGCGATGCTGGGGCTGAAATTTCAGATGAATTAAGTCTACTTTAGGAGAAGATAAAATTATGGTCAAAGTATTTTTTTTCTTTCACCCAAGCAGCCCAAAATACATTTGAAAGTGGACCGGCCCAACGGGAAACCTCCCGAACGTCCCGATGGCCACTCCGGGCCTGGGTGTGGGTATTTTATTGTATTTAACAATCAAGCACTGATATGCAAAAAACGAAGTGTCCTGGCTCAAGATATTCCACAGGTAAATATGTAGCATTTAACTTAAATGTGCAAGTGAAACAAAGAGCACATGGAATACGTTGTTGTAAAACAAATATCCAAAACAACAACAAGCCTCATCTAATCTCAATTAAAGTTTAAATTGGCTTGTTTGTTCACTGTAAGTCTCATCGCTCACTCACTTCCGATGAGGAAGAACCATGGGAAGAACCAGGCACGTGCACACATAGGGCCCTAGGGGTGCTTGAGCCCCTGCCCTTTTTGCCTCGTATTAAAAAGTGCCCTCTGAGTGTTCTTCAACAATCGCGCCCGCAATAGCGCTCGTCCGCGATCCAACCCCCGTTAACAATAGCCCCTCAAAACTCCTGAGTGTGCACGTCCCTGGGAAGAACGAACCGCGGTGTGGACCAAACCATTTTTTAAGAAGGGGCCAAGGGGATTATTGAAATTATTAAAATTACAATATTGTATGATTTGTGGCTTTGTTTTAATTCGGATTCATTCATAGGAATATATATTAGTTCAGTGTATGCATAATCATTTTGTCATAGAGGCTACTGGGGGCTGTGTGTGGGCCCTTATAATTGTCATAACCTTTCCCCCCTATACGACGGCGCTGGGCCTACCATAAAGGCCCAGATACAGGCAATGTGTAGACTACTGACTTTATCGATATTGTACGCCGTTTAAACATTCGTTCCTTTGAATTGGCTTATGAGGAGACACATTCACCGTTTAACATTGATACCCCATGGATTACAAACGCATATAGTCCTATATAACATCATATTTAATGGAAATCATTAAGCTTACCTTATCAGTCCTGTAATTGTGAATAGGATGCCACACAAATGTGTCCTATTGCAATATACATATATTATTTAAATCTGAATACACTTGCCAGGACATATTCGCCTGCAAATTCACGCTCTTCCCTCCTACGGAGTTGTTGACGTCAAAATACCTGATCTTAGAGCATCACGCATAACTCAATGCAGTGCAGAAAGACTGCATTCCAATGTCTGGTATTCGTCCAATCAGCGGAGACCGAGCTCCAAGATGATATAATGTAATAGATTATTATTGCTTTTCTAGACTAGACTTTTCTGTTTGCTTTAGCTTTCTTCTAAATCTTACATTGCACTTTGCTATTTTATTATATTATTTAATTGTATTCATTTTACTTTGCTTTTGTTTCTTTTACTCATATATTTTATTACTTAATTTTATTGTATATGAAGCATGAAGTGCTAAATAAATAAAGTCGCCTTGCCTTACCTAATCTAAGCAGAACACAATGCACTGTACTAATCGATAGAAACTCTTAAGAGTGGTGCATTTTCGATTACATTGCTTTTAGTTCTAATCTGGAACAAGTTTGGTCTAAATTTGGTATTTTAAACACAAACGTATTACCACACGCATGTATTCACTTTAACGAATTCAGATTCCTTCGCAGCTGTCTGTCTAGCTAAAGGCCTACACGGAACCAAAAAATGTTGAATATGACGCTGAATGCATTGAGGTTAGTCAGACTTTTGACATAGCCTGGCTTACTAGTCTGTATTAGCGCATGAGCGAACTAGGTGTCTGGCATGTTAAATGTTAATAAATAAATGTGTCAATATAGTTTAACCAATGAATACTTTTTTAAACAGCATTTAT
The DNA here is from genome assembly GCF_964030765.1 of Micromesistius poutassou. Taxonomy (NCBI): domain Eukaryota; kingdom Metazoa; phylum Chordata; class Actinopteri; order Gadiformes; family Gadidae; genus Micromesistius; species Micromesistius poutassou. Next base: position 19,394,158 of record NC_140273.1, read on the forward strand.
GCCTATTTATTTCAGGCTGTATTTTATAGCCATGTAGCCATATTTTTTCATATTAATTTAAATATTTATATTTTACTAACCCTAATGTTGAATTAAATTACAAAGTTAAGTCATCGGAATCACACATGCCGCCAAAGCGACTCACCAGATTTATTTTAGAGAGAGAGAGAGAGAGAGAGAGAGAGAGAGAGAGAGAGAGAGAGAGAGAGAGAGAGAGAGAGAGAGAGAATTAGGCAGGCCCCAGGCCCTCCCGTGGCTACGCAGTTAGTCCAAGCAATAAAGTCACCCCTTCTTTTTTTTGTAGCATCAGAAGAGATAAGCCAGTCCGATGCTGAACAGGTAATACTAGACAGCATTTTTCATGGAAAATATAAAAGACAGAACAAACGTGATAGATAGTCATTTATATAAAATATAAAATATTTTGTAGCCTCAGAGCAGCAGTCCAGCCTGTCTGATGCTGCTGAGGGGCTGAGGGGACAGGTAGAGAGGACTAAAAAATATATTTAAAAATATTTGATATAAGATAACCCACACATGGAACTGACATGATGCATTGAAATTATCCTAAATATGTAATGGGTTAACATTTTATTTATATATATATATATATATATATATAATTGATAGTTAAAGTAACAGATCCTTGAGGTGGATTTTTTATTTGACAAACGTTGATCCAAAAAGGGATAGTACGAGTTGTGTGCTGTTCATTTATGCAAATTCTTCCATCACTGAAAAAAGTGGGCCAGTGTGGGCCTGAAACTCCCGGGCCGAAAATGGGTCCCACTCCGGCCCTGCCCACACCTATTTGTTGAGTGGTTAATTGAAAATGTATTTGCAATCAGAGGTGTAATAACGTGTTGCAAATCAGGGAAATGAGAATAAGACAATTAATAATACATAATTCACATAATAATACTCTGACTTGTTAAGTCGTTAAATGTAAAAAAAGGAAACAAATTGGGTGTATTACACCAGGCACCGTCAAGAACACTGAAAAACAAGAACATTTAAGGTGGCAATGAATGGGGGAGAGGGGCCCACACCGATATTCTTTCAGGGGGGCCAGAATTCCTACTGCCCTGACTGGATTACCCTGAGCGAACGCAATCACCTCTTCCACATTTGATAATTAGTCAACAAATGCAACTTTGAGATTTATTTTAGGTCGTATGGGTAGGCCTACCATAAAGGCCCAGATACAGGCAATGTGTAGACTACTGACTTTATTTCGATATTGTATGCCGTTTAAACATTCGTTCCTTTGAATTGGCTTATGAGGAGACACATTCACCGTTTAACATTGATACCCCATGGATTACAAACGCATATAGTCCTACCCCTATAACATAACATCATATTTAATGGAAATCATTAAGCTTACCTTATCAGTCCTGTAATTGTGAATAGGATGCCACACAAATGTGTCCTATTGCAATATACATATATTATTTCAATCTGAATACACTTGCCAGGACATATTCGCCTGCAAATTCACGCTCTTCCCTCCTACGGAGTTGTTAACGTCAAAATACCTGATCTTAGAGCATCACGCATAACTCAATGCAGTGCAGAAAGACTGCATTCCAATGTCTGGTATTCGTCCAATCAGCGGAGACCGAGCTCCAAGATGATATAATGTAATAGATTATTATTGCTTTTCTAGACTAGACTTTTCTGTTTGCTTTAGCTTTCTTCTAAATCTTACATTGCACTTTGCTATTTTATTATATTATTTAATTGTATTCATTTTACTTTGCTTTTGTTTCTTTTACTCATATATTTTATTACTTAATTTTATTGTATATGAAGCATGAAGTGCTAAATAAATAAAGTTGCCTTGCCTTACCTAATCTAAGCAGAACACAATGCACTGTAGCCTACTAATCGATAGAAACTCTTAAGAGTGGTGCATTTTCGATTACATTGCTTTTAGTTCTAATCTGGAACAAGTTTGGTCTAAATTTGGTATTTTAAACACAAACGTATTACCACACGCATGTATTCACTTTAACGAATTCAGATTCCTTCGCAGCTGTCTGTCTAGCTAAAGGCCTACACGGAACCAAAAAATGTTGAATATGACGCTGAATGCATTGAGGTTAGTCAGACTTTTGACATAGCCTGGCTATGAGAGAGAGAGAGAGAGAGAGAGAGAGAGAGAGAGAGAGAGAGAGAGAGAGAGAGAGAGAGAGAGAGAGAGAGAATTAGGCAGGCCCCAGGCCCTCCCGTGGCTACGCCTCGTTAACGTTATTCTGGATTACGCGCGTTCACGAGATATGTAACCAGCAGCGCCGTCGTATAGGGGGGAAAGGTTATGACAATTATAAGGGCCCACAGCCCGCTAGGGCCCACACACAGCCCCCAGTAGCCTCTATGACAAAATGATTATGCATACACTGAACTAATATATATTCCTATGAATGAATCCGAATTAAAACAAAGCCACAAATCATACAATATTGTAATTTTAATAATTTCAATAATCCCCTTGGCCCCTTCTTAAAAAATGGTTTGGTCCACACCGGTTCGTTCTTCCCAGGGACGTGCACACTCAAGAGTTTTGAGGGGCGATTGTTAACGGGGGTTGGATCGCGGACGAGCGCTATTGCGGGCGCGATTGTTGAAGAACACTCAGAGGCCACTTTTTAATACGAGGCAAAAAGGTTAGGGGCTCAAGCACCCCTAGGGCCCTATGTGTGCACCCAATTTGTTTCCTTTTTTACATTTAACGACTTAACAAGTCAGAGTATTATTATGTAAATTATGTATTATTAATTGTCTTATTCTCATTTCCCTGATTTGCTACACGTTTTTACACCTCTGATTGCAAGAGGTGCAATCAGAGGTGTATAATGGCAGTCAACAATTCGGCACCTGCCCCTCATAACTCCTGAGTGTGCACGTCCCTGGGAAGAACGAACCGCGGTGTGGACCAAACCATTTTTTAAGAAGGGGCCAAGGGGATTATTGAAATTATTAAAATTACAATATTGTATGATTTGTGGCTTGGTTTTAATTCTGATTCATTCATATGAATATATATTAATTCAGTGTATGCATAATCATTTTGTCATAGAGGCTACTGGGGCTGTGTGTGGGCCCTAGCGGGCTGTGGGCCAGTGGCGATTCTAGACCGGTTTTAATGGGGGGGCCGAGATAGGGCCGGCTTTTCTGGGGGCCGGACTCAGAGTTACGGGGGCACTGGCCCCCCCCCTAGAACCGCCACTGCTGTGGGCCCTTATAATTGTCATAACCTTTCCCCCCTATACGACGGCGCTGAGTACAGCACAGAGCAGCAGCTAAAAACTCTTTCATATATTAATGACCAACACGAAGATTTGTGACTCACCAAGAATTTTCTTCAAGTTGGATTAATTCTTTCTCCCGCCTAGCATAATGTCCGAGAATGTCAGGCTCTGGTAACGTTCAGCCACTAACAGTAAACGTTTCAAGCAAAAGATAATATAAAGCCAAGACCTTTACAGGTCCACTTCTTCTCCTAAGTTGCATTGACACATTACTGCCGCCAATAGTTGGGTGTGGAATTGCATCTGTGAACGTTGAATTCTCCGGTTGTTCTTCTCGTCAATTGATTGACGGAACAGGGGCACGTAAGGGATGTATGTTTCATTTGAACGGCTGCGACAGATGTAATTAAGGATGTGATTGCCTCCTCCGCTGTTTCTACATTTTCTATATGTGGCGGGACTCTATAAAAACTCAATATAAAGGGGAGGGAAGGTAACTAAAGAGGGACCGACAACGCCACCTGGGGAATTGCACCCCAGGAAATAAAACAAAGAAAATTAAACTATTACGATACAGAAATTATAAGGACACAGGTTCGAAAATCTAAAAGAGGCAGAGACGATATATATATATATATAATGTTTATTTTAATACAATAATGATGGAATGATGAAACACTAAATAAAGAAAACTGGAGTAAAACCAAACTAAACCAAACAAAACAAAGGTTATGCAAACCAACAACCCAATTGTCAAAAACAATGAAACAAAAAAGGGGAAATAACACAACGCAAACTTAACCAAAGCAAACAAAAGAAAATATCAAAACAGAACCAAAACAAAACCAAAACAGAACAGCAGCAGGAGATCCACCCTGGTAGGCAACCAGCAGAGGTCGAGTTCGACCATCTTGGCCCTTTTTATAATGCACCTGGGTGCAGGGGGGAGGGGCTAAGAAAGGCTGTGTTCACCGTACTGAATAGATTTTATGATGTAGCCTAGGCCTACTTGGCCCCTGAATGTAACGTGTGGCCCCTTAATGGCCCCTGTTTCAGAAAAATCCTAGAACCGCCACTGGTAATCCATCGTTGGACCTAGGGCCTCTCGAGGGTGGTATCCTACTGAGATGTCCATGTTGGCTGTTTAAAAGGCACGTACATACCTTCCGCGTTGCACGTCTGTGGTCTGCTGCGGATGCATTCATTTCTTAATAAAAATTAAGGGTCAACATCGGTCTGATGTCTTTACCGATCCTTAGGCAACCTTTCAGTTGCCTGTTCACAAGCTGCGCGTCTAGTATGAGCTGAACTTTTAAGGGTACCATAAATCCTTGGTTTCAGAGTTATTTGTGCAGCAATTATGAACTTTTTCATAGTTTTGAGTATTTCATAGTATTCTTGGCGTTGGCTTCATTTTGTAATTCCCTTTATTCATTTTATTAATTCCCTAATTAAGAATATTCAAAGAAATGGAAAATAAATGGTATGAAAAGTTATTTGATTTCTCTAGTAATCCTACCTATATTACTAATTGCGTGGGGATTGAACCCCAGACGACCGGGTGCAAGTCCGACACGTTAACTCGAGATCTCCCTGCTTTCAAATCCATGGTCAATATTAAATTTAAATATGTTACGCTTATTACTAGGCCTACTTATGCATTCAACAGATCGCCGATTTTTGTGCCAGGCAGCCTCCCTGTTTCTATTAATGGTTTCGGTGTTCCTTTTTTGAGTTATTATATGCTTCTGGAAAAGATCCCGCTCGGTCCTTTTCGGACATTTGATCCATGATTCCACATTCACGGTTATGGGCTGGTTATATATCTCGTGAATGCGCGTAATCGAGGATAACGTTAGCCTTGCTTGAACTAACCTGAGAAAGGCGCAGCTAAACTGCGTTGATGCAATGGCTTAAGCCTCAAGTGGAAGTTGGCGCTAGTTCTAACCGGGCTTAATCAACTAAGCGCCGCTTTCGTTAGCGACTTTGATGGAATAGCCTACCCTTCTTTTCAGATCTGAACAGAGCCTTATTTACAAACATATTTTAAACAATACTTATCAACAAAATCTCCTTGAATTAGATGTGTTACCACAGAGTCAAATCTGTAAATTAGATTAACTTTTCAGATTTTGGTACACTGGTATCCAGCAGGGTTCTACATATTGTAAAGCAGACCTTTGATGAACATAAAGAAGATGGGTAAACAAACACCAGTTCTGATGGTAAATTTCAGAGTTGGTCCTCCTGAGGTGGTAGCCACACTGGATGTTGGTCCAGCAGTTGTACTCTGCCCTTGAGTAGAAGTGGGTCCTGCAGTGGTTGCTTGTCCTGAAGTTATTGTAGTTGGTCCTACTGTGGGAGCTATAGCATGACTTGTTTGTCCAACTACAGAAGTTGTAGAAAATGTGGTCCTCAACATAGATGTGGGCTCTACTCTGATAGCAGTAGATCCTTCAGTTGTAGTTATGAGTCCTGCTTGGCTAGTTGTAGACCTTCTAGTTGTAGCTGAAGATACTGATGTCATAGTTTCTACGATCGCAGTTGTAGTAGAGTGTCTTGCTCTGGATTTTGAAGAAGTTACAACATTTGTTTTTGTTGTTCCACCTGTTCTTGTTGTTGTAGCAGAAGTGGATCCAACATTGGAACTCATTATTGTTATTGTTGTTGATCCTGCGGTTGTTGACCCTACATGTGTTGTTGCTGGTCCTGCCATTGTTGTTGTGGGTCCTGCTGTAGTAATGGTTGGTCCTGCGGATGTTGTTTTTGGTTCAGCAGTTGTCATTGTTGCTGGTCCTGCCATTGTGGTTGTGGGTCCTGCTGTAGTAATGGTTGGTCCTGCAGTTGTTGTTGTTGTTGGTCCTGTGGTTGTTGTTTTTGGTTCAGCAGTTGTCATTGTTGTAGGTCCTACTTTATTAGTTGTTGGCCCTGCAGTTGGCGTTGTTGGTCCTGCAGTTGTTGTTGTTGTGGGTCCCGTGATAGTAGTTAATGGTCCTGCAGTTGTTGTTGCTCGTCCTGCAGTGGTTGTTTGTCCTGAAGTTGTTGTAGTTGGTCCTATTAAGGTAGGTCATACAGAGGGAGTGATTTTATATTTAAATATATTATCTTGAGGTGAATGAAACCTTTTACAGTACTATTTACAACCCACCCATCTTGCTTTGCTAATGAAGTGTTTAAACTAGCAATTTATGTGAAATTATAATTGTAGTGTTATAGTTACCTGCAGCAATAGTAGTAGTGTCCACATCGAGGAAGGTGGTTTGTTCATGCAGTGCATCCTTCAATACCTGCACTGCAAGGCTTTCAGTGGGAACAGCAGATTCTTTGTTGAAGATCAGCCTCAAGTCCACAAAGACTGATCCCTTACTAGAAATGTGATAATGAAAATGAAACAAAAACACCAGAATTAGGATAAACTAGTTTCAAAGCTTTTTAGATTTTCTATCACTATCATATTGATTGGAAATCATCTATGTTATATACATGAAGGTATTCATTAATAAATAAACAGCATGAAAATAATTCAATAAAAGTGGTGGTACTTACGCAAAAAGTATTTCAATAAAATTGGTTGTACTTACGCAAAAGAGTTGATTGTACTCCTGGAATATGTTGCAGGAAAACTAGGTTTGAAGCCATTGTTAACCTATTATAAGATATAAAATGTATTAATATTCAACATGTTTTATGTTTTTCATGTTAAAATGCAGGAATTCAATATTTTTTATAATTCAAACTGAAATAAATCTTCATATCATTATCTCACCTCTGTTGTAACATTAGCAGCCAGCTCCTCATAGGCTGTGGAGCTTGTATCTAAGTAGTCGTCTATAAATGTACGTCTCATGCTGAATCTTAAATCAATAGTTCCTTCATTTTCTGAAGGGGGATCAGCAGTTGTCGTTGTTGACACTGCAGTTGTCGATGATCCTGCAGTTGCTGTTGTGGGTCCTACAGTTGTAGCTTCTGATCCATGAATTGTTGTTGGTTCAGGATTTGGCGTTGTTGGTCCTGCAGTTGTTGTTGTTGATCCTGCAGTAGTAGTTAATGTTGTTGTTGTTGATGGTCCTGCAGTTGGTGTTGGTAAAGCAGTTGTCATTATAGCTTCTGAAGTTGTCGTTGTTGACACTGCAGTTGTCGATGATCCCGCAGTTGTTGTCGTGGGTCCTGCAGTTGTAGCTCCAGATCCATGAATTGTTGTTGGTTCATCAGTTGCCGTTGTAGGTCCTGCAGTGGATGTTGTTGGTCCTGCAGTCGTAGCTCTTGGACCAGCAGTTGTTGTTGTTGTTGGTCCTGCAGTTGTTGGTAAAGCAGTTGTCGATATTGGTCCTGCATTTGAAGCTGTTGGTCCAGCAATTGTTGTTGGTTCAGCAGTTGTCGTTGTCAGTCCTGCAGTCGTTGTTTTTGGCAATGCAGTTGTAGCTGTTGGACCAGCAGTTGTTGTTGGTTCAGCAGTTGCCGTTGTTGGTCCTGTAGTTGTTGTTGTTGTGGGTCCCGTGATAGTAGTTAATGGTCCTGCAGTTGTTGTTGCTCGTCCTGCAGTGGTTGTTTGTCCTGAAGTTGTTGTAGTTGGTCCTATTAAGGTAGGTCATGCAGAGGGAGTGATTTTATATTTAAATATATTATCTTGAGGTGAATGAAACCTTTTACAGTACTATTTACAACCCACCCATCTTGCTTTGCTAATGAAGTGTTTAAACTAGCAATTTATGTGAAATTATAATTGTAGTGTTATAGTTACCTGCAGCAATAGTAGTAGTGTCCACATCGAGGAAGGTGATTTGTTCATGCAGTGCATCCTTCAATACCTGCACTGCAAGGCTTTCAGTGGGAACAGCAGATTCTTTGTTGAAGATCAGCCTCAAGTCCACAAAGACTGATCCCTTACTAGAAATGTGATAATGAAACAAAAACACCAGAATTAGGATAAACTAGTTTCAAAGCTTTTTAGCTTTTCTATCACTATCATATTGATTGGCAATCATCTATGTTATATACATAAAGAGCATGAAAGTAATTCAATAAAAGTGGTGGTACTTACGCAAAAAATATTTCAATAAAATTGGTTGTACTTACGCAAAAGAGTTGATTGTACTCCTGGAATATGTTGCAGGAAAACTAGGTTTGAAGCCATTGTTAACCTATTATAAGATATAAAATGTATTAATATTCAACATGTTTTATGTTTTTCATGTTAAAATGCAGGAATTCAATATTTTTTATAATTCAAACTGAAATAAATCTTCAAATCATTATCTCACCTCTGTTGTAACATTAGCAGCCAGCTCCTCATAGGCTGTGGAGCTTGTATCTAAGTAGTCGTCTATAAATGTACGTCTCATGCTGAATCTTAAATCAATAGTCCCTTCATTTTCTGAAGGGGGATCAGCAGTTGTCGTTGTTGACACTGCAGTTGTCGATGATCCTGCAGTTGCTGTTGTGGGTCCTGCAGTTGTAGCTTCTGATCCATGAATTGTTGTTGGTTCAGGACTTGGCGTTGTTGGTCCTGCTGTTGTTGTTGTTGATCCTGCAGTAGTAGTTAATGTTGTTGTTGATGGTCCTGCAGTTGGTGTTGGTAAAGCAGTTGTCATTATAGGTCCTGAAGTTGTCGTTGTTGACACTGCAGTTGTCGATGATCCCGCAGTTGCTGTCGTGGGTCCTGCAGTTGTAGCTTCTGATCCATGAATTGTTGTTGGTTCAGGATTTGGCGTTGTTGCTCCTGAAGTTGTTGATCCTGCAGTTGTTTGTGTTGGTCCTTCCGTTGTTGTTAGTTCTGTGTTTGTAGTTGATGTTGGTCCTGCAGTTGTGTGTTCTGCTGTTGTAACTGGTGGTCCTTTAACTGTTGTTGTTGGTCCTTTAGTCTTTGTTGTTGGTCCTGCTGCAGTAGTTGATCGTTTTTCAGTCGTTATTTGTTGCTCAGTGGTTGTTGGTCCTGCAGTTGTTGAGGGTTTTGCTTTGGTAGTTGTTGGCCCTGCAGTTGTTGATTTTGTTTCAGTAGTTGTGGTTGATGGTCCTGCAGTTGTTGTTGCTAGTCCTGCTGAAGTAGTTGATGGTCTTGCAGCTGGTGTTGTCGGTTCTGCAGTTTCAGTTGATCCTGCTGTAGCAGTCGGTGGTCCTGAATTTGTTGTTGTGTGTCCTGCTTTAGTAGTTGTGGACCCTACAGAAGTAGTTGTGGGTACTGCAGTTGTTGTTTTTGGTGCTGCAGTTGTTGTTGTGGTTTTTCCTGCCGTTGTTGATGATCCTGAAGTTGTTGTTGTGGGTCTTGCCGTTTTTGTGGATCCCACGGTAGAAGTTAATAGTCCAGTAGTTGTTGTTGATCCTGCAGCTGTTCTTGCTGGTTTTTCTGTTGTAGTTATTGGGCCTGCAGTTGTTCTTTGTACTGCAGTTGTAGTGAGTCCTGCTGTAGCAGTTGTGGATCGTGCTGTAGTAGTTGTGTGTATTGCATTTGTTGTTATTGGTCCTGCAGATGTCTGTCTTTCTATTGTGGCTGTGGGTCCTACAGTTGTTGTTGTTGGTCCTGCAATTGTTGTTTTTGCTGCAGCAAATGTTGTCATTGGTGCAGCAGTTGTTGTCATTAGTTCAGCAGTTGATGTCGTTGAGGCAGCAGTTGTTGTGGTGGGTCCAACAGTTGTCGTTGTTGTTCCTGAAGTTGTCATTGTTGGTGGCGCAGTTGTTGTTGGTGCAGCATTTGTCGTTGGTGCAGCATTTGTTGTTGTTGTTCCTACAAAAGTTGTTTTGGGTGCGGCATTTGTTGTCGTTGGTCCAGCAGTTGCCGTTGTTAATGCAACAGTTGTCGTTGTTGGTGCAGCAGTTGTGATTGTTGGTGCAGCAGTTGTCATTGTTGTTGCAGCAATTGTCGTCGTTGGTACAGCAGTTGTCGGTGATCCAGCAGTTGTTTTAGTTGGTGCATTAATTGTCGTTGTTGGTGCAGCAGTTATTGTTGTTGATCCTAAAGTTTTTGTTGTTGGTGCGGCAGTTGTGGTTGATGCTGCAGCAGTTGTTGTCGTTGGTTCATTTGTTGTCGTAGGTGCATCAGTTGTTGTCATTGGTGCAGAAGTTGTGGTTGTTGGTCCTTCAGTAGTTGTGGTGGGTGCAGCAATTGTCGTTGGTTCAGCAGTTGTTGTGGGTACTACAGATGTTGTGGTGGGTCCAGCAGTTAAAGTGGTTGGTTCTGCAATTGTCGTTGTTGCTGCAGCAGTTGTTGTTGTTGGTGCCGCAGTTGTCGTTGTTGGTGCAGAAGTTGTCGTTGTTGGTGCAGCAGTTGTTGTCGTTGGTTCAGCAGTTGTCGTCATTGGTGCAGCAGTTGTCGTTGGTGTAGCAGTTGTTGTCCTTGGTGCAGCAATTTTTGTGGGTCCTGCAGATGTGGTGGGTCCAGGAGTTGTGGTGGTCGGTTCTGCAGTTGTCCTTGTTACTGCAGCAGTCGTTGTAGTTGGTGCAGCAGTTGTTGTTGTGGGTCCTGCAGTTATTGTGGTGGGTCCAGCAGTTGTCGTTCTCGGTCCTGAAGCTGTCGTTGTTGGTGCAGCTGTTGTTGTTCGTGTAGCAGTTGTTGTCATTAGTGCAGCAATTGTGGTGGGTGCAGCAGTTGTCGTTGGTGCAGCAGTTGTTGTGGGCCCTGCAGATGTTGTGGTGGGTCCAGCAGTTGTGATGGTTGGTCCTGCAGTTGTCGTTGTTGCTGCAGCAGTTGTTGCCGTTGGTGCAGCAGTTATTTTCGTTGGTGCAGCATTTGTTGTCGTTGATTCAGCAGTTGTCGTCGTTGGTGCAGCAGTTGTCGTTGGTGCAGCAGTTGTTGTCGTTGGTTCAGCAGTTGTTGTGGGTCCTGCAGATGTTGTGGTGGGTCCAGCAGTTGTGATGGTTGGTCCTGCAGTTGTCGTTGTTGCTGCAGCAGTTGTTGTCGTTGGTGCAGCAGTTATTTTCGTTGGTGCAGCATTTGTTGTCGTTGATTCAGCAGTTGTCGTCGTTGGTGCAGCAGTTGTCGTTGGTGCAGCAGTTGTTGTTGGTGGTTCAGCATTTGTTGTCGTTGGTGCAGCAATTGTTTTCGTTGGTTCAGCAATTGTTGTTGTTGGTGCAGCAGTTGTTGTCGTTGGTGCAGCAGTTGTTGTCGTTGGTGCAGCAGTTGTTGTGGGTCCTGCAGATGTGGTGGGTCCAGGAGTTGTGGTGGTCGCTGCAGTTGTTGCTGCAGCAGTCGTTGTAGTTGGTGCAGCAGTTGTTGTTGTGGGTCCTGCAGTTATTGTGGTTGGTCCAGCAGTTGTCGTTCTTGGTCCGGAAGCTGTCGTTGTTGGTGCAGCTGTTGTTGTTCGTGTAGCAGTTGTTGTCATTGGTGCAGCAATTGTGGTGGGTGCAGCAGTTGTCGTTTGTGCAGCAGTTGTTGTCGTAGGTGCAGCAGTTGTTGTGGGCCCTGCAGATGTTGTGGTGGGTCCAGCAGTTGTGATGGTTGGTCCTGCAGTTGTCGTTGTTGCTGCAGCAGTTGTTGTCGTTGGTGCAGCAGTTGTTGTCGTTGGTGCAGCAATTGTTGTTGGTGCTGCAGGTGTTGTGGTGGGTCCAACAGTTGTTGTTGTTGGTTCTGCAATTGTCGTTGTTGCTGCAGCAGTTGTTGTTGTTGGTGCCGCAGTTGTCGTTGTTGGTGCAGTAGTCGTGGTTGTTGGTCCTGCAGTTGTTGTGGTTACTGCAAATGTTGTGGCGTGTCCAGCAGTTGTTGTCATTGGTGCAGCAGTTGTTGGCGTTGGTGCAGCAGTTGTTTTCATCGGTCCAGCAGTTTTTGTTGTTAGTTCAGCATTTGTTGTCATTGGTGCATCAGTTGTTTTCGTCGGTCCTGCAGTTGTTGTCGTTGGTTCAGCATTTGTTGTCATTGGTGCAGAAGTAGTGGTTGCTGGTCCTGCAGTAGTTGTGGTGGGTGCAGCAGTTGTTGTCGTTGGTGCACCGGTTGTTGTCGTTGTTACAGCAGTTGTTGTTTTAGGTGCCGCAGTTGTCGTTGTTGGTAGAGCAGTTGTTGTTGGTGCAGCAGTTGTTTTCGTTGGTCCAGCAGTTGTTGTTGTTGGTTTAGCAGTTGTTGTCGTTGATGCAGCAGTTGTGGTTGTTGGTCCAGCAGCTGATGTTGTTGGTGCAGCAGCTGTTGTCGTTGGTGTAACAGCTGTTGTCGTTGGTTCAGCAGTTGTCGTCATTGGTGCAGCAGTTGTCGTTGGTGCAGCAGTTGATGTCGTTGGTGCAGCAGTTGTTGTGGGTCCTGCAGATGTGGTGGGTCCAGGAGTTGTGGTGGTCGGTTCTGCAGTTGTCGTTGTTGCTGCAGCAGTTGTTGTCGTTGGTGCATCATTTGTTATAGTTGGTCGAGCAGTTGTCGTTGTTGGTGTAGCAGTTGTTGTCGTTAGTGCAGCAGTTGTTGTTGTGGGTCCTGCAGTTATTGTGGTGGGTCCAGCAATTGTCATTGTTGGTCCTGAAGCTGTCGTTTTTGGTGCAGCTGTCGTTGTTCGTGTAGCAGTTGTTGTCATTAGTGCAGCAATTGTGGTGGGTGCAGCAGTTGTCGTTGGTGCAGCAGCTGTTGTCGTTGGTTCAGCAGTTGTCGTCATTGGTGCAGCAGTTGTTGTTGTTGGTGCAGCAGTTGTTGTCGTTGGTGCAGCAGTTGTTGTTGTTGGTCCGGAAGTTGTTGTTGCTGCAGCAATTGTTGTCGTTGGTGCAGTAGTTGTTGTTGTTGGTTCAGCATTTGTTGTCGTTGGTCGTCCAGTTGTCGTCGTTGGTGCAGCAGTTGTTGTTGTTGGTGCAGCAGTTTTTGTCGTTGGTGCAGCAGTTGTCGTTGGTGCAGCAGTTGTTGTCGTTGGTGCAGCAGTTGTTTTCGTTGGTGCAGCAGTTGTTTTCGTTTGTCCAGCAGTTGTTGTCGTTGGTTCAGCAGTTGTTGTCGTTGGTGCATCAGTTGTTGTCATCGGTGCAGCAGTTGTGGTTGTTGGTCCTGCAATAGTTGTGGTGTGTGCAGCAGTTGTTCTTGTTGGTGCAGCAGTTTTTGTCCTTGATGCAGCAGTTGTTGTGGGCCCTGCAGATGTCGTGGTGGGTCCAGCAGTTGGGGTGGTTGGTCCTGCAGTTGTCGTTGTTGCTGCAGCAGTTGTTTTTGTTGGTGCAGCATCTGTTGTCATTGGTGCTGCAGTTGTTGTCGTTAGTGCAGCAGTTGTTTTCGTTGGTCCAGCAGTTGTTGTCGTCGGTGTAGCAGATGTTGTCGTTGGTGCAGCAGTTGTTGTCGTTGGTGCAGCAGTTGTTGTTGTGGGTCCTGCAGTTATTGTGGTGGGTCCAGCAGTTGTCGTTGTTGGTGCAACAGTTGTTGTTGTTGGTGTAGCAGTTGTTGTCATTGGTGCAGCAGTTGTGGTGCGTGCAGCAGTTGTTGTTGGTGCAGTAGTTGGTGTAATTGGTGCAGCAGTTTTGGGCCCAGCAGATGTTGTGGTGGGTCCAGCAGTTGTGGTGGTCGGTCCTGCAGTTGTCCTTGTTGCTGCAGCAGTTATTGTCGTTGGTGCAGCAGTTGTTTTCATTGGTCCAGCAGTAGTTGTACTGGGTGCAGCAGTTGTTGCTATTGGTCCTGCAGTTGTTGTTGCTGCAGCAATTGTTGTCGTTGGTTGAGCAGTTGTTGTCGTTGGTGCAGCAGTTGTTGATGTTGGTGAAGCAGTTGTTTTCGGTGGTCCAGCAGCTGTTGTCGTTGGTCCTGCAGTTATTTTGGTGGGTCCAGCAGTTTTTGTCGTTGGTGCAGCAGTTGTTGTCGTTGCTCCTCCAGTAGTTGTAGTGGGTGCAGCAGTTGTTGTCGTTGGTGCAGCAGTTGTTGTCGTTGGTGCAGCAGTTGTTGTGGGTCCTGCAGATGTGGTGGGTCCAGGAGTTGTGGTGGTCGGTTCTGCAGTTGTCCTTGTTGCTGCAGCAGTCATTGTAGTTGGTGCAGCAGTTGTTGTTGTGGGTCCTGCAGTTATTGTGGTTGGTCCAGCAGTTGTCGTTCTTGGTCCGGAAGCTGTCGTTCTTGGTCTGGAAGCTGTCGTTGTTGGTGCAGCTGTTGTTCGTGTAGCAGTTGTTGTCATTAGTGCAGCAATTGTGGTGGGTGCAGCAGTTGTCGTTTGTGCAGCAGTTGTTGTCGTAGGTGCAGCAGTTGTTGTGGGCCCTGCAGATGTTGTGGTGGGTCCAGCAGTTGTGATGGTTGGTCCTGCAGTTGTCGTTGTTACTGCAGCAGTTGTTGTCGTTGGTGCAGCAGTTGTTGTCGTTGGTGCAGCAGTTGTTGTCGTTGGTGCAGCAGTTGTTTTCATCGGTCCAGCAGTTTTTGTTGTTAGTTCAGCATTTGTTGTCGTTGGTGCATCAGTTGTTTTCGTCGGTCCAGCAGTTGTTGTCGTTGGTTCAGCATTTGTTGTCATTGGTGCAGAAGTAGTGGTTGCTGGTCCTGCAGTAGTTGTAGTGGGTGCAGCAGTTGTTGTCGTTGGTGCACCAGTTGTTGTTGTTGGTTTAGCAGTTGTTGTTTGTTTAGCAGTTGTTGTCGTTGATGCAGAAGTTGTGTTTGTTGGTCCTGCAGTTGTCGTTGTTGCTTCAGCAGTTGATGTTATTGGTGCAGCAGCTGTTGTCGTTGGTGTAGCAGCTGTCGTCGTTGGTTCAGCAGTTGTCGTCATTGGTGCAGCAGTTGTCGTTGGTGCAGCAGTTGATGTCATTGGTGCAGCAGTTGTTGTGGGTCCTGCAGATGTGGTGGGTCCAGGAGTTGTGGTGGTCGGTTCTGCAGTTGTCGTTGTTGCTGCAGCAGTTGTTGTCGTTGGTGCATCATTTGTTATAGTTGGTCGAGCAGTTGTCGTTGTTGGTGTAGCAGTTGTTGTCGTTAGTGCAGCAGTTGTTGTTGTGGGTCCTGCAGTTATTGTGCTGGGTCCAGCAATTGTCATTGTTGGTCCTGAAGCTGTCGTTTTTGGTGCAGCTGTCGTTGTTCGTGTAGCAGTTGTTGTCATTAGTGCAGCAATTGTGGTGGGTGCAGCAGTTGTCGTTGGTGCAGCAGCTGTTGTCGTTGGTTCAGCAGTTGTCGTCATTGGTGCAGCAGTTGTTGTTGTTGGTGCAGCAGTTGTTGTCGTTGGTGCAGCAATTGTTGTTGTTGGTCCGGAAGTTGTTGTTGCTGCAGCAATTGTTGTCGTTGGTGCAGTAGTTGTTGTTGTTGGTTCAGCATTTGTTGTCGTTGGTCGTCCAGTTGTCGTCGTTGGTGCAGCAGTTGTTGTTGTTGGTGCAGCAGTTTTTGTCGTTGGTGCAGCAGTTGTTTTCGTTGTTCCAACAGTTGTTGTCGTTGGTTCAACAGTTGTTGTCGTTGGTGCAGCAGGTGTTGTCGTTGGTGCAACAGTTGTTTTCGTTGGTGCAGCAGTTGTTTTCGTTTGTCCAGCAGTTGTTGTCCTTGGTTCAGCAGTTGTTGTCGTTGGTGCATCAGTTGTTGTCATCGGTGCAGCAGTTGTGGTTGTTGGTCCTGCAATAGTTGTGGTGTGTGCAGCAGTTGTTCTTGTTGGTGCAGCAGTTTTTGTCCTTGATGCAGCAGTTGTTGTGGGCCCTGTAGATGTCGTGGTGGGTCCAGCAGTTGGGGTGGTTGGTCCTGCAGTTGTCGTTGCAGCAGTTGTTTTTGTTGGTGCAGCATCTGTTGTCATTGGTGCTGCAGTTGTTGTCGTTAGTGCAGCAGTTGTTTTCGTTGGTCCAGCAGTTGTTGTCGTCGGTGTAGCAGATGTTGTCGTTGGTGCAGCAGTTGTTGTCGTTGGTGCAGCAGTTGTTGTTGTGGGTCCTGCAGTTATTGTGGTGGGTCCAGCAGTTGTCGTTGTTGGTGCAACAGTTGTTGTTGTTGGTGTAGCAGTTGTTGTCATTGGTGCAGCAGTTGTGGTGGGTGCAGCAGTTGTTGTTGGTGCAGTAGTTGTTGTCATTGGTGCAGCAGTTGTAGTGGGTGCAGCAGTTGTTGTTGGTGCAGTAGTTGTTGTAATTGGTGCAGCAGTTGTGGGCCCTGCAGATGTTGTGGTCGGTCCTGCAGTTGTCCTTGTTGCTGCAGCAGTTATTGTCGTTGGTGCAGCAGTTGTTTTCATTGGTCCAGCAGTAGTTGTACTGGGTGCAGCAGTTGTTGTTGTTGGTCCTGCAGTTGTTGTTGCTGCAGCAGTTGTTGTTGTTGGTCCTGCAGTTGTTGTTGCTGCAGCAATTGTTGTCGTTGGTTGAGCAGTTGTTGTCGTTGGTGCAGCAGTTGTTGATGTTGGTGAAGCAGTTGTTTTTGGTGGTCCAGCAGTTTTTGTCGTTGGTAAAACAGTTGTTGTCGTTAGTGCAGCAGTTGTGGTTGTTGCTCCTCCAGTAGTTGTAGTGGGTGCAGCAGTTGTTGTCGTTGGTCCAGCAGTTGTTGTCGTTGGTGCAGCAGTTGTTGTTGTTAGTGAAGCAGTTGTTGTAGTGGGTGCAGCAGTTGTTGTTGTTGGTCCTGCAGTTGTTTTTGCTGCAGCAATTGTTGTCGTTGGTGCAGCAGTTGTTGACGTTGGTGCAGCAGCTGTTGTCGTTGGTCCTGCAGTTATTTTGGTGGGTCCAGCAGTTGTCGTTGGTGCAGCAGTTGTTGATGTTGGTGCAGAAGTTGTTTTCGTTCGTCCAGCAGCAGTTGTCGTTGGTGCAGCAGTTGTTGTCATTGGTGCAGCAGTTGTGGTTGTTGCTCCTCCAGTAGTTGTAGTGGGTGCAGCAGTTGTTGTTGTTGGTCCGGCAGTTGTTTTTGCTGCAGCAATTTTTGTCGTTGGTGCAGCGGTTGTTGATATTGGTGAATCAGTTGTTTTCGGTGGTCCAGCAGTTGTTGTCGTTGGTGCAGCAGTTGTTGTTGTTGGTGAAGCAGTTGTTGTAGTGGGTGCAGCAGTTGTTGTTTTTGGTCCTGCAGTTGTTGTTGCTGCAGCAATTGTTGTCGTTGGTGCAGCGGTTGTTGATATTGGTGAATCAGTTGTTTTCGGTGGTCCAGCAGTTGTTGACGTTGGTGCAGCAGTTGTTGTCATTGGTGCAACAGTTGTTGTTGTGGGTCTTGCAGTTATTTTGGTGGGTCCAGCAGTTGTCGTTGTTGTTCCTGAAGTTGTCTTTGTTGGTGCAGCAGTTGTTGTTGGTGTAGCAGTTGTCATTGGTGCAGCAGTTGTGGTGGTTGGTCCTGCATTTGTCGTTGTTGCTGCAGCAGTTATTGTCATTTGTGCAGCAGTTGTTGTCGTTGGGACAGCAGTTGTTGTCGTTGGTGCAACAGTTGTTGTCGTTGGTGCAGCAGTTGTGCTTGTTTGTCTTTCAGTAGTTGTAGTGGGTGTAGCAGTTGTTGTTGTTGGTCCTGCAAATGTTGTGGTGGGTCCAGCAGTTGGTTTTGGTGCAGCAGTTGTTGTCGTTAGTGCAGCAGTTGTTTTCTTTGGTCCAGCAGTTGCTGTCGTCGGTGTAGCAGTTGTTGTTGTTGGTCCTGAAGTTGTTGTTGCTGCAGCAATTGTTGTCGTTGGTGCAGCAGTTCTTGTTGTTGATTCAGCAGTTGTCGTCGTTGGTGCAGCAGTTGTCGTTGGTGCAGCAGTTGTTGTCGTTGGTGCAGCAGTTGTTGTGGGTCCTGCAGATGTTGTGGTGGGTCCAGGAGTTGTGGTGGTTGGTTCTGTAGTTGTCGTTGTTACTGCAGCAGTTGTTGTCGTTGGTGCAGCAGTTGTTGTCGTTGGTGCAGCAGTTGTTGTCGTTG
The DNA here is from genome assembly GCF_964030765.1 of Micromesistius poutassou. Taxonomy (NCBI): domain Eukaryota; kingdom Metazoa; phylum Chordata; class Actinopteri; order Gadiformes; family Gadidae; genus Micromesistius; species Micromesistius poutassou. The sequence continues at coordinate 19,412,071 of NC_140273.1, forward strand.
GTGCAGCAATTGTTGTTGGTGCTGCAGGTGTTGTGGTGGGTCCAACAGTTGTTGTTGTTGGTTCTGCAATTGTCGTTGTTGCTGCAGCAGTTGTTGTTGTTGGTGCCGCAGTTGTCGTTGTTGGTGCAGCAGTCGTGGTTGTTGGTCCTGCAGTTGTTGTGGGTACTGCAAATGTTGTGGTGTGTCCAGCAGTTGTTGTTGGTGCAGCAGTTGTTGTCGTTGGTGCAGCAGTTGTTGTCGTTGGTGCAGCAGTTGTTTTCGTTGTTCCAACAGTTGTTGTCGTTGGTTCAACAGTTGTTGTCGTTGGTGCAGCAGTTGTTGTTGTTGGTGCAGTTGTTGTCGTTGGTTCAGCAGTTGTTGTCGTTGGTGCATCAGTTGTTGTCATCGGTGCAGCAGTTGTGGTTGTTGGTCCTGCAATAGTTGTGGTGTGTGCAGCAGTTGTTCTTGTTGGTGCAGCAGTTTTTGTCCTTGATGCAGCAGTTGTTGTGGGCCCTGCAGATGTCGTGGTGGGGCCAGCAGTTGGGGTGGTTGGTCCTGCAGTTGTCGTTGTTGCTGCAGCAGTTGTTTTTGTTGGTGCAGCATCTGTTGTCATTGGTGCTGCAGTTGTTGTCGTTAGTCCAGCAGTTGTTGTCGTCGGTGTAGCAGATGTTGTCGTTGGTGCAGCAGTTGTTGTTGTGGGTCCTGCAGTTATTGTGGTGGGTCCAGCAGTTGTCGTTGTTGGTGCAACAGTTGTTGTTGTTGGTGTAGCAGTTGTTGTCATTGGTGCAGCAGTTGTTGTGGTTGTTGGTCCTTCAGTAGTTGTGGTGGGTGCAGCAATTGTCGTTGGTGCAGCAGTTGTTGTCGTTGGTTCAGCAGTTGTTGTGGGTACTACAGATGTTGTGGTGGGTCCAGCACTTAAAGTGGTTGGTTCTGCAATTGTCGTTGTTGCTGCAGCAGTTGTTGTTGTTGGTGCCGCAGTTGTCGTTGTTGGTGCAGAAGTTGTCGTTGTTGGTGCAGAAGTTTTCGTTGTTGGTGCAGCAGTTGTTGTCGTTGGTTCAGCAGTTGTCGTCATTGGTGCAGCAGTTGTCGTTGGTGTAGCAGTTGTTGTCGTTGGTGCAGCAATTTTTGTGGGTCCTGCAGATGTGGTGGGTCCAGGAGTTGTGGTGGTCGGTTCTGCAGTTGTCCTTGTTACTGCAGCAGTCGTTGTAGTTGGTGCAGCAGTTGTTTTTGTGGGTCCTGCAGTTAATGTGGTGGGTCCAGCAGTTGTCGTTCTCGGTCCTGAAGCTGTCGTTGTTGGTGCAGCTGTTGTTGTTCGTGTAGCAGTTGTTGTCATTAGTTCAGCAATTGTGGTGGGTGCAGCAGTTGTCGTTGGTGCAGCAGTTGTTGTCGTTGGTGCAGCAGTAGTTGTGGGCCCTGCAGTTGTTGTCTTTGGTGCAGCAGTTGTTGTCGTTGGTTCAGCAGTTGTTTTCGTTGGTCCAGCAGTCGTTGTCGTTGGTGCATCAGTTGTTGTCATTGGTGCAGCAGTTGTGGTTGTTGGTCCTGCAATAGTTGTGGTGGGTGCAGCAGTTGTCATTGGTGCAGCAGTTGTTGTGGGTCCTGCAGATGTTGTGGTGGGTACTGCAAATGTTGGTGTGGGTCCAGCAGTTGTGATGGTTGGTCCTGCAGTTGTCGTTGTTTCTGCAGCAGTTGTTGTCGTTGATTCAGCAGTTGTCGTTGGTGCAGCAGTTGTTGTCGTTGGTGCAGCAGTTGTTGTTGGTGGTTCAGCATTTGTTGTCGTTGGTGCATCAGTTGTTTTCGTCGGTCCAGCAGTTGTTGTCGTTGGTTCAGCATTTGTTGTCATTGGTGCAGAAGTAGTGGTTGCTGGTCCTGCAGTAGTTGTGGTTGGTGAAGCAGTTGTCGTTGGTGCACCAGTTGTTGTCGTTGTTACAGCAGTTGTTGTTTTAGGTGCCGCAGTTGTCGTTGTTGGTAGAGCAGTTGTTGTTGGTGCAGCAGTTGTTTTCGTTGGTCCAGCAGTTGTTGTTGTTGGTTTAGAAGTTGTTGTTTGTTTAGCAGTTGTTGTCGTTGATGCAGCAGTTGTGGTTGTTGGTCCTGCAGTTGTCGTTGTTGCTTCAGCAGTTGATGTTGTTGGTGCAGCAGCTGTTGTCGTTGGTGTAGCAGCTGTTGTCGTTGGTTCAGCAGTTGTCGTCATTGGTGCAGCAGTTGTCGTTGGTGCAGCAGTTGATGTCGTTGGTGCAGCAGTTGTTGTGGGTCCTGCAGATGTGGTGGGTCCAGGAGTTGTGGTGGTCGGTTCTGCAGTTGTCGTTGTTGCTGCAGCAGTTGTTGTCGTTGGTGCAGCAGTTGTTGTCGTTGGTGCAGCAGTTGTTTTCGTTGGTGCAGCAGTTGTTTTCGTTTGTCCAGCAGTTGTTGTCGTTGGTTCAGCAGTTGTTGTCGTTGGTGCATCAGTTGTTGTCATCGGTGCAGCAGTTGTGGTTGTTGGTCTTGCAATAGTTGTGGTGTGTGCAGCAGTTGTTCTTGTTGGTGCAGCAGTTTTTGTCCTTGATGCAGCAGTTGTTGTGGGCCCGGCAGATGTCGTGGTGGGTCCAGCAGTTGGGGTGGTTGGTCTTGCAGTTGTCGTTGTTGCTGCAGCAGTTGTTTTTGTTGGTGCAGCATCTGTTGTCATTGGTGCTGCAGTTGTTGTCGTTAGTGCAGCAGTTGTTGTCGTCGGTGTAGCAGATGTTGTCGTTGGTGCAGCAGTTGTTGTCGTTGGTGCAGCAGTTGTTGTTGTGGGTCCTGCAGTTATTGTGGTGGGTCCAGCAGTTGTCGTTGTTGGTGCAACAGTTGTTGTTGTTGGTGTAGCAGTTGTTGTCATTGGTGCAGCAGTTGTGGTGGGTGCAGCAGTTGTTGTTGGTGCAGTAGTTGTTGTAATTGGTGCAGCAGTTGTGGGCCCTGCAGATGTTGTGGTGGGTCCAGCAGTTGTGGTGGTCGGTCCTGCAGTTGTCCTTGTTGCTGCAGCAGTTATTGTCGTTGGTGCAGCAGTTGTTGTCATTGGTACAGCAGTTGTTGTCGTTGGTTCAGCAGTTGTTGTGGGAACTGCAGATGTTGTGGTGGGTCCAGCAGTTAAAGTGATTGGTTCTGCATTTGTCGTTGTTGCTGCAGCAGTTGTTGTTGTTGGTGCCGCAGTTGTCGTTGTTGGTGCAGTTGTTATCGTTGGTGCAGCAGTTGTTGTCGTTGGTGCAGCAGTTGTTTTCGTTGGTCCAGCAGTTGTTGTTGGTTTAGCAGTTGTTGTCGCTGGTGCATCAGTTGGTGTCATTGGTACAGCATTTGTGGTTGTTGGTCCCGCAGTAGTTGTGGTGGGTGCAGCAGTTGTCGTTGGTGCAGCAGTTGTTGTCGTTGGTGCAGCAGTTGTCGTTCGTCGAGCAGTCGTCGTCATTGGTAAAGCAGTTGTTGTCGTTGGTTTAGCAGTTGTTGTCGTCTGTGCAGCAGTTGTTGATGTTGTGGATCCCACGGTAGTAGTTAATAGTCCAGTAATTGTTGTTTGTTCTGCAGCTGTTCTTGATGGTTTTGCGGTTGTTGGGCCTGCAGTTGTAGTGAGTCCTGCTGTAGCAGTTGTGGATCTTGCTGTAGTAGTTGTGTGTATTGCATTTGTTGTTATTGGTTCTGCAGTTGTCTGTCCTTCTGTTGTGGCTGTGGGTCCTACAGTTGTTGTTGTTGGTCCTGCAATTGTTGTTGTTGTTGCTGCAGCAAATGTTGTTGTTGGTGCAGCAGTTGTTGGCGTTAGTTCAGCAGTTGTTGTTGTTGGTCCTGCAATTGTTGTTGTTGATGCAGCAGTTGTTGTCGTTGGTGCAGCAGTTGTCGTTGTTGGTCCTGAAGTTCTCATTGTTGGTGCAGCAGTTGTCACTGTTGTTGCAGCAGTTGTTTTCGTTGGTGCAGCAATTGTCGTTGTTGGTTCAGCAGTTATTGTTGTTGGTCCTAAAGTTTTCGTTGTTGGTGTGGTAGTTGTCGTTGTTACTGCAGCAGTTGTTGTCGTTATTTTAGCATTTGTTGTCGTTGGTGCAGCAGTTGTTGTTGTTGGTGCAGCAGTTGTTGTTGTTGGTGCAGCAGTTGTTGTCCTTGGTGCAGCAGTTGTGGGTGCTGCAGATGTTGTGGTGGGTCCAGCAGTTGTTTTCTTTGGTCCTGAAGTTATCGTTGTTGGTGCAGCAGTTGTTGTCATTGGTCCAGCATTTGTTGTCGTTGGTTCAGCAGTTGTTGTCGTTGGTGCAGCAGTTGTTGTCGTTAGTGCAGCAGTTGTTGTTGGTGCAGCAGTTGATGTTGGTGCAACAGTAGTCGTCGTTGGTTCAGCAATTGTTGTTGTTGGTGCATCAGTTGTTGTCGGTGCAGCAGTTGTTGTCGTTGGTGCAGCAGTTGTTGTTGGTGCAGCAGTTGTCGTTGGTGCCGCAGTTGTCGTTCTTGGTGCAGCAGTTGTTGTTGTTGGTGCAGCAGTTGTCGTTGTTGGTGCAGCAGTTGTCGTTGTTGGTGCAGCAGTTGTTGTCATTGGTGCATCAGTTGTTGTCGGTGCAGCAGTTGTTGTTGGTGTAGCAGTTGTTGTTGGTGCAGCAGTTGTCGTTGTTGGTGCAGCAGTTGTTGGTGCTGTAGTTGTTGTTGTTGGTGCAGCAGTTGTTGTTGTTGGTGCAGCAGTTGCTGTTGGTGGTGCTGTAGTTGTTGTTGTTGGTGCAGCAGTTGTTGTTGGTTTAGAAGTTGTCGTTGTTGGTGCTGCAGTTGTCGTTGTTGGTGCAGCAGTTGACGTTGGTGCAGCTGATGTGGTTGTTGGTGCAGCAGTTGTTGTCATTGGTGCCGCAGTTGTCGTTGTTGGTGCAGCAGTTGTCATTGTTGGTGCAGCAGTTGTGGTTGTTGGTGCAGCAGTTGTTGTCATTGGTGCCGCAGTTGTTGTCGTTGGTGCAACCGTTGTTGTCGTTGGTGCAGCAGTTGTTGTTGTTGATGCAGCAGTTGTTCTTGTTGGTACAGAAGTTGTTGTTGTTGGTGCAGCAGTTGTCGTTGTTGGGGCAGCAGTTGTTGTCGTTGGTGAAGCAGTTGTTGTTGGTGCATCAGTTGTTGGAGCAGCAGTTGTCGTTGTTGCCTCAGTTGTTGTTGGTGCCGCAGTTGTCGTTGTTGGTGCAGCTGTTGTCGTTGTTGGTTTAGAAGTTGTCGTTGTTGGTGCCGCAATTGTTGTTGTTGGAGCAACAGTTGTCGTTCTTGGGGCAGCAGTTGTTGGAGCAGTTGTCGTCGTTGGTGCCGCAGTTGTTGTTGGTGCGGCAGTTGTTGTTCTTGGTGCAGCAGTTGTCGTTGTTGGTTTAGAAGTTGTCGTTGTTGGTGCAGCAGTTGTGGTCGTTGGTGCAGCAGTTGCTGTTATTGGTGCCGCAGTTGTTGTTGTTGGTTCAGCAGTTGTTGTTGTTGGTGCAGCAGTTGTTGTCGTTAGTGCAGCAGTTGTTGTTGGTGCAGCAGTTGATGTTGGTGCAACAGTAGTCGTCGTTGGTTCAGCAATTGTTGTCGTTGGTGCATCAGTTGTTGTCGGTGCAGCAGTTGTTGTTGGTGCAGCAGTTGTCGTTGTTGGTGCAGCAGTTGTTGTTGTTGGTGCAGCAGTTGTCGTTGGTGCAGCAGTTGTCGTTGTTGGTGCAGCAGTTGTCGTTGGTGCAGCAGTTGTCGTTGTTGGTGCAGCAGTTGTCGTTGTTGGTGCAGCAGTTGTTGTTGGTGCAGCAGTTGTCGTCGTTGGTGCAACAGTAGTCGTCGTTGGTTCAGCAATTGTTGTCGTTGGTGCAGCAGTTGTCGTTGTTGGTTCAGCAATTGTTGTTGTTGGTGCCGCAGTTGTCGTTGTTGGTGCAGCTGTTGTCGTTGTTGGTTTAGAAGTTGTCATTGTTGGTGCCGCAATTGTTGTTGTTGGAGCAGCAGTTGTCGTTCTTGGGGCAGCAGTTGTTGGAGCAGTTGTCATCGTTGGTGCCGCAGTTGTTGTTCGTGCTGCATTTGTCGTTCTTGGTGCAGCAGTTGTCGTTGTTGGTTTAGAAGTTGTCGTTGTTGGTGCTGCAGTTGTCGTTGTTAGTGCAGCAGTTGTAGTCGTTGGTGCAGCAGTTGCTGTTCTTGGTGCCGCAGTTGTTGGTGCAGCAGTTGTTCGAGCAGCAGTTATGGTTGTTGGGGAAGCAGTTGTTGTCGTTGGTGAAGCAGTTGTCGTCGTTGGTGCAACAGTTGTTGTCGTTGGTGCCGCAGTTGTTGTTGGTGCAGCAGTTGTTGTTGTTGGTGCAGCAGTTGTTGGTGCAGCAGTTGTCATTGTTGGTCCCGCAATTGTCGTTGTTGGTGCTGCAGTTGTTGTTGTTTGTCCTGCAGTAGTTAGGGTTAGTATTGTTAATGCTGTTTGAATAAACTATGTAGAGATTTTGTTCTCATCAATCATAATCAATCCTAATCTGTAGGATATATGTGTTATTCAAGACAGCCAGTGCTACTGGGTTTTACTCTAAAATTGTCAATATAGTGTTGAACCTACTCGAGGTAATAGTAGAACTGTCCACATTGAGGTTGGTGGTGCCGGTGGCTAATGCTTCAGTCAGTGTCTCCACTGCAACGGTTCCATTCGGAACAACTGTTTGGTTGGTGTAGACCAGAGTCAAATCCACAATGACTGAGCCTCTCCTAGAACCACAAAGGAAGTCAATAACAAATATTTATATATATATATATATATATATATATATATACAATATGTATAACAAATGTTGAACCATCGTTGAACATTACATTTTAGGAATCAAATGAAATGCTTACCTGAAAGACCTAACTACAGAGCGGGAAAAAGTGTCAGGAAATCTCTTTTTGTAGCCTTTGTTTACCTGAGGTCAATAAATAAGCAAATCATTTTTATCGAAATGAGCTGCATGGAAATAGTGATTGTTGTAAGGCTAATGCAAATGTAAAAAAAAAATTCTCACCTCTCTTGTGACTTCATCAGCCAATGTCTGGAACTCTGCAGAAGTAGAATCTGAGAAAGAGTTGTCAAACGTGCGTTGCAAACTGAATGACACATCTTGAGAACCTTCGTTTACTTTAGGAGGGTCTTGAGGGTCCACTGGTGCTGCATTGGTAGTTGTGGGTGAGGCAGTTGTTGGTGCTGCAGTTGTTGCTGTTGGTGCAGCAGTTGTCGTTGTTGGTGCAGCAGTTGTCGTTGTTGGTCCTGCAGTTGTCGTTGTTGGTGCAGCAGTTGTCGTTGTTGGTGCAGCAGTTGTCGTTGTTGGTGCAGCAGTTGTTGGTGCAGCAGTTGTTGTCGTTAGTGCAGCAGTTGTTGTTGGTGCAGCAGATGTCGTTGGTGCAGCAGTTGTTGTCGTTGGTGCAGCAGTTGTTGTCTTTAGTGCAGCAGTTGTTGTGGGTACTGCAGATGTTGTGGTGGGTCCAGCAGTTAAAGTGGTTGGCTCTACATTTGTCGTTGTTGCTGCAGCAGTTGTTGTTGTTGGTGCAGAAGTTGTCGTTGTTTGTCCAGCAGTCGTTGTCGCTGGTGCAGCAGTTGTTGTCGTTGGTGCAGCAGTTGTTGTCTTTAGTGCAGCAGTTGTTGTGGGTACTGCAGATGTTGTGGTGGGTCCAGCAGTTAAAGTGGTTGGCTCTGCATTTGTCGTTGTTGCTGCAGCAGTTGTTGTTGTTGGTGCAGAAGTTGTCGTTGTTTGTCCAGCAGTTGTTGTCGCTGGTGCAGCAGTTGTTGTCGTTGGTGCAGCAGTTGTTGTCTTTAGTGCAGCAGTTGTTGTGGGTACTGCAGATGTTGTGGTGGGTCCAGCAGTTAAAGTGGTTGGCTCTGCATTTGTCGTTGTTGCTGCAGCAGTTGTTGTTGTTGGTGCAGAAGTTGTCGTTGTTTGTCCAGCAGTTGTTGTCGCTGGTGCAGCAGTTGTTGTCGTTGGTTCAGCAGTTGTTGTTGGTGCAGCAGTTGTTTTCGTTGGTCCAGCAGTTGTTGTTGGTTTAGCAGTTGTTGTCGTTGGTTCAGGAGTAGTTGTGGTGGGTACTGCAGATGTTGTGGTGGGTCCAGCAGTTAAAGTGGTTGGCTCTGCATTTGTCGTTGTTGCTGCAGCAGTTGTTGTTGTTGGTGCAGAAGTTGTCGTTGTTTGTCCAGCAGTTGTTGTCGCTGGTGCAGCAGTTGTTGTCGTTGGTTCAGCAGTTGTTGTTGGTGCAGCAGTTGTTTTCGTTGGTCCAGCAGTTGTTGTTGGTTTAGCAGTTGTTGTCGTTGGTGCAGCAGTTGTGGTTGTTGGTTCAGGAGTAGTTGTGGTGGGTGCAGCAGTTGTTGTTGGTGCAGCAGTTGTTGTCGTTGGTGCAGCAGTTGCTGCGGGTACTGCAAATGTTGTGGTGGGTCCAGCAGTTGTGGTGGTTGGTTCTGCATTTGTCGTTGTTGCTTCAGCAATTGTTGTCGTTGGTGCAGCTGTTATCGTTCGTCGAGCAGTCGTCGTCATTGGTAAAGCAGTTGTTGTCGTTGGTTTAGCAGTTGTTGTCGTCTGTGCAGCAGTTGTTGATGTTGTGGATCCCACGGTAGTAGTTAATAGTCCAGTAGTTGTTGTTTGTTCTGCAGCTGTTCTTGATGGTTTTGCTGTTGTAGTTGTTGGGCCTGCAGTTGTAATGAGTCCTGCTGTAGCAGTTGTGGATCGTGCTGTAGTAGTTGTGTGTATTGCATTTGTTGTTATTGGTCCTGCAGTTTTCTGTCCTTCTGTTGTGGCTGTGGGTCCTACAGTTGTTGTTGTTGGTCCTGCAATTGTTGTTGTTGCTGCAGCAAATGTTGTTGTTGGTGCAGCAGTTGTTGGCGTTAGTTCAGCAGTTGTTGTTGTTGGTCCTGCAATTGTTGTTGTTGATTCAGCAGTTGTCGCTGGTGGTCCAGCAGTTGTTGTCGTTGGTGCAGCAGTTGTCGTTGTTGGTCCTGAAGTTCTCATTGTTGGTGCAGCAGTTGTCACTGTTGTTGCAGCAGTTGTTTTCGTTGGTGTAGCAATTGTCGTTGTTGGTTCAGCAGTTATTGTTGTTGGTCCTAAAGTTTTCGTTGTTGGTGTGGTAGTTGTCGTCGTTACTGCAGCAGTTGTTGTCGTTATTTCAGCATTTGTTGTCGTTGGTGCAGCAGTTGTTGTTGTTGGTGCAGCAGTTGTTGTTGTTGGTGCAGCAGTTGTTGTCCTTGGTGCAGTTGTTGTCGTTGGTGCAGCAGTTTTTGTGGGTCCTGCAGATGTGGTGGGTCCAGGAGTTGTGGTGGTCGGTTCTGCAGTTGTCCTTGTTACTGCAGCAGTTGTTGTAGTTGGTGCAGCAGTTGTTGTTGTGGGTCCTGCAGTTATTGTGGTGGGTCCAGCAGTTGTCGTTCTTGGTCCTGAAGCTGTCGTTGTTGGTGCAGCTGTTGTTGTTCGTGTAGCAGTTGTTGTCATTAGTGCAGCAATTGTGGTGGGTGCAGCAGTTGTCGTTGGTGCAGCAGTTGTTGTCGTTGGTTCAGCAGTTGTTGTGGGCCCTGCAGATGTTGTGGTGGGTGCAGCAGTTGTCATTGGTACAGCAGTTGTTGTCGTAGGTGCAGCAGTTGTTTTCATCGGTCCAGCAGTTTTTGTTGTTAGTTCAGCATTTGTTGTCGTTGGTGCATCAGTTGTTTTCGTCGGTCCAGCAGTTGTTGTCGTTGGTTCAGCATTTGTTGTCATTGGTGCAGAAGTAGTGGTTGCTGGTCCTGCAGTAGTTGTGGTTGGTGAAGCAGTTGTCGTTGGTGCACCAGTTGTTGTCGTTGTTACAGCAGTTGTTGTTTTAGGTGCCGCAGTTGTCGTTGTTGGTCCAGCAGTTGTTGTTGTTGGTAGAGCAGTTGTTGTTGGTGCAGCAGTTGTTTTCGTTGGTCCAGCAGTTGTTGTTGTTGGTTTAGCAGTTGTTGTTTGTTTAGCAGTTGTTGTCGTTGATGCAGCAGTTGTGGTTGTTGGTCCTGCAGTTGTCGTTGTTGCTTCAGCAGTTGATGTTGTTGGTGCAGCAGCTGTTGTCGTTGGTGTAGCAGCTGTTGTCGTTGGTTCAGCAGTTGTCGTCATTGGTGCAGCAGTTGTCGTTGGTGCAGCAGTTGATGTCGTTGGTGCAGCAGTTGTTGTGGGTCCTGCAGATGTGGTGGGTCCAGGAGTTGTGGTGGTCGGTTCTGCAGTTGTCGTTGTTGCTGCAGCAGTTGTTGTCGTTGGTGCATCATTTGTTATAGTTGGTCGAGCAGTTGTCGTTGTTGGTGTAGCAGTTGTTGTAGTTAGTGCAGCAGTTGTTGTTGTGGGTCCTGCAGTTATTGTGGTGGGTCCAGCAATTGTCATTGTTGGTCCTGAAGCTGTCGTTTTTGGTGCAGCTGTCGTTGTTCGTGTAGCAGTTGTTGTCATTAGTGCAGCAATTGTGGTGGGTGCAGCAGTTGTCGTTGGTGCAGCAGCTGTTGTCGTTGGTTCAGCAGTTGTCGTCATTGGTGCAGCAGTTGTTGTTGTTGGTGCAGCAGTTGTTGTTGTTGGTCCGGAAGTTGTTGTTGCTGCAGCAATTGTTGTCGTTGGTGCAGTAGTTGTTGTTGTTGGTTCAGCATTTGTTTTCGTTGGTCGTCCAGTTGTCGTCGTTGGTGCAGCAGTTGTTGTTGTTGGTGCAGCAGTTTTTGTCGTTGGTGCAGCAGTTGTTTTCGTTGTTCCAACAGTTGTTGTCGTTGGTTCAACAGTTGTTGTCGTTGGTGCAGCAGTTGTTGTCGTTGGTGCAGCAGTTGTTTTCGTTGGTGCAGCAGTTGTTTTCGTTTGTCCAGCAGTTGTTGTCGTTGGTTCAGCAGTTGTTGTCGTTGGTGCATCAGTTGTTGTCATCGGTGCAGCAGTTGTGGTTGTTGGTCCTGCAATAGTTGTGGTGTGTGCAGCAGTTGTTCTTGTTGGTGCAGCAGTTTTTGTCCTTGATGCAGCAGTTGTTGTGGGCCCTGCAGATGTCGTGGTGGGTCCAGCAGTTGGGGTGGTTGGTCTTGCAGTTGTCGTTGTTGCTGCAGCAGTTGTTTTTGTTGGTGCAGCATCTGTTGTCATTGGTGCTGCAGTTGTTGTCGTTAGTGCAGCAGTTGTTGTCGTCGGTGTAGCAGATGTTGTCGTTGGTGCAGCAGTTGTTGTCGTTGGTGCAGCAGTTGTTGTTGTGGGTCCTGCAGTTATTGTGGTGGGTCCAGCAGTTGTCGTTGTTGGTGCAACAGTTGTTGTTGTTGGTGTAGCAGTTGTTGTCATTGGTGCAGCAGTTGTGGTGGGTGCAGCAGTTGTTGTTGGTGCAGTAGTTGTTGTAATTGGTGCAGCAGTTGTGGGCTCTGCAGATGTTGTGGTGGGTCCAGCAGTTGTGGTGGTCGGTCCTGCAGTTGTCGTTGTTGCTGCAGCAGTTATTGTCGTTGGTGCAGCAGTTGTTTTCATTGGTCCAGCAGTAGTTGTACTGGGTGCAGCAGTTGTTGTTGTTGGTCCTGCAGTTGTTGTTGCTGCAGCAATTGTTGTCGTTGGTTGAGCAGTTGTTGTCGTTGGTGGAGCAGTTGTTGATGTTGGTGAAGCAGTTGTTTTCTGTGGTCCAGCAGCTGTTGTCGTTGGTCCTGCAGTTATTTTGGTGGGTCCAGCAGTTGTCCTTGTTGGTCCTGCAGTTGTTGATGTTGGTGCAGAAGTTGTTTTCGTTCGTCCAACAGTTGTTGTCGTTGGTTCAACAGTTGTTGTGGGTACTGCAAATGTTGTGGTGGGTCCAGCAGTTGTTGTCGTTAGTGCAGCAGTTGTGGTTGTTGCTCCTCCAGTAGTTGTAGTGGGTGCAGCAGTTGTTGTCGTTGGTCCAGCAGTTGTTGTTGTTAGTGAAGCAGTTGTTGTAGTTGGTGCAGCAGTTGTTGTTGTTGGTCCTGCAGTTGTTTTTGCTGCAGCAATTGTTGTCGTTGGTGCAGCGGTTGTTGTCGTTGGTGCAGCAGCTGTTGATGTTGGTGCAGCAGCAGTTGTCGTTGGTGCAGCGGTTGTTGTCGTTGGTGCAGCAGCTGTTGATGTTGGTGCAGCAGCAGTTGTCGTTGGTGCAGCAGTTGTTGATGTTGGTGCAGAAGTTGTTTTTGTCCGTCCAGCAGTTGTTGTCGTTGGTTCAACAGTTGTTGTGGTTACTGCAAATGTTGTGGTGGGTCCAGCAGTTGGTGTTGGTGCAGCAGTTGTTGTCGTTAGTGCAGCAGTTCTTGTTGTTGGTTCAGCAGTTGTTGTCGTTGGTGCAGCAATTGTTGTTGTTGGTGCAGCAGTTGTCGTTGGTGCAGCAGTTGTTGTCATTGGTGCAGCAGTTGTGGTTGTTGCTCCTCCAGTAGTTGTAGTGGGTGCAGCAGTTGTTGTTGTTGGTCCTGCAGTTGTTGTTGCTGCAGCAATTGTTGTCGTTGGTTGAGCAGTTGTTGTCGTTGGTGCAGTAGTTGTTGTAATTGGTGCAGCAATTGTGGGCCCTGCAGATGTTGTGGTGGGTCCAGCAGTTGTGGTGGTCGGTCCTGCAGTTGTCCTTGTTGCTGCAGCAGTTATTGTCGTTGGTGCAGCAGTTGTTTTCATTGGTCCAGCAGTAGTTGTACTGGGTGCAGCAGTTGTTGTTGTTGGTCCTGCAGTTGTTGTTGCTGCAGCAATTGTTGTCGTTGGTTGAGCAGTTGTTGTCGTTGGTGCAGCAGTTGTTGATGTTGGTGAAGCAGTTGTTTTCGGTGGTCCAGCAGCTGTTGTCGTTGGTCCTGCAGTTATTTTGGTGGGTCCAGCAGTTGTCCTTGTTGGTCCTGCAGTTGTTGATGTTGGTGCAGAAGTTGTTTTCGTTCGTCCAGCAGTTGTTGTCGTTGGTTCAACAGTTGTTGTGGGTACTGCAAATGTTGTGGTGGGTCCAGCAGTTGTTGTCGTTAGTGCAGCAGTTGTGGTTGTTGCTCCTCCAGTAGTTGTAGTGGGTGCAGCAGTTGTTGTCGTTGGTCCAGCAGTTGTTGTTGTTAGTGAAGCAGTTGTTGTAGTTGGTGCAGCAGTTGTTGTTGTTGGTCCTGCAGTTGTTTTTGCTGCAGCAATTGTTGTCGTTGGTGCAGCGGTTGTTGTCGTTGGTGCAGCAGCTGTTGATGTTGGTGCAGCAGCAGTTGTCGTTGGTGCAGCGGTTGTTGTCGTTGGTGCAGCGGTTGTTGTCGTTGGTGCAGCAGCTGTTGATGTTGGTGCAGCAGCAGTTGTCGTTGGTGCAGCAGTTGTTGATGTTGGTGCAGAAGTTGTTTTTGTCCGTCCAGCAGTTGTTGTCGTTGGTTCAACAGTTGTTGTGGGTACTGCAAATGTTGTGGTGGGTCCAGCAGTTGGTGTTGGTGCAGCAGTTGTTGTCGTTAGTGCAGCAGTTGTTGTCGTTAGTGCAGCAGTTGTTTTCATTGGTCCAGCAGTTGTGGTTGTTGGTCCTGCAATAGTTGTGGTGTGTGCAGCAGTTGTTCTTGTTGGTGCAGCAGTTTTTGTCCTTGATGCAGCAGTTGTTGTGGGCCCTGCAGATGTCGTGGTGGGTCCAGCAGTTGGGGTGGTTGGTCTTGCAGTTGTCGTTGTTGCTGCAGCAGTTGTTTTTGTTGGTGCAGCATCTGTTGTCATTGGTGCTGCAGTTGTTGTCGTTAGTGCAGCAGTTGTTGTCGTCGGTGTAGCAGATGTTGTCGTTGGTGCAGCAGTTGTTGTCGTTGGTGCAGCAGTTGTTGTTGTGGGTCCTGCAGTTATTGTGGTGGGTCCAGCAGTTGTCGTTGTTGGTGCAACAGTTGTTGTTGTTGGTGTAGCAGTTGTTGTCATTGGTGCAGCAGTTGTGGTGGGTGCAGCAGTTGTTGTTGGTGCAGTAGTTGTTGTAATTGGTGCAGCAGTTGTGGGCTCTGCAGATGTTGTGGTGGGTCCAGCAGTTGTGGTGGTCGGTCCTGCAGTTGTCGTTGTTGCTGCAGCAGTTATTGTCGTTGGTGCAGCAGTTGTTTTCATTGGTCCAGCAGTAGTTGTACTGGGTGCAGCAGTTGTTGTTGTTGGTCCTGCAGTTGTTGTTGCTGCAGCAATTGTTGTCGTTGGTTGAGCAGTTGTTGTCGTTGGTGGAGCAGTTGTTGATGTTGGTGAAGCAGTTGTTTTCTGTGGTCCAGCAGCTGTTGTCGTTGGTCCTGCAGTTATTTTGGTGGGTCCAGCAGTTGTCCTTGTTGGTCCTGCAGTTGTTGATGTTGGTGCAGAAGTTGTTTTCGTTCGTCCAACAGTTGTTGTCGTTGGTTCAACAGTTGTTGTGGGTACTGCAAATGTTGTGGTGGGTCCAGCAGTTGTTGTCGTTAGTGCAGCAGTTGTGGTTGTTGCTCCTCCAGTAGTTGTAGTGGGTGCAGCAGTTGTTGTCGTTGGTCCAGCAGTTGTTGTTGTTAGTGAAGCAGTTGTTGTAGTTGGTGCAGCAGTTGTTGTTGTTGGTCCTGCAGTTGTTTTTGCTGCAGCAATTGTTGTCGTTGGTGCAGCGGTTGTTGTCGTTGGTGCAGCAGCTGTTGATGTTGGTGCAGCAGCAGTTGTCGTTGGTGCAGCGGTTGTTGTCGTTGGTGCAGCAGCTGTTGATGTTGGTGCAGCAGCAGTTGTCGTTGGTGCAGCAGTTGTTGATGTTGGTGCAGAAGTTGTTTTTGTCCGTCCAGCAGTTGTTGTCGTTGGTTCAACAGTTGTTGTGGTTACTGCAAATGTTGTGGTGGGTCCAGCAGTTGGTGTTGGTGCAGCAGTTGTTGTCGTTAGTGCAGCAGTTCTTGTTGTTGGTTCAGCAGTTGTTGTCGTTGGTGCAGCAATTGTTGTTGTTGGTGCAGCAGTTGTCGTTGGTGCAGCAGTTGTTGTCATTGGTGCAGCAGTTGTGGTTGTTGCTCCTCCAGTAGTTGTAGTGGGTGCAGCAGTTGTTGTTGTTGGTCCTGCAGTTGTTGTTGCTGCAGCAATTGTTGTCGTTGGTTGAGCAGTTGTTGTCGTTGGTGCAGTAGTTGTTGTAATTGGTGCAGCAATTGTGGGCCCTGCAGATGTTGTGGTGGGTCCAGCAGTTGTGGTGGTCGGTCCTGCAGTTGTCCTTGTTGCTGCAGCAGTTATTGTCGTTGGTGCAGCAGTTGTTTTCATTGGTCCAGCAGTAGTTGTACTGGGTGCAGCAGTTGTTGTTGTTGCAGCAATTGTTGTCGTTGGTTGAGCAGTTGTTGTCGTTGGTGCAGCAGTTGTTGATGTTGGTGAAGCAGTTGTTTTCGGTGGTCCAGCAGCTGTTGTCGTTGGTCCTGCAGTTATTTTGGTGGGTCCAGCAGTTGTCCTTGTTGGTCCTGCAGTTGTTGATGTTGGTGCAGAAGTTGTTTTCGTTCGTCCAGCAGTTGTTGTCGTTGGTTCAACAGTTGTTGTGGGTACTGCAAATGTTGTGGTGGGTCCAGCAGTTGTTGTCGTTAGTGCAGCAGTTGTGGTTGTTGCTCCTCCAGTAGTTGTAGTGGGTGCAGCAGTTGTTGTCGTTGGTCCAGCAGTTGTTGTTGTTAGTGAAGCAGTTGTTGTAGTTGGTGCAGCAGTTGTTGTTGTTGGTCCTGCAGTTGTTTTTGCTGCAGCAATTGTTGTCGTTGGTGCAGCGGTTGTTGTCGTTGGTGCAGCAGCTGTTGATGTTGGTGCAGCAGCAGTTGTCGTTGGTGCAGCGGTTGTTGTCGTTGGTGCAGCGGTTGTTGTCGTTGGTGCAGCAGCTGTTGATGTTGGTGCAGCAGCAGTTGTCGTTGGTGCAGCAGTTGTTGATGTTGGTGCAGAAGTTGTTTTTGTCCGTCCAGCAGTTGTTGTCGTTGGTTCAACAGTTGTTGTGGGTACTGCAAATGTTGTGGTGGGTCCAGCAGTTGGTGTTGGTGCAGCAGTTGTTGTCGTTAGTGCAGCAGTTGTTGTCGTTAGTGCAGCATTTGTTTTCATTGGTCCAGCAGTTGCTGTCGTCGGTGTAGCAGTTGTTGTTGTTGGTCCTGAAGTTGTTGTTGCTGTAGCAATTGTTGTCGTTGGTGCAGCAGTTCTTGTTGTTGGTTCAGCAGTTGTTGTCGTTGGTGCAGCAATTGTTGTTGTTGGTGCAGCAGTTGTCGTTGGTGCAGCAGTTGTTGTCATTGGTGCAGCAGTTGTGGTTGTTGCTCCTCCAGTAGTTGTAGTGGGTGCAGCAGTTGTTGTTGTTGATCCTGCAGTTGTTGGTGCTGCAGCAATTGTTGTCGTTGGTTGAGCAGTTGTTGTCGTTGGTGCAGTAGTTGTTGTAATTGGTGCAGCAATTGTGGGCCCTGCAGATGTTGTGGTGGGTCCAGCAGTTGTGGTGGTCGGTCCTGCAGTTGTCCTTGTTGCTGCAGCAGTTATTGTCGTTGGTGCAGCAGTTGTTTTCATTGGTCCAGCAGTAGTTGTACTGGGTGCAGCAATTGTTGTTGTTGGTCCTGCAGTTGTTGTTGCTGCAGCAATTGTTGTCGTTGGTTGAGCAGTTGTTGTCGTTGGTGCAGCAGTTGTTGATGTTGGTGAAGCAGTTGTTTTCGGTGGTCCAGCAGCTGTTGTCGTTGGTCCTGCAGTTATTTTGGTGGGTCCAGCAGTTGTCCTTGTTGGTCCTGCAGTTTTTGATGTTGGTGCAGAAGTTGTTTTCGTTCGTCCAGCAGTTGTTGTCGTTGGTTCAACAGTTGTTGTGGGTACTGCAAATGTTGTGGTGGGTCCAGCAGTTGTTGTCGTTAGTGCAGCAGTTGTGGTTGTTGCTCCTCCAGTAGTTGTAGTGGGTGCAGCAGTTGTTGTTGTTGGTCCTGCAGTTGTTTTTGCTGCAGCAATTGTTGTCGTTGGTGCAGCAGTTGTTGATGTTGGTGCAGAAGTTGTTTTCGTTCGTCCAGCAGTTGTTGTCGTTGGTTCAACAGTTGTTGTGGGTACTGCAAATGTTGTGGTGGGTCCAGCAGTTGTTGTCGTTGGTCCTGCAGTTGTCGTTGTTGCTGCAGCAGTTGTTGTCGTAGCAGTTGTTGTCATTGATTCAGCAGTTGTCGTCGTTGGTGCAGCAGTTGTCGTTGGTGCAGCAGTTGTTGTCGTTGGTGCAGCAGTTGTTGTGGGTCCTGCAGATGTTGTGGTGGGTCCAGGAGTTGTGGTGGTTGGTTCTGCAGTTGTCGTTGTTACTGCAGCAGTTGTTGTCGTTGGTGCAGCAGTTGTTGTCGTTGGTGCAGCAATTGTTGTTGGTGCTGCAGGTGTTGTGGTGGGTCCAACAGTTGTTGTTGTTGGTTCTGCAATTGTCGTTGTTGCTGCAGCAGTTGTTGTTGTTGGTGCCGCAGTTGTCGTTGTTGGTGCAGCAGTCGTGGTTGTTGGTCCTGCAGTTGTTGTGGGTACTGCAAATGTTGTGGTGTGTCCAGCAGTTGTTGTCGTTGGTGCAGCAGTTGTTGTCGTTGGTGCATCAGTTGTGGTTGGTGAAGCAGTTGTCGTTGGTGCAGCAGTTGTTGTTTTAGGTGCCGCAGTTGTTGTTGTTGGTCCAGCAGTTGTTGTTGTTGGTAGAGCAGTTGTTGTTGGTGCAGCAGTTGTTTTCGTTGGTCCAGCAGTTGTTGTTGTTGGTCCTGCAGTTGTCATTGTTGCTTCAGCAGTTGATGTTGTTGGTGCAGCAGCTGTTGTCGTTGGTGTAGCAGCTGTTGTCGTTGGTTCAGCAGTTGTCATCATTGGTTCAGCAGTTGTCGTCATTGGTGCAGCAGTTGTCGTTGGTGCAGCAGTTGATGTTGTTGGTGCAGAAGTTGTTGTGGGTCCTGCAGATGTGGTGGGTCCAGGAGTTGTGGTGGTCGGTTCTGCAGTTGTCGTTGTTGCTGCAGCAGTTGTTGTCGTTGGTGCATCATTTGTTATAGTTGGTCGAGCAGTTGTCGTTGTTGGTGTAGCAGTTTTTGTCGTTAGTGCAGCAGTTGTTGTTGCGGGTCCTGCAGTTATAGTGGTGGGTCCAGCAATTGTCATTGTTGGTCCTGAAGCTGTCGTTTTTGGTGCAGCTGTCGTTGTTCGTGTAGCAGTTGTTGTCATTAGTGCAGCAATTGTGGTGGGTACAGCAGTTGTCGTTGGTGCAGCAGCTGTTGTCGTTGGTTCAGCAGTTGTCGTCATTGGTGCAGCAGTTGTTGTTGTTGGTGCAGCAGTTGTTGTCGTTGGTGCAGCAGTTGTTGTTGTTGGTCCGGAAGTTGTTGTTGCTGCAGCAATTGTTGTCGTTGGTGCAGTAGTTGTTGTTGTTGGTTCAGCATTTGTTGTCGTTGGTCGTCCAGTTGTCGTCGTTGGTGCAGCAGTCGTTGTTGTTGGTGCAGCAGTTTTTGTCGTTGGTGCAGCAGTTGTTTTCATTTTTCCAACAGTTGTTGTCGTTGGTGCAGCAGTTGTTGTCGTTGGTGCAGCAGTTGTTTTCGTTTGTCCAGCAGTTGTTGTCGTTGGTTCAGCAGTTGTTGTCGTTGGTGCATCAGTTGTTGTCATCGGTGCAGCAGTTGTGGTTGTTGGTCCTGCAATAGTTGTGGTGTGTGCAGCAGTTGTTCTTGTTGGTGCAGCAGTTTTTGTCCTTGATGCAGCAGTTGTTGTGGGCCCTGCAGATGTCGTGGTGGGTCCTGCAGTTGTCGTTGTTGCTGCAGCAGTTGTTTTTGTTGGTGCAGCATCTGTTGTCATTGGTGCTGCAGTTGTTGTCGTTAGTGCAGCAGTTGTTTTCGTTGGTCCAGCAGTTGTTGTCGTCGGTGTAGCAGATGTTGTCGTTGGTGCAGCAGTTGTTGTCGTTGGTGCAGCAGTTGTTGTTGTGGGTCCTGCAGTTATTGTGGTGGGTCCAGCAGTTGTCGTTGTTGGTGCAACAGTTGTTGTTGTTGGTGTAGCAGTTGTTGTCATTGGTGCAGCAGTTGTGGTGCGTGCAGCAGTTGTTGTTGGTGCAGTAGTTGTTGTAATTGGTGCAGCAGTTGTGGGCCCTGCAGATGTTGTGGTGGGTCCAGCAGTTGTGGTGGTCGGTCCTGCAGTTGTCCTTGTTGCTGCAGCAGTTATTGTCGTTGGTGCAGCAGTTCTTTTCATTGGTCCAGCAGTAGTTGTACTGGGTGCAGCAGTTGTTGTTGTTGGTCCTGCAGTTGTTGTTGCTGCAGCAATTGTTGTCGTTGGTTGAGCAGTTGTTGTCGTTGGTGCAGCAGTTGTTGATGTTGGTGAAGCAGTTGTTTTCGTTCGTCCAGCAGTTGTTGTCGTTGGTTCAACAGTTGTTGTGGGTACTGCAAATGTTGTGGTGTGTCCAGCAGTTGGTGTTGGTGCAGCAGTTGTTTTCGTTGGTGCAGCAGTTGTTTTCGTTGGTGCAGCAGTTGTTGTCGTTGGTCCAGCAGTTGTTGTCGTCGGTGTAGCAGATGTTGTCGTTGGTGCAGCAGTTGTTGTCGTTGGTGCAGCAGTTGTTGTTGTGGGTCCTGCAGTTATTGTGGTGGGTCCAGCAGTTGTCGTT
Organism: Micromesistius poutassou; assembly: GCF_964030765.1. Classification (NCBI taxonomy): domain Eukaryota; kingdom Metazoa; phylum Chordata; class Actinopteri; order Gadiformes; family Gadidae; genus Micromesistius; species Micromesistius poutassou. Next base: position 19,431,352 of record NC_140273.1, read on the forward strand.
GTTGGTGCAACAGTTGTTGTTGTTGGTGTAGCAGTTGTTGTCATTGGTGCAGCAGTTGTGGTGCGTGCAGCAGTTGTTGTTGGTGCAGTAGTTGTTGTAATTGGTGCAGCAGTTGTGGGCCCAGCAGATGTTGTGGTGGGTCCAGCAGTTGTGGTGGTCGGTCCTGCAGTTGTCCTTGTTGCTGCAGCAGTTATTGTCGTTGGTGCAGCAGTTCTTTTCATTGGTCCAGCAGTAGTTGTACTGGGTGCAGCAGTTGTTGTTGTTGGTCCTGCAGTTGTTGTTGCTGCAGCAATTGTTGTCGTTGGTTGAGCAGTTGTTGTCGTTGGTGCAGCAGTTGTTGATGTTGGTGAAGCAGTTGTTTTCGGTGGTCCAGCAGCTGTTGTCATTGGTCCTGCAGTTATTTTGGTGGGTCCAGCAGTTGTTGATGTTGGTGCAGAAGTTGTTTTCGTTCGTCCAGCAGTTGTTGTCGTTGGTTCAACAGTTGTTGTGGGTACTGCAAATGTTGTGGTGTGTCCAGCAGTTGGTGTTGGTGCAGCAGTTGTTGTCGTTAGTGCAGCAGTTGTTTTCGTTGGTGCAGCAGTTGTTGTCGTTGGTGCAGCAGTTGTTGTTTTTGCTGCAGCAATTGTTGTCGTTGGTGCAGCGGTTGTTGTCGTTGGTGCAGCAGCTGTTGATGTTGGTGAAGCAGTTGTTTTCGTTCGTCCAGCAGTTGTTGTCGTTGGTTCAACAGTTGTTGTGGGTACTGCAAATGTTGTGGTGGGTCCAGCAGTTGGTGTTGGTGGAGCAGTTGTTGTCGTTAGTGCAGCAGTTGTTTTCGTTGGTCCAGCAGTTGCTGTCGTCGGTGTAGCAGTTGTTGTTGTTGGTCCTGAAGTTGTTGCTGCAGCAATTGTTGTCATTGGTGCAGCAGTTCTTGTTGTTGGTTCAGCAGTTGTTGTCGTTAGTGCAGCAGTTGTTTTCTTTGGTCCAGCAGTTGTTGTTGTTGATTCAGCAGTTGTTGTCGTTGGTGCAGCAATTGTTTTCGTTGGTGCAGCAATTGTTGTTGTTGGTGCAGCAGTTGTCGTTTGTGCAGCAGTTGTTGTCGTAGGTGCAGCAGTTGTTGTGGGCCCTGCAGATGTTGTGGTGGGTCCAGCAGTTGTGATGGTTGGTCCTGCAGTTGTCGTTGTTGCTGCAGCAGTTGTTGTCGTTGGTGCAGCAGTTATTGTCATTGATTCAGCAGTTGTTGTCATTGATTCAGCAGTCGTCGTCGTTGGTGCAGCAGTTGTCGTTGGTGGTTCAGCATTTGTTGTCATTGGTGCAGAAGTAGTGGTTGCTGGTCCTGCAGTAGTTGTGGTTGGTGAAGCAGTTGTCGTTGGTGCACCAGTTGTTGTCGTTGTTACAGCAGTTGTTGTTTTAGGTGCCGCAGTTGTCGTTGTTGGTAGAGCAGTTGTTGTTGGTGCAGCAGTTGTTTTCGTTGGTCCAGCAGTTGTTGTTGTTGGTTTAGCAGTTGTTGTTTGTTTAGCAGTTGTTGTCTTTGATGCAGCAGTTGTGGTTGTTGGTCCTGCAGTTGTCGTTGTTGCTTCAGCAGTTGATGTTGTTGGTGCAGCAGCTGTTGTCGTTGGTGTAGCAGCTGTTTTCGTTGGTTCAGCAGTTGTCGTCATTGGTGCAGCAGTTGTCGTTGGTGCAGCAGTTGATGTCATTGGTGCAGCAGTTGTTGTGGGTCCTGCAGATGTGGTGGGTCCAGGAGTCGTGGTGGTCGGTTCTGCAGTTGTCGTTGTTGCTGCAGCAGTTGTTGTCGTTGGTGCATCATTTGTTATAGTTGGTCGAGCAGTTGTCGTTGTTGGTGTAGCAGTTGTTGTCGTTAGTGCAGCAGTTGTTGTTGTGGGTCCTGAAGTTATTGTGGTGGGTCCAGCAATTGTCATTGTTGGTCCTGAAGCTGTCGTTTTTGGTGCAGCTGTCGTTGTTCGTGTAGCAGTTGTTGTCATTAGTGCAGCAATTGTGGTGGGTGCAGCAGTTGTCGTTGGTGCAGCAGCTGTTGTCGTTGGTTCAGCAGTTGTCGTCATTGGTGCAGCAGTTGTTGTTGTTGGTGCAGCAGTTGTTGTCGTTGGTGCAGCAGTTGTTGTTGTTGGTCCGGAAGTTGTTGTTGCTGCAGCAATTGTTGTCGTTGGTGCAGTAGTTGTTGTTGTTGGTTCAGCATTTGTTGTCGTTGGTCGTCCAGTTGTCGTCGTTGGTGCAGCAGTTGTTGTTGTTGGTGCAGCAGTTTTTGTCGTTGGTGCAGCAGTTGTTTTCGTTGTTCCAACAGTTGTCGTTAGTGCAGCAGTTGTTTTTGTTGGTCCAGCAGTTGTTGTCGTCGGTGCAGCAGTTGTTGTCGTTGGTGCAGCAGTTGTTGTTGTGGGTCCTGCAGTTATTGTGGTGGGTCCAGCAGTTGTCGTTGTTGGTGCAACAGTTGTTGTTGTTGGTGTCATTGGTGCAGCAGTTGTGGTGCGTGCAGCAGTTGTTGTTGGTGCAGTAGTTGTTGTAATTGGTGCAGCAGTTGTGGGCCTTGCAGATGTTGTGGTGGGTCCAGCAGTTGTGGTGGTCGGTCCTGCAGTTGTCCTTGTTGCTGCAGCAGTTATTGTCGTTGGTGCAGCAGTTGTTTTCATTGGTCCAGCAGTAGTTGTACTGGGTGCAGCAGTTGTTGTTGTTGGTCCTGCAGTTGTTGTTGCTGCAGCAATTGTTGTCGTTGGTTGAGCAGTTGTTGTCGTTGGTGCAGCAGTTGTTGATGTTGGTGAAGCAGTTGTTTTCGGTGGTCCAGCAGCTGTTGTCGTTGGTCCTGCAGTTATTTTGGTGGGTCCAGCAGTTGTTGATGTTGGTGCAGAAGTTGTTTTCGTTCGTCCAGAAGTTGTTGTCGTTGATTCAACAGTTGTTGTGGGTACTGCAAATGTTGTGGTGTGTCCAGCAGTTGGTGTTGGTGCAGCAGTTGTTGTCGTTAGTGCAGCAGTTGTTTTCGTTGGTGCAGCAGTTGTTGTCGTTCGTGCAGCAGTTGTTGTTTTTGCTGCAGCAATTGTTGTCGTTGGTGCAGCGGTTGTTGTCGTTGGTGCAGCAGCTGTTGATGTTGGTGAAGCAGTTGTTTTCGGTGGTCCAGCAGTTGTTGTCGTTGGTGCAGCAGTTGTTGATGTTGGTGCAGAAGTTGTTTTCGTTCGTCCAGCAGTTGTTGTCGTTGGTTCAACAGTTGTTGTGGGTACTGCAAATGTTGTGGTGGGTCCAGCAGTTGGTGTTGGTGCAGCAGTTGTTGTCGTTAGTGCAGCAGTTGTTTTCGTTGGTCCAGCAGTTGCTGTCGTCGGTGTAGCAGTTGTTGTTGTTGGTCCTGAAGTTGTTGTTGCTGCAGCAATTGTTGTCATTGGTGCAGCAGTTCTTGTTGTTGGTTCAGCAGTTGTTGTCGTTGGTTCAGCAGTTGTCGTCGTTGGTGCAGCAGTTGTTGTTGTTGGTGCAGCAGTTTTTGTCGTTGGTGCAGCAGTTGTTTTCGTTGTTCCAACAGTTGTCGTTAGTGCAGCAGTTGTTTTTGTTGGTCCAGCAGTTGTTGTCGTCGGTGCAGCAGTTGTTGTCGTTGGTGCAGCAGTTGTTGTTGTGGGTCCTGCAGTTATTGTGGTGGGTCCAGCAGTTGTCGTTGTTGGTGCAACAGTTGTTGTTGTTGGTGTCATTGGTGCAGCAGTTGTGGTGCGTGCAGCAGTTGTTGTTGGTGCAGTAGTTGTTGTAATTGGTGCAGCAGTTGTGGGCCTTGCAGATGTTGTGGTGGGTCCAGCAGTTGTTGTTGGTGCAGTAGTTGTTGTAATTGGTGCAGCAGTTGTGGGCCTTGCAGATGTTGTGGTGGGTCCAGCAGTTGTGGTGGTCGGTCCTGCAGTTGTCCTTGTTGCTGCAGCAGTTATTGTCGTTGGTGCAGCAGTTGTTTTCATTGGTCCAGCAGTAGTTGTACTGGGTGCAGCAGTTGTTGTTGTTGGTCCTGCAGTTGTTGTTGCTGCAGCAATTGTTGTCGTTGGTTGAGCAGTTGTTGTCGTTGGTGCAGCAGTTGTTGATGTTGGTGAAGCAGTTGTTTTCGGTGGTCCAGCAGCTGTTGTCGTTGGTCCTGCAGTTATTTTGGTGGGTCCAGCAGTTGTTGATGTTGGTGCAGAAGTTGTTTTCGTTCGTCCAGAAGTTGTTGTCGTTGATTCAACAGTTGTTGTGGGTACTGCAAATGTTGTGGTGTGACCAGCAGTTGGTGTTGGTGCAGCAGTTGTTGTCGTTAGTGCAGCAGTTGTTTTCGTTGGTGCAGCAGTTGTTGTCGTTGGTGCAGCAGTTGTTGTTTTTGCTGCAGCAATTGTTGTCGTTGGTGCAGCGGTTGTTGTCGTTGGTGCAGCAGCTGTTGATGTTGGTGAAGCAGTTGTTTTCGGTGGTCCAGCAGTTGTTGTCGTTGGTGCAGCAGTTGTTGATGTTGGTGCAGAAGTTGTTTTCGTTCGTCCAGCAGTTGTTGTCGTTGGTTCAACAGTTGTTGTGGGTACTGCAAATGTTGTGGTGGGTCCAGCAGTTGGTGTTGGTGCAGCAGTTGTTGTCGTTAGTGCAGCAGTTGTTTTCGTTGGTCCAGCAGTTGCTGTCGTCGGTGTAGCAGTTGTTGTTGTTGGTCCTGAAGTTGTTGTTGCTGCAGCAATTGTTGTCATTGGTGCAGCAGTTCTTGTTGTTGGTTCAGCAGTTGTAGTCGTTGGTTCAGCAGTTGTTGTCGTTGGTGCAGCAATTGTTTTCGTTGGTGCAGCAATTGTTGTTGTTGGTGCAGTTGTTGTCATTGGTGCAGCAGTTGTTGTCGTTGGTGCAGCACTTGTTGTCGTTGGTTCAACAGTTGTTGTTGTTGGTGCAGCAGTTTTTGTCGTTGGTGCAGCAGTTGTTTTCGTTGTTCCAACAGTTGTTGTCGTTAGTGCAGCAGTTGTTTTCGTTGGTCTAGCAGTTGTTGTCGTCGGTGTAGAAGATGTTGTCGTTGGTGCAGCAGTTGTTGTCGTTGGTGCAGCAGTTGTTGTTGTTGGTGCAGCAGTTGTTGTCGTTAGTGCAGCAGTTGTTTTCGTTGGTGCAGCAGTTGTTGTCGTTGGTGCAGCAGTTGTTGTTTTTGCTGCAGCAATTGTTGTCGTTGGTGCAGCGGTTGTTGTCGTTGGTGCAGCAGCTGTTGATGTTGGTGAAGCAGTTGTTTTCGGTGGTCCAGCAGTTGTTGTCGTTGGTGCAGCAGTTGTTGATGTTGGTGAAGAAGTTGTTTTCGTTCGTCCAGCAGTTGTTGTCGTTGGTTCAACAGTTGTTGTGGGTACTGCAAATGTTGTGGTGGGTCCAGCAGTTGGTGTTGGTGCAGCAGTTGTTGTCGTTAGTGCAGCAGTTGTTTTCGTTGGTCCAGTAGTTGCTGTCGTCGGTGTAGCAGTTGTTGTTGTTGGTCCTGAAGTTGTTGTTGCTGCAGCAATTGTTGTCATTGGTGCAGCAGTTCTTGTTGTTGGTTCAGCAGTTGTTGTCGTTGGTTCAGCAGTTGTTGTCGTTGGTGCAGCAATTGTTTTCGTTGGTGCAGCAATTGTTGTTGTTGGTGCAGCAGTTGTCGTTGGTGCAGCAGTTGTTGTCATTGGTGCAGCAGTTGTTGTCGTTGGTGCAGCAGTTGTTGTCGTTGGTTCAACAGTTGTTGTGGGTACTGCAAATGTTGTGGTGGGTCCAGCAGTTGTTGTCGTTAGTGCAGCAGTTGTGGTTGTTGCTCCTCCAGTAGTTGTAGTGGGTGCAGCAGTTGTTGTCGTTGGTCCAGCAGTTGTTGTTGTTAGTGAAGCAGTTGTTGTAGTGGGTGCAGCAGTTGTTGTTGTTGGTCCTGCAGTTGTTTTTGCTGCAGCAATTGTTGTCGTTGGTGCAGCGGTTGTTGTCGTTGGTCCAGCAGTTGTTGTTGTTAGTGAAGCAGTTGTTGTAGTGGGTGCAGCAGTTGTTGTTGTTGGTCCTGCAGTTGTTTTTGCTGCAGCAATTGTTGTCGTTGGTGCAACAGTTGTTGATGTTGGTGCAGAAGTTGTTTTCGTTCGTCCAGCAGTTGTTGTCGTTGGTTCAACAGTTGTTGTGGGTACTGCAAATGTTGTGGTGGGTCCAGCAGTTGGTGTTGGTGCAGCAGTTGTTGTCATTAGTGCAGCAGTTGTTTTCATTGGTCCAGCAGTTGCTGTCGTCGGTGTAGCAGTTGTTGTTGTTGGTCCTGAAGTTGTTGTTGCTGCAGCAATTGTTGTCGTTGGTGCAGCAGTTCTTGTTGTTGGTTCAGCAGTTGTTGTCGTTGGTGCAGCAATTGTTTTCGTTGGTGCAGCAATTGTTGTTGTTGGTGCAGCAGTTGTCGTTGGTGCAGCAGTTGTTGTCATTGGTGCAGCAGTTGTGGTTGTTGCTCCTCCAGTAGTTGTAGTGGGTGCAGCAGTTGTTGTTGTTGGTCGTGCAAATGTTGTGGTGGGTCCAGCAGTTGGTGTTGGTGCAGCAGTTGTTGTCGTTAGTGCAGCAGTTGTTTTCTTTGGTCCAGCAGTTGCTGTCGTCGGTGTAGCAGTTGTTGTTGTTGGTCCTGAAATTGTTGTTGCTGCAGCAATTGTTGTCGTTGGTGCAGCAGTTCTTGTTGTTGATTCAGCAGTTGTTGTCGTTGGTGCAGCAATTGTTTTCGTTGGTGCAGCAGTTGTCGTTGGTGCAGCAGTTGTTGTCATTGGTGCAGCAGTTGTTGTGGGTCCTGCAGATGTTGTGGTGGGTCCAGGAGTTGTGGTGGTTGGTTTTGCAGTTGTCGTTGGTGCAGCAGTTGTTGTCGTTGGTGCAGCAGTTGTTGTCGTTGGTGCAGCAATTGTTGTTGGTGCTGCAGGTGTTGTGGTGGGTCCAACATTTGTTGTTGTTGGTTCTGCAATTGTCGTTGTTGCTGCAGCAGTTGTTGTTGTTGGTGCCGCAGTTGTCGTTGTTGGTGCAGCAGTCGTGGTTGTTGGTCCTGCAGTTGTTGTGGGTACTGCAAATGTTGTGGTGTGTCCAGCAGTTGTTGTTGGTACAGCAGTTGTTGTCGTTGATGCAGCAGTTGTTGTCGTTGGTGCATCAGTTGTTTTCGTCGGTCCAGCAGTTGTTGTCGTTGGTTCAGCATTTGTTGTCATTGGTGCAAAAGTAGTGGTTGCTGGTCCTGCAGTAGTTGTGGTTGGTGAAGCAGTTGTGGTTGGTGAAGCAGTTGTCGTTGGTGCACCAGCAGTTGTCGTTGGTGCAGCAGCTGTTGTCGTTGGTTCAGCAGTTGTCGTCATTGGTGCAGCAGTTGTTGTTGTTGGTGCAGCAGTTGTTGTCGTTGGTCCGGAAGTTGTTGTTGCTGCAGCAATTGTTGTCGTTGGTGCAGTAGTTGTTGTTGTTGCTTCAGCATTTGTTGTCGTTGGTCGTCCAGTTGTCGTCGTTGGTGCAGCAGTTGTTGTTGTTGGTGCAGCAGTTGTTTTCGTTGTTCCAACAGTTGTTGTCGTTGGTGCAGCAGTTGTTGTCGTTGGTGCAGCAGTTGTTTTCGTTTGTCCAGCAGTTGTTGTCGTTGGTTCAGCAGTTGTTGTCGTTGGTGCATCAGTTGTTGTCATCGGTGCAGCAGTTGTGGTTGTTGGTCCTGCAATAGTTGTGGTGTGTGCAGCAGTTGTTCTTGTTGGTGCAGCAGTTTTTGTCCTTGATGCAGCAGTTGTTGTGGGCCCTGCAGATGTCGTGGTGGGTCCAGCAGTTGGGGTGGTTGGTCCTGCAGTTGTCGTTGTTGCTGCAGCAGTTGTTTTTGTTGGTGCAGCATCTGTTGTCATTGGTGCTGCAGTTGTTGTCGTTAGTGCAGCAGTTGTTTTCGTTGGTCCAGCAGTTGTTGTCGTCGGTGTAGCAGATGTTGTCGTTGGTGCAGCAGTTGTTGTTGTGGGTCCTGCAGTTATTGTGGTGGGTCCAGCAGTTGTCGTTGTTGGTGCAACAGTTGTTGTTGTTGGTGTAGCAGTTGTTGTCATTGGTGCAGCAGTTATTGTCATTGATTCAGCAGTTGTTGTCATTGATTCAGCAGTCGTCGTCGTTGGTGCAGCAGTTGTCGTTGGTGGTTCAGCATTTGTTGTCATTGGTGCAGAAGTAGTGGTTGCTGGTCCTGCAGTAGTTGTGGTTGGTGAAGCAGTTGTCGTTGGTGCACCAGTTGTTGTCGTTGTTACAGCAGTTGTTGTTTTAGGTGCCGCAGTTGTCGTTGTTGGTAGAGCAGTTGTTGTTGGTGCAGCAGTTGTTTTCGTTGGTCCAGCAGTTGTTGTTGTTGGTTTAGCAGTTGTTGTTTGTTTAGCAGTTGTTGTCGTTGATGCAGCAGTTGTGGTTGTTGGTCCTGCAGTTGTCGTTGTTGCTTCAGCAGTTGATGTTGTTGGTGCAGCAGCTGTTGTCGTTGGTGTAGCAGCTGTTTTCGTTGGTTCAGCAGTTGTCGTCATTGGTGCAGCAGTTGTCGTTGGTGCAGCAGTTGATGTCATTGGTGCAGCAGTTGTTGTGGGTCCTGCAGATGTGGTGGGTCCAGGAGTTGTGGTGGTCGGTTCTGCAGTTGTCGTTGTTGCTGCAGCAGTTGTTGTCGTTGGTGCATCATTTGTTATAGTTGGTCGAGCAGTTGTCGTTGTTGGTGTAGCAGTTGTTGTCGTTAGTGCAGCAGTTGTTGTTGTGGGTCCTGAAGTTATTGTGGTGGGTCCAGCAATTGTCATTGTTGGTCCTGAAGCTGTCGTTTTTGGTGCAGCTGTCGTTGTTCGTGTAGCAGTTGTTGTCATTAGTGCAGCAATTGTGGTGGGTGCAGCAGTTGTCGTTGGTGCAGCAGCTGTTGTCGTTGGTTCAGCAGTTGTCGTCATTGGTGCAGCAGTTGTTGTTGTTGGTGCAGCAGTTGTTGTCGTTGGTGCAGCAGTTGTTGTTGTTGGTCCGGAAGTTGTTGTTGCTGCAGCAATTGTTGTCGTTGGTGCAGTAGTTGTTGTTGTTGGTTCAGCATTTGTTGTCGTTGGTCGTCCAGTTGTCGTCGTTGGTGCAGCAGTTGTTGTTGTTGGTGCAGCAGTTTTTGTCGTTGGTGCAGCAGTTGTTTTCGTTGTTCCAACAGTTGTCGTTAGTGCAGCAGTTGTTTTTGTTGGTCCAGCAGTTGTTGTTGTGGGTCCTGCAGTTATTGTGGTGGGTCCAGCAGTTGTCGTTGTTGGTGCAACAGTTGTTGTTGTTGGTGTCATTGGTGCAGCAGTTGTGGTGCGTGCAGCAGTTGTTGTTGGTGCAGTAGTTGTTGTAATTGGTGCAGCAGTTGTGGGCCCTGCAGATGTTGTGGTGGGTCCAGCAGTTGTGGTGGTCGGTCCTGCAGTTGTCCTTGTTGCTGCAGCAGTTATTGTCGTTGGTGCAGCAGTTGTTTTCATTGGTCCAGCAGTAGTTGTACTGGGTGCAGCAGTTGTTGTTGTTGGTCCTGCAGTTGTTGTTGCTGCAGCAATTGTTGTCGTTGGTTGAGCAGTTGTTGTCGTTGGTGCAGCAGTTGTTGATGTTGGTGAAGCAGTTGTTTTCGGTGGTCCAGCAGCTGTTGTCGTTGGTCCTGCAGTTATTTTGGTGGGTCCAGCAGTTGTTGATGTTGGTGCAGAAGTTGTTTTCGTTCGTCCAGAAGTTGTTGTCGTTGATTCAACAGTTGTTGTGGGTACTGCAAATGTTGTGGTGTGTCCAGCAGTTGGTGTTGGTGCAGCAGTTGTTGTCGTTAGTGCAGCAGTTGTTTTCGTTGGTGCAGCAGTTGTTGTCGTTGGTGCAGCAGTTGTTGTTTTTGCTGCAGCAATTGTTGTCGTTGGTGCAGCGGTTGTTGTCGTTGGTGCAGCAGCTGTTGATGTTGGTGAAGCAGTTGTTTTCGGTGGTCCAGCAGTTGTTGTCGTTGGTGCAGCAGTTGTTGATGTTGGTGCAGAAGTTGTTTTCGTTCGTCCAGCAGTTGTTGTCGTTGGTTCAACAGTTGTTGTGGGTACTGCAAATGTTGTGGTGGGTCCAGCAGTTGGTGTTGGTGCAGCAGTTGTTGTCGTTAGTGCAGCAGTTGTTTTCGTTGGTCCAGCAGTTGCTGTCGTCGGTGTAGCAGTTGTTGTTGTTGGTCCTGAAGTTGTTGTTGCTGCAGCAATTGTTGTCATTGGTGCAGCAGTTCTTGTTGTTGGTTCAGCAGTTGTTGTCGTTGGTTCAGCAGTTGTTGTCGTTGGTGCAGCAATTGTTTTCGTTGGTGCAGCAATTGTTGTTGTTGGTGCAGTTGTTGTCATTGGTGCAGCAGTTGTTGTCGTTGGTGCAGCAGTTGTTGTCGTTGGTTCAACAGTTGTTGTTGTTGGTGCAGCAGTTTTTGTCGTTGGTGCAGCAGTTGTTTTCGTTGTTCCAACAGTTGTTGTCGTTAGTGCAGCAGTTGTTTTCGTTGGTCTAGCAGTTGTTGTCGTCGGTGTAGAAGATGTTGTCGTTGGTGCAGCAGTTGTTGTTGTTGGTGCAGCAGTTGTTGTCGTTAGTGCAGCAGTTGTTTTCGTTGGTGCAGCAGTTGTTGTCGTTGGTGCAGCAGTTGTTGTTTTTGCTGCAGCAATTGTTGTCGTTGGTGCAGCGGTTGTTGTCGTTGGTGCAGCAGCTGTTGATGTTGGTGAAGCAGTTGTTTTCGGTGGTCCAGCAGTTGTTGTCGTTGGTGCAGCAGTTGTTGATGTTGGTGCAGAAGTTGTTTTCGTTCGTCCAGCAGTTGTTGTCGTTGGTTCAACAGTTGTTGTGGGTACTGCAAATGTTGTGGTGGGTCCAGCAGTTGGTGTTGGTGCAGCAGTTGTTGTCGTTAGTGCAGCAGTTGTTTTCGTTGGTCCAGTAGTTGCTGTCGTCGGTGTAGCAGTTGTTGTTGTTGGTCCTGAAGTTGTTGTTGCTGCAGCAATTGTTGTCATTGGTGCAGCAGTTCTTGTTGTTGGTTCAGCAGTTGTTGTCGTTGGTTCAGCAGTTGTTGTCGTTGGTGCAGCAATTGTTTTCGTTGGTGCAGCAATTGTTGTTGTTGGTGCAGCAGTTGTCGTTGGTGCAGCAGTTGTTGTCATTGGTGCAGCAGTTGTTGTCGTTGGTGCAGCAGTTGTTGTCGTTGGTTCAACAGTTGTTGTGGGTACTGCAAATGTTGTGGTGGGTCCAGCAGTTGTTGTCGTTAGTGCAGCAGTTGTGGTTGTTGCTCCTCCAGTAGTTGTAGTGGGTGCAGCAGTTGTTGTCGTTGGTCCAGCAGTTGTTGTTGTTAGTGAAGCAGTTGTTGTAGTGGGTGCAGCAGTTGTTGTTGTTGGTCCTGCAGTTGTTTTTGCTGCAGCAATTGTTGTCGTTGGTGCAGCGGTTGTTGTCGTTGGTGCAGCAGCTGTTGATGTTGGTGCAGCAGTAGTTGTCGTTGGTGCAACAGTTGTTGATGTTGGTGCAGAAGTTCTTTTCGTTCGTCCAGCAGTTGTTGTCGTTGGTTCAACAGTTGTTGTGGGTACTGCAAATGTTGTGGTGGGTCCAGCAGTTGGTGTTGGTGCAGCAGTTGTTGTCATTAGTGCAGCAGTTGTTTTCATTGGTCCAGCAGTTGCTGTCGTCGGTGTAGCAGTTGTTGTTGTTGGTCCTGAAGTTGTTGTTGCTGCAGCAATTGTTGTCGTTGGTGCAGCAGTTCTTGTTGTTGGTTCAGCAGTTGTTGTCGTTGGTGCAGCAATTGTTTTCGTTGGTGCAGCAATTGTTGTTGTTGGTGCAGCAGTTGTCGTTGGTGCAGCAGTTGTTGTCATTGGTGCAGCAGTTGTGGTTGTTGCTCCTCCAGTAGTTGTAGTGGGTGCAGCAGTTGTTGTTGTTGGTCGTGCAAATGTTGTGGTGGGTCCAGCAGTTGGTGTTGGTGCAGCAGTTGTTGTCGTTAGTGCAGCAGTTGTTTTCTTTGGTCCAGCAGTTGCTGTCGTCGGTGTAGCAGTTGTTGTTGTTGGTCCTGAAATTGTTGTTGCTGCAGCAATTGTTGTCGTTGGTGCAGCAGTTCTTGTTGTTGATTCAGCAGTTGTTGTCGTTGGTGCAGCAATTGTTTTCGTTGGTGCAGCAGTTGTCGTTGGTGCAGCAGTTGTTGTCATTGGTGCAGCAGTTGTTGTGGGTCCTGCAGATGTTGTGGTGGGTCCAGGAGTTGTGGTGGTTGGTTCTGCAGTTGTCGTTGGTGCAGCAGTTGTTGTCGTTGGTGCAGCAGTTGTTGTCGTTGGTGCAGCAATTGTTGTTGGTGCTGCAGGTGTTGTGGTGGGTCCAACATTTGTTGTTGTTGGTTCTGCAATTGTCGTTGTTGCTGCAGCAGTTGTTGTTGTTGGTGCCGCAGTTGTCGTTGTTGGTGCAGCAGTCGTGGTTGTTGGTCCTGCAGTTGTTGTGGGTACTGCAAATGTTGTGGTGTGTCCAGCAGTTGTTGTTGGTACAGCAGTTGTTGTCGTTGATGCAGCAGTTGTTGTCGTTGGTGCATCAGTTGTTTTCGTCGGTCCAGCAGTTGTTGTCGTTGGTTCAGCATTTGTTGTCATTGGTGCAAAAGTAGTGGTTGCTGGTCCTGCAGTAGTTGTGGTTGGTGAAGCAGTTGTGGTTGGTGAAGCAGTTGTCGTTGGTGCACCAGCAGTTGTCGTTGGTGCAGCAGCTGTTGTCGTTGGTTCAGCAGTTGTCGTCATTGGTGCAGCAGTTGTTGTTGTTGGTGCAGCAGTTGTTGTCGTTGGTCCGGAAGTTGTTGTTGCTGCAGCAATTGTTGTCGTTGGTGCAGTAGTTGTTGTTGTTGCTTCAGCATTTGTTGTCGTTGGTCGTCCAGTTGTCGTCGTTGGTGCAGCAGTTGTTGTTGTTGGTGCAGCAGTTGTTTTCGTTGTTCCAACAGTTGTTGTCGTTGGTGCAGCAGTTGTTGTCGTTGGTGCAGCAGTTGTTTTCGTTTGTCCAGCAGTTGTTGTCGTTGGTTCAGCAGTTGTTGTCGTTGGTGCATCAGTTGTTGTCATCGGTGCAGCAGTTGTGGTTGTTGGTCCTGCAATAGTTGTGGTGTGTGCAGCAGTTGTTCTTGTTGGTGCAGCAGTTTTTGTCCTTGATGCAGCAGTTGTTGTGGGCCCTGCAGATGTCGTGGTGGGTCCTGCAGTTGTCGTTGTTGCTGCAGCAGTTGTTTTTGTTGGTGCAGCATCTGTTGTCATTGGTGCTGCAGTTGTCGTTAGTGCAGCAGTTGTTTTCGTTGGTCCAGCAGTTGTTGTCGTCGGTGTAGCAGATGTTGTCGTTGGTGCAGCAGTTATTGTTGTGGGTCCTGCAGTTATTGTGGTGGGTCCAGCAGTTGTCGTTGTTGGTGCAACAGTTGTTGTTGTTGGTGTAGCAGTTGTTGTCATTGGTGCAGCAGTTGTGGTGCGTGCAGCAGTTGTTGTTGGTGCAGTAGTTGTTGTAATTGGTGCAGCAGTTGTGGGCCCTGCAGATGTTGTGGTGGGTCCAGCAGTTGTGGTGGTCGGTCCTGCAGTTGTCCTTGTTGCTGCAGCAGTTATTGTCGTTGGTGCAGCAGTTGTTTTCATTGGTCCAGCAGTAGTTGTACTGGGTGCAGCAGTTGTTGTCGTTGGTTGAGCAGTTGCTGTCGTCGGTGTAGCAGTTGTTGTTGTTGGTCCTGAAGTTGTTGTTGCTGCAGCAATTGTTGTCGTTGGTGCAGCAGTTCTTGTTGTTGATTCAGCAGTTGTTGTCGTTGGTGCAGCAATTGTTTTCGTTGGTGCAGCAGTTGTCGTTGGTGCAGCAGTTGTTGTCGTTGGTGCAGCAGTTGTTGTGGGTCCTGCAGATGTTGTGGTGGGTCCAGGAGTTGTGGTGGTTGGTTCTGCAGTTGTCGTTGGTGCAGCAGTTGTTGTCGTTGGTGCAGCAGTTGTTGTCGTTGGTGCAGCAATTGTTGTTGGTGCTGCAGGTGTTGTGGTGGGTCCAACAGTTGTTGTTGTTGGTTCTGCAATTGTCGTTGTTGCTGCAGCAGTTGTTGTTGTTGGTGCCGCAGTTGTCGTTGTTGGTGCAGCAGTCGTGGTTGTTGGTCCTGCAGTTGTTGTGGGTACTGCAAATGTTGTGGTGTGTCCAGCAGTTGTTGTTGGTACAGCAGTTGTTGTCGTTGATGCAGCAGTTGTTGTCGTTGGTGCATCAGTTGTTTTCGTCGGTCCAGCAGTTGTTGTCGTTGGTTCAGCATTTGTTGTCATTGGTGCAGAAGTAGTGGTTGCTGGTCCTGCAGTAGTTGTGGTTGGTGAAGCAGTTGTGGTTGGTGAAGCAGTTGTCGTTGGTGAAGCAGTTGTGGTTGGTGAAGCAGTTGTCGTTGGTGCACCAGTTGTTGTCGTTGTTACAGCAGTTGTTGTTTTAGGTGCCGCAGTTGTCGTTGTTGGTCCAGCAGTTGTTGTTGTTGGTAGAGCAGTTGTTGTTGGTGCAGCAGTTGTTTTCGTTGGTCCAGCAGTTGTTGTTGTTGGTTTAGCAGTTGTTGTTTGTTTAGCAGTTGTCGTTGATGCAGCAGTTGTGGTTGTTGGTCCTGCAGTTGTCGTTGTTGCTTCAGCAGTTGATGTTGTTGGTGCAGCAGCTGTTGTCGTTGGTTCAGCAGTTGTCGTCATTGGTGCAGCAGTTGTCGTTGGTGCAGCAGTTGATGTTGTTGGTGCAGAAGTTGTTGTGGGTCCTGCAGATGTGGTGGGTCCAGGAGTTGTGGTGGTCGGTTCTGCAGTTGTCGTTGTTGCTGCAGCAGTTGTTGTCGTTGGTGCATCATTTGTTATAGTTGGTCGAGCAATTGTCGTTGTTGGTGTAGCAGTTGTTGTCGTTAGTGCAGCAGTTGTTGTTGTGGGTCCTGCAGTTATTGTGGTGGGTCCAGCAATTGTCATTGTTGGTCCTGAAGCTGTCGTTTTTGGTGCAGCTGTCGTTGTTCGTGTAGCAGTTTTTGTCATTAGTGCAGCAATTGTGGTGGGTGCAGCAGTTGTCGTTGGTGCAGCAGCTGTTGTCGTTGGTTCAGCAGTTGTCGTCATTGGTGCAGCAGTTGTTGTTGTTGGTGCAGCAGTTGTTGTCGTTGGTCCGGAAGTTGTTGTTGCTGCAGCAATTGTTGTCGTTGGTGCAGTAGTTGTTGTTGTTGGTTCAGCATTTGTTGTCGTTGGTCGTCCAGTTGTCGTCGTTGGTGCAGCAGTTGTTGTTGTTGGTGCAGCAGTTGTTTTCGTTGTTCCAACAGTTGTTGTTGTTGGTTCAACAGTTGTTGTCGTTGGTGCAGCAGTTGTTGTCGTTGGTTTAGCAGTTGTTTTCGTTTGTCCAGCAGTTGTTGTCGTTGGTTCAGCAGTTGTTGTCGTTGGTGCAGCAGTTGTGGTTGTTGGTCCTGCAATAGTTGTGGTGTGTGCAGCAGTTGTTCTTGTTGGTGCAGCAGTTTTTGTCCTTGATGCAGCAGTTGTTGTGGGCCCTGCAGATGTCGTGGTGGGTCCAGCAGTTGGGGTGGTTGGTCCTGCAGTTGTCGTTGTTGCTGCAGCAGTTGTTTTTGTTGGTGCAGCATCTGTTGTCATTGGTGCTGCAGTTGTTGTCGTTAGTGCAGCAGTTGTTTTCGTTGGTCCAGCAGTTGTTGTCGTCGGTGTAGCAGATGTTGTCGTTGGTGCAGCAGTTTTTGTCGTTGGTGCAGCAGTTGTTGTTGTGGGTCCTGCAGTTATTGTGGTGGGTCCAGCAGTTGTTGTTGGTGCAACAGTTGTTGTTGTTGGTGCAGTAGTTGTTGTAATTGGTGCAGCAGTTGTGGGCCCTGCAGATGTTGTGGTGGGTCCAGCAGTTGTGGTGGTCGGTCCTGCAGTTGTCCTTGTTGCTGCAACAGTTGTTGTTGTTGGTTCAGCAGTTGTTGTCGTTGGTGCAGCAGTTGTGGTTGTTGGTCCTGCAATAGTTGTGGTGTGTGCAGCAGTTGTTCTTGTTGGTGCAGCAGTTTTTGTCCTTGATGCAGCAGTTGTTGTGGGCCCTGCAGATGTCGTGGTGGGTCCAGCAGTTGGGGTGGTTGGTCCTGCAGTTGTCGTTGTTGCTGCAGCAGTTGTTTTTGTTGGTGCAGCATCTGTTGTCATTGGTGCTGCAGTTGTTGTCGTTAGTGCAGCAGTTGTTTTCGTTGGTCCAGCAGTTGTTGTCGTCGGTGTAGCAGATGTTGTCGTTGGTGCAGCAGTTTTTGTCGTTGGTGCAGCAGTTGTTGTTGTGGGTCCTGCAGTTATTGTGGTGGGTCCAGCAGTTGTTGTTGGTGCAACAGTTGTTGTTGTTGGTGTAGCAGTTGTTGTCATTGGTGCAGCAGTTGTGGTGCGTGCAGCAGTTGTTGTTGGTGCAGTAGTTGTTGTAATTGGTGCAGCAGTTGTGGGCCCTGCAGATGTTGTGGTGGGTCCAGCAGTTGTGGTGGTCGGTCCTGCAGTTGTCCTTGTTGCTGCAACAGTTGTTGTCGTTGGTGCAGCAGTTGTTGTTGTTGGTCCTGCAGTTGTTGTTGCTGCAGCAATTGTTGTCGTTGGTTGAGCAGTTGTTGTCGTTGGTGCAGCAGTTGTTGATGTTGGTGAAGCAGTTGTTTTCGGTGGTCCAGCAGCTGTTGTCGTTGGTCCTGCAGTTATTTTGGTGGGTCCAGCAGTTGTTGATGTTGGTGCAGAAGTTGTTTTCGTTCGTCCAGCAGTTGTTGTCGTTGGTTCAACAGTTGTTGTGGGTACTGCAAATGTTGTGGTGTGTCCAGCAGTTGGTGTTGGTGCAGCAGTTGTTGTCGTTAGTGCAGCAGTTGTTGTCGTTGGTGCAGCAGTTGTTGTTTTTGCTGCAGCAATTGTTGTCGTTGGTGCAGCGGTTGTTGTCATTGGTGCAGCAGCTGTTGATGTTGGTGAAGCAGTTGTTTTCGGTGGTCCAGCAGTTGTTGTCGTTGGTGCTGCAGTTGTTGATGTTGGTGCAGAAGTTGTTTTCGTTCGTCCAGCAGTTGTTGTCGTTGGTTCAACAGTTGTTGTGGGTACTGCAAATGTTGTGGTGGGTCCAGCAGTTGGTGTTGGTGCAGCAGTTGTTGTCGTTAGTGCAGCAGTTGTTTTCGTTGGTCCAGCAGTTGCTGTCGTCGGTGTAGCAGTTGTTGTTGTTGGTCCTGAAGTTGTTGTTGCTGCAGCAATTGTTGTCATTGGTGCAGCAGTTCTTGTTGTTGGTTCAGCAGTTGTTGTCGTTGGTGCAGCAGTTCTTGTCGTTGGTGCAGCAGTTCTTGTTGTTGGTTCAGCAGTTGTTGTCGTTGGTTCAGCAGTTGTTGTCGTTGGTGCAGCAATTGTTTTCGTTGGTGCAGCAATTGTTGTTGTTGGTGCAGCAGTTGTTGTCATTGGTGCAGCAGTTGTTGTCGTTGGTGCAGCAGTTGCTGTTGTTGGTGAAGCAGTTGTTGTAGTGGGTGCAGCAGTTGTTGTTTTTGGTCCTGCAGTTGTTGTTGCTGCAGCAATTGTTGTCGTTGGTGCAGCAGTTCTTGTTGTTGATTCAGCAGTTGTTGTCGTTGGTGCAAAAATTGTTTTCGTTGGTGCAGCAATTGTTGTTGTTGGTGCAGCAGTTGTCGTTGGTGCAGCAGTTGTTTTCATTGGTGCAGCAGTTGTGGTTGTTGCTCCTCCAGTAGTTGTAGTGGGTGCAGCAGTTGTTGTTGTTGGTCCGGCAGTTGTTTTTGCTGCAGCAATTTTTGTCGTTGGTGCAGCAGTTGTTGTCGTTGGTCCAGCAGTTGTTGTTGTTGGTGAAGCAGTTGTTGTAGTGGGTGCAGCAGTTGTTGTTGTTGGTCCTGCAGTTGTTGTTGCTGCAGCAATTTTTGTCGTTGGTGCAGCGGTTGTTGATATTGGTGAATCAGTTGTTTTCGGTGGTCCAGCAGTTGTTGACGTTGGTGCAGCAGTTGTTGTCGTTGGTGCAACAGTTGTTGTTGTGGTTCTTGCAGTTATTTTGGTGGGTCCAGCAGTTGTCGTTGTTGTTCCTGAACTTGTCTTTGTTGGTGCAGCAGTTGTTGTTGGTGTAGCAGTTGTCATTGGTGCAGCAGTTGTTGTCGTTGGGACAGCAGTTGTTGGTGCAGCAGTTGTTGTTGTTGGTGCAGCAGTTGTTATAGTGGGTGCAGCAGTTGTTGTTGTTGGTGCAGCAGTTGTTGTTGCTGCAGCAATTGTTGTCGTTGGTCCAGCAGTTGTTGTTGTTGGTCCTGTAGTCGTTGTCGTTCGTGCAGCAGTTGTTGTCGTTGGTCCAGCAGTTGTTGTCGTTGGTGCAGCAATAGTTGTTGTTGTTTTTGGTGTAGCAATTGATGTCGTTGGTGCAGCAGTTGTTTCCGTTGTTGCAGCAATTGTTGTTGGTCCTGCAGTTGTCGTAGTTGGTGCAGCAGTTATGGTTGTTGGTGCAGCAGTTGTGGTTGTTGGTGCAGCATCTGTTGTCATTGGTGTAGCAGTTGTTTTCGTTGGTCCAGCAGTTGTTGTCGTTGGTTCAGCAGTAGTTGTCATTGGTGCAGCAGTTGTTGTCGTTGGTGCAGCAGTTGTTGTCGTTGGTGCAGCAGTTGTTGTTGTGGGTCCTGCAGTTGTTGTTGTGGGTCCTGCAGTTATTGTGGTGGATCCAGCAGTTGTCGTTGTTGGTCCGGAAGTTGTCTTTGTTGGTGCAGCAGTTGTTGTTGGTGCAGCAGCTGTGGTTGTTGGTCCTGCAGTAGTTGTGGTCGGTGCAGCAGTTGTTGTCATTGGTGCAGCAGTTGTTGTGGGCCCCGCAGATGTTGTGGTGGGTCCAGCAGTTGTGGTGGTTGGTCCTGCATTTCTCGTTGTTGCTGTTGCAGTTGTTGTCGTTGGTGCAGCAGTTGTTGTCGTTGGTGCAGCAGTTGTTGTAGTGGGTGCAGCAGCTGTCCTTATTGGTCCTGCAGTTGTTGTTGCTGCAGCAATTGTTGTCGTTGATGCAGCGGTTGTTGTCGTTGGTTCAGCAGTTGTTGTCGTTGGTCCAGCAGTTGTTGTCGTTGGTTCAGCAGTTGTTGTCGTTGGTCCAGCAGTTGTTGTCGTTGGTTCAGCAGTTGTTGTCGTTGATGTAGCAGTTGTTGTCGTTGGTGCAGCAGTTGTTGTGGTTAATGGTTCATCAGTTGTCGTGTGTCCAGTTGTAGTAGTTGTTGGTGCTGCACTAATTATTGATGGTCTGACAGTAGTAACGGCGAGTCCTGCAGTAATAATGGTTGGTCCTATTGTTATGGTTGTGGTTGTAGTGTCATGATTACTTGTCACAATAGTGGATATGTCAACATTAAGGTTAACAAAGCGACTGGATATTGAGTCCCTCCATGCCTCCACTGCATTGCTTTCACTGGGAACAACTGATGTGTTTTCAAAGATCAGTTTCAAGTCCACAACGACTGATCCATTACTAGAAACAAGAAATAGAGGAAAAGCATTTTTTCAAGTTAATCATCTTAAGTTTATTCGTCAGAATTTTTATTATTTGTATAATGTATATTTCTGAAAGGGTAAATGACGTCGTTATGATGGTGATTATGACATTTAATAAAAGATTAAAACAATTATTAAATATGTACCTGAAAGATGTAACTTCACACCTGGAAAAACTCTGTGGGAAATGTGCTTTGAAGCCTTTGTCTACCTAATGTAAATAATATAATATTGTGATTAATAATCAAATTCATGCAATAATGACTAGAAAATGCTAATTATTGATTTGAGTAAAACGTCAAAAGACCATTAATATCTCACCTCTGTTGTAACATTATTATGAAGGACCTGATATTCTGTGGAAGTAGGGTCTGAGTATTGTTCTATAAATCTCTGCATTAAACTAAATGTCATCTCCAAAGTCCCTTCTTCTGAAGTGTAAGTGGGTCCTGCAGTTATAGTTGTGGGGCCTGCCATTCTTGTTGTGGGTCCTGCAATTCTTATTGTTGGTCTTGCAGTTGTGATAGATCCTGCAATTGTTGTGGTTGGTCCTGCAGTAGTAGATGTTAATCCTGGTATTGTTGTTGTTGGTTTAGCAGTTATCGTTGTTTGTCCTGCAGTTGTCGTTGTTGGTACTGCAGTTGTGGTTGAAGGTCGTGCTTGAGAAGTTGTTAGTCCTGCAGTTGTCATGGTTGGCCCTGCAGTAGTAAATTTAAATCTGGCAGTTCTTGTCAGTCTAACAGTTGTCGTTGTTGGTTTAGAAGTTGTTGTTGGTACAGCAGTTGTAGTTGTTGGTGCAACAGTTGTGGTTGTTGGTGCAGCAATTGTTGTCATTGGTGCCGCAGTTGTTGTTGTTGGTGCAGCAGTTGTTGGAGCAGTAGTTGTCGTTGTTGGGGAAGTAGTTGTTGTCGTTGGAGAAGCAGTTGTCGTAGATAATGCAGCAGTTGTAGTCGTTGGTGCAACAGTTGTCGTTGGTGCCGCAGTTGTTGTTAGTGCAGAAGTTGTTGTTGTTGGTGCAGCAGTTGTTGGGGAAGTAGTTGTTGTCGTTGGTGAAGCAGTTGTCGTCGTTGGTGCAGCATTTATAGTTGTTAGTGCCACAGTTGTTGTCGTTGGTGCCGCAGTTGTTGTTGGTTCAGAAGTTATTGTTGTTGGTGCCGCAGTTGTTGTTGGTGCAACAGTTGTCGTCGTTGGTGCAGCAGTTGTTGTCGTTGGTGAATCAGTTGTCGTCGTTGGTGCAGAATTTGTTGTTGGTGCAGCAGTTGTTGTTGTTGGTGCAGCAGTTGTTGTTGTTGGTCCTGCAGTTGACGTTGTTGTTGCAGCAGTTGTCATTGTTGGTGCAGATGTTGTTATTGTTGGTGCAGCAGTTGTCATTGTTGGTGCAGAAGTTGTTGTTGTTTGTGCAGCAGTTGTAGTCATTGGTGCAACAATTGTTTTCGTTGGTGCTGCAGTTGTTGGTGCAGCAGTTGTTGTGGTTGGTGTAGCAGTTGTTGGTGCAGAAGTTGTTGTTGTTGCAGCAGTTATTGCCGTTGGTTCAGCAGGTGTTGTTCTTGGTGCAGCATTTGTTGTTGTTGGTGGAACAGTTGTTGTCATTGTTGCAGCAGTTGTCGTTGTTGGTGCAACATTTGTTGTCGTTGGTGCTGCATTTGGCGTTGGTGCAGCAGTTGTCGTCTTTGGTGCAGCAATTGTTGTCTTTGCTGCAGCAGTTTTTATTGTTGGTGCAGCAGTTGTTGTTGTTGGTTCAGCAGTTGTTGTTGTTGCAGCAGTTGTCGTTGTTGGTGCAGCAGTTGTTGTTGTTCTTGGTGCAGCAGTTATCGTTGTTAGTGCAGCAGATGTTGTCGTTGGTGCAGCAGTTGTTGTTAGTGAAGCAGTTGTCATCGTTGGTGCAGCAGTTGTAGTCGTTGGTGCAACAGTTGTTGTCGTTGGTGCCGCAGTTGTTGGTGCCGCAGTTGTTGTTGTTGGTGCAGCAGTTGTTGTCGTTGGTGTAGCAGTTGTCGTAATTGTTGCAGCAAATGTTGTTGTTGGTGCAGAAGTTGTTGTTGGTGCAGAAGTTGTTGTTGGTGCAGCAGTTGATGTTGCAGCAGTTGTCGTTGTTAGTGTAGCAGTTGTTTTCATTGGTGCCGCAGTTGTCATTGTTGGTTTAGCAAATGTCGTCGTTGATGCAGAAGTTGTCGTTGGTACAGCAGTTGTCGTTGTTGGTGCAGCAGTTGCTGTCCTTAGTGCAGCAGTTGTCATTGTTGGTTTAGCAGTTGTTGGTGCAGCAGTTGTTGTTTGCGCAGCAGTTGTTGTTTTTGCTGGTGCAGAAGTTGTTGTTGGTGCAGCAGTTGTTGTTGCAGCAGTTGTTGTCGTTGGTTCAGCATTTGTTGTTGATGCAGCAGTTGTTGTCGTTGGTGTAACAGTTGTGGTCGTTAGTGCAGCAGTTGTTGTCCTTGGTGCAGCAGTTGTCTTTGTTGGTGCAGCAGATGTTGTTGTTGTTGGTGCAGGAGTTGTTGTAGTTGTTGGTACATCAGTTGTTTTCGTCTGTGCAGCCGTTGTCGTTGTTGGTACCAAAGTTGTTGTCGTTGGTGCAGCAGTTGTTGTCGTTGGTGCAGCAGTTCTTGCAACAGTTGTTGTCGTCGGTGCTGCAGTTCTTGGTGCAGCAGTTGTTGTTGTGGGTACTGCAGTTGTTGTTGTTGGTGCAGCAGTTGTCATCGTTGGTTCAGAAGTTGTTGTCGTTGGTGCATCAGTTGTTTTTGTTGGTGAAGCAGTTGTAGTCGTTGGTGCAACAATTGTTGTCGTTGGTGCTGCAGTTGTTGTTGGTGCAGCAGTTGTTGTCGTTGGTTCAGCAGTTGTCGTTGTTGGTTCAGCAGTTGTTGTTGTTGGTGCATCAGTTGTTTTCGTTGGTGCAGCAGTTGTAGTTTTTGGTGCCAAAGTTGTTGTCATTGGTGCCGCAGTTGTCGTCGTTGGTGCATCAGTTTTTGTCGTTGGTGCAGCAATTGTTGTAGTTGGTGCAGCATTTGTCGTTGTTGGTGCAGCAGTTGTTGTTGGTTCAGCCGTTGCTGTTGTTGATGGAACAGTTGTTGTCATTGTTGCAGTAGTAGTTATTGTTGGTGCAACATTTGTTGTCGTTGGTGCAGCAGTTGTGGTCGTTGGTGCAGTAGTTGTTGGTCCTGCAGTTGACATTGTTGGTGCAGCAGTTGTCGTTTGTGCTGCAGTTGTTGTTGGTGGAGCAGTTGTCGTTGTTGGTGCAGCAGTTGTTGTGGTTGGTGTAGCAGTTATTGTCATTGGTGCATCAGTTGTTTTCGTTGGTGAAGCAGTTGTAGTTGTTGGTGCAGCAGTTGTTATCGTTGGTGCAGAAGTTGTTGTTGTTGGTGCAGCAGTTGTCATCGTTGGTGCAGCAGTTGTAGTCGTTGGTGCAACAATTGTTGTCGTTTGTGCTGCAGTTGTTGTTGGTGCAGCAGTTGTCGTTGTTGGTGCAGCAGTTGTCGTTGGTTCAGCAGTTGTTGGCGCAGCAGTTGTCGTTGGTTCAGCAGTTGTTGGCGCAGCAGTTGTGGTTAGTGGTGCAGCAGTTGTCGTTGTTGGTGAAGCCGTTGTAGTTGTTCTTGCAGTAATTGTCTGTGCAGCAGTTGTTGTTGTTGCAGGAGTGGTGTTTGTTGTTGCAGCAGTTTTTGTCTTTGGTGCAGCAGTTGTCGTTGGTGCAGCAGTTGTCGTCGTTGGTGCAGCAGTTGTAGTCGTTGGTCCAACAGTTGTTGTTGTTGGTGCCGCAGTTGTTGGGGCAGCAGTTGTTGTCTTTCGTGAAACAGTTGTCGTTGTTGGTGCAGCTGTTGTCGTTGGTGCAGCAGTTGTCGTTGTTAGGGCAGCAGTTGTTGTAGTTGTTGAAGCAGTTGTTGTTGTTGGTGCAGCAGTTGTTGTTGGTGCAGCAGTTGTCATTGTTGCCGCAGTTGTCGTCGTTGGTGCATCAGTTGCTGTCGTTGGTGCAGCAGTTGTTGTAGTTGGTGCAGCATTTGTCGTTGTTGGTGCAACAGTTGTTGTTGGTGCAGAAGTTGTTGTGGTTGGTGTAGCAGTTATTGTCATTGGTGCATCAGTTGTTTTCGTTGGTGAAGCAGTTGTAGTTGTTGGTGCGGCAGTTATCGTTGGTGCAGAAGTTGTTGTTGTTGGTGCAGCAGTTGTCATCGTTGGTGCAGCAGTTGTAGTCGTTGGTGCAACAATTGTTGTCGTTTGTGCTGCAGTTGTTGTTGGTGCAGCAGTTGTTGTGGTTGGTGTAGCAGTTATTGTCGTTGGTGAAGCAGTTGTAGTTGTTGGTGCAACAGTTGTTGTTGGTGCAGAAGTTGTTGTTGTTGGTTCAGCCGTTGTTGTTGCAGCAGTTATTCCCGTTGGTGCTGCAGTTGTTGTTGGTACAGCAGTTGTCGTCGTTGGTGCAGCAATTGTTGTAGTTGGTGAAGCAGTTGTCATTGTTGGTGCAGTAGTTGTTGTTGGTACAGCAGTTGTTGTTGTTGGTGCAGCAGTTGTCGTTGTTGGTCCTGCAGTTGACGTTGTTGGTCCTGCAGTTGGAGTCGTTGGTGCAACAATTGTTGTCGTTGGTGCAGCAGTTGTCGTCGTTGGTGCAGCATTTCTTGTTGGTGCAGGAGTTTTTGTTGTTGGTGCAGCAGTTGTTGTTGGTCCTGCAGTTGACGTTGTTGGTGCAGCAGTTGTTGTTGTTGTTGGTGCAGATGTTGTTAATGTTGGTGCAACAATTGTTGTCGGTGGTGCCGCAGTTGTTGGTGCAGCAGTTGTTGTCGTTGGTTCAGCAGTTGTCGTTGTTGGCGTAGCAGTTGTTTTCGTTGGTGCAGCATCTGTTGGTGCAGAAGTTGTTGTTGTTGGTTCAGCCGTTGTTGTTGCAGCAGTTATTGCCGTTGGTTCAGCAGGTGTTGTTCTTGGTGCAGCATTTGTTGTTGTTGGTGGAACAGTTGTTGTCATTGTTGCCGCAGTTGTCGTCGTTGGTGCATCAGTTGCTGTCGTTGGTGCAGCAGTTGTTGTAGTTGGTGCAGCATTTGTCGTTGTTGGTGCAACAGTTGTTGTTGGTGCAGAAGTTGTTGTTGTTGGTGCAGCACTTGTTGTTGTTGGTGCAGCACTTGTTGTTGTTGATGCAGCAGATGTTGTCGTTGGTGCAGCAGATGGTGTCGTTGGTGCAGCAGTTATTGTCATTGGTGCATCAGTTGTTTTCGTTGGTGAAGCAGTTGTAGTTGTTGGTGCAGCAGTTGTTATCGTTGGTGCAGAAGTTGTTGTTGTTGGTGCAGCAGTTGTCATCGTTGGTGCAGCAGTTGTAGTCGTTGGTGCAACAATTGTTGTCGTTTGTGCTGCAGTTGTTGTTGGTGCAGCAGTTGTCGTTGTTGGTGCAGCAGTTGTTGTGGTTGGTGTAGCAGTTATTGTCATTGGTGCATCAGTTGTTTTCGTTGGTGAAGCAGTTGTAGTTGTTGGTGCAACAGTTGTTGTTGGTGCAGAAGTTGTTGTTGTTGGTTCAGCCGTTGTTGTTGCAGCAGTTATTCCCGTTGGTGCTGCAGTTGTTGTTGGTACAGCAGTTGTCGTCGTTGGTGCAGCAATTGTTGTCGTTGGTGAAGCAGTTGTCATTGTTGGTGCAGTAGTTGTTGTTGGTACAGCAGTTGTTGTTGTTGGTGCAGCAGTTGTCGTTGTTGGTCCTGCAGTTGACGTTGTTGGTCCTGCAGTTGACGTTGTTGGTGCAGCAGTTCTTGTTGTTGTTGGTGCAGCAGTTGTTATCGTTGGTGCAGAAGTTGTTATTGTTGGTGCAGCAGTTGTCATCGTTGGTGCAGAAGTTGTCGTCCTTGGTACAGCAGTTGTAGTCGTTGGTGCATCAGTTGCTGTCGTTGGTGCAGCAGTTGTTGTAGTTGGTGCAGCATTTGTCGTTGTTGGTGCAACAGTTGTTGTTGGTGCAGAAGTTGTTGTTGTTGGTGCAGCACTTGTTGTTGTTGGTGCAGCACTTGTTGTTGTTGATGCAGCAGATGTTGTCGTTGGTGCAGCAGATGGTGTCGTTGGTGCATCAGTTGTTTTCGTTGGTGAAGCAGTTGTAGTTGTTGGTGCAGCAGTTGTTATCGTTGGTGCAGAAGTTGTTGTTGTTGGTGCAGCAGTTGTCATCGTTGGTGCAGCAGTTGTAGTCGTTGGTGCAACAATTGTTGTCGTTTGTGCTGCAGTTGTTGTTGGTGCAGCAGTTGTCGTTGTTGGTGCAGCAGTTGTTGTGGTTGGTGTAGCAGTTATTGTCATTGGTGCATCAGTTGTTTTCGTTGGTGAAGCAGTTGTAGTTGTTGGTGCAACAGTTGTTGTTGGTGCAGAAGTTGTTGTTGTTGGTTCAGCCGTTGTTGTTGCAGCAGTTATTCCCGTTGGTGCTGCAGTTGTTGTTGGTACAGCAGTTGTCGTCGTTGGTGCAGCAATTGTTGTCGTTGGTGAAGCAGTTGTCATTGTTGGTGCAGTAGTTGTTGTTGGTACAGCAGTTGTTGTTGTTGGTGCAGCAGTTGTCGTTGTTGGTCCTGCAGTTGACGTTGTTGGTCCTGCAGTTGACGTTGTTGGTGCAGCAGTTCTTGTTGTTGTTGGTGCAGCAGTTGTTATCGTTGGTGCAGAAGTTGTTATTGTTGGTGCAGCAGTTGTCATCGTTGGTGCAGAAGTTGTCGTCCTTGGTACAGCAGTTGTAGTCGTTGGTGCAACAATTGTTGTCGTTGGTGCTGCACTTGTTGTTGGTGCAGCAGTTGTTGTCATTGGTTCAGCAGTTGTCGTTGTTGGTGCAGCAGTTGTTGTCATTGTTGCCGCAGTTGTCGTCGTTGGTGCATCAGTTGCTGTCGTTGGTGCAGCAGTTGTTGTAGTTGGTGCAACAGTTGTTGTTGGTGCAGAAGTTGTTGTTGTTGGTGCAGCACTTGTTGTTGTTGGTGCAGCAGTTGTCGTTGTTGGTGCAGCAGTTGTTGTTGTTGATGCAGCAGATGTTGTCGTTGGTGCCGCAGTTGTTGGTGCAGCAGTTGTTGTTGTAGGTACCGCAGTTGTTTTTGTTGGTGCATCAGTTGCTGTCGTTGGTGCAACAGTTGTCGTTGTCGGTGCTGCAGTTGTCGTTCTTGCTGCAGCAGTTGTTGGTACAGCAATTGTAGTCGTTGTTGCAGCATTTGTGGTTGTTGGTTTAGCAGTTGTCGTTGTTGGGGCAGCAGTTGTTGTCTTTGGTGAAGCAGTTGTCGTTGTTGGTTTAGAAGTTGTCGGTGTTTGTGCTGCAGTTATCGTTGTTGGTGCAGCAGTTGGAGTCGTTGGTGCATCAGTTGTTTTCGTTGGTGAAGCAGTTGTAGTTGTTGGTGCAGCAGTTGTTATCGTTGGTGCAGAAGTTGTTGTTGTTGTTGGTGCAGCAGTTGTCATCGTTGGTGCAGCACTTGTAGTCGTTGGTGCAACAATTGTTGTCGTTTGTGCTGCAGTTGTTGTTGGTGCAGCAGTTGTCGTTGTTGGTGCAGCAGTTGTTGTGGTTGGTGTAGCAGTTATTGTCATTGGTGCATCAGTTGTTTTCGTTGGTGAAGCAGTTGTAGTTGTTGGTGCAACAGTTGTTGTTGGTGCAGAAGTTGTTGTTGTTGGTTCAGCCGTTGTTGTTGCAGCAGTTATTCCCGTTGGTGCTGCAGTTGTTGTTGGTACAGCAGTTGTCGTCGTTGGTGCAGCAATTGTTGTCGTTGGTGAAGCAGTTGTCATTGTTGGTGCAGTAGTTGTTGTTGGTACAGCAGTTGTTGTTGTTGGTGCAGCAGTTGTCGTTGTTGGTCCTGCAGTTGACGTTGTTGGTCCTGCAGTTGACGTTGTTGGTGCAGCAGTTCTTGTTGTTGTTGGTGCAGCAGTTGTTATCGTTGGTGCAGAAGTTGTTATTGTTGGTGCAGCAGTTGTCATCGTTGGTGCAGAAGTTGTCGTCCTTGGTACAGCAGTTGTAGTCGTTGGTGCAACAATTGTTGTCGTTGGTGCTGCACTTGTTGTTGGTGCAGCAGTTGTTGTCATTGGTTCAGCAGTTGTCGTTGTTGGTGCAGCAGTTGTTGTCATTGTTGCCGCAGTTGTCGTCGTTGGTGCATCAGTTGCTGTCGTTGGTGCAGCAGTTGTTGTAGTTGGTGCAACAGTTGTTGTTGGTGCAGAAGTTGTTGTTGTTGGTGCAGCACTTGTTGTTGTTGGTGCAGCAGTTGTCGTTGTTGGTGCAGCAGTTGTTGTTGTTGATGCAGCAGATGTTGTCGTTGGTGCCGCAGTTGTTGGTGCAGCAGTTGTTGTTGTAGGTACCGCAGTTGTTTTTGTTGGTGCATCAGTTGCTGTCGTTGGTGCAACAGTTGTCGGTGCTGCAGTTGTCGTTCTTGCTGCAGCAGTTGTTGGTACAGCAATTGTAGTCGTTGTTGCAGCATTTGTGGTTGTTGGTTTAGCAGTTGTCGTTGTTGGGGCAGCAGTTGTTGTCTTTGGTGAAGCAGTTGTCGTTGTTGGTTTAGAAGTTGTCGGTGTCTGTGCTGCAGTTATCGTTGTTGGTGCAGCAGTTGGAGTCGTTGGTGCAACAATTGTTGTCGTTGGTGCAGCAGTTGTTGTCGTTGGTGAAGCAGTTGTCGTCGTTGGTGCAGCATTTCTTGTTGGTGCAGGAGTTTTTGTTGTTGGTGCAGCAGTTGTTGTTGGTCCTGCAGTTGACGTTGTTGGTGCAGCAGTTGTTGTTGTTGTTGGTGCAGCAGTTGTTAATGTTGGTGCAGATGTTGTTATTGTTGGTGCAACAATTGTTGTCGGTGGTGCTGCAGTTGTTGGTGCAGAAGTTGTTGTCGTTGGTTCAGCAGTTGTCGTTGTTGCTTCAGCAGTTGTCGTTGTTGGTGCAGCAGTTGTTGTCGTTGGTGAAGCAGTTGTCGTCGTTGGTGCAGCATTTCTTGTTGGTGCAGGAGTTTTTGTTGTTGGTGCAGCAGTTGTTGTTGGTCCTGCAGTTGACGTTTTTGGTGCAGCAGTTGTTGTTGTTGTTGGTGCAGCAGTTGTTAATGTTGGTGCAGATGTTGTTATTGTTGATGCAGCAGTTGTTGTTAGTGAAGCAGTTGTCGTCGTTGGTGCAGCAGTTGTAGTCGTTGGTGCAACAGTTGTTGTCGTCGGTGCTGCAGTTCTTGGTGCAGCAGTTGTTGTTGTGGGTACCGCAGTTGTTGTTGTTGGTGCAGCAGTTGTCATCGTTGGTTCAGAAGTTGTTGTCGTTGGTGCATCAGTTGTTTTTGTTGGTGAAGCAGTTGTAGTCGTTGGTGCAACAATTGTTGTCGTTGGTGCTGCAGTTGTTGTTGTTGGTTCAGCATTTGTCGTTGTTGGTGCAGCATTTGTCGTTGTTGGTGCAGCAGTTGTAGTTTTTGGTGCCAAAGTTGTTGTCATTGGTGCCGCAGTTGTCTTCGTTGGTGCATCAGTTTTTGTCGTTGGTGCAGCATTTGTCGTTGTTGGTGCAGCAGTTGTTGTTGGTTCAGCCGTTGCTGTTGTTGATGGAACAGTTGTTGTCATTGTTGCAGTAGTAGTTATTGTTGGTGCAACATTTGTTGTCGTTGGTGCAGCAGTTGTGGTCGTTGGTGCAGTAGTTGTTGTTGGTGCAGCAGTTGTAGTCGTTGGTGCAGCATTTGTGGTTGTTGGTGTAGCAATTGTTGTCATTGGTCCCGCAGTTGTTGTTGTTGGTGAAGCAGTTGTTGGAGCAGCTGTTGTCGTTGTTGGTGCAGCTGTTGTCGTTGGTGCAGCAGTTGGAGTCGTTGGTGCAGCAGTTGTGGTTGTTGGTGCAGCAGTTGTTGTCATTGGTCCCGCAATTGTTGTTGGTGCAGCAGTTGTTGGAGCAGCAGTTGTCGTTGTTGGGGCAGCAGTTGTTGTCTTTGGTGAAGCAGTTGTCGTTGTTGGTTTAGAAGTTGTCGGTGTCTGTGCTGCAGTTATCGTTGTTGGTGCAGCAGTTGGAGTCGTTGGTGCATCAGTTGTTTTCGTTGGTGAAGCAGTTGTAGTTGTTGGTGCAGCAGTTGTTATCGTTGGTGCAGAAGTTGTTGTTGTTGGTGCAGCAGTTGTCATCGTTGGTGCAGCAGTTGTAGTCGTTGGTGCAACAATTGTTGTCGTTTGTGCTGCAGTTGTTGTTGGTGCAGCAGTTATCGTTGTTGGTGCAGCAGTTGTTGTGGTTGGTGTAGCAGTTATTGTCATTGGTGCATCAGTTGTTTTCGTTGGTGAAGCAGTTGTAGTTGTTGGTGCAACAGTTGTTGTTGGTGCAGAAGTTGTTGTTGTTGGTTCAGCCGTTGTTGTTGCAGCAGTTATTCCCGTTGGTGCTGCAGTTGTTGTTGGTACAGCAGTTGTCGTCGTTGGTGCAGCAATTGTTGTCGTTGGTGAAGCAGTTGTCATTGTTGGTGCAGTAGTTGTTGTTGGTACAGCAGTTGTTGTTGTTGGTGCAGCAGTTGTCGTTGTTGGTCCTGCAGTTGACGTTGTTGGTCCTGCAGTTGACGTTGTTGGTGCAGCAGTTCTTGTTGTTGTTGGTGCAGCAGTTGTTATCGTTGGTGCAGAAGTTGTTATTGTTGGTGCAGCAGTTGTCATCGTTGGTGCAGAAGTTGTCGTCCTTGGTACAGCAGTTGTAGTCGTTGGTGCAACAATTGTTGTCGTTGGTGCTGCACTTGTTGTTGGTGCAGCAGTTGTTGTCATTGGTTCAGCAGTTGTCTTTGTTGGTGCAGCAGTTGTTGTCATTGTTGCCGCAGTTGTCGTCGTTGGTGCATCAGTTGCTGTCGTTGGTGCAGCAGTTGTCGTTGTTGGTGCAACAGTTGTTGTTGTTGATGCAGCAGATGTTGTCGTTGGTGCCGCAGTTGTTGGTGCAGCAGTTGTTGTTGTAGGTACCGCAGTTGTTTTTGTTGGTGCATCAGTTGCTGTCGTTGGTGCAACAGTTGTCGGTGCTGCAGTTGTCGTTCTTGCTGCAGCAGTTGTTGGTACAGCAATTGTAGTCGTTGTTGCAGCATTTGTGGTTGTTGGTTTAGCAGTTGTCGTTGTTGGGGCAGCAGTTGTTGTCTTTGGTGAAGCAGTTGTCGTTGTTGGTTTAGAAGTTGTCGGTGTCTGTGCTGCAGTTATCGTTGTTGGTGCAGCAGTTGGAGTCGTTGGTGCAACAATTGTTGTCGTTGGTGCAGCAGTTGTTGTCGTTGGTGAAGCAGTTGTCGTCGTTGGTGCAGCATTTCTTGTTGGTGCAGGAGTTTTTGTTGTTGGTGCAGCAGTTGTTGTTGGTCCTGCAGTTGACGTTGTTGGTGCAGCAGTTGTTGTTGTTGTTGGTGCAGCAGTTGTTAATGTTGGTGCAGATGTTGTTATTGTTGGTGCAACAATTGTTGTCGGTGGTGCTGCAGTTGTTGGTGCAGAAGTTGTTGTCGTTGGTTCAGCAGTTGTCGTTGTTGCTTCAGCAGTTGTCGTTGTTGGTGCAGCAGTTGTTGTCGTTGGTGAAGCAGTTGTCGTCGTTGGTGCAGCATTTCTTGTTGGTGCAGGAGTTTTTGTTGTTGGTGCAGCAGTTGTTGTTGGTCCTGCAGTTGACGTTGTTGGTGCAGCAGTTGTTGTTGTTGTTGGTGCAGCAGTTGTTAATGTTGGTGCAGATGTTGTTATTGTTGATGCAGCAGTTGTTGTTAGTGAAGCAGTTGTCGTCGTTGGTGCAGCAGTTGTAGTCGTTGGTGCAACAGTTGTTGTCGTCGGTGCTGCAGTTCTTGGTGCAGCAGTTGTTGTTGTGGGTACCGCAGTTGTTGTTGTTGGTGCAGCAGTTGTCATCGTTGGTTCAGAAGTTGTTGTCGTTGGTGCATCAGTTGTTTTTGTTGGTGAAGCAGTTGTAGTCGTTGGTGCAACAATTGTTGTCGTTGGTGCTGCAGTTGTTGTTGGTGCAGCAGTTGTTGTCGTTGGTTCAGCAGTTGTTGTTGTTGGTTCAGCATTTGTCGTTGTTGGTGCAGCATTTGTCGTTGTTGGTGCAGCAGTTGTAGTTTTTGGTGCCAAAGTTGTTGTCATTGGTGCCGCAGTTGTCGTCGTTGGTGCATCAGTTTTTGTCGTTGGTGCAGCATTTGTCGTTGTTGGTGCAGCAGTTGTTGTTGGTTCAGCCGTTGCTGTTGTTGATGGAACAGTTGTTGTCATTGTTGCAGTAGTAGTTATTGTTGGTGCAACATTTGTTGTCGTTGGTGCAGCAGTTGTGGTCGTTGGTGCAGTAGTTGTTGTTGGTGCAGCAGTTGTAGTCGTTGGTGCAGCATTTGTGGTTGTTGGTGTAGCAATTGTTGTCATTGGTCCCGCAGTTGTTGTTGTTGGTGAAGCAGTTGTTGGAGCAGCTGTTGTCGTTGTTGGTGCAGCTGTTGTCGTTGGTGCAGCAGTTGGAGTCGTTGGTGCAGCAGTTGTGGTTGTTGGTGCAGCAGTTGTTGTCATTGGTCCCGCAATTGTTGTTGGTGCAGCAGTTGTTGGAGCAGCAGTTGTCGTTGTTGGGGCAGCAGTTGTTGGAGCAGCAGTTGTCATTGTTGGGGCAGCAGTTGGTGAAGCAGTTGTTGTCGTTGGTGCAGCAGTTGTTGTTGTTGGTGCAGCAGTTGTTGGAGCAGCAGTTGTCGTTGTTGGGGCAGTAGTTGTTGTTGTTGTTGGTGAAGCAGTTTTCGTTGGTGCAGCAGTTGTTGTTGGTGCAGCAGTTGTTGTTGTTGGTGCAGCAGTTGTTGGTCCTGCAGTTGACATTGTTGGTGCAGCAGTTGTTGTTGTTGTTGGTGCAGCAGTTGTTATCGTTGGTGCAGAAGTTGTTGTTGTTGGTGCAGCAGTTGTCATCGTTGGTGCAGCAGTTGTAGTCGTTGGTGCAACAATTGTTGTCGTTTGTGCTGCAGTTGTTGTTGGTGGAGCAGTTGTCGTTGTTGGTGCAGCAGTTGTTGTGGTTGGTGTAGCAGTTATTGTCATTGGTGCATCAGTTGTTTTCGTTGGTGAAGCAGTTGTAGTTGTTGGTGCAGCAGTTGTTATCGTTGGTGCAGAAGTTGTCATCGTTGGTGCAGCAGTTGGTGCAACAATTGTTGTCGTTTGTGCTGCAGTTGTTGTTGGTGCAGCAGTTGTCGTTGTTGGTGCAGCAGTTGTTGTGGTTGGTGTAGCAGTTATTGTCATTGGTGCATCAGTTGTTTTCGTTGGTGAAGCAGTTGTAGTTGTTGGTGCAACAGTTGTTGTTGGTGCAGAAGTTGTTGTTGTTGGTTCAGCCGTTGTTGTTGCAGCAGTTATTCCCGTTGGTTCAGCAGGTGTTGTTGTTGGTGCAGCAGTTGTTGTTGTTGGTGGAACAGTTGTCATTGTTGCAGCAGTTGTCGTTGTTGGTGCAACATTTGTTGTTGTTGGTTCAGCAGTTGCCGTCTTTGGTGCAGCAATTGTTGTCGTTACTGCAGCAGTTTTCATTGTTGGTGCAGCAGTTGTTGTCGTTGGTTCAGCAGTTGTCGCTGTTGGTTCAGCAGTTGTCGTTGTTGGTGCAGCATTTGTTGTGGTTGGTGTAGCAGTTGTTATCATTGGTGCATCAGTTGTTTTTGTTGGTGAAGCAGTTGTAGTTGTTGGTGCCAAAGTTGTTGTCATTGGTGCCGCAGTTGTCGTCGTTGGTACATCAGTTGTTGTCGTTGGTGCAGCAGTTGTTGTAGTTGGTGCAACAGTTGTTGGAGCAGCAGTTGTCGTTGTTGGGGCAGCAGTTGTTGGAGCAGCAGTTGTCATTGTTGGGGCAGCAGTTGTTCTAGTTGGTGAAGCAGTTGTCGTCATTTGTGCAGCAGTTGTTGTTGTTGGTGCAGCAGTTGTTGGAGCAGCAGTTGTCATTGTTGGGGCAGTAGTTGTTGTCATTGGTGAAGCAGTTGTCGTCATTGTTGCCACAGCTGTTGTTGGTTCAGCAGTTGTTGTTGTTGGTGCAGCAGTTATCGTTGGTGCAGAAGTTGTTGTTGTTGGTGCAGCAGTTGTCATCGTTGGTGAAGAAGTTGTCGTCGTTGGTGCAGCAGTTGTTGTCGTTAGTGCTGCAGTTGTTGTTGGTGCAGCAGTTGTAGTTGTTAGTGCAGCAGATGTTGTCGTTGGTGGAGCAGTTGTTGTTAGTGAAGCAGTTGTCGTCGTTGGTGCAGCAGTTGCAGTCGTTGGTGCAACAGTTGTTGTTGTAGGTACCGCAGTTGTTGTTGTTGGTGCAGAAGTTGTCGTCGTTGGTTCAGCAGTTGTCGTTGTTGGTTCAGCAGTTGTCGTTGTTGGTGAAGCAGTTGTTGGAGCAGCTGTCGTCGTTGTTGGTGCAGTAGTTGTCATTGGTGCAGCAGTTGTCGTTGGTGCAGCAGTTGTTATCATTGGTGCCACAGTTGTGGTTGTTGGTGCAGCAGTTGTCGTTGTTGGGGCAGCAGTTGTAGTTGGTGAAGCAGATGTCGTCGTTGGTGCAGTAGTTGTCGTTGGTGAAGCAGTTGTCGTCGTTGTTGCCACAGTTGTTGTTGACGCAGCAGTTGTTGTTGTTGATGCAGCAGTTGTTATTGTTGGTGCAGCAGTTGTCATCGTTGGTGCAGAAGTTGTCATCGTTGGTGCAACAGTTGTCGGTGCTGCAGTTGTCGTTCTTGCTGCAGCAGTTGTTGGTACAGCAATTGTAGTCGTTGTTGCAGCATTTGTGGTTGTTGGTTTAGCAGTTGTCGTTGTTGGGGCAGCAGTTGTTGTCTTTGGTGAAGCAGTTGTCGTTGTTGGTTTAGAAGTTGTCGGTGTCTGTGCTGCAGTTATCGTTGTTGGTGCAGCAGTTGGAGTCGTTGGTGCAACAATTGTTGTCGTTGGTGCAGCAGTTGTTGTCGTTGGTGAAGCAGTTGTCGTCGTTGGTGCAGCATTTCTTGTTGGTGCAGGAGTTTTTGTTGTTGGTGCAGCAGTTGTTGTTGGTCCTGCAGTTGACGTTGTTGGTGCAGCAGTTGTTGTTGTTGTTGGTGCAGCAGTTGTTAATGTTGGTGCAGATGTTGTTATTGTTGGTGCAACAATTGTTGTCGGTGGTGCTGCAGTTGTTGGTGCAGAAGTTGTTGTCGTTGGTTCAGCAGTTGTCGTTGTTGCTTCAGCAGTTGTCGTTGTTGGTGCAGCAGTTGTTGTCGTTGGTGAAGCAGTTGTCGTCGTTGGTGCAGCATTTCTTGTTGGTGCAGGAGTTTTTGTTGTTGGTGCAGCAGTTGTTGTTGGTCCTGCAGTTGACGTTGTTGGTGCAGCAGTTGTTGTTGTTGTTGGTGCAGCAGTTGTTAATGTTGGTGCAGATGTTGTTATTGTTGATGCAGCAGTTGTTGTTAGTGAAGCAGTTGTCGTCGTTGGTGCAGCAGTTGTAGTCGTTGGTGCAACAGTTGTTGTCGTCGGTGCTGCAGTTCTTGGTGCAGCAGTTGTTGTTGTGGGTACCGCAGTTGTTGTTGTTGGTGCAGCAGTTGTCATCGTTGGTTCAGAAGTTGTTGTCGTTGGTGCATCAGTTGTTTTTGTTGGTGAAGCAGTTGTAGTCGTTGGTGCAACAATTGTTGTCGTTGGTGCTGCAGTTGTTGTTGGTGCAGCAGTTGTTGTCGTTGGTTCAGCAGTTGTTGTTGTTGGTTCAGCATTTGTCGTTGTTGGTGCAGCATTTGTCGTTGTTGGTGCAGCAGTTGTAGTTTTTGGTGCCAAAGTTGTTGTCATTGGTGCCGCAGTTGTCGTCGTTGGTGCATCAGTTTTTGTCGTTGGTGCAGCATTTGTCGTTGTTGGTGCAGCAGTTGTTGTTGGTTCAGCCGTTGCTGTTGTTGATGGAACAGTTGTTGTCATTGTTGCAGTAGTAGTTATTGTTGGTGCAACATTTGTTGTCGTTGGTGCAGCAGTTGTGGTCGTTGGTGCAGTAGTTGTTGTTGGTGCAGCAGTTGTAGTCGTTGGTGCAGCATTTGTGGTTGTTGGTGTAGCAATTGTTGTCATTGGTCCCGCAGTTGTTGTTGTTGGTGAAGCAGTTGTTGGAGCAGCTGTTGTCGTTGTTGGTGCAGCTGTTGTCGTTGGTGCAGCAGTTGGAGTCGTTGGTGCAGCAGTTGTGGTTGTTGGTGCAGCAGTTGTTGTCATTGGTCCCGCAATTGTTGTTGGTGCAGCAGTTGTTGGAGCAGCAGTTGTCGTTGTTGGGGCAGCAGTTGTTGGAGCAGCAGTTGTCATTGTTGGGGCAGCAGTTGGTGAAGCAGTTGTTGTCGTTGGTGCAGCAGTTGTTGTTGTTGGTGCAGCAGTTGTTGGAGCAGCAGTTGTCGTTGTTGGGGCAGTAGTTGTTGTTGTTGTTGGTGAAGCAGTTTTCGTTGGTGCAGCAGTTGTTGTTGGTGCAGCAGTTGTTGTTGTTGGTGCAGCAGTTGTTGGTCCTGCAGTTGACATTGTTGGTGCAGCAGTTGTTGTTGTTGTTGGTGCAGCAGTTGTTATCGTTGGTGCAGAAGTTGTTGTTGTTGGTGCAGCAGTTGTCATCGTTGGTGCAGCAGTTGTAGTCGTTGGTGCAACAATTGTTGTCGTTTGTGCTGCAGTTGTTGTTGGTGGAGCAGTTGTCGTTGTTGGTGCAGCAGTTGTTGTGGTTGGTGTAGCAGTTATTGTCATTGGTGCATCAGTTGTTTTCGTTGGTGAAGCAGTTGTAGTTGTTGGTGCAGCAGTTGTTATCGTTGGTGCAGAAGTTGTCATCGTTGGTGCAGCAGTTGGTGCAACAATTGTTGTCGTTTGTGCTGCAGTTGTTGTTGGTGCAGCAGTTGTCGTTGTTGGTGCAGCAGTTGTTGTGGTTGGTGTAGCAGTTATTGTCATTGGTGCATCAGTTGTTTTCGTTGGTGAAGCAGTTGTAGTTGTTGGTGCAACAGTTGTTGTTGGTGCAGAAGTTGTTGTTGTTGGTTCAGCCGTTGTTGTTGCAGCAGTTATTCCCGTTGGTTCAGCAGGTGTTGTTGTTGGTGCAGCAGTTGTTGTTGTTGGTGGAACAGTTGTCATTGTTGCAGCAGTTGTCGTTGTTGGTGCAACATTTGTTGTTGTTGGTTCAGCAGTTGCCGTCTTTGGTGCAGCAATTGTTGTCGTTACTGCAGCAGTTTTCATTGTTGGTGCAGCAGTTGTTGTCGTTGGTTCAGCAGTTGTCGCTGTTGGTTCAGCAGTTGTCGTTGTTGGTGCAGCATTTGTTGTGGTTGGTGTAGCAGTTGTTATCATTGGTGCATCAGTTGTTTTTGTTGGTGAAGCAGTTGTAGTTGTTGGTGCCAAAGTTGTTGTCATTGGTGCCGCAGTTGTCGTCGTTGGTACATCAGTTGTTGTCGTTGGTGCAGCAGTTGTTGTAGTTGGTGCAACAGTTGTTGGAGCAGCAGTTGTCGTTGTTGGGGCAGCAGTTGTTGGAGCAGCAGTTGTCATTGTTGGGGCAGCAGTTGTTGTAGTTGGTGAAGCAGTTGTCGTCATTTGTGCAGCAGTTGTTGTTGTTGGTGCAGCAGTTGTTGGAGCAGCAGTTGTCATTGTTGGGGCAGTAGTTGTTGTCATTGGTGAAGCAGTTGTCGTCATTGTTGCCACAGCTGTTGTTGGTTCAGCAGTTGTTGTTGTTGGTGCAGCAGTTATCGTTGGTGCAGAAGTTGTTGTTGTTGGTGCAGCAGTTGTCATCGTTGGTGAAGAAGTTGTCGTCGTTGGTGCAGCAGTTGTTGTCGTTAGTGCTGCAGTTGTTGTTGGTGCAGCAGTTGTAGTTGTTAGTGCAGCAGATGTTGTCGTTGGTGGAGCAGTTGTTGTTAGTGAAGCAGTTGTCGTCGTTGGTGCAGCAGTTGCAGTCGTTGGTGCAACAGTTGTTGTTGTTGGTGAAGCAGTTGTTGGAGCAGCTGTCGTCGTTGTTGGTGCAGTAGTTGTCATTGGTGCAGCAGTTGTCGTTGGTGCAGCAGTTGTTATCATTGGTGCCACAGTTGTGGTTGTTGGTGCAGCAGTTGTCGTTGTTGGGGCAGCAGTTGTAGTTGGTGAAGCAGATGTCGTCGTTGGTGCAGTAGTTGTCGTTGGTGAAGCAGTTGTCGTCGTTGTTGCCACAGTTGTTGTTGACGCAGCAGTTGTTGTTGTTGATGCAGCAGTTGTTATTGTTGGTGCAGCAGTTGTCATCGTTGGTGCAGAAGTTGTCATCGTTGGTGCAGCAGTTGTTGACGCTTGTGCAGCAATTGTTTTCGTTGGTGCAGCAGTTGCTGTCCTTGGTGCAGCGGATGTCATTGTTGGTTTAGCAGTTGTTGGTGCAGCAGTTGTTGTCGTTGGTGCAGCAGTTGTCGTAATTGTTGCAGCAATTGTTGTTGTTAGTGCAGAAGTTGTTGTTGATGCAGCAGTTGTTGTTGCAGCAGTTGTCGTTGGTTCAGCAGTTGTTGGTGCAGCATTTGTGGTCATTGGTGCAGCAGTTGTCGTTGTTGGTGAAGCCGTTGTAGTTGTTCTTGCAGTTATTGTCTGTGCAGCAGTTGTTGTTGTTGCAGGAGTTGTGTTTGTTGTTGCAGCAGTTGTTGTCGTTGGTGCAGCAGTTGTCGTTGTTGCAGCAATTGTTTTCATTGGTGCCGCAGTTGTCATTGTTGGTTCAGCAGTTGTTGGTTCAGCAAATGTCGTCATTGATGCAGCAGTTGTTGACGTTGCTGCAGCAGTTGTTTTCGTTGGTGCAGCAGTTGCTGTCCTTGGTGCAGAAGTTGTCATTGTTGGTTTAGCAGTTGTTGGTGCATCAGTTGTTGTTTTTTGTGCAGCAGTTGTTGTTGTTGTTGGTGCAACAGTTGTTGTCGTTGGTTCAGCAGTTGTCGTTGTTGGTTCAGCAGTTGTCGTTGTTGGTGCAGCAGTTGGTGTGGTTGGTGTAGCAGTTGTTGTCGTTGGTGCATCAGTTGTTTTCGTTGGTGCAGCAGTTGTAGTTGTTGGTGCCGCAGTTGTTGTCGTTGGTGCATCAGTTTTTGTCGTTGGTGCAGCAGTTGTTGTTGTTGGTTCAGCCGTTTCTGTTGTTGATGGAACAGTTGTTGTCATTGTTGCAGTAGTAGTTATTGTTGGTGCAACATTTGTTGTCGTTGGTGCAGCAGTTGTGGTCGTTGGTGTAGTAATTGTTGTTGGTGCAACAGTTGTAGTCGTTGGTGCAGCATTTGTGGTTGCTGGTGTAGCAATTGTTGTCATTGGTCCCGCAGTTGTTGTTGTTGGTGAGGCAGTTGTTGGAGCAGCTGTTGTCGTTGTTGGTGCAGCAGTTGTCGTTGGTGCAGCAGTTGGAGTCGTTGGTGCAGCAGTTGTGGTTGTTGGTGCAGCAGTTGTTGTCATTGGTCCCGCAGTTGTCGTTGTTGGGGCAGCAGTTGTCATTGTTGGTGCAGCAGTTGTTGTAGTTGGTGAAGCAATTGTCATTGTTGGTGCAGCAGTTGTTGTAGTTGGTGAAGCAATTGTCGTCGTTGGTGCAGCAGTTGTTGTTGTTGTTGGTGCAGCAGTTGTTGGAGCAGCAGTTGTCGTTGTTGGGGCAGCAGTTGTTGGAGCAGCAGTTGTCATTGTTGGGGCAGAAGTTGGTGAAGCAGTTGTTCTCGTTGGTGCAGCAGTTGTTGTTGTTGGTGCAGCAGTTGTTGGAGCAGCAGTTGTCGTTGTTGGGGCAGTAGTTGTTGTTGTTGTTGGTGAAGCAGTTTTCGTTGGTGCAGCAGTTGTTGTTGGTGCAGCAGTTGTTGTTGTTGGTGCAGCAGTTGTTGGTCCTGCAGTTGACATTGTTGGTGCAGCGGTTGTTGTTGTTGTTGGTGCAGCAGTTGTTATCGTTGGTGCAGAAGTTGTTGTTGTTGGTGCAGCAGTTGTCATCGTTGGTGCAGCAGTTGTAGTCGTTGGTGCAACAATTGTTGTCGTTTGTGCTGCAGTTGTGGTTGGTGTAGCAGTTATTGTCATTGTTGCATCAGTTGTTTTCGTTGGTGAAGCAGTTGTAGTTGTTGATGCAGCAATTGTTATCGTTGTTGCAGAAGTTGTTGTTGTTGGTGCAGCAGTTGTCATCGTTGGTGCAGCAGTTGTAGTCGTTGTTGCAACAATTGTTGTCGTTTGTGCTGCAGTTGTTGTTGGTGCAGCAGTTGTCGTTGTTGGTGCAGCAGTTGTTGTGGTTGGTGTAGCAGTTATTGTCATTGGTGCATCAGTTGTTTTCGTTGGTGAAGCAGTTGTAGTTGTTGGTGCAACAGTTGTTGTTGGTGCAGAAGTTGTTGTTGTTGGTTCAGCTGTTGTTGTTGCAGCAGTTATTCCCGTTGGTGCTGCAGTTGTTGTTGGTACAGCAGTTGTCGTCGTTGGTGCAGCAATTGTTGTCGTTGGTACAGTAGTTGTTGTTGGTACAGCAGTTGTTGTTGTTGGTGCAGCAGTTGTCGTTGTTGGTCCTGCAGTTGACGTTGTTGGTCCTGCAGTTGACGTTGTTGGTGCAGCAGTTCTTGTTGTTGTTGGTGCAGCAGTTGTTATCGTTGGTGCAGAAGTTATTGTTGTTGCAGCAGTTGTCATCGTTGGTGCAGAAGTTGTCGTCCTTGGTACAGCAGTTGTAGTCGTTGGTGCAACAATTGTTGTCGTTGGTGCTGCAGTTGTTGTTGGTGCAGCAGTTGTTGTCATTGGTTCAGCAGTTGTCGTTGTTGGTGCAGCAGTTGTTGTCATTGTTGCCGCAGTTGTCGTCGTTGGTGCATCAGTTGCTGTCGTTGGTGCAGCAGTTGTTGTAGTTGGTGCAGCATTTGTCGTTGTTGGTGCAACAGTTGTTGTTGGTGCAGAAGTTGTTGTTGTTGGTGCAGCACTTGTTGTTGTTGGTGCAGCAGTTGTTGTTGTTGATGCAGCAGATGTTGTCGTTGGTTCCGCAGTTGTTGGTGCAGCAGTTGTTGTTGTAGGTACCGCAGTTGTTTTTGTTGGTGCATCAGTTGCTGTCGTTGGTGCAACAGTTGTCGTTGTCGGTGCTGCAGTTGTCGTTCTTGCTGCAGCAGTTGTTGGTACAGCAATTGTAGTCGTTGTTGCAGCATTTGTGGTTGTTGGTTTAGCAGTTGTCGTTGTTGGGGCAGCAGTTGTTGTCTTTGGTGAAGCAGTTGTCGTTG
The DNA here is from genome assembly GCF_964030765.1 of Micromesistius poutassou. Classification (NCBI taxonomy): domain Eukaryota; kingdom Metazoa; phylum Chordata; class Actinopteri; order Gadiformes; family Gadidae; genus Micromesistius; species Micromesistius poutassou. The sequence continues at coordinate 19,471,457 of NC_140273.1, forward strand.
TTGGTTTAGAAGTTGTCGGTGTCTGTGCTGCAGTTATCGTTGTTGGTGCAGCAGTTGGAGTCGTTGGTGCAACAATTGTTGTCGTTGGTGCAGCAGTTGTTGTCGTTGGTGAAGCAGTTGTCGTCGTTGGTGCAGCATTTCTTGTTGGTGCAGGAGTTTTTGTTGTTGGTGCAGCAGTTGTTGTTGGTCCTGCAGTTGACGTTGTTGGTGCAGCAGTTGTTGTTGTTGTTGGTGCAGCAGTTGTTAATGTTGGTGCAGATGTTGTTATTGTTGGTGCAACAATTGTTGTCGGTGGTGCTGCAGTTGTTGGTGCAGCAGTTGTTGTCGTTGGTTCAGCAGTTGTCGTTGTTGGTGCAGCAGTTGTTGTGGTTGGCGTAGCAGTTGTTGTCGTTGGTGCAGCATCTGTTGGTGCAGAAGTTGTTGTTGTTGGTTCAGCCGTTGTTGTTGCAGCAGTTATTGCCGTTGGTTCAGCAGGTGTTGTTCTTGGTGCAGCATTTGTTGTTGTTGGTGGAACAGTTGTTGTCATTGTTGCAGCAGTTGTCGTTGTTGGTGCAACATTTGTTGTCGTTGCTGCAGCAGTTATCGTTGTTAGTCCAGCAGATGTTGTCGTTGATGCAGCAGTTGTTGTTAGTGAAGCAGTTGTCGTCGTTGGTGCAGCAGTTGTAGTCGTTGGTGCAACAGTTGTTGTCGTCGGTGCCGCAGTTCTTGGTGCAGCAGTTGTTGTTGTGGGTACCGCAGTTGTTGTTGTTGGTGCAGCAGTTGTCATCGTTGGTTCAGAAGTTGTTGTCGTTGGTGCATCAGTTGTTTTTGTTGGTGAAGCAGTTGTAGTCGTTGGTGCAACAATTGTTGTCGTTGGTGCTGCAGTTGTTGTTGGTGCAGCAGTTGTTGTCGTTGGTTCAGCAGTTGTCGTTGTTGGTTCAGCAGTTGTCATTGTTGGTGCATCAGTTGTTTTCGTTGGTGCAGCAGTTGTAGTTTTTGGTGCCAAAGTTGTTGTCATTGGTGCCGCAGTTGTCGTCGTTGGTGCATCAGTTTTTGTCGTTGGTGCAGCAATTGTTGTAGTTGGTGCAGCATTTGTCGTTGTTGGTGCAGCAGTTGTTGTTGGTTCAGCCGTTGCTGTTGTTGATGGAACAGTTGTTGTCATTGTTGCAGTAGTAGTTATTGTTGGTGCAACATTTGTTGTCGTTGGTGCAGCAGTTGTGGTCGTTGGTGCAGTAGTTGTTGTTGGTGCAGCAGTTGTAGTCGTTGGTGCAGCATTTGTGGTTGTTGGTGTAGCAATTGTTGTCATTGGTCCCGCAGTTGTTGTTGTTGGTGAAGCAGTTGTTGGAGCAGCTGTTGTCGTTGTTGGTGCAGCTGTTGTTGTTGGTGCAGCAGTTGGAGTCGTTGGTACAGCAGTTGTGGTTGTTGGTGCAGCAGTTGTTGGAGCAGCAGTTGTCGTTGTTGGGGCAGCAGTTGTTGGGGCAGCAGTTGTCGTTGTTGGGGCAGCAGTTGTTGGAGCAGCAGTTGTCATTGTTGGGGCAGCAGTTGGTGAAGCAGTTGTTGTCGTTGGTGCAGCAGTTGTTGTTGTTGGTGCAGCAGTTGTTGGAGCAGCAGTTGTCGTTGTTGTTGGGGCAGTAGTTGTTGTTGTTGTTGTTGGTGGTGAAGCAGTTTTCGTTGGTGCAGCAGTTGTTGTTGGTGCAGCAGTTGTTGTTGTTGGTGCAGCAGTTGTTGGTCCTGCAGTTGACATTGTTGGTGCAGCAGTTGTTGTTGTTGTTGGTGCAGCAGTTGTTATCGTTGGTGCAGAAGTTGTTGTTGTTGGTGCAGCAGTTGTCATCGTTGGTGCAGCAGTTGTAGTCGTTGGTGCAACAATTGTTGTCGTTGTTGTTGGTGCCGCAGTTGTTGGGGCAGCAGTTGTTGTCTTTCGTGAAACAGTTGTCGTTGTTGGTGCAGCTGTTGTCGTTGGTGCAGCAGTTGTCGTTGTTAGGGCAGCAGTTGTTGTTGTTGGTGCAGCAGTTGTTGGAGCAGCAGTTGTCCTTGTTGGGGCAGTAGTTGTTGTTGATGAAGCAGTTGTCATCGTTGGTGCTGCAGTTGTTGTTGGTACAGCAGTTGTTGTCGTTGGTGCAGCAATTGTTGTCGTTGGTGAAGCAGTTGTCATTGTTGGTGCAGTAGTTGTTGTTGGTACAGCAGTTGTTGTTGTTGGTGCAGCAGTTGTCGTTGTTGGTCCTGCAGTTGACGTTGTTGGTGCAGCAGTTCTTGTTGTTGTTGGTGCAGCAGTTGTTGTTGTTGGTGCAGCAGTTGTAGTCGTTGGTGCTGCAGTTGTTGTTGGTGCAGCAGTTGTTGTCATTGGTTCAGCAGTTGTCGTTGTTGGTGCAGCAGTTGTTGTTGTAGGTACCGCAGTTGTTTTTGTTGGTGCATCAGTTGCTGTCGTTGGTGCAACAGTTGTCGTTGTCGGTGCTGCAGTTGTTGTTCTTGCTGCAGCAGTTGTTGGTACAGCAATTGTAGTCGTTGTTGCAGCATTTGTGGTTGTTGGTTTAGCAGTTGTCGTTGTTGGGGCAGCAGTTGTTGTCTTTGGTGAAGCAGTTGTCGTTGTTGGTTTAGAAGTTGTCGGTGTCTGTGCTGCAGTTATCGTTGTTGGTGCAGCAGTTGGAGTCGTTGGTGCAACAATTGTTGTCGTTGGTGCAGCAGTTGTTGTCGTTGGTGAAGCAGTTGTCGTCGTTGGTGCAGCATTTCTTGTTGGTGCAGGAGTTTTTGTTGTTGGTGCAGCAGTTGTTGTTGGTCCTGCAGTTGACGTTGTTGGTGCAGCAGTTGTTGTTGGTGCAGCAGTTGTTAATGTTGGTGCAGATGTTGTTATTGTTGGTGCAACAATTGTTGTCGGTGGTGCTGCAGTTGTTGGTGCAGCAGTTGTTGTCGTTGGTTCAGCAGTTGTCGTTGTTGCTTCAGCAGTTGTCGTCGTTGGTGCAGCAGTTGTTGTCGTTGGTGCAGCAGTTGTTGTCGTTGGTGCAGCATCTGTTGGTGCAGAAGTTGTTGTTGTTGGTTCAGCCGTTGTTGTTGCAGCAGTTATTGCCGTTGGTTCAGCAGGTGTTGTTCTTGGTGCAGCATTTGTTGTTGTTGGTGGAACAGTTGTTGTCATTGTTGCAGCAGTTGTCGTTGTTGGTGCAACATTTGTTGTCGTTGCTGCAGCAGTTTTCATTGTTGGTGCAGCAGTTGTTGGTTCGACAGTTGTTGTTTGTGGAGCAGTTGTCGTTGTTGGTGCAGCAGTTGTTGTTGTTGTTGGTGCAGGAGTTATCGTTGTTAGTGCAGCAGATGTTGTCGTTGATGCAGCAGTTGTTGTTAGTGAAGCAGTTGTCGTCGTTGGTGCAGCAGTTGTAGTCGTCGGTGCCGCAGTTCTTGGTGCAGCAGTTGTTGTTGTGGGTACCGCAGTTGTTGTTGTTGGTGCAGCAGTTGTCATCGTTGGTTCAGAAGTTGTTGTCGTTGGTGCATCAGTTGTTTTTGTTGGTGAAGCAGTTGTAGTCGTTGGTGCAACAATTGTTGTCGTTGGTTCAGCAGTTGTCGTTGTTGGTTCAGCAGTTGTCGTTGTTGGTGCAGCAGTTGTTGTTGGTTCAGCCGTTGCTGTTGTTGATGGAACAGTTGTTGTCGTTGGTGCATCAGTTGTTTTCGTTGGTGCAGCAGTTGTAGTTTTTGGTGCCAAAGTTGTTGTCATTGGTGCCGCAGTTGTCGTTGTTGGTTCAGCATTTGTCGTTGTTGGTGCAGCATTTGTGGTTGTTGGTGTAGCAATTGTTGTCATTGGTCCCGCAGTTGTTGTTGTTGGTGAAGCAGTTGTTGGAGCAGCTGTTGTCGTTGTTGGTGCAGCTGTTGTCGTTGGTGCAGCAGTTGGAGTCATTGGTGCAGCAGTTGTGGTTGTTGGTGCAGCAGTTGTTGTCATTGGTCCCGCAATTGTTGTTGGGGCAGCAGTTGTTGTCTTTCGTGAAACAGTTGTCGTTGTTGGTGCAGCTGTTGTCGTTGGTGCAGCAGTTGTCGTTGTTAGGGCAGCAGTTGTTGTAGTTGTTGAAGCAGTTGTTGTTGTTGGTGCAGCAGTTGTTGTTGGTGCAGCAGTTGTTGGAGCAGCAGTTGTCCTTGTTGGGGCAGTAGTTGTTGTTGATGAAGCAGTTGTCGTCGTTGGTGCTACAGTTGTTGTTGGTACAGCAGTTGTCGTCGGTGCTGCAGCAATTGTTGTCGTTGGTGAAGCAGTTGTCATTGTTGGTGCAGTAGTTGTTGTTGGTACAGCAGTTGTTGGTGCAGCAGTTGTCGTTGTTGGTCCTGCAGTTGACGTTGTTGGTCCTGCAGTTGACGTTGTTGGTGCAGCAGTTCTTGTTGTTGTTGGTGCAGCAGTTGTTATCGTTGGTGCAGAAGTTGTTATTGTTGGTGCAGCAGTTGTCATCGTTGGTGCAGAAGTTGTCGTCCTTGGTACAGCAGTTGTAGTCGTTGGTGCAACAATTGTTGTCATTGGTGCTGCAGTTGTTGTTGGTGCAGCAGTTGTTGTCATTGGTTCAGCAGTTGTCGTTGTTGGTGCAGCAGTTGTTGTCATTGTTGCCGCAGTTGTCGTCGTTGGTGCATCAGTTGCTGTCGTTGGTGCAGCAGTTGTTGTAGTTGGTGCAGCATTTGTCGTTGTTGGTGCAACAGTTGTTGTTGGTTCAGAAGTTGTTGTTGTTGGTGCAGCACTTGTTGTTGTTGGTGCAGCAGTTGTCGTTGTTGGTGCAGCACTTGTTGTTGTTGGTGCAGCAGTTGTCGTTGTTGGTGCAGCAGTTGTTGTTGTTGATGCAGCAGATGTTGTCGTTGGTGCCGCAGTTGTTGGTGCAGCAGTTGTTGTTGTAGGTACCGCAGTTGTTTTTGTTGGTGCATCAGTTGCTGTCGTTGGTGCAACAGTTGTCGGTGCTGCAGTTGTCGTTCTTGCTGCAGCAGTTGTTGGTACAGCAATTGTATTCGTTGTTGCAGCATTTGTGGTTGTTGGTTTAGCAGTTGTCGTTGTTGGGGCAGCAGTTGTTGTCTTTGGTGAAGCAGTTGTCGTTGTTGGTTTAGAAGTTGTCGGTGTCTGTGCTGCAGTTATCGTTGTTGGTGCAGCAGATGGAGTCGTTGGTGCAACAATTGTTGTCGTTGGTGCAGCAGTTGTTGTCGTTGGTGAAGCAGTTGTCGTCGTTGGTGCAGCATTTCTTGTTGGTGCAGGAGTTTTTGTTGTTGGTGCAGCAGTTGTTGTTGGTCCTGCAGTTGACGTTGTTGGTGCAGCAGTTGTTGTTGTTGTTGGTGCAGCAGTTGTTAATGTTGGTGCAGATGTTGTTATTGTTGGTGCAACAATTGTTGTCGGTGGTGCTGCAGTTGTTGGTGCAGCAGTTGTTGTCGTTGGTTCAGCAGTTGTCATTGTTGCTTCAGCAGTTGTCGTTGTTGGTGCAGCAGTTGTTGTGGTTGGCGTAGCAGTTGTTGTCGTTGGTGCAGCATCTGTTGGTGCAGAAGTTGTTGTTGGTTCAGCCGTTGTTGTTGCAGCAGTTATTGCCGTTGGTTCAGCAGGTGTTGTTCTTGGTGCAGCATTTGTTGTTGTTGGTGGAACAGTTGTTGTCATTGTTGCAGCAGTTGTCGTTGTTGGTGCAACATTTGTTGTCGTTGCTGCAGCAGTTTTCATTGTTGGTGCAGCAGTTGTTGGTTCGACAGTTGTTGTTTGTGGAGCAGTTGTTGTTGTTGTTGCAGCAGAAGTCGTTGTTGGTGCAGCAGTTGTTGTTGTTGTTGGTGCAGCAGTTATCGTTGTTAGTGCAGCAGATGTTGTCGTTGATGCAGCAGTTGTTGTTAGTGAAGCAGTTGTCGTCGTTGGTGCAGCAGTTGTAGTCGTTGGTGCAACAGTTGTTGTCGTCGGTGCCGCAGTTCTTGGTGCAGCAGTTGTTGTTGTGGGTACCGCAGTTGTTGTTGTTGGTGCAGCAGTTGTCATCGTTGGTTCAGAAGTTGTTGTCGTTGGTGCATCAGTTGTTTTTGTTGGTGAAGCAGTTGTAGTCGTTGGTGCTGCAGTTGTTGTTGGTGCAGCAGTTGTTGTCGTTGGTTCAGCAGTTGTCGTTGTTGGTGCATCAGTTGTTTTCGTTGGTGCAGCAGTTGTAGTTTTTGGTGCCAAAGTTGTTGTCATTGGTGCCGCAGTTGTCGTCGTTGGTGCATCAGTTTTTGTCGTTGGTGCAGCAATTGTTGTAGTTGGTACAGCATTTGTCGTTGTTGGTGCAGCAGTTGTTGTTGGTTCAGCCGTTGCTGTTGTTGATGGAACAGTTGTTGTCATTGTTGCAGTAGTAGTTATTGTTGGTGCAACATTTGTTGTCGTTGGTGCAGCAGTTGTGGTCGTTGGTGCAGTAGTTGTTGTTGGTGCAGCAGTTGTGGTTGTTGGTGTAGCAATTGTTGTCATTGGTCCCGCAGTTGTTGTTGTTGGTGAAGCAGTTGTTGGAGCAGCTGTTGTCGTTGTTGGTGCAGCTGTTGTCGTTGGTGCAGCAGTTGGAGTCGTTGGTACAGCAGTTGTGGTTGTTGGTGCAGCAGTTGTTGTCATTGGTCCCGCAATTGTTGTTGGTGCAGCAGTTGTTGGAGCAGCAGTTGTCGTTGTTGGGGCAGCAGTTGTTGGAGCAGCAGTTGTCATTGTTGGGGCAGCAGTTGGTGAAGCAGTTGTTGTCGTTGGTGCAGCAGTTGTTGTTGTTGGTGCAGCAGTTGTTGGAGCAGCAGTTGTTGTAGTTGGTGAAGCAGTTGTCGTCATTGGTGCAGCAGTTGTTGTTGTTGGTGCAGCAGTTGTTGGAGCAGCAGTTGTCATTGTTGGGGCAGTAGTTGTTGTCATTGGTGAAGCAGTTGTCGTCCTTGGTGCCACAGCTGTTGTTGGTTCAGCAGTTGTTGGTTCAGCAAATGTCGTCGTTGATGCAGCAGTTGTTCTCGTTGGTGCAGCAGTTGCTGTCCTTGGTGCAGCAGTTGTCATTGTTGGTTTAGCAGTTGTTGGTGCAGCAGTTGTTGTTGTTTTTGCATCAGTTGTTGTTGTTGTTGGTGCAGAAGTTGTTGTTGGTGCAGCAGTTGTTGTCGTTGGTTCAGCAGTTGTTGTTGGTGCAGCAGTTATTGTCGTTGGTGTAACAGTTGTGGTCGTTGGTGCAGCAGTTGTTTTTGTTGGTGCAGCAGTTGTAGATGGTGCAGTTGTTGTCGTTTGTGCAGCAGTTGTCGTCGGTGCAGCAGTTGTCGATGTTGGTGCAGCAGTTGTCGTTGCTGTCGTTACACTTGTCATAGTTTGTCTCTCAGTTGCCATTTTTGATTCAGCAGTTGTTGTGAGTCCTTTAGTTTTTGTTGGTCTTGTAGTTGCGGGTTGGATTATTGTTGATGGTATTGGAGTGATGACGGGGGGTCCCATTGTACTAGTCTTGATTTCCTCAGATGTACTTGTTGGTCTTTCAGTTCTAGAGGTCAGCCCTGCATTAGCTGTCGTGGGACCCTCTGCTGTAGCATTTGCGATTCCTAAAACTGCTTGGGTTGGTAAATGCATGTTTGTTTTAGATTTTTTTTTCATTTAACCATCAACCTGAAAATATTTTCTTTGTTATAAGACTTACCTATAAATATGATTCTGAATGCTTTCATATTTAAACGTGTTACTTTTGAACCTAAGGACACATTAAAATGTTATTCAATGTTTGTAGAAATATGTATCAATAATGTAATAATCATAAAGATGACAACTAATGTATTCTTGTAGCCTGGAGGCTGTGCTGTTTCGCTACACTAATCAGTCTGAAGCATTCTTTGCCCACACCGATTTCCTAAAATTACAATTCAAATGGGGCCAATAAGGCACTGAGTCATAGTTGATGATGTTACTGCCATTCAGGGACTGCATCATAGTTGCTGTTGTCAAATACAGGCCAATGCTGATAAAACAGAAATGGAGTTTTCTGAAGCAAGGAGCATCAACGTTAACCTAAGTCAAGTAAACACAGCTTTAAGTGCAGTTATTGCAGAAATATACTTAATCAAAACTATTAAGAAATAACAGGGTATCCATTAGCAGAGTTTCTTGACGGAAAATTCATTTTCGCCATTCTGAATAGTGCACCGTGATCGCGGCACATGTTTTCAGAATGTTCAGAATGATCCGTGTAGCAAAACAGATTGTGAGGTCAGGTTATCAGGAAGGTCCCCAGGCTAGTATTGTTGTCCGTAGCTGCTTTAACTATTGCACAGAAAGGTCTCCCTTTGTGAGTTGTGTATTTGAGAATGAAGCTAAACATTTTACCAACGATTAAATTAGTTAAAGAAATGTATTACATTCCCCATTGATTTTTTTAATCATTCATTTAAAAAAAATCATTTTGTTCTTACTGTTCATTTGCATCCCTTTTACAGCCTATGTTCAGCGACGACAACAATGCCTATTTCCCTTAGTTGGTAAGTTATTTTTAAATGTGCATGCATATCTTCATTATTTAGTTTCCACTTTCTAAATTATTCAGTGGAATACATTTCATTAAATAGCCATTGTCACTTCATCTCTTTATATAATTTATGATTTTAATATTGTCCAAGTTTTGTTCTAAGTCCTATACACACACACACACACACACACACACACACACACACACACACACACACACACACACACACACACACACACACACACACACACACACACACACACACACACACACGTCAACATGGATGAGGTTAAGTTTATATGCGTAGCTAGTTCCCGCGGGACATTCTAGTCATGCAACACCTATAAGCCAACATTTAATCGTTTGTCAAAGTGATTACTCATCGCACCATTTTTTCTAAATCAACCACAGGATAGCAGTATAGCGAAAGTGATACAAACTTCAAGCGATTGAAGCACAATAACACAATTATTAAAATTGCTACACTCCTCGCTCTAAACCTTTGGTCATTTTGCAGCGATGTATCCTCATACAATGGTACGAAAAGTTATTCAGTTTGTAAGTTATTACAAATATTATTTTGGGTCTTGCCAGAATTTTGTATTGATTGTATATGATGTTTAATTGGTTAGTTAAACTGCTCGTGGCGTTTTTCATGCTCATTTGGGGTCTTGAGGGAATAAAATCGGAGTAGGATAAATTCTCTTTAAGAAATTACCAAAATTATATATTTTATTACACAACATGTATTTAAAACATGTGGAACCATGAGCTACCTTTTTGTTCGGAATTCCCCTGCACCCAAGTTCTCGTATATATCCATGTGTTTGTGGCCACTGGCGACCAATGGCCATTATTCAATTTTCTGTAACATGCACATACATCCTGTATTTAATACATGAGCGTGAACATGTAATATGAACACAATATTTGGAACAACCCCTGAAATGATTGATTCTTGTTTCCTGTGATAGGATTGGAATGCTGTGATGAGGTACATATATATATATATATATATATATATATATATATATATATATGTATACAATGTAAACACAGTTCACTTTTTTCTTTTTCTTTATCTCCAATAGTGCACTTCAGTCATTTACTAATCTAAAGATAAAAAATTGCCTTCAAAACAGCTTGGCATTTCGGAAGCTCTTACTCTAACAACAACAAGTATGGATGCCCGCAGGGGCCTCTTTGCGCTTCTTTGCTGAATCAGATGAATCAGTTATTAGAACTGCTTGTGATGGTTGAGAATTTATCAGGGGGTTGTTTATAATTGTAAGCAATGTATTGCAATGCAAATGTTAGAATGGGTGTTAAGTTTGCCTCTTAATGCTTAATGCAAGTTCACTTTAGTCTATCAATGTAATGACAGCGAAATGGGCATCCATTGTTGTGACGTGAACTCGGAGGACTCCGGTTGCTTTGCTTCCGCACGAAACTCTGAGCGAAAACTCCGACCCAACGGAGTGTTCAAAGCACTTTCCTTTTAAGGTCTGAACCTCCGAAACTCCCGGAAACTCTGAGCGTTTTGGAGGCGGCATTACATTTTAATTAATAAAATACTTTATAAATCAGTCTGAGGGCTATATATGTCACTAAGAGAAATGTGAAACCTAGATTGCGTCAAAAACAAAACCATTTCCGGCCACATAATGTCATTATGGCAACCAGTGCACTGTGGTTTGAGGAAAAAGCCGGCTAAATCATTTAATCATTTAATAAGATTAGTAAATATAGACTATTCTCAATTTTGGGGCTCCAGCCCTAAAAGAAGTGACTCATAAAGCAAATGCTAGGTTAAGGTTAGTGTTAGGGTTAGGGATAGGGTCCAAGTGTTCACTAAGCGACCAAAGATTTTCACAGAGCATTTTCAAGATGCCCCCTGATTGAAAGGTCTTATGGCTAAATTACGATCCCTTGGCTATGAAATTGGATGAATATCTAGCTTGTGTTTCCAATGCATTTCAATGGAGCATTTGATTATGCTTTTTTAGCCTTTCCTGTAGGGCTAGAGCATCCAAATGTATGCCCTGATTCATATACAAGAGCACATGTCTCTATCTTATTCATTCTAGGCTCACATTAATGGTGTGTTTTTTTATATCTTCCTTAGGGCTGTCAAATTAATGTGTTAATTTCGATTAATTAATCATAGAAAAAACAACACGTTCAAAAAATTAACGCAGATTATTATTTTTTTATTTTATTTTTTTTCAGATTGAGTTTTTTTTGGCAGTATTCAAGAAAAAGTGTTAAAGTCAAAACAAAGTATTGTATATTTTTTTGCCTGAAATGCATTGCATCTTGAGTGAGATGGAAATGTTATTAATTTGATCTTAAAATGCACTGTATGTTAATGAAAGACATGTTTTAAATAAAAGAGACATTGAACTTTGAAGTCTATTATGTCTATTATTCATTGAATCACTCATTTGCCATAATTTATTTGAATTCAATTACTTTGAAATACTTTCTCGGCAAAATGTAAGTATGCGATTAATTTAGATTAATTAATCACAGAGCCTGTAATTAATTCCATAATTTTTTCGATAATTCAATAATCGCTTGACAGCCCTAATCTTCCTATATCCACTCAGCGAGGGTTACACCAGTTCAGGTTGGGCTGGAACCACCAAACATATAATTTTAGTTAGTTCAATGCCCTCATTCACATAAAAGTGAAATAGGAGTACAACGGGCCCCACCCTTTAATTTGCAACCATAACGGGGAGGCTGGCTGTCACCCATGGGCCACGGTAACTTAGCCTTGGACACAAACACACACACACACACACACACACACACACACACACACACACACTCTCCCCCTACTCACACACTCAATAATGTGGTTGGTCATTTAGATCATTTATAGTCCACATTCTATATTTAGCAATTCAACAACTATTAATCTGGTTCTGTTTCTTATTAGGTGAGTGCTGCAAGGAGCTCAACTGTTGTTGTTCTTAAGCTTAATTCTTTCTTTCTTTATTTATTATTCTCTACACATTTTGGGAACCTACTCCATCCACAATTTCCAGAGAGAGTCCATTCCACTTCTAAAATATTCATATTAGCTTTGAGTCGTACAGTACCGTTTTTTTTATGTTTTCAGCTTTTTAAGATATCCTACTTTGAAAATATTATTTTTTATAATGGAAGTCAATGAGAGGACTGTGAAGCCGTCTGCCCATTCTTTGACACTTCAACTACTTCGCAACTTGGTAAATTTTTAACCGTTAACCTTTGTTAAAATATTTAACAAATCAACACACTTTGATCTTCAAATATATCAAAACAGATTTTTTTTCATAATTTATACTTTTTTCAGAATCAATTGTTTAATTTTTAACCTGCTACATATATTTTCAGTGGGTCTCATTGATCTACGCTGAGGCTAGAGCGTGAGAATTCCACCTGCTCTAGCCCAAGGAGGCTATCACAAAAGCTAACCATTTCGGACGTCGCAGAGCCTTACCAATATTTAACCTAGAAACAAAATGTGTTAAACGATTACGGTATTCTTGTTTCACTGGCTCTACAATTATTAATCGGTTGGAAGTATGATTGTTATATCTCAGCCGTTTGTATGTGGGGAACCCCACTTATGTGTTATAAGTGCTTCCTAATTATCTGATGTACTTCCGGTAGAAGCTAAATGCTAATGTGCAAAAATACAATATTTTTCACGTCTTTCATGTCATATGAAAGCTGAGACTCAATGGAGTCCAACATTACGAGCTATTATTTTGTGAGCTCATCTCGATTAACTAAATGTGAAAGAATAAAGTCAATAATACACACACTCTCTCAAACACACACACACACACACACACACACACACTTTACTGTAACACTGACTTTAGTCAACCATTTGAAACTTTATCGGAACAGCCCAGCTATTCTATATTTAATTTCAAATGTATTCAAAATGTATCACTTTTGATATTTGTTTAACTCTTTAGTTTATTTGTTTCCAACCATTTTATATATTTTTATTTTTAAATTGGTGTGCATGCTAACATTGTTTACTCCATTTAAACTATTGAACTCTGTTCAAATCTCTTCACTTGATTTCAGCCATTCGACATATTGGGCCCTAGTTAGACGGTCTAAAACGCAGACGTCAAGGCGCAAAGTCAAAGTACTTTGTGGGCGGTTCTACGGCGCTGTTGCTATTATGATGGCGAGATAAATGAGCTTTCCGCCCAGCGCAAATCTAAAAAGGGTTGGGCTGAAACCTGTAGGTGTGTTTTAGGCGTAACGTGCAATAAACCAATAAACCACCTGCCATCCCCTTTAAGACCCAGCGCATTTCACTTAGCGAGTTGATATTTTAACAGCGCGTTTGCAGTCTCCGCTGAGACAGATTCATGACCACATGAAATTCAAACTTCAAATGGCTCAGTTTATGGCCAAATAATAGGCATAATTCACACATGGAATAGCGTTTTCTTCTCCAACTTCAGAAACACTGATTCGTCATGTAAATTGCGGCAAAGACAACTTAACACATAGGCCTACGCCTACCATAAAGGCCCAGATACAGGCAATGTGTAGACTACTGACTTTATTTCGATATTGTACGCCGTTTAAACATTCGTTCCTTTGAATTGGCTTATGAGGAGACACATTCACCGTTTAACATTGATACCCCATGGATTACAAACGCATATAGTCCTACCCCTATAACATAACATCATATTTAATGGAAATCATTAAGCTTACCTTATCAGTCCTGTAATTGTTAATAGGATGCCACACAAATGTGTCCTATTGCAATATACATATATTATTTCAATCTGAATACACTTGCCAGGACATATTCGCCTGCAAATTCACGCTCTTCCCTCCTACGGAGTTGTTGACGTCAAAATACCTGATCTTAGAGCATCACGCATAACTCAATGCAGTGCAGAAAGACTGCATTCCAATGTCTGGTATTCGTCCAATCAGCGGAGACCGAGCTCCAAGATGATATAATGTAATAGATTATTATTGCTTTTCTAGACTAGACTTTTCTGTTTGCTTTAGCTTTCTTCTAAATCTTACATTGCACTTTGCTATTTTATTATATTATTTAATTGTATTCATTTTACTTTGCTTTTGTTTCTTTTACTCATATATTTTATTACTTAATTTTATTGTATATGAAGCATGAAGTGCTAAATAAATAAAGTCGCCTTGCCTTACCTAATCTAAGCAGAACACAATGCACTGTACTAATCGATAGAAACTCTTAAGAGTGGTGCATTTTCGATTACATTGCTTTTAGTTCTAATCTGGAACAAGTTTGGTCTAAATTTGGTATTTTAAACACAAACGTATTACCACACGCATGTATTCACTTTAACGAATTCAGATTCCTTCGCAGCTGTCTGTCTAGCTAAAGGCCTACACGGAACCAAAAAATGTTGAATATGACGCTGAATGCATTGAGGTTAGTCAGACTTTTGACATAGCCTGGCTTACTAGTCTGTATTAGCGCATGAGCGAACTAGGTGTCTGGCATGTTAAATGTTAATAAATAAATGTGTCAATATAGTTTAACCAATGAATACTTTTTTAAACAGCATTTATGCCTATTTATTTCAGGCTGTATTTTATAGCCATGTAGCCATATTTTTTCATATTAATTTAAATATTTATATTTTACTAACCCTAATGTTGAATTAAATTACAAAGTTAAGTCATCGGAATCACACATGCCGCCAAAGCGACTCACCAGATTTATTTGAGAGAGAGAGAGAGAGAGAGAGAGAGAGAGAGAGAGAGAGAGAGAGAGAGAGAGAGAGAGAGAGAGAGAGAATTAGGCAGGCCCCAGGCCCTCCCGTGGCTACGCCTCGTTAACGTTATTCTGGATTACGCGCGTTCACGAGATATGTAACCAGCAGCGCCGTCGTATAGGGGGGAAAGGTTATGACAATTATAAGGGCCCACACACAGCCCCCAGTAGCCTCTATGACAAAATGATTATGCATACACTGAACTAATATATATTCCTATGAATGAATCCGAATTAAAACAAAGCCACAAATCATACAATATTGTAATTTTAATAATTTCAATAATCCCCTTGGCCCCTTCTTAAAAAATGGTTTGGTCCACACCGCGGTTCGTTCTTCCCAGGGACGTGCACACTCAGGAGTTTTGAGGGGCTATTGTTAACGGGGGTTGGATCGCGGACGAGCGCTATTGCGGGCGCGATTGTTGAAGAACACTCAGAGGGCACTTTTTAATACGAGGCAAAAAGGGCAGGGGCTCAAGCACCCCTAGGGCCCTATGTGTGCACGTGCCTGGTTCTTCCCATGGTTCTTCCTCATCGGAAGTGAGTGAGCGATGAGACTTACGGTGAACAATCAAGCCAATTTAAACTTTAATTGAGATTAGATGAGGCTTGTTGTTGTTTTGGATATTTGTTTTACAACAACGTATTCCATGTGCTCTTTGTTTCACTTGCACATTTAAGTTAAATGCTACATATTTACCTGTGGACTATCTTGAGCCAGGACACTTAGTTTTTTGCATATCAGTGCTTGATTGTTAAATACAATAAAATACCCACACCCAGGCCCGGAGTGGCCATCGGGACGTTCGGGAGGTTTCCCGTTGGGCCGGTCCACTTTCAAATGTATTTTGGGCTGCTTGGGTGAAAGAAAAAAAATACTTTGACCATAATTTTATCTTCTCCTAAAGTAGACTTAATTCATCTGAAATTTCAGCCCCAGCATCGCAGTATATATAATATGGATTATACAATGTACGGTAGTTCACCCCTCCCAATTATTTTAGTTGGTTTGGCCCACGTTGCGTCTTTAACAGCGTCTTTAACAGAAGAGAATCAGCGAACAGAAGCGACGTCGTTGATTGTGGAGGGCAGAAAAAGCCAAGGAGTAGCCGAAAAAGCCTGATTTAAAAAAATAAGGGCACTGGAGGAAGATTCCGCCACATGTGCCAAAATAAACTACCTGTTTAGAGGACAGACACAAGTTGCAGCCGGTAGAGAGAGGTGGATCTAATGATTCATTTGCAACATAAATCATTTAGCTATTTGTGCTATGTTTGCAATGCCGATTGCAAACATACAAGCTTAAACCAATTCATCATTATTCTAGTTAATTTTGTTAAACCATATGACAAATCACAAATATAATTTGTGAAAATCATCATGTAAACTCCAGCATGATCTGTGTAAGTTAGTCCAAGCAATAAAGTCACCCCTTCTTTTTTTGTAGCATCAGAAGAGATAAGCCAGTCCGATGCTGAACAGGTAATACTAGACAGCATTTTTCATGGAAAATATAAAAGACAGAACAAACTTGATAGATAGTCATTTATATTAAATATAAAATATTTTGTAGCCTCAGAGCAGCAGTCCAGCCTGTCTGATGCTGCTGAGGGGCTGAGGGGACAGGTAGAGAGGACTAAAAAAAATATATAAAAATATTTGATATAAGATAACCCACACATAGAACTGACATGATGCATTGAAATTATCCTAAATATGTAATGGGTTAACATTTTATTTATATATATATAATTGATAGTTAAAGTAACAGATCCTTGAGGTGGATTTTTTATTTGACAAACGTTGATCCAAAAAGGGATAGTACGAGTTGTGTGCTGTTCATTTATGCAAATTCTTCCATCACTGAAAAAAGTGGACCAGTGTGGGCCTGAAACTCCCGGGCCGAAAATGGGTCCCACTCCGGCCCTGCCCACACCTATTTGTTGAGTGGTTAATTGAAAATGTATTTGCAATCAGAGGTGTAATAACGTGTTGCAAATCAGGGAAATGAGAATAAGACAATTAATAATACATAATTTACATAATAATACTCTGACTTGTTAAGTCGTTAAATGTAAAAAAGGAAACAAATTGGGTGTATTACACCAGGCACCGTCAAGAACACTGAAAAACAAGAACATTTAAGGTGGCAATGAATGGGGGAGAGGGGCCCACACCGATATTCTTTCAGGGGGGCCAGAATTCCTGCTGCCCTGACTGGATTACCCTGAGCGAACGCAATCACCTCTTCCACATTTGATAATTAGTCAACAAATGCAACTTTGAGATTTATTTTAGGTCGTATGGGTAGGCCTACCATAAAGGCCCAGATACAGGCAATGTGTAGACTACTGACTTTATTTCGATTTCTTCTCCAACTTCAGAAACACTGATTCGTCATGTAAATTGCGGCAAAGACAACTTAACACATAGGCCTACAAAAGGCCCAGATACAGGCAATGTGTAGACTACTGACTTTATTTCGATATTGTATGCCGTTTAAACATTCGTTCCTTTGAATTGGCTTATGAGGAGACACATTCAACATTAACATTGATACCCCATGGATTACAAACGCATATAGTCCTACCCCTATAACATAACATCATATTTAATGGAAATCATTAAGCTTACCTTATCAGTCCTGTAATTGTTAATAGGATGCCACACAAATGTGTCCTATTGCAATATACATATATTATTTCAATCTGAATACACTTGCCAGGACATATTCGCCTGCAAATTCACGCTCTTCCCTCCTACGGAGTTGTTGACGTCAAAATACCTGATCTTAGAGCATCACGCATAACTCAATGCAGTGCAGAAAGACTGCATTCCAATGTCTGGTATTCGTCCAATCAGCGGAGACCGAGCTCCAAGATGATATAATGTAATAGATTATTATTGCTTTTCTAGACTAGACTTTTCTGTTTGCTTTAGCTTTCTTCTAAATCTTACATTGCACTTTGCTATTATTATTATTATTATTATTATTATTATATTATTTAATTGTATTCATTTTACTTTGCTTTTGTTTATTTTACTCATATATTTTATTACTTAATTTTATTGTATATGAAGCATGAAGTGCTAAATAAATAAAGTCGCCTTGCCTTACCTAATCTAAGCAGAACACAATGCACTGTACTAATCGATAGAAACTCTTAAGAGTGGTGCATTTTCGATTACATTGCTTTTAGTTCTAATCTGGAACAAGTTTGGTCTAAATTTGGTATTTTAAACACAAACGTATTACCACACGCATGTATTCACTTTAACGAATTCAGATTCCTTCGCAGCTGTCTGTCTAGCTAAAGGCCTACACGGAACCAAAAAATGTTGAATATGACGCTGAATGCATTGAGGTTAGTCAGACTTTTGACATAGCCTGGCTTGATCTGTATTAGCGCATGAGCGAACTAGGTGTCTGGCATGTTAAATGTTAATAAATAAATGTGTCAATATAGTTTAACCAATGAATACTTTTTTAAACAGCATTTATCCCTATTTATTTCAGGCTGTATTTTATAGCCATGTAGCCATATTTTTTCATATTAATTTAAATATTTATATTTTACTAACCCTAATGTTGAATTAAATTACAAAGTTAAGTCATCGGAATCACACATGCCGCCAAAGCGACTCACCAGATTTATTTGAGAGAGAGAGAGAGAGAGAGAGAGAGAGAGAGAGAGAGAGAGAGAGAGAGAGAGAGAGAGAGAGAGAGAGAGAGAGAGAGAGAGAGAGAGAGAGAGAGAGAATTAGGCAGGCCCCAGGCCCTCCCGTGGCTACGCCTCGTTAACGTTATTCTGGATTACGCGCGTTCACGAGATATGTAACCAGCCCATAACCGTGAATGTCGAATCATGGATCAAATGTCCGAAAAGGACCGAGCGGGATCTTTTCCAGCGGCGAACAGAAGCTGTTTGTGGAGGTCTATGAGTAGGCCTACACGCATATAATAACTCAAAAAGGGAACACCGTAACCATTAATACAAACAGGGAGGCTGCCTGGCACAAAAATCGGCGATCTGTTGAATGCATAAGTAGTAGTAATCGTAACATGTTTTAATTTAATATTGACCACGAATTTGAATGCAGGGAGATAGTCTCGAGTTAACGTGTCGGACTTGTATCCAGTGGTCCGGGGTTCATAGGTAGGATTAGGCCCTACTTCCTACTAGAGAAATCGAATAACTTTTCATGTCATTTATTTTCCATTTCTTTGAATATTCTTAATTAGGGTATTAATAAAATTAATAAAGGGAATTACAAAATGAAGCCTACGCCAAGAATAGGCCTACGATGAAATACTCTGGACGCGAACTCGAGTCTCGCGTATCACAGTGTAAGTGCTACGCCAACTATTCGAAAGCACGCAGAGTCGGACACACAACGACACAAGTGAGTCAACGAGAAACAGGAATGACGAGCCAAAATAATCCAAAAGTAGCCTTCTTTAAATGGAAGTATAGCCATTATTTTTCCCTCCAAGAAATTGTTGGAACGAGTAATCGTGAAATGCACATTATGCCCTGGTCAAAAGTGCCTCTCCACGTCGGTGTCAAGTATTTCAAACATCTGATCTTTCAACGTTGCATGCTTCCATGCATTCCATGCTTGCGTGCATGAACATGAACATAAACATGCACATGTATTTTGAGTTCCGTTTAAGAGGGCTGTCCAAATTAGACACATTTCAGCATTTAAAAATGTACTTGAAAGTATTGCAATAGTTACTTTCCACAGTAATATATATATAATAATATAATCAGAACTGAGCATAACAGTTAACAATGGCACTTCATATGATCTGCTAACTGCAAGTAAAATGTATTATTATTATCTATGTTGATTTGTTGGTTACTATGAACAAAACAATTTCCTCATACAAATGGAAAATAGCCCACATGCCTTTATTTTTTGTGTTGGAATGAAATTATATAATGCAACTTAGAGTTGCCAATGTAATTCAAATACAATTAGCCAAATAAAAGGCCTCAAGTTGGAAGTAAAATCTGGGCTGTGTTTTTTCTCTCAAGGCTTCAATAGGTAGATCTTGCCTTTCACCAAGGCTGAGGTCAGTGATCTTGGGCTTAAAAAGGTTGATGACCACTGCTTTAGGACTATGCTACTATGGAACGTTTTTAACTTATCTCTAATAAAACCAACAAAACACAGTACCCATTTTTAAGTGATTCTTTGAACAAGCAGCGCGTCTGGCAAAAACATATTTTCCCGATCTAGCCTCTCGGTGACTAAATAAGTGGTTCGATAGTCGCCATACATTTGTCAGCAAAACTGTAACACAACCACATGGATTGGAGCCACGAAAGGACCCGACATGTCACAAATGGACGCGTGGAGCAACAAAGGAATGCATGATATGCAAACAATGTAAGGAGGACGCGCACAACGTACCCGACCCGTTCCGTGACTGCTGTGATACATGATTGATTGGAACACTTTGATCTGGTCCCGCCGCTGAGTGGAAACTGTCTGTCATTGTGAATTGTGATATCACGCCGTGTTCGCGGCCCGCCGGGCCAAGCTGTGTGTGTGACAAACTAACGTGCTCTGCTCTGTCTCTATGCTATCGCCGATAGCTGTGACTGTTTTATGTGGCTGCTTTGCTTTGGATTCTCTCATTGTGATCATTTACTTGTGCGTTCAAGATGAGTGGAACAAGTGTTGGTTCAGATGTTGGGAAACAGGACATGGGAAAGAGGAAAGTAATTCTAACTGAAAAGGCTTTTGCAAATAAAATTGAGTCCATACAAAAGGAACGAAAAAGGAAAGTGGATGAAATAAAGACTGTGATAAGCTCTATGAAAGAGCTCATGAAAGATGGAAAACATGTTTCAGCTGTTAAAGGGAAACTTGATGGCTTGATGAAATTGTCTCACACCTCTAATTAACTACATGCTTCCTTAATGCCTCTCATTCCTCATGATGAACAAGAAAAACAAACCGGTTGGTTCTCAAAAATCATTAAACATAAAGATGATTTTAATGAGGATGTTAATGCATGGTTTTCTGTAACCAAACTCAGAGGATCCCCAAGCAGGCCTCTGCTGGTGGCTAATAGTTCAAATGAAAGCCCTCTGCTACATGAGGCTGCAGAAGAGGAAAATGGAGGTGTGGAAAATGTGGAAGTGACTGGGCCTCAGTCACATAATGTTCAGGATGATATTCAGCCAGATGACAGCATATCAAACTATAGCAGCCAGAATCATGGTTCAAAATCTATCAGGTCAAAAGTGTCCTCAACTGCATCTGCCCGTGTCAGAGCCGAAGCTGAAATGGCTGCTTTAATAGCTCGAAAAAGGTTCGAACAAAAGCATGCTCTTGAGGAAGAGGAAGCCAAAATAAGGCATGCGCTGCAAGAGCAGGAAGCTCGAGTCAGAAAGCAAAAGGAACAACTTCAACTTGAAACGGACATGGCCGCATCGGCGGCAAAGCTTAATGTTTTGAGAACCTCTGGGTCAGGGGTACGGAGTGTTGCTTCTCAGAAATTGGATGGAATGGAAGCCTACTTTGAAAGTGGCCTCAACTTTAATGCAGAGACCTTTGTACGGCAAAATGTTGGAGATGTTGGAAGAGGACAACCTGCAGAGTTTGGAGGCACAAGGCCGAAACAAAGGCAATGTGATGGAAACAAACATCTCCAGAAGACCTCAGCCCCCACACAGGCTCAGAGCACAGTCCCAAAGGCTACAGGAGCCCCACTGTCTCTGCATAGACACACACACACAATCTGCTTCCGGAAACATCAGCAGTGAACAGGACACCATGATGTCTATAATGCAAAAACAAAATGACATAACTTCGATGTTGGTGCATCAGCAATGCATTGCTTCACTACCTAAAAGAGACATCCAACTGTTTGACGGTGATCCTCTGCACTATCATGCCTTTATGCAGTCATTTGAGCAGACCATAGAACTGAGGACTGACAATGCTGTTGACCTCCTGCATTACCTGGAGCAATACACCAGGGGTCAGCCTAAACAGCTAGTCAGAAGTTGTCAACACATGACTGATGGCATTGGATATGCTACAGCAAAGGCTTTACTCCAGGAACACTTTGGAAATGAGCACGTCATAGCATCCGCTTATATGGACAAGATCTTTGCATGGCCAGCAATAAAGTCGGAGGATGGAAAAGCTTTACAAGCATAGAGCTTATTCTTGCGAGGATGTCACAATGCCATGAAAGATGTATACAACCTATCTGACTTGAACACATCTGCAAACATGGTCTCTGTGATCAAGAAGCTGCCTTACAAGTTGAGAGACAAGTGGCGAGCGAAGGCATGTGACATTCAGGAAAAGCATCGGAAAAGAGCTATGTTTGCTGATATTGTGACCTTTATTGAGTGTGAAGTTAGGATCACTACAGACCCTGTATTCGGAGACATACAAGATGCTCCAGTCATAGGGGCCTTCAAAGAAAGTGGTAGAGCTAAACCTGTGCCTCGTCCTAAGGCTAGAGGAAGCAGCTTTGCCACAACTTTCACTACTGTGGAAAGAGATGCTCATTGGGAGAACAGGGTTAAAGATGGACCCGAGAAGACCTGCCTTTTCTGCAAAAAGGGTAGACACACACTGGAGTCGTGTTTTCTATTGGAGAAGAAAGCTCACAGTGAGAAGATGGAGTTCCTGAAGAAAAATGGAGTTTGCTTCGGCTGCTTGTGCACTGGGCACATCAGCAAGGAGTGCAGGAAACGTCTGTCTTGCAAGACATGTGGCTCACGACACCCCAGCTTGCTCCATATCCACTCTAAGGAGAATGGAGATCCAGAGAAAGGCAGGAGCAACTCTGACAGAGCAGTGGACAGTGCTCTAGTCGAAGTCCAAACCGGTGGTCTTACTGGGGCCGGTGAGCAAGATTGTAAGCTTGCTATCGTGCCAGTAAAGGTCAAAGGTCAGTCGAAACCTACGCCTTTCTGGACCCAGGGAGTTCAGCGTCCTTCTGCACAATGGGTCTGATGGATAAGCTGGGACTCTCTGGGAGAAGAACAAGGATTCTTTTACGTACCATGGGCCAAGAGAAGGTGGTTGACAGTTGCATTGCATCGGACTTGGAGGTCGCTGGATTGGACAGTGACTGGTACTGTGAAATGCCGAAGATCTTCACACAACATCAAATGCCTGTTAACAGAGGTAACATCCCACGACAGCAAGATCTGGAAAGATGGCCACATCTGAAGCCTGTCTATCTGCCACAGATAGATGCAGACGTGGAGATGTTAATTGGCTTGAATGTTCCCAGAGCATTGGAACCACTGGAAGTCATCCGAAGTGTGGATGGAGGGCCATATGCGGTCAAAACAATGCTTGGATGGACTGTAAATGGACCCCTTGGAGGAGAGGGCAGTGACGATCCTGTGACTCAGTCTGCAGTTAGCATCAACAGGATCTATGCTGTCACTCTTGACGAGCTCTGGAACCAACAATTCAAGACTGACTTCCCTGAAAACAGCCAGGATTAACTGCAAGGGCTGTCAAGGGAAGACTCTAAGTTCCTGGAAATGGCTAACGAGACTGTGGAACTGGTTGATGGCCATTATGTTGTTGGATTGCCGCTGAAGGACAAATCAATCACCATGCCCAACAATCGCAAAGTTGCAGAGCAACGTACTCTCAACCTCAAGGGGAGGTTTGGCAGGGATGCGGCATTCCAAAAAGACTATACTACATTTATGGACAACCTGATATCCAGTGGATATGCAGAGAGTGCCAGCTACAAGTCAGGAACGATGCGACGGCAAGGTTTGGTATATCCCTCATCACGGTGTATACCATCCCAAGAAAGGGAAGATCCGTATCGTCTTTGACTGCGCAGCATCATTTCAAGGCGCATCACTAAATGCACATCTCTTGCAAGGACCTGACAAGCGCACTGGTGGGAGTCTTGACCAGGTTTAGGATGGAGCCCATTGTTCTGATGTCTGACATTGAGGCCATGTTCCATCAGGTTCGAGTGCCAGAGACAGATGCAGACCTACCTCGATTTCTCTGGTGGCCCAATGGGGACTTCAGTCAACAGATGGTGGAATACCGGATGGTGGTCCATTTGTTTGGCGCGACGTCATCACCAAGCTGTGCTAATTTCGCTCTCCGAAAGTGTGCTGAAGATAACAAACAGCTCTTTAACCAGAAAGTGTTTGACACCATCATGCACAGTTTCTATGTCGACGACTGCCTGGCTTCAATAGCCTCAGAGGATGAAGCCATAACCCTTTACCAGGATTTGGTAAAGCTCTGTGCCAAGGGAGGCTTTCATTTGACGAAGTGGCTGAGTAATAGTCGTCGTGTGCTGGCAGCAATACCGGAGGAGGAAAGAGCGAAGGACGTTAAAGACAGGGCACTGGGAGTGAGTTGGTGTGTCCAGTCTGACACCTTTAAGTTCAGTATAAGCTTTCAGGACAGACCACTGACACGCAGAGGAATCTTTTCTACTGTCAGTTCTTTCTACGACCCTCTTGGAATCTTGTCCCCTGTGGTTTTCACAGCCAAGAGGATCATTCAAGACCTATGCCGGCAGGGGCTAGGATGGGACGATGTCATAACAACATCTGTAGCCCAGGAGTGGGTCAACTGGCTCAAGGAGTTACACCTGTTGGAGGGCTTCAGCGTTGGACGATGTTTAAAACCGCCCAACTTTGGAGAAGCAACCAGCGCCCAGTTGCATCACTTTGCTGACGCAAGTGAGGAGGGATACGGTACCGTCACCTACCTGCTGTTGCACAATGACTGTTCTCAGATCCACGTTGCCTTCATAATGGGAAAATCCAGGGTGACACCTTTAAAGCCTGTGACAATCCCACGTATGGAGTTGATTGTGGCTGTGGTGGCAGCTCGCATGGACACGCTATGGAGGAAGGAGCTGAGACTGCAGCTGCAAGACAGCGTTTTCTGGTCAGACAGTACATCGGTGCTGAAATACATCAAGAACCAAACATCAAGGTTTCGCATCTTCGTAGCGAACAGAGTCGCAGAGATCCTCAAAATGTCTGAAGCATCACAGTGGAGGTATGTGAGTACCGCACACAACCCTGCAGATCTTGCCTCCAGAGGCATGAGAGCGGAGCTGTTCCTCAAGAATGAGACATGGATATCTGGACCTTCATTTCTCATGCAGGAAGAGGAGACTTGGCCTGTTAACCCAGACAACTTGGGAGAACTTCCACCTGGGGACCCAGAGGTCAAGGTGTCGGCTGCCGTTGTCTCTGTGGAACAAGAGGAGGATGCTGTGCTGAGACTGATCAACCGCAGCTCATCTTGGAAACGTCTCACGAGAGTGATGGCATGGATCTTGAGACTCAGAACCAAAGCTCAAGGGCTCCAGGTCGGGAGGCGTGGTCACCATGGAGACCAGGGGCGGGTTCAACATGGCCGCCATAGCAGAGGCGGATGAGGCGAAGCTGGGGTGAAGGGAGGAGGTGCTGGAGCCGCTGGAGAGAGAGGACAGGCTGCCTGAACGGAGCTCCAGCTCCTGAGAACCAACAAGGAAACAGGTGTAACCTGGGTGTGTACCAGGTGTGTGACCTGGGTGTGTACCAGGAGTGGTACCTGGGCGTGTACCAGGTGTGGTACCTGGACCCGTCGCTCCAGGGCTCTGCTGCTGGTCTCCAGGGTCCTCTGTCGGACCTCCAGGTCTCTGGTTCTCTGCTGCTCCTCCTGCAGCCGGCGGATGTAATCCACCAACGCCTTCAGGATGGTCCCCTTGTTCCAGCACAGCTCCCTAAACACCATCAACACCACCCAGTAGAACACCATCAACACCACCCAGTAGAACACCATCAGCACCCCCCAGTAGAACACCATCAACACCACCCAGTAGAACACCATCAACACCACCCAGTATAACACCATCAACACCACCCAGTAGAACACCATCAACACCACCCAGTATAACACCATCAACCCCACCCAGTATAACACCATCAACCCCACCCAGTATAACTCCATCAACACCACCAACCACACCACCTAGATTGTTACACCATCAACACCACCACCAGGACCATCCACACCAGCCACAGTACTGTAAACAGCATCCACCACATAACATCAACACCATCCAAAGTGTAATACCATCAACACCACACACAACACTGTAAACACCACTGCACAAAACCCTCAACACCACCCGTGTGTGTGTGTGTGTGTGTGTGTGTGCTTGTGTGAGAAAGAGAGACACTTACTGGTCAGCTGATCTTGGGATCATAGCCCCGAGCTCCTGGATCCGGTCATTGATGTTGAATCTCCGCCGTCTCTCGACTGCGTATTATGTCAGATTCTGATTGGTCATTCAGCGGCCTGTTATCTCTGTATAGCAGACCGTTGCTATGGTCGCTATTTCACAACATCCCATCTTACTGATCTTTTCATTAGCAGGAGCAATACAACCATTTTTGGTGGAATTCTTTATTAAGAAGTCATATAATAAGCGTGATAATGTAACCTTCAGGGGTCTTGAACCACCCTGTCAAAAAAAAAAAAGCACTGCTAGTACTATATCATATATTTGTACTTTTATTTTTATTAGATATTCTATATCAACATATTTTTCATCATGTAGAGCTCATCTCCTACTCCAGCTCTCCAACTCCAGCCATCGACTTCAGTGGCAGCAGTCATCGACGACTTGACTTGTGGCTTTTGATCAAAACCTCGTCTTCTGGAACCACACTGTTGCGCTCTATCGTCCAGGTATTGTTCCATGCAGTTCGATGTCCCTTAGAGGTCGGAAACTCCGGCCTCCTACTGGTAAAAATCAAAGTACCGAGTCGCAAACTCGTGTACGAATTCTCAACCCCCAGTTCAAGCCTTAATATCATTTTATGTTATTTCAACCTTGGACCCAGATTTTAGTTTGTGTAATTGTTGTGAATTATCACATTTCATGAACTTTTTATGATATGTATTTGATGAGTGAGTGAGTGACTTCCCGGTCGTTCCTTCTGTCTCTAAGTGCCTGAGAAATTTCTTGTGTTGCTTCACTGCTTTAATATTCACCCACCCTCTTTACCTAAATGGTTTTACTTGTTATGCTGCCAATATATCTGTCCATTTTGATTCTAATCAAATATTCTATAATCCTCTGTAATCCTTCATCCTCTAATGCTCTTCATTCTTCATTCTTCATTGTTTTGAACCTGATAGTCCCATGTTGATCGCATCTTTAACTCAACTTGAACTGTAATTGTATGCTAATTTTAACTGGTCATAATTTTGCTCAACACAACATTTGATCAATTTACATCCAATCAGATTACAGACACTGCACTGTACTGCACAAACATCACACTGTGGCGATTTAATATTCTATGAAACTGTATAAGTAACTTTTTTTAAAGACAGTCGTTTTGAATTTAAAATTTATTTATTTAGGGTAAACAGAAGGGGGTGAGTCGAGGGGCCACAGTGAGTCGAGGGGCCACAGTGAGTCGAGGGGCCACAGTGAGGAGGAGGGGCCACAGTGAGTCAAGGGGCCACAGTGAGTCGAGGGGCCACAGTGAGGAGGAGGGTCCACAGTGAGGAGGAGGGCCCACACTGTGGAGGAGGGGCCACAGTGAGTCTAGGGGCCACAATGCGGAGGGGGGGCCACAGTGAGTCGAGGGGCCACAGTGAGTCTAGGGGCCACAGTGAAGAGGAGGGCCCACACTGTGGAGGAGGGGCCACAGTGAGTCTAGGGGCCCACACTGTGGAGGAGGGGCCACAGTGAGTCTAGGGGCCCACACTGTGGAGGAGGGGCCACAGTGAGTCGAGGGGCCACAGTGAGTCGAGGGGCCACAGTGAGGAGGAGGGCCCACACTGTGGAGGAGGGGCCACAGTGAGTCTAGGGGCCACAGTGAGGAGGAGGGCCCACACTGTGGAGGAGGGGCCACAGTGAGTCGAGGGGCCACAGTGAGTCTAGGGGCCACAGTGAAGAGGAGAGCCCACACTGTGGAGGAGGGGCCACAGTGAGTCTAGGGGCCACAGTGAGTCGAGGGGCCACAGTGAGTCTAGGGGCCACAGTGAAGAGGAGAGCCCACACTGTGGAGGAGGGGCCACAGTGAGTCGAGGGGCCACAGTGAGGAGGAGGGGCCACAGTGAGTCTAGGGGTCACAGTGAAGAGGAGGGCCCACACTGTGGAGGAGGGGCCACAGTGAGTGTAGGGGCCACAGTGAGTCGAGGGGCCACAGTGAGTCTAGGGGCCACAATGCAGAGGAGGGGCCACAGTGAGTCTAGGGGCCACAGTGAGTCGAGGGGCCACAGTGAGGAGGAGGGCCCACACTGTGGAGGAGGGGCCACAGTGAGTCTAGGGGCCACAGTGAAGAGGAGGGCCCACACTGTGGAGGAGGGGCCACAGTGAGTCTAGGGGCCACAGTGAAGAGGAGGGCCCACACTGTGGAGGAGGGGCCACAGTGAGTCTAGGGGCCACAGTGAGGAGGAGGGCCCACACTGTGGAGGAGGGGCCACAGTGAGTCTAGGGGCCACAATGCAGAGGAGGGGCCACAGTGAGTCGAGGGGCCACAGTGAGTCTAGGGGCCACAGTGAGGATTAGGGCCCACACTGTGGAGGAGGGGCCACAGTGAGTCTAGGGGCCACAGTGCGGAGGAGGGGCCACAGTGAGTCTAGGGGCCACAGTGAAGAGGAGGGCCCACACTGTGGAGGAGGGACCACAGTGAGTCGAGGGGCCACAGTGCGGAGGAGGGGCCACAGTGAGTCGAGGGGCCACACTGTGGAGGAGGGCCCACACTGTGGAGGAGGGGCCACAGTGAGTCTAGGGGCCACAGTGAAGAGGAGGGCCCACACTGTGGAGGAGGGGCCACAGTGAGTCTGGGGGCCACAGTGAGGAGGAGGGCCCACACTGTGGAGGAGGGGCCACAGTGAGTCGAGGGGCCACAGTGAGTCTAGGGGCCACAGTGAAGAGGAGAGCCCACACTGTGGAGGAGGGGCCACAGTGAGTCGAGGGGCCACAGTGAGGAGGAGGGGCCACAGTGAGTCTAGGGGTCACAGTGAAGAGGAGGGCCCACACTGTGGAGGAGGGGCCACAGTGAGTCTAGGGGCCACAGTGAGTCGAGGGGCCACAGTGAGTCTAGGGCCCACACTGTGGAGGAGGGGCCACAGTGAGTGTAGGGGCCACAGTGAGTCGAGGGGCCACAGTGAGTCTAGGGGCCACAATGCGGAGGAGGGGCCACAGTGAGTCTAGGGGCCACAGTGAGTCGAGAGGCCACAGTGAGTCGAGGGGCCACAGTGAGGAGGAGGGCCCACACTGTGGAGAAGGGGCCACAGTGAGTCTAGGGGCCACAGGGAAGAGGAGGGCCCACACTGTGGAGGAGGGGCCACAGTGAGTCTAGGGGCCACAATGCGGAGGAGGGGCCACAGTGAGGAGGAGGGCCCACACTGTGGAGGAGGGGCCACAGTGAGTCTAGGGGCCACAGTGAAGAGGAGGGCCCATACTGTGGAGGAGGGGCCACAGTGAGTCTAGGGGCCACAGTGAGGAGGAGGGCCCACACTGTGGAGGAGGGGCCACAGTGAGTCTAGGGGCCACAGTGAGTCTAGGGGCCACAATGAGGAGGAGGGCCCACACTGTGGAGGAGGGGCCACAGTGAGTCTAGGGGCCACAATGCAGAGGAGGGGCCACAGTGAGTCGAGGGGCCACAGTGAGTCTAGGGGCCACAGTGAGGAGGAGGGCCCACACTGTGGAGGAGGGGCCACAGTGAGTCTAGGGGCCACAATGCGGAGGAGGGGCCACAGTGAGTCGAGGGGCCACAGTGAGTAGGAGGGCCCAAGCTGTGGAGGAGGGGCCACAGTGAGTCTAGGGGCCACAGTGAGTCGAGGGGCCACAGTGAGTCGAGGGGCCACAGTGAGGAGGAGGGCCCACACTGTGGAGGAGGGGCCATAGTGAGTCTAGGGGCCACAATGCAGAGGAGGGGCCACAGTGAGTCGAGGGGCCACAGTGAGTCTAGGGGCCACAGTGAGGAGGAGGGCCCACACTGTGGAGGAGGGGCCACAATGAGTCTAGGGGCCACAGTGAAGAGGAGGGCCCACATTGTGGAGGAGGGGCCACAGTGAGTCTAGGGGCCACAGTGAGTCGAGGGGCCACAGTGAGTCTAGGGGCCACAGTGAGTCGAGGGGCCACAGTGAAGAGGAGCGCCCACACTGTGGAGGAGGGGCCATAGTGAGTCTAGGGGCCACAATGCAGAGGAGGGGCCACAGTGAGTCGAGGGGCCACAGTGAGTCGAGGGGCCACAGTGAGGAGGAGGGCCCACACTGTGGAGGAGGGGCCACAGTGAGTCTAGGGGCCACAGTGAGTCGAGGGGCCACAGTGAGTCGAGGGGCCACAGTGAGTCTAGGGGCCACAGTGAGTCGAGGGGCCACAGTGAAGAGGAGCGCCCACACTGACGAGGAGGGGCCACAGTGAGTCTAGGGGCCACAGTGAAGAGGAGGGCCCACACTGTGGAGGAGGGGCCACAGTGAGTCTAGGGGCCACAGTGAATCGAGGGCCCACACTGTGGAGGAGGGGCCACAGTGAGTCTAGGGGCCACAGTGAGGAGGAGGGCCCACACTGTGGAGGAGGGGCCACAGAGAGTCTAGGGGCCACAGTGAGTCGAGGGGCCACAGTGAGTCTAGGGGCCACAGTGAAGAGGAGAGCCCACACTGTGGAGGAGGGGCCACAGTGAGTCTAGGGGCCACAGTGAAGAGGAGGGCCCACACTGTGGAGGAGGGGCCACAGTGAGTCTAGGGGCCACAGTGAGGAGGAGGGCCCACACTGTGGAGGAGGGGCCACAGTGAGTTTAGGGGCCACAATGCGGAGGAGGGGCCACAGTGAGTCGAGGGGCCGTCGATTTCTTCTTCTGGAGTAAGGACCTCGACCTTTGGGAGGGAAAGCACAACGGTGTCAGAACAGTACAGCTTTTTAACAGAACTGTCATTCAGTTCACATCAACTGTCAGACATACCACAAATAATTCCAGTTTTCACCCAATCACTAAATTGTGCGGCAATAAGTGTGTTTACATACACACCTACATACATGCATGCATCCACACCCAAACACAAACAGGCGTTGATTTCAGGGGGACACAGGGATACGGTCCTTTGTAGGAACTTTTTAGAACACATGCATTTGTCCCCCCAAATATAAACATGAAAAAAGTAGGGGGCTTTTATTTTCTAAACCCATTATTACGTCACTCGCAAGAACCGACAGCAATAGTTTTTTTTTAACCCTCCAAAAACACATCATTTCCCAAACGAGGGGCACAAAAGAGGACCAGTCCTTTAGCAACGCAACAAGCAAACAGCACGGGGAGAGTGAGATTGAGAGTATATATATATATATATATAATGAATGAATACATCATAATGAATCATTAGCATTGATATTAGGTTAACCCAACAACACAAAAAAAGGAAAATACAATGTATATTTAAATTAACACATACTTACAGGTTCCACATGAATCTTATTTTCCTCCCTATGACTGCTGCTGGTCTCTGGGGGGGTGAGCGTCCAGCTGTGGTGATGGCACAGAACACAACGCTTTGACCATTCAAGTTCATTTACTTTTTTATAATATATTACATTTAAATTAACTTATACTTACAGGTTCCACATGAATCTTATTTTTTTGGGCAACATGGTCACGCGGCAAAAGTAATCTTGAATAACTCAACAAACTGCAGAAGTTACCTCAAGAAGATCTCTGACGAAGCTTGGCTCGCGGCGTTTATAGCGACATCTAGTGGCGGCCTTGGTTACACCAAACATTGCAACCAGCATTGTTCGATCCAATCATAGTTTACTATTTGGCTGCCGGGAACGCTCAATTTGTATCCGTGTCTTTATGTATTTATATATATACATAGTACGCATAGTATATAGGCCTACATATAAAAATAAATAAATATATATATATATTATATACATTATATTATATACAAATTGATATAATTATATATAGGCCTATATATATATATTTATATATATATATATATATATATATATTATAAAACGGGTGGCTTAAATCAAGCGATGTGATTGGTTCCCAACTCCGCTGCGCATCGGGACGGACAACGCCCCTTAACTGTGGTCTAATGAGAGTATACCACAGCCTGTGATCTATTGCGTAAATATATATATACATAGAGAGAGAGAGAGAGAGAGAGAGAGAGCGCGCTTCATTTTATTGTGATAAAGTTATAGTTACATTAATCTGACTTGAAATTAAATGGAATTTGATCAATAACATTCAACAAGGAGTAAAACAATGATAACAGATTGAAATGTATATATATAATAGTGCGGTCCCTACCGGTCTTCCCCCAGTTGGTCCTGATGAGTTTGGGGTCCAGGCGGGTGGGGATGTCCTCGATGCCTTTCAGCTGGACCACACACTCGTACCTCCCCCAGTCCTCCAGTGGGACGGCCGTGAGGTCCAGGTCCACGCTGAGCTGGAAGGTCCCGTCGTGGTTGGGGAGGACCTCCCTGGGGTCCACCTGCTCATGGAGCTCCTGGCCGTCTCTCCTCCAGAACACCACCACCCTGTCAGGGCAGAAGCCTGTAGCATGGCACACCCATAGACATCTTATAAGTAGACGCAGCATCGACCGCTACTGCCTACTGGCGCTGACGAGACGCGGGGCCGCCATCTTGGAGTGGTGATCCGCTCCACTCAGTGTAATTCATTTGGCAGGAGCAATGAACTGTTAGCTCATTTAATTAATCTTACCTCACTGAATACCACTGATTTTCACGCGTTTTTTTTGTCATACGTGTAGCTATGATAAAGGACACATGTTTTGGCGTGTTTTATTATTCATAGTTGGCTTAACAGTAATAGAATATTCTTATATGCTATAAGTGACCAGACGTCTGAGATCAAAACTGGGAATATATTCCCCGAGAAGGGGAAAAAAACGGTCAGCTATTTTTAAGTAGAAGAAACAATATGATTAGGTTATATATACATATACGTATATCCTACATAAACAATGTATGAATACATTAGATATCTTAGGGACTTATAGACTGTATCTCTGTTGCTGCAGCAGCAGAGTTTATTCTGTCTTGACACTTTGTATTGATATTTTGTATTACATTCTTCCCTTAAATTAAGTTTAGAGTGATTGTTTTATATGTAATTTTTATGTATGTCGCTTTGGATAAAAGCGTCTGCCAAATACTTAAACATAAATAAACACCTGAAAGTTTTTATATCAGCTAAAACCACCAATCTGTTTCACTGGATTCAGAATAAAACCAAAATCTGTCTTACCCAACAATGTTAGTTTTCAATATTGTTACTTGAACGACTTATTCATGGTTCCAATTATACTGTTAAGAAAGTATTGTCTTATACTTTGCCTAAAATTAGACAAAATAGAACATTTCCTTACAAAGACGAATGGGGCCGGGGAACTAAGTTTTAACTTAATATTTGCCTTGTAGAATTCAGCAAGATTAAAAGTGCAAATATATCAATAAAAATTGGGAATTATACACAAGTTAACAGAGTGCCAAAACATTACACGTCTCACGGCGCTTTACACAGTATTGAACATTCAGAGAGAGCCCATGAGTAACAGGGGCGAGGAAAAACTCCCTAGAATTGGAGATACATATAGGAAGAAACCTCGAGCAGATCCACGACCCGAGGGCCTGACCCATCTGCCTAGGGTCAGTTATAGGGCAGTGAGGTTTGTATACATGATAAATGAATAGGTTAGTTAGGTGTAGAGAATAGAACATGGTGTTTAGAGCCACCTGGGGTGTATGTTACAAAGAGGTGGGATGGTTACCTTACCAGTATGATAATGCATGAATCCCATTTAGTGTCAGAAAGTTCAAATAGTCTAGTGTAGGGATGAATTGTCATAGGGATTAGGAATTGTCATAGGGCAGTAGTGGATCGCTAGGCAGCGCAGGCCAGGAATCCGGTCAAGGGGACAGCAACAGGCGATGGTAGGGCAGTCATAGGGATGGGACTTCAGGTGCGATGAGGGCCAAATACAAGGATGGCTAATGACTGGTAATGGTTTACCTCACAAGTGAGGTAAGGGGGAAGAGAGAGATATAGAGTGGGTTAGTATTGCTATACATTCGTTAGTATTAAGTGTATCAATGGTACTATATAGTGTTACACTAGAGAGAAAAGGCAAGAAATGTTATATATTGATAATATGATTTATCAAGTCTCAGTTCATAGCCGGGTGAACACAGTAGTTAAACAGTAATCCCAAGAAAATACCCCATTCCAGTTGTCAGGTAAGTGTGGCAGGACCTTTTCCTGTTTATCACACATTTCACGAAGGTGGACTACACAAAATTGTGTTGGAAAGCTAAACTAGCTATACTGTATAGCCACTGTCCATCTGATTGTCTAGTTAGCTAATATCATACGTGCTTTTACTGGCTTGATATTCGCTGCTATGGTTAAGGTTAGGCTTAGGGATGAGGATAAGGGTGAGGATTAGGGTAAGGTTGGGGGTGAGGGTAAGGGAGGCGGGCGGTTAGGGTATAGGTGAGGGGAGAGGTTAGGGTTAGAGGAGGGGGGGGAGGTATGAGTAAAGGAGGGGGAGGTAAGGGTGTATGGGGGGGGGGGGGGGGGAGGACAGAGGTCAGGGTATAGAGGGGGAGGTTAGGGTATAGGGGAGGGAGGTTGGGAGAGGATATGGGAGGGGGGATGGGGGAGGTTAGGATATAGGGGAGAGGTAACCTTACCTCATTAGGGTAACATGCATGTGTATAATAAAAATTACCATACAACAAGCCACACAACCAGGTCATTTTAAATGATTTTATATCATAAAACATCAGTATACATTTCAACTTCTGTGCACACAGTGAAACAATTCTGGGACGTGATTAAAAAAAACAATGGTTCATCGTGAGACCATCTGACCCTAACTCTGTCCCTAACACTGAACCATGAGGAACCCGCAAAGGAACCCTTGAGAAACAAGGAACCCTTGACAACCCGTGACTTAAGTCACGTCCTGCGAGGTAGAAGTTGCATCTGAAGTCTCCACCGTCCAGCGCCGACAAGGCGCCGTCAGTGGGTCACTGAAAAGTTGCAAGAGGAAAAACACAAATCGTTAGCCTCGTAGCATAATTTATGTTGCTAGCCATAGGCCAACAATGTCAATGGGGCTACCAATGTCGATTACACTATGAGGCTACCTATGTCGATTACGCTATGAAGCTACCATGTTGATTACACTATGGGGCTACCAATGTCAATTATGCTACAATATCAATTATACTATGAGGCTAACAATACCCATTATGCTATGAAGCTAACGATATCCATTATGCTAGGAGGCCAATGATGTCCAGCTAGGCGGCTAACCAGATTCCCGGTCTCCCTCCAGATAGGTGGCTCCTCCTCCATAATTTTTTTAGTTTATATAATTTGTGTTGAAGAAAATACTTTTGTTTTGAGAATTCTACACTAGAAACAGTGGTAGTAGTTTATTATTCTTTGGACACCTTGTTTAAATAATTCTGAATCAAATCAACTTCAACATGAAACATGCACACACTTGGGAATTTGTAATTCAGGAATATAGTAAAACTTTCTGTGAATTTAACAGCATAGCTTTGGTGGTGAAACGATGTAAAAAAAAAAACCTGTTGGTATTAACCTTCCAAAGACTTGAGCAGTCCCATCGTAGTCCTCGTCTCGCTCCTGGTGGGTCGTCAGCTTAATCTGTTCACAATACAAACACATTAAAAGGGTGATGTTACGTTACCAAGTGTGAGTGTGACCAGCTGTTACGTTTTAGTGTCCACCTTGATGTACGCTGGATAAACTATAGTAGTAGCAGCTGATGTGACCTTAATTACTTCAAATCACAGCTTTGGCTAAAATTCACAGAATGAAAAATCTGAAGGAAAAACGAATGAAGACCCTCTACGATCGTTTGAAATAATTAAAAAGAACCTCCAGGTGTCAAGGGTTTGGTTATGGTTACCCTCTGGTCCACAGCCTCTGGTCCAGCCTGGTGCCCCATTCCTGGTCCAGGGGGATCTGGATACCCTCTGGTCCAGCCTGGTGCCCCATTCCTGGTCCAGGGGGATCTGGATACCCTCTGGTCCAGCCTGGTGCCCCATTCCTGGTCCAGGGGGATCTGGATACCCTCTGGTCCAGCCTGGTGCCCCATTCCTGGTCCAGGGGGATCTGGATACCCTCTGGTCCAGCCTGGTGCCCCATTCCTGGTCCAGGGGGATCTGGATACCCTCTGGTCCAGCCTGGTGCCCCATTCCTGGTCCAGGGGGATCTGGATACCCTCTGGTCCAGCCTGGTGCCCCATGCCTGGTCTAGGGGATCTAGTTACCCTACATTATAATTAAGTGCGAGAAAAGCACTAGACACATCCACATAATAATAATAATAATAATAATAATTATTATTATTATTATCCATTACCCATACCTGGTCCAGTGGGATCTGGTCACCTGCTGGTCCTCAGCCTCTGGTCCACCCTGGTCCAGGAGATCCTGTGAAGTCAGACAGCATCTTTATAGACCCGTGCACATCGCAGTCTCGAATCTAACTACCAACCCCCCCGCAGGAGCCCCTTACCTTGAGCTGGAACGACGATGGAGATCTTGGGGTGCTTTGGTCGTCTTGTTGCAAAATACAGCCAACAGACTTACCTTGAGCAGATCTAGTAGTTTGTTGCTGTTGGTTCATGTACAAATAATTGACTATACATTTCATATCCCCCCCATTTAGCAAATAATTCCCACCCATAAACAAGGCTGACAACCGTACAAAATAACAAACTGTTCTCATGCCTTTTGTCTACTTCCTTACTACTCTCTAAAACATCGCATGAGTGTTGCCTTACTGATCAGGGTGTGATCCGAGTGACCAGAGATACATGCTGGGATACTGTGCAATCTGACGCCTACAGTTCTGTAGAGGTTCCCCCTCAGGAGAAACCAAGTTTTCAAAAGGCTGTCGTGACATCAGTTACATGACCTGGAACGTCCGTCAAGACCGTGACAGGGACTCTCCAAGGAGAAACGCCAAAGGGTAGGCTGTGAGGCTCCCCCTCTCGGCGACTAGAATACAACAGCTCTTACAGGAGGGAATCATGGCGCACATTTCAACGTTCCTCTTCATAGACCTTGAAGCCCCAGTGAGGCTTTCTTCACCTCTTCTGAAGAAGAGCACAACTGCAGCTCGACAGGGACGCTAGTTGGGATGTTTCCAAGATGGTTTCCCATTCAGCCCGAGAAATACTTGGATCTCGGCAGGAGTACAGGAGATCCAGAGGGCTTGCCAGCAGTCCATCATGTTGAGGTTAGGTACGGAAGCCACTTTGCAGAATGTTCATCTTCCATCTTCAGTTAGTTGGTTGGTTTCTCATCCGATTCTGTCCATTCGGAATGCCGTTAGTCCATCATCCATTGTACCAAGTAGCCATTGTCGCTTCCCATTGTTTGCATGATTCAGTCACACTACAGTCCAAGCTGCATGACACTCAAGTCATCCTGTCCAGTGTGTAGAAGGTCGAATTGAGATCCAGATGCTAGATCGCTCCAGGCTCTTGCTGTATTGAACACCCACTTTGTTATCCTCTTTGATTTAGGCCACAGACTTGAGTCATCAGAAACATCCGACCAATTGACACTCAAGGGTGTTTCAGGAAGAGTAGCATCCTCCTATAGCTGAAAATTAAAATGTTCAGGTAATACAAGCCAAGTAGAAAAATTTCCCCTCACACATGTGGTGCCCAGTACCAGGTTAAAGATTGCCCCTCTCACACTTAGTGCCACATGCAAGGTTAAAGATCACCCCTCTCACACTTAATGCCCCGTGCAAAGTCAACAATTGCCCCGCTCACACTTAGTGCCCCATACCAGGTTAAATATTGCCCCTCACATGAAGTAGTGCCCCATGCCATGCAAAGATTGCCCCTCACACTTAGTACCCCATGACACGCAAAGATTGACCAGTACCAGGTTAAAGATCACACCTCTTTATTTTCAGTTATTAGATTGTGTATTTACACAAACAATGACAATACTCAAAGGAATACAAAGCCAAACGAGAGGAGAGACCAGTGGAGGGTTTGTAGGTCTTTGAGAGAGGAGAGACCAGTGGTGGCTTTGTAGGTCTTTGAGAGACGAGACCAGTGGAGGGTTTGACTGAGAGACCAGTGCTGCGTTTGTAGGTCTTTGAGAGACCAGTGGAGGGTTTGACGGAGAGACCAGTGCTGGGTTTGACAGAGAGACCAGTGGAGGTTTTGTAGGTCTTTGAGAGACCAGTGGTGGGTTTTTAGGTCCTTGAGAGAGGAGAGACCAGCGGAGGTTTTGACAGAGACCAGCACTGGGTTTGTAGGTCTTTGAGACGAGACCAGTGGCGGGATTGACGGAGAAACCAGTGCTGGGTTTGTAGGTCTTTGAGAGACGATACCAGTGCTGGGTTTGTAGGTCTTTGCGCCCTGCCCGTCACAAAGAAAAGAGAACTCTTCCCGGGGCTCCCGCCAGCTTCTCCGGGGTCGTTTGCGTTACCGCACTGGACGCCTCGCGGCGCCTATCTCTGCCTCTCCAGATTTGGGAATCTGAACCCGACTCCCTTTCGATTGACCGGGGGCGACGGAGGCCATCGCCCCGCAGAGACGAGAGACCAGTGGAAGGTTTGTAGGTCTTTGAGAGGAGAAACCAGTGGTGGGTTTGTAGGTCTTTGAGAGGAGAAACCAGTGGTGGGTTTGACGGAGAGACCAGTGGTGGGTTTGTAGGTCTTTGAGAGAAGAGAAACCAGTGGTGGGTTTGTAGGTCTTTAAGAAGAGACCAGTGGTGGGTTTGACGGAGAGACCAGTGGTGGGTTTGTAGGTCTTTGAGAGAAGAGACCAGTGGTGGGTTTGTAGGTACTTGAGAGCGGCGAGACCAGTGGTGGGTTTGACGGAGAGACCAGCGCTGGGTTTGTAGGTCTTTGAGAGAGGAGAGACCAGTGGAGGGTTTGATGGAGAGACCAGTGGTGGGGGGGCTAGGGCTTCAAAGCGAACGGAGGGAAGCGTTGGAACATGCTCCGTGGTTCTCAGGTGCAGGAACTAGGTTGGGTTCTAGTTGCTGAGAGGGACAGCCCTCACATCTCACCCCTTGGCGTGTCTCCTTGAGGAGTCCCTGTCTCCATCCTGAAGGACGTTCCAGTTCATGTAACTGACGTGACGACGGCCTCTTAAACACTAGGTTCCCCTGAGGGGGAACGTCTACACAACTGAAGGCCTCAAACAGTGCAGAACCCGTCAGTCACACACCCTTATCAGCAGGACAACACACATGGGATGTGTTGCAATGATGAGGAATGTAGTAGGAAAGTGGACGGATAAAGTATCTACTAGGGACGAATGAGAGGCATGAGAAAGGAGGGGGGGGGGGGGGGAAGAGAGAGAGCGAGAGAGAGAGAGAGAGACCAGAGGAGGCGGGGCCATAGAGGGGGCGGGGCCAGAGAGGGGGCGGGGCATGGCCTATGTGGGGCGGGGCATGGCCTACGTGGGGCGGGGCCTGAGAAGCGGTTCAAACTAAACACTGTCAGCCCACAGCATTAAAAGAAAATGTTGTGACTTACAGTTCGCAGTTTCTTCTTCTTCGTGGTTCGATCGTGATACTCACAGAATCTTCTTCTTCTTGAGCTGTGAAGGAGAGCAACAAGATTAGTTTTACGGCTTGTGTGTGTGTGGCTGTGTGTGTGTGTGTGTGTGTGTGTGTGTGTGTGTGTTTTAATTAGTGATTAATCCAATAAATCCAAATAAATTATTAAAATAAGTTATTTTTCCCATCTAACTACGACGGTAACCGAGTGCATTCATTGTGTGACGTCATGGCCCCGCCCCCCTACGTCTTCAGCCGCCAACTCAGTCATCGAGTCATTGATAAATATCTGCAGCCGCGTCACCCGGCGAAAAATATCAATTAACTCAATTAAAAACAGCTTACGACGACATACATCCAGAACTACTATTATTCAACTTATCAAGTAGGCCTAGAGTAAAAAACAATAAGATAAATTATAAATAAGTGTCCTACTCACAGCAGGTCCGGATGTAGCGGGCCGTTTTACTTCAAAAAGTGTTCGTTAATTAACCCGACGGTCAACCTGGAAAACAAAAGGACCAGACGGATCATTAGTTACTTTTATAACTTCAACCGGACGTTTCTAACCATGTTTCGGTTAAACTACTAAAATAACGTCAATATTAACCGTGTAATGGAGACGGCTCAGCGTCTTTTTCAATCTAACCTGTTTGATGTGGTGGAGCCAACAGCTGACGGAGCGCGAGCAGCAGCAGCACAGTGAGGCTCAATGGAGACGCAGCGCGAACCGCACCGAGACCCGCGAAATAATCAGCGAATAATCAGCGGAACTACATGCAGGTGTGCGCCGCCATAGGTGTGTGTGTGTGTGTGTGTGTGTGTGTGTGTGTGTGTGTGTGTGTGTGTGTGTGTGTGTGTGTGTGTGTGTGTGTGTGTGTGTGTGTGTGTGTGTGTGTGTGTGTGTGTGTGTGTTGAGCGGGGGTGGGAGTGGGTGGGTGGGTTTGGGTTACAAACTGTGGGTGTGTGTTTGGGTTTGTGTGTTTAAAAGGTGAACGATATGTGGATGAGTGGGAATAAATGGTATATATTATGTGGATGTGTGAGTGTGGCTTAAAACCATATGGAGTAGAGGAATACTGTTACTACCAGGAATTGTATGCTGATTGAAGTATGAAATTACACCGTATGATGGTGTATTTCCTTTTGATGTAAGTAATACAAATAATAAAAAAATAAATGCCTAATGTGTAACATAACTAATTAACTATAACTGTATTGATACAATTACTATTATAGAACATAAAAAAATAGAACACAACTTACTTAACTTAAATATGCAAATTACAACATTTGGGCAAATTATGCAACTATGAAAGTCTTTATAGTTGCGTTTGTTTATTCACAAAATAGAAATGCTATAACGGCATAAAAAATAATAAAATCAATCAGCTCAGATATTTATTGTCAAAGTGATGAAGTTATCAAAACGTACAGAAATCCAAATGACACTAAATGTTTCAAATGACATTAATAAAAGAATACATTATATTGTTACTTTAATATTCTTATATTGTATATTTGAACAGTGTTCCAATATATTAGTCAAACATTTACATGTATTAAATCTATATCTGTACATATTTTATACAAACAAAAACAAGGCGATGACATTATAGTCATACATCAAATATCCGTACAGTCACACCCAATTCATAACGAAGACATTTATTGCCTGTTACATAATGCATGGACAAACAAATAAAAAAAACGAATTGATTGCAGTGTTTCCCACACATAGGCCAATGTGTGGCGCTGCGCCACAGATTGAACAACAACCGCCACAAATTGATTCCGCTTTTCTTATTTATTTTTACTTGAACGCGATTTTTAAATGTAACTCCGCCAGCCCGTAATCGCGCCCCCGTAATGCTGCCAGTCCGACATGTTCCCATTCCAACAGTCCTGTGCGCGTATGCAAATTAGCCATGTGCGCCAAACAGAAGAAGGGCCCTATCTTGTGACCGGCGCAATTAACTTTTAGGATTGATGAGTATTTGATCGTGAGAAAACATAGTTTTACCGCGAGTGAGTATTTAATAGAATGAATGAATGCGGGTGATGCTTGGTGCGCGCCCATCTGTCTAAACACACGCAAATTAAACACGTACCCAGCAAACATTTCGACGTCGATTAGACGTCTAATCGACGTTGGTCATGGAGGTCGAGGGGCTGATATGAAAGTTTTTCTGACGTCGGTCTTTTATGGGCTTAAATTTGTCTCATTAATATCTGTTGGTGATGGTGATCTACAAATATTTTTGATTTGCACACGTGGTTTGCTATCCACAAATACAAATTTATAATTTGTAACTTGTATTTTGGTTTTTACATACTTGTAAATATATTGTGTTTTTGTAAATACACAATTTTCCATTTGTAAAAACAAAAAGCCATTTGCAAAACTGAAAATTCTGCTCGTGAAGTATGACTCAGCATTTGTGGATCATTACTCACGCACGCGCATCTCTTTCCTCACCTGTTGCATGTCCTTTGTTCGTTTGTCATGTCCCTGTTTAATGTCTGGCTTCGGTGGATTAAATGCGCAGATTTATTGGAGATGACCGCTCATGCTTTGAGCTGTAGGATGCGTGTATGTGGAGTGAATTGGCGAGGAATTAAGGCACTGGTGTTGGCGTGGATGATCCTGGCCGGACCCGTCACCCAATGCATGGCGGAGGATCCTATCAATAACAGCGGCCTGAGGACATACAGCTGTTCAGAGCTGCTGGGACTGCGGGAGAGCGGCGCACTACCATCGCCTGGTCTTCTGCAGGATGTCCCTGGCGGACTGTGCCGACACCAGGGGGGAAGTATCGGCGAAGCAGGGCTAGGAAGCGTGGCAGGAGAGGTGGCATCAGACGGCGCATACGATCAGCCACCAAGCTACCGCTACCGCCAATGCTCCTATGCAATCCCCGCTCCCTTAAAAATAAGCTGGATGATCTGCGTCAACAGGTGGGAGCCTGCTATGAATATCGGGAGTCGGGCATTATGGCTTTTACGGAGACTTGGTTCGGTAAGGATGTTCCGGACAATTTTATTCAGATTGAGGGGTTTTCCCATGTACGTTTGGACAGAGACGCAAACTCAGGTAAACTCCGCGGAGGGGGCGTGTGTATCTACATCAATGACAGCTGGTGCCGAAACCTTGCAGTGAGGGACAGAATATGCACCCCTGATTTAGAGCTTTTGTGTGTCACCTTGCGGCCACACTATCTCCCCCGGGAATTTACCAATTTGTTTGTGTGCGTTGTCTATGTCCCACCCAGCGGTAATGCGGGCAGGGCAGCAAATCTAATCGCAGACTGTGTTCACCGTCATCTCGAAAGCAAGCCTGATGCCCCAATGATGATACTTGGGGATTTCAATCATTGCAGCTTAAATAAAACGCTGCCAGGATTTGACCAATATGTGAAGTGCAGCACCAGGAATAATAATATACTGGACAAATGTTATGGGAATATAAAAGATGCATATACTGCCAGAGCCAGACCTCCACTTAAAAACTCAGACCATAACGTAATTCAGCTGCTTCCCACATATCGGTCTGTTTTTAAATCTACCAAACCGGTCACTCAGACGGTGAAGGTATGGACTAATGATAAATTGGAGGAGCTGAAGGGATGCTTCCTTTGTACGGATTGGGATATCTTTCTCAAGGATACGGATATAGACAGTGCTACAGAAGCAACTACTGACTACATCAATTTTTGCATTGAGTCTGTCATACCCACAAAGACAATTAAACGGTATCCCAACAATAAATCTTATTTTACCCCTGACATTATGGACTGTATTAAAAGGAAAAAAGGCGCTTTCAAGTTGGGGGATAAAGCGGCGGTCCGAGCGGCCCAAAAGGACCTAAATCTGAAGATAACAGCAGCGCGCCATCAACATAAAGAAC
Organism: Micromesistius poutassou; assembly: GCF_964030765.1. Classification (NCBI taxonomy): domain Eukaryota; kingdom Metazoa; phylum Chordata; class Actinopteri; order Gadiformes; family Gadidae; genus Micromesistius; species Micromesistius poutassou. Next base: position 19,514,143 of record NC_140273.1, read on the forward strand.
GGGCAGAGCAAAACTTGGCGGAATGCAATACTAAGAAACTTTGGGACTCAATTAGACATATGACGAACATGGACGCGAAAAAGAAACCTCTGTTTGCTCATAACGAAATTACCAGGGCAAATGAACTGAACAATTTTTATATGCGTTTTAATGTTGATAACAGTGCAGATTGTGCTGATGTTTTAGAATCTGTGATTTGTGATTTAAATGTGGATAGAATTGAAATTGATCTGGAAACAGTCCTTAAAACTTTTAAAACTATTCAGACTAAAAAGGCAACAGGTCCAGACGGCCTGTTAGCTTTTATTTTGAAATCTTTTGCTGAGGAACTGTCCCCGGTCTGGGTGAAACTATTCCAGTTTTCCATGGACACTTATACAGTGCCAAGACTATGGAAAAAATCTATTATATTACCCATACCTAAAAAGGTCAGTCCCCAGGAGGACAATGATTACCGGCCGGTGGCCATCACCTCAAATGTTTTTAAATCATTAGAGAAGATCATGATAGAGAAGCTCCGTACAGCTGTGCAACCAGCGCTTGATAAATATCAATTTGCCTACACCAAAAACCGCAGCACAAGTGATGCCATAGCGACTGTAATGCATCTTGTTCTGAAGCACCTAGAAAATCCAGCTGGATATGCTAGACTTCTTTTTGTTGATTTTAGTTCCGCTTTTAATCTCATTCAACCACACATTCTTTTGAAGAAATTAGTTCAGCTAAATGTCAATCCTTTCTTAATTCGGTGGTACTATTATTTTTTATCGAATAGGCCACAGCAGGTTAAGTTTAACTCAGCTCTGTCTGACCTGGCTGTATGCAGCACTGGTGCCCCCCAGGGGTGTGTTAGTTCACCTTTTCTGTTCACGTTGTATACCAACGACTGTGTCAGTTCTGAGCCAAATCAATTCACAATAAAATTTTCTGATGACACTGTCATACTTAGCCTGCTCACCAAACATACTAATTCGAGTGTTCATCAACTTGCGGTTGACAAGTTTGTCAACTGGTGTGATGCCCACTCGCTGCTCATTAATACAACTAAAACTGTTGAGATGTTGCTGGATCCTAGATCAATGGGAGACCAGAGCCCTGTGGCCGTCCACGGCCAGGACATTGTGCAGGTTAAAACATTTAGGTACCTTGGTGTCCGTGTTGACAGCGATTTGAGCTGGGGCACACAGGTGGCCAATGTTTGTGCCAAAATTCACCAACGTCTCCATTTCCTACGTAGGCTCAGAGTATTTGGAGTTTGCAAAAATATTATGCTAATTTTTAATAGAGCAGCAATTGAGTCAATACTCCGCTATGGTATCACCAGCTGGTTTGGTAATTTAACTGTTAAATCTAGAGCTGAAATCTCAAGCCTTGTCAAAACTGCTGGCAAGATTATGGGAATAACACCCCCCCTAAATCCACAGGACCTTTTTGAGCAGGCGACGATCAGACAGGCAAATGCCATTTTAACAGATAGTTCTCATGTGCTGAATAGTGAATATACTCTCCTGAACTCTGGAAGGAGATATAGGCTTCCCTTGTGCAGGCACAATCGATACAAACATTCCTTTGTGCCTGTATCAACCAAGCTTCTCAACAGCAGGAAATGATTGCGATGTCTCTGTATATGCATACGAACATAGGCTATGTGTATATGGAAATGAATGTATTATGAGTCAAACTATGGACATATGTGAGTGAATTGATTAATGTATGCTTGAGGTTATGTGATGCTGATATGAATGTATATTTATGATTACAGTTAGAGTAGCGGTGTGGATGCATGTGAATGACGTTCATGTCGGCTTGCTGCATGTGCAGGATTGTCCAGTGGTCTGTTTACTCCACCAGTTTTCTAACTTGATGTTCTTTTTGTACTGTATGTGTTTTTATGTATGCAACATGTTCCCTGTCTCCACGACAAATTTCTCCCTGGTGGAGACTAATAAACTAACCTAACCTAACCTAACCTAACTTACGCATTTTTGAGACATTCTTGTCGAAGATCCGCACAGATCCACAAGCAAATAGCTCGTGATTCGCAAGTGGCCTGCCCCTCCTCACAAGTAGGTGGCAGTGTTGTTGTATGCATACAAATATTCCTTCCACAAACACAAATTTAGGATTTGTAACTTGTGTGTTGGTTTTTACAAATAAATGTGTATTCGTAAAAAAAAAAAGGCATTCGTAAAACTGAAAATTCTGCTCGTGAAGTGTGATTCAGCATTTGTGGATCATTACTCACGCACACGCATCTCTTTCCTCACTTACGCATTTTTGAGACATTCTTGTCGAAGATCCGCACAGATCCACAAGCAAATAGCTCGTGATTCACAAATGGCCCGCCCTCCTCAACCAGTAGGTGGCAGTGTTGTTCTATGCATTGATGTAGCTATGGTTTGCATTCTGCTTAAGCGGACTTTCGATTTCGCTGTAAAACCATGGCTGAAGATGGAGCAACCCGGTATCACGCCAAAGCGTGAAATAGATACGTTGGTCCACCTCGCAAAGCGTGTACGTGTAACGTCTTGCCTGATCAAAGCGTGAAGAGTACACGCTTTCTTCCGCCCATCTAAATGAATGGAGGAATAGCACCAACAGGGGGCGAGACATTCTCCCAACATTTGGTGAAATGTTTACGTAGTCTTTATTATCTGACGGGGAAATGCAATATTTTAGGGCAGATTCACTAAACGTGTTTCTAATAACATTTCTAGCGAAAAATATACTTTTAACTTGCATAATCTTCAGTCAGTGAATGTGTCTGATCTTTAGTTTGATAATTGATTTATTTTTTTCGGTCTCGCTAAGGATGTTTCAACGACGTCAGGTTCCCTCAGTGCAAACCATAGCTACATCAATGCATAGAACAACACTGCCACCTACTGGTTGAGGAGGGCGGGCCATTTGTGAATCACGAGCTATTTGCTTGTGGATCTGTGCGGATCTTCGACAAGAATGTCTCAAAAATGCGTAAGTGAGGAAAGAGATGCGTGTGCGTGAGTAATGATCCACAAATGCTGAATCACACTTCACGAGCAGAATTTTCAGTTTTACGAATGCCTTTTTTTTTTTACGAATACACATTTATTTGTAAAAACCAACACACAAGTTACAAATCCTAAATTTGTGTTTGTGGAAGGAATATTTGTATGCATACAACAACACTGCCACCTACTTGTGAGGAGGGGCAGGCCACTTGCGAATCACGAGCTATTTGCTTGTGGATCTGTGCGGATCTTCGACAAGAATGTCTCAAAAATGCGTAAGTGAGGAAAGAGATGCGCGTGCGTGAGTAGTGATCCACAAATGCTGAGTCATACTTCACGAGCAGAATTTTCAGTTTTGCAAATGGCTTTTTGTTTTTACAAATGGAAAATTGTGTATTTACAAAAACACAATATATTTACAAGTATGTAAAAACCAAAATACAAGTTACAAATTATAAATTTGTATTTGTGGATAGCAAACCACGTGTGCAAATCAAAAATATTTGTAGATCACCATCTGTGCGTTTACAGATATTAATGAGACAAATTTAAGCCCATAGTCTTTCGACCGACGTCGTTTCGACGTCTCATAGACGACATCAATCCACGCCGTCTCGACGTTGTATAGACGACATTTCAACCTACATGAAATTTACTTTTAAGCCAATACACTAAATTATACACTTAATTATGAAAAAAGTAGTAGTATTAAGCTACATTTCAGTTACCTTGTAGTGTGCCCCAATTTACGGTTTTCAGTATAGCTACCCACTGAACCTACAAGCAGTTCTTGTGCTGCATGTAGATAATTGAACATTTCTCAATCTGTTGTAAACATATTAACGACCAATTCCAGCCAACATTACCTCAAACCGTGTCGTCAACAAGTCCAATAGACGTCGAGTCGCAACGTGACTTTATTTCGACCCTTTGCCGACATGAGACATGATATAACCAAATGTAGCCTAGAGCATTTGGTCACATCAAAAGGATAGCAATATTTGGCTAGATAGATCCATCTATAATATTTTGTTTAGTTATGAATACTCTAAATCAAGCATTAATACATGTCCTAATACTCTTAAAAGAAAGACGGATTTCAGGGTATAAAGTGCACTAACAAAACATTTATTATTACCAAAGTAGGCCTACAAGAACAAGGCCTACAAGAACAAGATGAACAAGAACAAGACAAAATGAAAATAAAACTTAGTAAGACAAAACTTCCATGCCCCCAGTCCTTGCTGGCGCATGTTTAAGATGCAGACCCATGGCTGCTTCGATCTCCGTGTCTGTGGCCTTACAGTTCCATCTCTTAACAGCAGCTGGAAAGAAGTCACAACAAAAAGTTAATATTCATCTTTACAGAGCACCTCTTCTGATGTTGCAATTTTGGTCTGTCAACCCCCGAAAGAAAGATTTCCTGCCTATAATCTTGTGCATGAAAACACCAGTACAAGGATGGGGGATAGTAAGAAGTTTGACAATATTTGAAAATAGAAAAGTGTTTGTCAATGAGCCCCACATAGAACTTAATAAATTCCATTTGAACTATAACATACGATGACAAGTCTAAGTACATACAGGCTTTACTTTGAAATCTATGTAATTAACTGTTTAGAGCATAATCAGCTGAAATATAAAAACAATCATTTCTCAATAGAATTGTCTGCAATAATGAAGATATTTGTGGAAGCTTCTTTCTACAGATGCACACAGACGGTTCTCTAACCCACACTTTAGACCGGAGCTGCTGTTTACTAATAACTTGTGATATAATAACAACAATGGAGCAACTCAGGAGTGGCATTATGAAGCAGTCTCAGATAGATGGAGGCAAAAGAAACCTAATTTTAGTAATGTTAATCTTTGCTGTCTTACCCAAGATCAACTCAAACAGCTTTGTTCGCCGAAAGGAGCGTTTGTCACGCTGTCCCCCTCCAAGCATGTTGAAGATTGACATGACTCTGTTGGACATGAGCCTGTAAGACACATTTGGTCAGTATGCTGTATGTTATATCCCTAAAAATGCAATGCATCAAAAAGGTGTTCTGTTTACATCATTGAATCAGTGACAATAACTGAATATAAAAAGTGTGTAATATATACATAACATTTTAAAGACGTGTAGCTTAAATTCTTTATAATTTTAGCCAAATTTCCACATATTCCCTTTACCTTTATTACCTACTGTAATTCAATTGATACGGCACACTAAATCATATTTATTTAAATAATTCAAATTACACATACCTGTTCATGTTCACTGTTCACTTCGCAGTGCAATCCTTGATGCTGCTTCCCCCAACTTTGGACAACAAGGTTATCTGTAATGGCAGAACAAGAATGTCATCCTCTGGCAGTGAACTGAATATCTTTGGGTTGTGGATAAAACAAGACATTCTAGGACGTCATCTTGGACTTTGGGAAACACTGATAAACATTTTTCACCATTTTCTGACAATTTATAGACCAAACAACTCATTGATAAAATAATCAACAATAAAAATAATCGTTAGTATCAGCACTTATTTCAACTTGCCATTGTCACTCGTGTCTCCCGATTTTGAAGGCTTTCCTCAAATTCCAGAACCTCCTGTTCTGTTTTGAGTTGCTGAATTGTGCATAGAGTGTGTGTCCCCAGTGAGGCTTCTATGCGCTGCAGCTGGTCCTTCACTTGGATAAACATCGTCATCACCTTCCTCTGGAATTCTGAAATGTTATAAGACGTTAACAACTACTCAGCCAGAGCAAAGCTTTTGAGATATTATTCCAACATGAGTAATGACACAGCAACATAAAGATTGTCTTACTTTCTGCTGACATTGGGTATGGGTTGCTTCTCAGATTTGCTGTGGGTCACAGGCAAAGTACAATTACCAAAACATTGTAATACTACAAGACCCACATTGCAGGAACAATAACTTTATACAGCACATAAGTGGATATGTAAAATAAAAATAAATCCAAATTACAATGAAATGGCAGCAGAATTGCAACAAGGGAGAAGTTTCACCTACTTTTCTTCCCCTTCAATGCAGACACTGGGGTTGAAGTACGTCTATGAAATTGGCTCGCACCACCTGAAACAAAAAGGACAGATTGTAGATATACCAAGGCAAGACAAGAACTAACATAACATCTTGACCTTCCCTTACAAATCAGTAATACATTCACACCCAGAGCAATCATCCAAAATACCTTAACTGCGATTGACATTGACAGTGTTGTTAGTTAGTGTTGTGCTTCAAACAAAAGAACTCTACTGGTATGACAGCTGCATACATGTATGATGTTTTGTTAAAACAGTCTGACTTGGATCCCTTTACAATTGAGTGCAGCTTGAGATTTGAAAACATTCATGCTTCTTAAAGTTGAAGGAGCTAAAATAGCACTTACGTCTCGGTGTCCCCTTCTTGGACTCTCGAAGGTGGACCCATCGCTAACACATTGGGGGAGGCAATGCTCAAATCTTGGAAAAGAAATTACTAATTAGTACACGACCGAAAATTATAATATTTGGAAGACACCAACATATTTGTAGAGCTACGAGTGTGTTATCTAAGCTGTATTTCCGATGACAAACTTTACAAACATTAGCCTATGAAGCAGCTCTGTGGTGTACTCAGAATTCACAGCCATAACCATTTCCTCACTTGAGTAGCTTGTAAAAGTGAAAGTAAAAGTGGGTCACAAACCAAACTTATTTCAAAAGTCCATTACTAACTGCAATTCGGCCATTATGAGAAGTCACGTGTGGGAGTGGAACTGCCCTGGCTCAAATCAAATTCTCCTTGAGTTGGGCTCCCTATAACAAATCACAGCAGGTTAAAAGACAAAAATCACACAAGTAAATGCTCCAGCTTTATAATGAAAGATCACATGAACTACTTCTCAAGCTCTGATGTCGGGTGTGCGCATGTCTTCCTGGCATTGACGCAGATTAGAATAATCATAACAGATCTGCTGTCACAGAAAAATAAATAACCTAGCAACATTAGGTTAGCAAGTGCACTTCCTATACTGAAAAGTAATTACGTATTGGGGTCTCCACTGCAACACTCTTCCATGGTGAGCCAATCACAGGCGAAGGAGTCTGGAGTCTTGGTGACCCTGACAAAACATGCATACCATACACTGAATACTGCAGTTAGAGAAATATGTCATTCAACAAATACCAATAAAAATCATTAAATGATATGGATATGGCAGTAAAGAAAATATGGTTACTTCTTAAGGTGACTCTCCCACGAGTAGGTGGTGATGCAAGGGTCCTCTTATCTTCAAGGCGTGGGGACCGCCTTACAAGCTCTGACAACAAAACAGGTCAAATAAAGTACTACATCAAGCCTAAAAACAATAACAAATCCAGCACAATAAGGTTGTGCACATCTTTAGCAAAGACGATTTATGTGCTAGAGCCTCCGCTGCTGTAAAGGTAGCAGTTGGTCTTTGAAACGGATGACCAATCTGAAAAGAAGTCTGAAGAAGGAGTCTGGAGGCTTGGGAACCTGTGGCTATACATCATTTTAAATTAATAAATGCAACACTGGCCTTAATTGGGGAATGTTCAAACCTGGATGTAAACTGTCAAACATTGTGACGGCAGCATTAAGATTTAACAATAAAATTGCACTTACCTTGAAGGTTGTATATGCTAGTAGCAATTCCCGAAGTACCTGTACTGCTTGTATGTTGCATTTGACTCTTACTATCTGCATACATGAAAACAAACAATTTCAAATAAATAAAGGATGACTATATAGAACTGCAACACGGTTCCTGCCAAGTTCATTTTTGCACAATCATCAAAAAAATATTTTACGTGTGCGATCCTTTACTGCGGTGCAGCTAGCAGTTGGGGTTTCGGATGATGTGGCGGTCTGAATTGAAGGTCTCTGGAAGCCTCGGGAACCTGTGGCTATACATAATTTTAAAATCTTTTATACAACACTGGCCTTAATTGGGGAATGTTCAAATCTGGATATCAAACATTGTGACGGCAGCATTAAGATTTAACAATAAAATTGCACTTACCTTGAAGGTTGTATTTGCTAGGGGCAATTCCCAAAGTACCTGTACTGCTTGTGTGTTGCATTTGACTCTTACTATCTGCATACATGAAAACAAACAATTTCAAATAAATAAAGGATGACTACATAGAACTGCAACACGGTTCCTGCCAAGTTCACTTTTGCACAATCATCAAAAAAATATTTTACGTGTGCGATCCTTTACTGCGGTGCAGCTGGCAGTTGGGGTTTTGGATGATGTGGCGGTCTGAAATGAAGGTCTCTGGAGCCCTTGGGAACCTATAGATATAAATTATCTTTACTTTATGAATGTTGTTGTGCGATGACGCTACCGTAACACACATCACTAGTGAGCTCAAGCCAAAAACAAACAAGCAAAATTTGCCTTTTAGAGTATCTTTGACCTGGAATACACAATGTGAATTAGCACACCTTGTAACACAATACATTTTGGTGAAATGTAGATCCTATACTGCATTCCAATTAAAATCCCATCACAATAAATAATATCTTCAGTCTGCCAACTTGCGTAAAAAGAATATTGAGAATGAATGCAAATATATACAGAGTTTAGTTTGGTGTGTAGGCACTGATCCTGTCAGTCCCTGCAGCACACACCTGTCTAGCCTAAGAGAGCAGGGAGTGACAATAGGGACCCCCCCCCCCCCCCCCGGAAACCTTAATCAGAGCCTACAGGTGGATGCTGGGGTGGAGGGGGGTGAGATGATGTGTGGTAAGCAGCAGAAATACTGTGCAGCAGTAACCATCAGTAACTATCCGTCTGAGCAGTGTAGCGGCAACATGGCAATGTGAAAGTGCGTTAGCAGGTACGGGAAGCTTAAATAGATCTTGCCTGCCTTGTTGAGAGGGGGGCACTTGATAAGTTGTGTAGGAGTAGTGTGTGTATCACTTGCATGCAACGTGACTCGAGTTGTCTGCCTGAAGTGCATTTGAAGGCTTTGCTTCGCTTTCTTATTTGAGTCTACCGAAGCTAAACATTAACTTAACCTTAACAATGCTCTCCATGTCCACCCACATTAAACTTTTACCTGCCATGTCGGTCACCTTCCGCTTAAATTTCTTCGGTGGTTGTGGTAACGGCTTTAGAGTTTTTTTCTCTGTGTGGAAGAAGATATATTTTCTCATATACATACATAGGCATCTGAACAAATGTTAAGAGTTGGAAGTAAGATGTTACTTATGCCATGTATAAAGTATAACAGGGGGGTTGGGGGGGTTCCACTTTAATGCTTACCAGAAACTGTTGGGGATTCTGGAGAAGGCATATCTGCATGTATCACAGCATGAGCATTTTTGAATTAGCATTAAACATGGGTCATACACTATTAAAAGACATGACAAGCATCCCTACTCCGTCATCAACAACAAGTGAAAAGCAATACTACAAATACCAAAAACTCACCTTGAACGAAGTCTTCAAAAAGACGTTTCTTTCGGATTCTTTTGGGCTTCTCCTCTTCAGGTTCCTCAAATAGAAGTTGAGTATTCACCTCGATTTCTGCAGAATCTGTGGAAAAATATATTTCATCAGACCGTTTGAGGCAAGCACAGGAGAGTTAACCTCCCTAAAACATAACACAGCAACCAAAAGAAAAAAACGACTCAAAAGATAAATAAATATAATTAAAGGGGTGATGAGGGACTTGAGATGTGATGTGTTATGTAACATTTCTTCACTTGTGTGCCAGGCAACTCTTGAGTACAAGAGTCCAGGAGTACCTTGATGTAGAAACAATGTCCTTACCCTTATCTTTTTTATATTTGATGAGGGGAAAAGCATTCCAGCCATCATCAGGTTCAAGTTTCCTATTGAGGGCAGTGGTGGCACCACACTTGGGCCATCTCAATGTTCGTTTTTCTTCATCAATCCAGGTAATTGGCACCGCACCTTGTTGTGTGACACCTTTTGCTATCCACGTGGCTTGGACAAATTCCATGACAGCCTAAACAAAAATATAAATAGCATTGACAGACAAAGTGTGAGTATACAGACAACATATGCCATACGAGTCAAGTAAGCTGTTAATCAACGTCAGCAATCCATGCTTGCACAACAATAGACAAGGACATGCGAAAAATGACTGTGCTCCACCACATCATCAGTGCCAGTATCCCAACAATTATTATTAAAGTCACCAAACCAATTCACCTACTGAGGCATTCCACTAATTAAATATACTCATTAGGGAAAGCCCACAAGCTACCTAGTGGTACAGAAAGGGTTAGTGAAAGATCAAAGAGAAAAATAAAAATTACAGAAATAATGGGGATAATTCATTAACACAGAAAACATGCTAGGGTTAGGTAAGCATCGGTCAGATGCTTTATTAACGACGGTGTGACATTTAACATACCACCAAATGCAAACTTTATTTCTCCACTGCATGCAGTAGAGGGAAGATGGCAAACCCATCCTGATAGGGAAGGCAAACCGCTTTCCTGTCCAGATCTTCAATCCTCATGAGTTTCCGCTTAGCTCTTTCAAAGCTCCCCACATAAACAATGTTAAAGAGTTTAGAACTGCAGGGATCCTGGAAGAGATCAGCCGTGTCATCTGGGCTGAGAACGTCAACCACTGCTGTTCCATCCCCTCTTTTCTCATTGATGAAGGCAAAGTCCTCGTTCCGAAGCAGAAAGCATCTGTCTTGTGGTTTAGCAGAAATGACACGAGTATGTCTTCGCCGTTTATGCAGTTGATGGGTCTCTGCCTTCTCTGCAACCCTTTTTGTGACCTGCACTACAGGGTTGCGGCTGTTGCGAACCATTTTCTTAATGACCTGAAGATGGTTCTCGAAAGGGAAACACGACAGATCATTCAACGAGCACTTGAAGAATCTGACGTCTTCGTGCAAGTGTTTCAAAGAATGAACATTGTACGTGGGGAATATCTGTCCGTACAAGTCAATGCTTGCATCGACAAAGTGAATCAAGAGATCCCTTGCATAATCCAAGTACTCATTTCTCTTCTCTGCGTCACTTTCTAGCAGAATAGACATACTAACTGTTAATGTCAAGAAATGGCTGTAGAGGGGTTGTGGAAGAACACTGCGCAAGACAACTGGCCCTGTGTACAAGAGAAACTGGCGATATTCAGTTGCCTTCCAACGGTCAATTTCATCAAGAGCCTGGGGCTGCCTTGCAAATTCCCCTGGCATTGCTCCCTTAAGGCTAAGCAGCCTTTCTGATAATTCCTCCTGCTGCCTCCGTAGCAGTTTGCACTTTGAGGGTCCTCGAATTAGAAAGACCAGGATGCGTTTCACAACACCAAGGCACACCAGATGCATGTAATCCAGAGGAAACTGATTTACGCACATAATCCCCACATCAAGAAGAGGAGATGGCGTTTTCTGATGGATCGCATACTTCAATTGGCTGAACATTTCATCCGTTCTGCTGGGACTGACATCTGTAGAGGTGTAAACCATCCTACTCTCTATGCGTGTTGCTGTAGCTTCACATCTCTCACAACCTTGGCTTGCGTTGTGGCCTTTAATGCACTTGAGAAAAGCTCTAGCTGGTGCATCACAGATAAATGCCCTAATGCTCACTTTGTGAACTACGTTCTGGTGTTCAACTCCTTTTTCCAGCAAACCAGCTAAATCCTCGAGCAAGGCTTGTACGTAGTCAGTTAGTGGTTCGGGTTTGCCCTTTCCGAAATACAGCGCCACAATAAATGGATCTGCACCATTACAAGTGGCCAAGATGGGCCAAAAATGATTTTTGCTGGACTTGAAAACAGGAACCCCATCAACGTTGAACGTCAATTCTATGTCTCCTGTGAAAGTTGCATTTTTGGTAAGATAGTCAAGAATGCCTGACTCAAGACCGTAATATGCATACTGCCCATTGCACTTGAACTGGCATTCTACATCTTTGGGAGTTTGGAGAAGTGTCCGGGCGTCTTTGGGAAGACGGTGGCCATGTTTTCTCAGAATAGTCAACAAACCATTAACAGCTGTTAGAGTTTGATTGTTGGATGTTGCCCATTGAGCCAAATCTCCAGCTAGAGTTCCAGTCTCAATATCTAAATCGTCTGTCTCAAAATGATCTACATCAGACTGACTCGAATCAACGACATCATGCTCAAAGTCCAATGTTTGCTCTTCGTCAGAATCGGAATGACTGCATGTAGCCATCAATTGTTCATCAGTTGAAGTACCAGGGAGTTCTGAATCATCTGACAACCCTTGCTGTACCAGGGACAGTTCTCCCTGCTGTGAAGTGGTTGCTTCCAGTGACTCCTCAGAGTCGTGCAAGGAGGTACATTCCTGTGCAGCATTATCTTCCGCAGCATCATCTTCTGCATCACTGTCTTGTGCTTCATCATTTGCTCTCGACTTCAGTCTTCTCCAGTCACGCAAGTAGTTTGAAGCCATTGTGCTATGTTATAAAACAAAGCTGCAACGCTACGCCAAAACAAAAGATGATACAAAAGATACAAGTTTATACTGGTGCCATCAGTGTCTTTCATCAGTAGCTTCCATGGTCTTCCTGGTTGGAGACTGTGCTTTACATGTAGCATAGCCTATTATCCATGTTTATAATATTTTTTTATGATAAACAGTTGCATATTTAAATCCGAATTAACACATTGAATACTACCTTTAATAGCAGACATTTAAAAAATATTTAATGAATAAACTGTATAGACCCATTTGTAAAATGTGTTTCATAATTGCAAATCTCACATTTTAACATTTTCACATTTTATTTAAACATCAACTTAAATATTCAAAACAGTAAGCAGACTATTTAATTACATTTGTATGAATATAAACTATATCTGTTAAATCCTGATAATGCACCTTCCTGTGATTTATTGTAAAAGGTGTAGGGCATGCGCCTTCTAGCCCCCCAGCCTAAACAGCAACTGTCTGCTACATCAAGTCCATTTAGCTAGCAACATCAGTAGCTATCACCCCTCCCTCTTTGAATAATGACGAATAAATAGAGAAGAATCGGTCCTCACATTAACCACATTCACAGGACTAATGCACGAGAAAAGTGCTTTCCCACCCGACTATGCACGTCTTTTATTTTCAAGAACACACAGCTAACGTTAGCCCCGAAACGGGATGCTGCTACCCCCCAGCAGGCCGCTTTGGGGCTCCAAAGCGGGCCGTTTTTGAGCTAAGCTAATGTTAGCATGCTAGCTTTCCCTTCCCCGTTCGTATGTAACGTTACAAATACGAAAACAAGCTATCCATGAGAATATGCCATGTAGACTTAAACAGTTAAGCATGCAAATGAAAAAAGGATAATGTCTTTACAAATACATTTTCATTTTAAATAAGAGTGTATTTTCGGAACTCACCTGGAACTTCGACGCTTGCCTTGACTGCGAACAAATCACCTGGTGCGCAGTGTGACGACTGTGTGCACGCGTTAGAGGACAAAGTGATAATTTGTTGTTGGGATTACGTGTTGGTGCGCAAGGAAAAATAGTTCCTAAATGGAACTTGAGTAAATGCTGGAATAAAACATTTTAGCACCAATATTGGCCATATACATGATAGCATATTGCGTTTGGATTAATAACACTTTTTAATAACATAATTAATGTGTAAACATTACCGTTCACACTAATGTTACAAAGTTACATCGTTGTTAAGTTAAATAGCGATATAAACAGTGTTTATTCAGTTACACCACTGTCAAACAAGCTTTAATCAAAAACAACATTTCCGTACGCATATATGTTTTCATGTCGCCAAATGGTCGAAATAAAGTCACGTTGTGACTTTATTATTTCCTCTAATGATTATGTTTTCATGTCGAAATGAAGTCACGTCGTGACTCAACGTCGACTGGACTTGTTCGCTTCGACGCAGGTCGAGAAAATGTTTGCTGGGTAGGGCCTAAGTGTATGAGAAGGAAATCGAGTCAGTCGACCTGCGATAAGCAGCTGATTCTGAACGAACTCGTCTTCGAGATGGATGTGTTCTAACGCATTTTTAATCAAAAAAAAATTCTGACCATTTAATTTTCGAAATTTTAGGTGAAGCCGAGCTTCCCTTGCAGTCGAGAAGTCGCCACTACGAAAGAATGCAATGCAACTAGCAGGATCTAAACAAACTAAGCTCCAGCGAATTACTAAAATGCAGAAGTAGTGGAGAATGGCGAAACACAGCAACTCTAGCCTACTCTCAACCAAAATAAAAATAATCGCCGCCCGGTGCAGCAGTGTGAACTGCCCGGTTTTTAGAACGTCTCAGCCCGTCTCGTCGCAAGGAGTCGCAAGGAGTTGCGAGTTGCAAGCAGTTGCGTCGCAAATCTTTGGTCTGAATTGGCACATTGAACTGGCACATTGCTACCTGGTCTGTGGGAAACACTGAAGTAGGCCTACGTAATTTTTTCATTTCATTGACAAACAATTCAATTATGGTCATACTCTTGTTTGCTAGCGGCTACGATTTCAGTACTATTGAAGATCTTCGCTCCTTCTCAACTCAGTGGTAATATTTTTTTCACAAAATACAACCAATAGTACGTTAATGTTAAATCTTACTTGTGAAAAGTAATCCCCTGATTCCTATTTTCGACGGTCCGCTCATTTGAGCAGGAACACCAGTCCGGCATCCTTGTTCTCTTCTGTAGACGCGACCTGTCAGCTGTCAGCTCAGGCTGCTCATCACCACTCCAAGACGGCGGCCGAATTTCTCGCGTCACAGCAGCCAATGCTGCGTCTACTTATAAGATGTCTATGGCGGTGTACAGGTAACAATGGCTTCCCCGCGTAAACGCACTGCAGGTGAACCCTGGTGGCGCGGCGCGGCACCGCGGCTCCTCAGTCCTGCTGCTCCACACTGAAGCGGCTCCTCCTGCCGCGGCCCCTGGACGCTCCGTGGGGGAGGGGGGCGGCCCCTCCAGCCTCCTCCATCAGGAGGTCCTCCAGGACCCCCAGACCCAGCAGGTCCAGGGAGAACACGGGCGGGGCTCCCCGGGGGTCCTCCAGCTCCGCAAAGCTCAAGGGCTCCAGGTCGGGAGGCGTGGTCACCATGGAGACCAGGGGCGGGTTCAACATGGCCGCCATAGCAGAGGCGGATGAGGCGAAGCTGGGGTGAAGGGAGGAGGTGCTGGAGCCGCTGGAGAGAGAGGACAGGCTGCCTGAACGGAGCTCCAGCTCCTGAGAACCAACAAGGAAACAGGTGTGACCTGGGTACCAGGTGTGTGACCTGGGTACCAGGTGTGTGACCTGTATGTACCAGCTGTGTGACCTGGGTGTGTACCAGGAGTGGTACCTGGGGGCGTGTACCAGGTGTGTGACCTGGGTGTGTACCAGGTGTGGTACCTGGACCCGTTGCTCCAGGGCTCTGTCGCTGGTCTCCAGGGTCCTCTGTCGGACCTCCAGGTCTCTGGTTCTCTGCTGCTCCTTCTGCAGCCGGCGGATGTAATCCACCAACGCCTTCAGGACGGTCCCCTTGTTCCAGCACAGCTCCCTAAACACCATCAACACCCCCCAGTATAACTCCATCAACACCACCCAGTATAACCATCAACACCACCCAGTAGAACACCATCAACACCACCCAGTATAACACCATCAACACCACCCAGTATAACCATCAACACCACCCAGTAGAACACCATCAACACCACCCAGTAGAACACCATCAACACCACCCAGTATAACACCATCAACACCACCCAGTAGAACACCATCAACCCCACCCAGTATAACACCATCAACACCACCCAGTAGAACACCATCAACACCACCCAGTATAACACCATCAACACCACCCAGTAGAACACCATCAACACCACCCAGTAGAACACCATCAACACCACCCAGTATAACACCATAAACACCACCCAGTATAACACCATCAACACCACCCAGTATAACACCATCAACACCACCCAGTAGAACACCATCAACACCACCCAGTATAACACCATCAACACCACCCAGTATAACACCATCAACACCACCCAGTAGAACACCATCAACACCACCCAGTAGAACACCATCAACCCCACCCAGTAGAACACCATCAACACCACCCAGTAGAACACCATCAACACCCCCCAGTATAACACCATCATCACCACCAAGTTTAATACCATCAACCCCACCCAGTATAACTCCATCAAAACCACCAACCACACCACCTAGATTGTTACACCATCAACACCACCACCAGGACCATCCACACCAGCCACAGTACTGTAAACAGCATCCACAGCATAACATCAACACCATCCAAAGTGTAATACCATCAACACCACACACAACACTGTAAACACCACTGCACAAAACCCTCAACAGAAGGGGGTGAGTCGAGGGGCCACAGTGAGTCGAGGGGCCACAGTGAGGAGGAGGGGCCACAGTGAGTCGAGGGGCCACAGTGAGTCGAGGGGCCACAGTGAAGAGGAGGGCCCACACTGTGGAGGAGGGGCCACAGTGAGTCGAGGGGCCACAGTGAGGAGGAGGAGCCACAGTGAGGAGGAGGGGCCACAGTGAAGAGGAGGGCCCACACTGTGGAGGAGGGGCCACAGTGAGTCGAGGGGCCACAGTGAGGAGGAGGGGCCACAATGCAGAGGAGGGCCCACACTGTGGAGGAGGGGCCACAGTGAGTCTAGGGGCCACAATGCGGAGGAGGGCCCACACTGTGGAGGAGGGGCCACAGTGAGTCTAGGGGCCACAGTGAGTCGAGGGGCCACAGTGAGTCTAGGGGCCACAGTGAGGAGGAGGGCCCACACTGTGGAGGAGGGGCCACAGTGAGTCGAGGGGCCACAGTGAAGAGGAGGGCCCACACTGTGGAGGAGGGGCCACAGTGAGTCTAGGGGCCACAGTGAAGAGGAGGGCCCACACTGTGGAGGAGGGGCCACAGTGAGTCTAGGGGCCACAGTTAGTCGAGGGGCCACAGTGAGTCTAGGGGCCACAGTGAAGAGGAGGGCCCACACTGTGGAGGAGTGGCCACAGTGAGTCTAGGGGCCACAGTGAGGAGGAGGGCCCACACTGTGGAGGAGGGGCCACAGTGAGTCTAGGGGCCACAGTGAGGAGGAGGGCCCACACTGTGGAGGAGGGGCCACAGTGAGTCTAGGGGCCACAGTGAGTCGAGGGGCCACAGTGAGTCTAGGGGCCACAGTGAGTCGAGGGGCCACAGTGAGTCGAGGGGCCACAGTGAGGAGGAGGGGCCACAGTGAGTCTAGGGGCCACAGTGAAGAGGAGGGCCCACACTGTGGAGGAGGGGCCACAGTGAGTCTAGGGGCCACAATGCGGAGGAGGGCCCACACTGTGGAGAAGGGGCCACAGTGAGTCTAGGGGCCACAGTGAGTCGAGGGGCCACAGTGAAGAGGAGAGCCCACACTGTGGAGGAGCGGCCACAGTGAGTCTAGGGGCCACAGTGAAGAGGAGGGCCCACACTGTGGAGGAGGGGCCACAGTGAGTCTAGGGGCCACAGTGAGTCTAGGGGCCACATTGAGTCGAGGGGCCACAGTGAAGAGGAGAACCCACACTGTGGAGGAGGGGCCACAGTGAGTCGAGGGGCCACAATGCAGAGGAGGGGCCACAGTGAGTCGAGGGGCCACAGTGAGTCTAGGGGCCACAGTGAAGAGTAGGGCCCACACTGTGGAGGAGGGGCCACAGTGAGTCTAGGGGCCACAGTGAGTCGAGGGGCCACAGTGAGTCTAGGGGCCACAGTGAGTCGAGGGGCCACACTGTGGAGGAGGGGCCACAGTGAGTCGAGGGGCCACAGTGAGGAGGAGGGGCCACAGTGTGGAGGAGGGGCCACAGTGAGTCTAGGGGCCACAATGCGGAGGAGGGGCCACAGTGAGTCGAGGGGCCACAGAGAGGAGGAGGGCCCACACTGTGGAGGAGGGGCCACAGTGAAGAGGAGGGCCCACACTGTGGAGGAGGGGCCACAGTGAGTCTAGGGGCCCACACTGTGGAGGAGGGGCCACAGTGAGTCTAGGGGCCACAGTGAGGAGGAGGGGCCACAGTGAGTCGAGGGGCCACGGTGAGTCTAGGGGCCACAGTGAAGAGGAGGGCCCACACTGTGGAGGAGGGGCCACAGTGAAGAGGAGGGCCCACACTGTGGAGGAGGGGCCACAGTGAGTCTAGGGGCCCACACTGTGGAGGAGGGGCCACAGTGAGTCTAGGGGCCACAGTGAGTCTAGGGGCCACAGTGAGTCGAGGGGCCACAGTGAGTCTAGGGGCCACAGTGAAGAGGAGAGCCCACACTGTGGAGGAGGGGCCACAGTGAGTCTAGGGGCCACAATGCAGAGGAGGGGCCACAGTGAGTCGAGGGGCCACAGTGAGTCTAGGGGCCACAATGCAGAGGAGGGGCCACAGTGAGTCGAGGGGCCACAGTGAAGAGGAGGTCCCACACTGTGGAGGAGGGGCCACAGTGAGTCGAGGGGCCACAGTGAGGAGGAGGGGCCACAGTGAGTCGAGGGGCCACAGTGAGTCGAGGGGCCACGGTGAGTCTAGGGGCCACAGTGAAGAGGAGAGCCCACACTGTGGAGGAGGGGCCACAGTGAGTCTAGGGGCCACAATGCAGAGGAGGGGCCACAGTGAGTCGAGGGGCCACAGTGAGGAGGAGGGGCCACAGTGAGTCTAGGGGCCACAGTGAAGAGGAGGGCCCACACTGTGGAGGAGGGGCCACAGTGAGTCTAGGGGCCACAGTGAGGAGGAGGGCCCACACTGTGGAGGAGGGGCCACAGTGAGTCGAGGGGCCGTCGATTTCTTCTTCTGGAGTAAGGACCTCAACCTTTGGGAGGGAAAGCACAACGGTGTCAGAACAGTACAGCTTTTTACCAGAACTGTCATTCAGTTCACATCAACGTTTAACTGTCAGACATACCACAAATAATTCCAGTTTTCACCCAATCACTAAATTGTGCGGCAATAAGTGTGTTTACATACACACCTACATACATGCATGAATCCACACCCAAACACAAACAGGTGTTGATTTCAGGGGGACTCAGGGGATACGGTAGCCTGGCTCCGCACGCCCACCTACTTCCGCCCAAATTTCATTTTCCCTTCAGTAGTCAGTCTGGGGCTGGGGCTTGTTAGTGGGATTTTGCCCGAACAAATTTCTGTGTGACCAATCAGCGAACAGAGGAAGTGGCTGAGATCGATGACGTCGAAGTAGCGACGTATTGTCAATGACAAGACCCAGCCTCGACAGTTGACTGAAAACATTATCTCTGTCCTTACTATAGAATATTAATGTAGAATTTGTAATTGTTCCTTGAACTCTAAAATTAGATGAACAAAACCTGCAGCTATCGTTGACAGACATCTTCACGCTTCATCTTGTTTTGTTTGTGTACACAGCCTGCGCATGCGCGCAACGTAGTTTTTGGCCGGTCCCGGCGTATGACATACGTCATGACCAAACGCTATTGCGATTGGTTATGGCAGATCCAGAGTGGCACTGGGCAGATCCAATAGTTTTAAACTTCAACAGACACCCGCCTCCAAGTGAGTGAACGTTTGCCAATTACAGCAGTTCCAGACCTTCTGTACAAATGAAATGAAGTACGATGGTCTGGTAGCACCAGGCTAGAGATACGGTCCTTTGTAGGAACTTTTTAGAACACATGCATTTGTCCCCCCAAATATAAACATAAAAAGTAGGGGACTTTTATTTTCTAAACCCATTATTATGTCACTCGCAAGAACCGACAGCAATAGTTTTTTTGAACCCTCCAAAAACACATAATTTCCCAAACGAGGGGCACAAAAGAGGACATTAGAGTAAATCATGCCTCTATGTTTGATGACTCAGCAGGGATAATATTAAATGACTAAACGTGATTTTTTCAATTTAGTTTAATTTGGTGAGGGTAAATGGGTAAAAAATGGGTAAAAAAGGTAAAACTAAGGGTAAATGCTGTGTATAATGGATACTCCCATTTTTCGTTTAGTTAGTCAGTTGAACTGCTTGTGACTTATTGGGGGTTTTGAGGAACTATAATTGGGGAGGGCTATATTCTGTTTAAGAAATAACCAAAATGACATATTTTATACCAAATATGTTTTTCCAACATTTGAAGCAATGAGATACATTTTGTTCAGAATCCCGCCACCCCCCAGTATGTATCCATATGCGCTTGTTTACGACCTATGGCCATTATTTCATCTTCTGTAACATGTACACATACTGTATATCCTGTATTTAATACATTATATGAACACAATATCCAGAACTACCCCCGAACATATTTATTCTAGGTTACTGTGATAGGGAACATTAATTAACAAAACGTCAGCACTGTTTGCGTTGCATCATCATCATCATCATCATTTTAATAGTGCGCTTAACTCATTAATTAATTTAAAGATAAATGATTTAGCCGGCTTTTACTCCAAAAGCTCTGCTCCAAAATAACAGCGCACTTTTTATATTGGTATATTGATCTATTTTATATATTTTATATTTTTTTCGTTAACTCGGTTCCGCTGGTTAGGAAATAGACACGTATACTAAGGTGCTCCAGACTATGATTGGTATGATATGCTAGATTATGCCACGCCACAGGAGAAGGTATCCTAATGGCTTATAAAGTGTATAAGGGAATTAAAAAGGCCACTTGACCGGCGAGTTCAAAAAACGAGGGTAAACATCTGGGAAGCTTTTCCCAGGTTTAAAGAGCTAATGAAGGATTACGATTTTCAAAGGGACGCTGAAGTTGCCTGCTTTCTTCTCGACAGTTAAGTCAATGTTACTGTCTAAATTACAAGCTTTTCTTATTGCTTGGTTGTTCGCCTTGTTGGTGGATATCAGCATAGGCTATGTTTGATAGAATATAAGGGTTACATTTCATGCCTACTACCTCCCACCGATCCACTGCCTCTCTATCCTCTCCTTCTCCCTACCCTTAAATCACCTAATGATGATGATCTCTGACAATGCACGCACATGTGCAATGCAACGTCCATTTGAAAAGCGAGCACTATTCGTTTGAATGCAATATATAATTGTACCACTAGATGGGAGTAATTCCTACAGTATCGCTTTAAATATGTAAATGAGTGAAGTGCACTATTAAGGTGATTACTCCTCATCTAGGGTTGTGTTAACGGCACTTTACACACAACTCCTAAACCTGTGTGCAACGTGAACTGTGCTTACATTTAGTTCATTAATGTTCCTCATCACAGCGTCCCACTCCTAACAAAGGCACGTTACAGAAGATGAAATAATTGGCATAGGTCGTAAACAAGGGCATATGGATATTTATAAAACGGGTAGCTTAAATCAAGCGATTTGATTGGTTCCCAACTGTTGTATATTGAGCGTATACCCACAGCTATGACGCCCATTCAGTTTACGGAGTTCAGTATCACTCCGCGCCTAACTTGAACTGTTGTTTATTTATATATAAAAGCAATAGCAATAGCAATAACTTTTTTTTATGATATATTACATTCATAATTGCTTGATCTGGTAAAATTCTAAACTGTTCTACGGGAGAATACACATGTGAAAGCCAAGGAACGCCGGAGAGGCTTAATATAATATAAGAGGCATACTCCGTTATATTGTGAATGGTCACCTGGTGACCAACGCTTGTTTTTCATTTACACAAATAAATACAATTCAACCATGAATTGATTCAGAAAATGCACACCACAATTCAGAGAATGAGGTGTTTGATTCAGGTTCACGACTGTGTCAAAGCGTCTGCTTGGTCCTTGCGTTGGGTTGACGTGGAACCATAGTCAGCCCTTTAAGGCACCTTAAGGGCTGATTATGGTCCCACGTTCACGCAACGCAACTTTCCGTTGAGGCGACGCAGTCGCAAAGGCTGTGATTGGTCCGCTCACTAAAACGCAGAAACGGCACAGAACCATAAAGGTTCACGACTGCGTCGAAGCGTCTGTGGGGTCGTTGCGTTGCGTCGACGTGGAACCATAATCAGCCCTTTACAATTTTTGGGAGGCGCACATCAGGCCCTCGCGGTGGACGTAAGGAGGGTCCGCAAGGACGTAACGTGTCCGTAACCCCCTTGTGATGCGTCAACGTGGAACCATAACCAGTCCTTTAGCAACGCAACGAGCAAACAGCACGGGGAGAGTGAGAGTTATCACCAAACTAAGAACAGCTCTCTCTTAAGGAAAATGCATAATGACAATATTCAGCTGTGTTTAAAATGTATACATATATATATATATATATATATATATATATACACATACACATATATATATATATATATAATGAATGAATACATCATAATGAACCATTAACATTGATATTAGGTTAACCCAACAACACAAAAAAATGAAAATACAATGTATATTTAAATTAACGCATACTTACAGGTTCCACATGAATCTTATTTTCCTCCCTATGACTGCTGCTGGTCTCTGGGGGGGTGAGCGTCCAGCTGTGGTGATGGCACAGAACACAACGCTTTGACCATTCAAGTTCATTTACTTTTTTATGATATATTACATTCTTGCTTGATCCGGTAAAATTCTAAACTGTTCTACATATATACATATATATTGAATATCATCATCAGCTAATAACGGTTATTAGAACGCCCGTACAGCGGAGTGATTATGTCTGTGAAAAGTCCCAGTGCTGTTATACTGTATATCAGCACTATGGAATGTCTCGTTGTCCAATCAAATTGCTCGGTTGGGACCGGTCGGAACTAACTGTTGTATAAATATATATATATACATATATATATATATACATACATACATATATATATATATATATACATACATATATATATATACACACACATATATATATATACATATATATATATATATATACATACATATATATATATATATATATATATACATACATATATATACATATATATACATATATATACACATATATATATATATATATATATACATATATATATATATAGAATATCATCATCATCATGATTCATCATCATGAATCATAATGATCCATTAGCATTGATATTAGGTTAACCCAACAACACAAAAAATGGAAAATACTATGTATATTTAAATTAACTTATACTTACAGGTTCCACATGAATCTTATTTTTTTTGGGCAACATGGTCACGCGGCAAAAGTAATCTTGAATAACTCAACAAACTGCAGAAGTTATCTCAAGAAGATCTCTGACGAAGCTTGGCTCGCGGCGTTTATAGCGACATCTAGTGGCGGCCTTGGTTACACCAAACATTGTAACCAACGTTGTCATGGCTGCGGTCGATCCAATCATTGTTGGCTGCCGGGAACGCTCAATTTGTATCCTTGTCAATATATATATATATATATGAAACCGTATATATATATACATATCCGTATATATATATATATAATATATGTGAAACCGGTTAAACCTGGGCTCCTGTCTCATTCCCGAGTTGGGATTGCCCATGGCAGCGCGTCCGAAAGAAGAATGTAAATCTACGTTGACTTTGTATGGAGTTGCGTCGCCCCGTCGCGTTTGGTGTGAACGCACAGTACGCTTCAGCACGTTACGCTTCTGTAGTCAAAGTGAAACTCAAACTTATCAAGTTTGATGTGTGGTTTAGTAAAGCGCGACCTTGTGTCATTACACATGACCTACGTTGTTTTAGATTAGTTGTTTAACTATTCCTAACTAATGAGTGTGTTCCTGCAGTAGGCCAACCTGCGGTACGGATTTCTCAACTTTATTTCACTGTCAACACTTCACCAAGAAACCGACTTGAACAGAAACTGCGTTTGCTTCTTGATTTCTTTGGAGTCGACCCGAACAACAGATCAAATACGATAGGAAAAAGAAATATTGAGAAAGAAATACCCAATATGGAATCAGGTAAGGTGGATTTATCTTGAGAAGCTCAGTTACTAAGTCAATTGTACATTTTTCTGACATGACGATTTAGAAAAGGTTCCGTACAGGGCGGACATTCGGTGGTAGGCCTACCAGAATAAATCATTACATGAATCTAAGATGTAGGCCTACATTACACACTGTACCGCACACATTGTGTCTGTGAATATGTTCCTTTATGGTAATCCATATATTTTGTAAACGTGTTATTGTTAATGTATTTGTGAACTTATTAACCTACCATAAATGATTGTGCTTATAAATATATTTTCCAAAATCAATAGCTGCCTCCCAACTATTTATCTGTGCCATTTATAAACGTTTGCACCACAGTGCTCTAAACCTATCATACCATCACATTTTCCTATGAAAAGAAGAATACATAATTATTATTATTATACATATTTACATAATTATGAAGCATTGTTTTGGATAACCAAAGACTAAAAATATTATATTGTTTTAGTGACATAATCTCTTAAACAACATTTTGTATTATTATTTTTTATCAATACGGTGCAACATTGTTGCTCTGTGCAGTAGTGTGTTTAATGGACAGCTTGTGTACTGTTCCACCAGCAGGAGCAGAGGGGCCGTGGCCAACAGACATGGGAGAGAATGATCCAGGAGAAGAGCTGAGGCTGATCCTGATTGGAAAGACGGGATCTGGGAAGAGCGCCTCAGGGAACACCATCCTGGGCCAACGACACTTCCTGTCAAAGGCTTGCGCCAGCTCCGTTACCAAGGTCTGCCAGCGGGGGACCTCTGACCACCATGTGGAGGAGGAGGCGGGGAGGAGGAAGAAGGTGATGGTGTTGGACTTGCCAGGTTTTGGAGACACAGACCTGACCCGGGAGCAGATCATCACGGAGATCAGTCGCTGCATGGCGCTGACGGCCCCCGGCCCCCACGCCTTCCTCTTGGTGGTCCCGGTGGGACGCTACACAGAGGAGGAGAACATGGCCGTCACTATGATGGCTGCTGTATTTGGAGAAGCGGCGGTCAGCAACCACACGGTGGTGCTGTTCACCAGGGGAGATGACCTGGACGAGCCGATAGAGGAGTACCTGGCCAGCGCACCTGCTGGCCTCAAGGCTTTGATTGACAGGTGTGGAGGCAGGTACCACGTTCTCAACAACCGGGCGTCCAGCGATGTGCAGCAAGTTCACCAGCTGCTGGGGAAGGTGGAGCAGGTTGTGAAGGACAACGGTGGAGGGTGTTACACCAACCCCATGTACCTGAAGGTAGAGGCAGTAGTCGGGTCCTCCAGACACAGTTTGCGCGAAAAGGCGTTGCTCTCCCCCAGGCTGATGGAGAAAGTGAGGAAGGTGGTGGCGGCGGGGCTCTCTGGCCTGGTGTTGGGGGCTTTGTGTGGGGCCGCTGGAGTAGCCGTGGTTGGGTACACATTACCCTTTATTAAAGCTGGGGCCGCTATCGGAGGGTGGGTGGGGGGCGGTATGGGTGTAATGATTGGGCTAAAAGCTGAAAGTCCTTTGAAGGGAGCTAAGCAAACCCTGTGCCAGGTGGGGAAAATAGGAGTCGTAGTTGTGGGCGGGGCTGCAATAATGAGAATTTCAAGTTTTAGGGCTGCAGGAGCTGTAACCTCTGTTACAAACGCAGTAACCTCTGTTACAGACGCAGTAACCTCTGTTACAAACGCAGTAACCTCTGTTACAGACGCAGTAACCTCTGCTGCTGCAGGAGCAGCCTCTGTTGCTGCAGGAGCTACAGGGGGTTTGTCTGCTTTGGCTGCAGGAGCAGAGGTTGCTGCTGCAGCTGCTGCAGGAGCTACAGGGGGTTTGTCTGCTTTGGCTGCAGGAGCTGCAATGGTTGCTGTTGCTGCTACAGCAACAGCTGTAGTGGGTAACATAGAAATATCCGGGAATATAAAAACAGGTGAATTTAAATTAAGTTGCAATAAACCATGACAGGGTCCTACTGTTTGACCGTATGAGTATGGTGGTGGCCTACTGATTACATGATGGTAAACATTATTTTATTGTCAGACCACGGTATGGTAATATGGCATTGTTATGCCTTAATAAATGGTTTACCGGAAGTTAAAATATCAAAACAATCACCAATCATGTTTCTAAAGCATACTGTGTCAAAATCCACTGTCAAACGGACGTTTGCAAAATGTTAATTTTATTACATTTATTTATGTCTTCAATTTGGCATAGGTACCTATGGAATCTCCTATTAATAGCCATAATCCACAGCTGGGCGTATATGTTAGAGCTGTTTAAACGTGTTGTAGAGGTGTTTACATATGCATGTATTTCACTTTAAAATGTACATCTCTGCCGTCTTTTGCCTTATTGCTATGATTTTACACCATATAGTCCCACAGTCACCTTGTGCCGAGTTTGCAGCTTTTACCATCTCCAGCAGCAGGTCTGTTGGGTGTTTGGTCAAGTTGTGGTCACTGCACTATATCCAAATGGTCTGACCGTATGGGTCTCTTCACCTATACTACCTTTACCTGTTGTTTTATGTATATCGGGGTCATTTGGACCTTGATATATTTCATATTTTTGTATATTGGGGCCCTCAGTCTGGGTGAAAGGCTGGGGCAGAACTGCAGTGGGCTCTCATGTCCTCTTGTAAGGGAAGGAGACAGCCTACTGGGGGGCGTGGCCAACTAGGGGTACTGGGGGCGTGGCCGACTGGGGGGCGTGGCCAACTAGGGGTACTGGGGGGCGTGGCCGACTGGGGGTACTGGGGGCGTGGCCGATTGGGGGCGTGGCCGACTAGGGGTACTGGGGGGCGTGGCCGACTGGGGGTACTGGGGGGCGTGGCCGACTAGGGGTACTGGGGGGCGTGGCCGACTGGGGGTACTGGGGGGCGTGGCCGACAAGGGGTACTGGGGGGCGTGGCCGACTGGGGGGCGTGGCCGACTAGGGGTACGGGGGTACTGGGGGCGTGGCTGGACACCTTGTCTCTCACCTGTTGCTTTACTTCTCTTCGTGTTCCTAGTTTTCACTTCACTTGGAGATGTGCCTGATCATTGGCATAAAACTGGCTTCATATATGTTTTTATTGTCATGATTTATTCACTGGAAAATAATCAATTAAGGATGTATTGATTTCACAGTTTTATAAATGACTTGCATATTTTAAATCAATAAACAAATAATTTCCTGTACTGACTGGATAATTTTTGTCTTGACAAAAACATTTTACAATTAAATTTAGAGTTAACTGGGACTTTATTAATACTTTTATCATTAAATTGTAAACGCTGTCAGATCTTTTTTCAAAATTATATATTATATATATTTTTAGAAACATTTTATATAACATTTATATTACAGAATGTTATATTACATAAATGTAATATAAGAATACTTGACAACATATAATAATAATAATAATACATTTTATTTAGAAGGCGCCTTTCTTGGCACTCAAGGACACCGTACAAGAGTACACAAAAGCAATATATAATATAATATATAATATACAGTATGTCATGATATTCTTCCGCCCTCGCCCACACACACACTGTAGCACACACACACACACACACACATAATTTCGTAAGTCCCACTTTTGTCATGCATGATTCATTTTCTTTTTTAAAGGAAAGTTTAAAAACCAAGTGTAATGCATTCACTTGAGAAAATAAATTCTGCTCGTTTTTCTGAATTAATGAGATACCTCAAAATCATGTGTGAAGCTCACCTGCATGGAGTCGGTTGCTGCTGTTAATCAGCCTCCCCTCCAAATGGGAAGAACGGGGTCGGTATAAGGTCTGTGTACGAAGTATAATTAATTTACAGTTGTTCACGTTGTATAATGAAAAATATGGGCTTAAATTTGTCTCATTAATATCTGTAAACGTGGGTGATCTACAAATATTTTTGATTTGCACACGTGTTTTGCTATCCACAAATACAAATTTCTAATTTGTAACTTGTATTTTGGTTTTTACAAATACGGGTGTACTTGTAAATATATTGTGTTTTTGTAAATACACAATTTTCCATTTGTAAAAACAAAAAAAGCCATTTGCAAAACTGAAAATTCTGCTCGTGAAGTATGACTCAGCATTTGTGGACCACACGCGCATCTCTTTCCTCACTTACGCATTTTTGAGACGATCTTGTCCAAGATCCGCACAGATCCACAAGCAAATAGCTCGTGATTCGCAACCCACACAGCAAAAGCACTCCGCGACGGATCCGCCGCGGAGGTATCGCGGCTTCCGGAACGGACCCGCAAAATGGACCCGTCTCGGCGTCCACTTGCCCTCAGTGACGGATCCGCTACGAAGGCGGATCGCGGACCCGCAGTGGCTCCGCGCCGCATCCGCTTGGGACCCGCAAATGTATACAGGCCTACATCCGCCGCGGACCTGCAACGGACTCCTGGCTCATCTGGCCCGGGTCCGTTTTGGACCCGTTTATCTCATTTTCAAAATCCCTTCTGTTCTTGCTGTAGGATAAAATAGGATAAACTAAACTATAGGATAAAACTAAAAACTATCACTAGCATTGGCTACTACAGCAATATAGGCCTAAGCTTAAATATGCATTCCTTCTATTTTTAACCTAACAATATTGTCAATAAACAAAAGCAGAAACAGAAACTAATATGTTTTATTCAACATAAAACAATGGGAACAAAAAAGTGGCATTTAGTGCAGGGGCGGAGCCAGAGGGACCTGATTGGCCACCCTAGGTGCCAACAACAACCCCCCACCCCCCACCGTCAACAATTCTGGTTTTGACATGAACTGCCTGCTCTGGTGTGGGTCTACTGCACACAGACTGTATATAATAGGAAGGAATGACGTCCTGGCTACGCCCCTGATTTAGTGACTAGGCGGGACACGGTATGACTCGCCGGTATGGCGAGTGGACAGTGCCAAACCTAAGGATAACCAGGAAGAGGCGAAGGAGCAGTCTAACCCTACGCTGGGACTGATTGGGACTGCAGACGAGAGACCAACAGCGACGCCACGGAGACTGCATGGAAGTTCCGTCCACCGGCGGCGGTGTCGCGGCGAGCAAATCTTTTTTCCGTAGGATGGTAGGGGAAGGCCTACCGCCTTTTTCGCCGCTGATTGGTTAGAAGTGCTCTCCTCCGATTGGTTATTTGATTTAGTGGCTGTCGGCTAGTCTACCACCAACAGTAGTAAACAAACTCGATCCAACAGTGATAAGTGCGTTCCGTCAGAATTGATTTTCACATTTCCATAGCCTGTTTAGCTAGTCATAGCTGTTTCGAGGACTTTTGTGATGAGAGAGAAGCAAGTGCTAGTGATGAAAGAGGCTGTGAAACCGCTCTCCAGTGGTGTGTATCTGCAAAGGAAATTGCAGTGCCCCTCAGGCAGAAGTTGCTGTTTAAATAAATGAAATATAATCTTAGTAAATCAACCATATTATTTCAAAAGGCAAGCTTAAAATTGACTCTTTATTTGACTTATTCCTAATCCTAACCTCAAGGTGATCCGGTATGATGGTCTCCAACTCCTCCTTTGCACAAATATGACACCACTTAACTGTCATGGCTGCACACACACACACACAATAATGTTTAACCTACAGTTAATATCTGTTTCTGTTTTAAAACACTGGTGTTTAATCCCTGCTCATCAAATTGCAATTGAGTTTTAGTTTTATCTACTTATTAAAAAAAACAAAAACACCACCATCACTAGCTTCTCTCTCATCACAAAATTCAACCAAACAGCTAGGACTCAACTTAACACGATCTAAACAGGCTATGAAAATGTGAAAATCTAATCTGACGGAACGCACTTATCACTGTTGGATCGAGTTTGTTTACTAGTTGGTAGTAGACTAGCCCGCCGCCAAATCTAATAACCAATCACACACACACACACACACACACATTAATTACTAGTAATGTGTAACATATGTATCTGCTTCTGTTTTTAAACACTGGTGTTTAACCTCTGCTCATCGAATTGCAACTGTTTTTAGTTTTATCTACTTATTAAAAAAAAAAAAAAAAACACCACCATCACTAGCACTTGCTTCTCTCTCATCACAAAAGTCCCCCAAACAGCTGTGACTAGCTAAAAAGGCTATGAAAATGTGAAAATCAATTCTGACGCAACGCACTTATCACTGTTGGATCGAGTTTGTTTACTACTGTTGGTGGTAGACTACCCGACAGCCACTAAATCAAATAACCAATCGGAGGAGAGCCTGCCGCCAAGCCCTTCAAACCAATCAGCGGCGAAAAAGGCGGTACCTTCCTCTACCATCCTACGGAAAAAAGATACGCTTCCCGCGGAGGCAGATCCAGCCTGACCTCTGGCGGCGGCTGTCGGTACTGCAGGGGGATTCATCCCATAATAACACAACGACGACAACAACAGTGTTCGTTTGGGGGTCATGTAAGGCCGCTGAGAAGAAGTAGGACGCGATCGCTCCCTGGTGGTCGGACGGGACGCTGCAGCTCAGCGTTCTCTGACTCCTTTTAGCAACAAAAGACACTAAGCGTGATAAAAATTTAACAGTATTTATTTCAGTTTTCATATACGTGGTACCAATATAGGGTTTCAATGATTACAAAAATAGGGAGGTACAAAAACGCTAGATATTACCACATGACAAACCCAACAGAGATGGTTTGAAGGACAACGAGAAGAAGCTCCAATCGACTGTGGCTCCACCGGACCGGCAGCTTTATTAAATAAAATGTAAATCTTAGGCGAAAGGCTCTCAGCTGAATTAATCCTGGACAGGGATGGACTGGGACAAACATTTGGCGAGGCCTTTTATGAGACTGCGGGAATAGCACGCGTAGAATTTTGCCACTGTGTAAAATAATAAAAACTAGTCCTTATCCGTGGATATGTGCATTGCAACTACACGTCAATGTTGGGATGTGCATGTGTTTAGAATTTTGTGAAGATCACTGGGAAATATTTTATAAGCAATCTTGTCCATGTACAAAATATTAGAAATTGCATGTGCCTAGAAAGGTAAATCAAGGCTGAAAATTATCTAAATAGTGCAAGATACAATTATTTTAGTGGAATGAAAAAGAGTGGGAAAGAATTGTCATATCTAACAACATACAAAGATGTCACATTGTCTGCCCCTCACTGCTGGTTACTGCTTCACATAAATCACAAATCAAGCTTTTTTTTTAACCAATGTTTGCAATGACAATATAGAAAAATGAGTCAGTCTCTGGCCAGGTATATATTGAGGGGCTATGTGACATTTCAGAGACATTCTCTTAATTTATGTTTTTTATACTTGTGCTCACTGAGCAAACCCAGGTTTAAACTTTAATACTTTTAGCTGGGGGGGGGGGACTCTCATGGGGATTGGGCTTCACAGGGTTTGTTGGGGTTACCGGCAGGGCCGGAGTGGGACCCATTTTGGGCCCGGGAGTTTCAGGCCCATGCCGGCCCACTTTTTTCAGTGATGGAAGAATTTGCATAAATGAACAGCACAAAACTCGTACTATCCCTTTTTGGATCAACGCTTGCCAAATGAAAAATCCACCTCAAGGATCTGTTAGTTTAACTATCAATTATGTATATAAAAATACAACGTTAACCCATTACATATTTGGGATCATTTCAATGCATCATGTCAGTTCTACGTGTGGGTTATCTTGTATCAAATCATTTTAATATTTTTTGTCCTCTCTACCTGTCCCCTCAGTCCTGTCTTCTTCATGTCTATCGGGTTCACCAGCAGCATCAGACAGGCTGGACTGCTGCTCTGAGGCTACACAATATTTGATATTTGATATAAATGACTATCTATCATGTTTGTTCTGTCTTTTATATTTTACATGAAATATGTTGTCTAGCCTTGCCTCTTCAGCGTCGGACTGGCTTATCTCTTCTGATGCTACAAAAAAAAGAAGGGGTTACTGCATGGGCTAACTCACACATGTTGATTTACGTTGCAAATGAATCATTAGATCCACCTCTCTCTACAAACCAATCAGATCACTTGATTTAGGCCCCCCGTTTTATAATATGGATTATAAAACGGGTGGCTTAAATGAAGCGATCTGATTGGTTCCCAACTGTTGTATATTGAGCGTATACACACAGCTATGACGCCCGTTCGTTCAGTATCACTCCGCGCCTAACTCTAACTGTTGTTTATGTATATATAAAAGCGATAGCATAGTTCACTGAAGCCTAAAAAACATGTTGATTGCTGGAGAGGGTGGAAATGTTGTAAAGCAATAGGCACACGGTCGGCAATTGAGCCTACTATCGAGTTCGAGTGAACTCGATAGAAGGCTAAATTGCCGGCGAACCAAGCTACCGTCCGTGCTTTTCCGACTTTCTAGCTTTTTCAAAATTGAGGGTGTCTATGACTTTAATTTCGCCATATTTACATAACCGTTTTATAAAAGCAATAGATCACTTCAGTCAGTGATATACGGTCATTATACCACAGTGAAGGGGGTCGCCACCCCTCCGCTGCGCGTCGGGACGGACAACGCCCCTTAACTGTGGTATAATGAGCGTATACCACAGCCTGTCGTGATCTATTGCTTAATTATATATACTGTGATGCTGGGGCTGAAGTGTCAGATGAATTAAGAACGTCTACTTTAGGAGAAGATAAAATAATGGTCAAAGTAATTTTTTTCTTTCACCCAAGCGGCCCGAAATACATTTGAAAGCGTCCCCACAGACAAACGCTGATACATAACAATCATATTTCCATTTGATTCATCGTTTTAGCGCCAGTGAAACAAGAAATACCGTCACCGTTTAAGCTTCACATTGTGTTTCTAGGTTAAATATTGTCGTTGTTAGGCTCTGCGCCGTCCGCAGCGGTTAGCTTTAGCGATAGCCACCTTGGGCTAGAGCGTCTTCTAGAACGTCCTCACGCTCGCCTCAACGTCAACGAGACCAACTGGAAATATACGAAGCTGGTAGGAAATTCAACTGTTAAGCTGTGACTCTGAAAATAGAATTTTAGGTCGAAAATCTGTTTGAACGAACGGTTAACGGTTAAAAATGTACTATTACCATTACAATATTACTATGACTGATGAACACTGTTACAATATTACTATGACTGATGAATACTGTTACAATATTACTATGGCTGATGAATACTGTTAAAATATTACTAATACTGTGATGATGTAGAATAAATCAATTACTGTGATGAAGTACTATGTATATTACTGTGATGAAGTACTATATATATTACTGTGATGAAGTACTATGTATATTGCTGTGATGAAGTACTATGTATATTACTGTGATGAAGTACTATGTATATTACTGTGATGAAGTACTATATATATTACTGTGATGAAGTACTATGTATATTAATCTCATGAAGTATTGCAGTAATGTACTGTGAAGATATTAGTGCCCTCCCACCCATCCTCCAAAAAGTTGTGATGTCACAGAGTACTGACCTTGGGGTCAGGGGTCAGGCCCAGAAGATGTTTCTGCCCCTCAGTGATCTCAGAGCTGGTGTCAGAACCTGGCAAGAAGCAGACTGTGAGGAGCTGGATGGATCTACAGAGCTAGATGTATCTAGATCTACAGAGCTAGATGTATCTAGATCTACAGAGCTAGATGTGTCTAGATCTACAGAGCTAGATGTGTCTAGATCTACAGAGCTAGATGTATCTAGATCTACAGAGCTAGATGTATCTAGATCTACGGAGCTAGATGTATCTAGATCTACGGAGCTAGATGTATCTAGATCTACGGAGCTAGATGTATCTAGATCTACAGAGCTAGATGTATCTAGATCTACAGAGCCAGGTGTATCTAGATCTACAGAGCTAGATGTATCTAGATCTACAGAGCTAGGTGTTTCTAGATCAGCAGCGCTGTATAGTCCAGAGACAAGTCACCATGGTCTCTGTGTTGGTAGTATTGTGAATCATGAGAGCAGAACTGCAGTAAAATCACATGTTACTCACCAGCTGCTGGACGTTGGGTTGAATCTAAGGATGAGGAGAAATGATCAGTGTTGTAACAGTGGTGAACATCCTCATGTTGTTCTACTTTCATATTCTTGAAGCCACAACATCACTGTGGCCTCGACCTTTGAGGAGGTTGGTCATTCAGCGATGGAGAGGTTTCTACAACCAGACCGCTGGAGTATCACCACAACCAATCAGAGTCTAGGAAGGGACGCAGCGAGGGGACAGGAAGTAGGAGCAGCTGGGGGTCAGGGGTCGGCTCACTCACCGTTCCTCTTCCTGTACCGCCAGACTCCCGCCAGGACCAGAGCTCCAACCAGGAGGAGGGCCCCGACCACAGAGCCCACGACGGTGAGGGCCCCCGGGAGCCCTTCAGGGGGAGAGCAGGAGGTGAGGTGTGTGAGGTGGGAGTCATCTCCCCTCCGTCAGCTCACACCCCGAGGTAATGGTGTGTTCCAGACGCCTCGGACACCAGCCTTCCGAGGTCCAAGTGGGGAAATCTCCCAGCTTTCTTGCGGCATTTCTCGGAGGCACGCCCCCTTTTGGTCGCCCCCCCCCCCCCCCCCCCCTCAGAATTCTGAGAGTAGAGCGAGCTCAGTGATGACGCTCTCAACTAAAAAGTCTGCGCCCGTAAAGAGATTTATTTTCTTTGTGTTTGTACCACGTTGGTCGTTTTAATGTTGATTTTAAATGCTCTTACACACTTGATTACATTGCTACTTTATTCCGGTCACCAATGTATGCATTGCACGGTCTTGCTGTGCGTGCGATACAATGTAGAGTTGTGTTGTTTGTTTTGGAGCTGGTTTGCTAAAGAGGCTAATGTAGCTAACAATAAACAAGGACTAGCCAATGGCATGACACGATCACAAAGACCAACGGGAACGCTATAGTGCTACCAGACAGGAAATGACGTCACAAGTGCAACTCGGAAGTGTCAGGGTCAGGGTCACCAGACCTGACCCTGACCCCAGCCCCGTCCTGAGAGCAGGACCAGGAGGTGGAGGTTGAGATGAGGTCGGGTGGAGGTGGTGGGGAGGTGGTGAGGTCGGGTGGAGGTGAGGTGGAGGTGAGTGCGGTCCCTACCGGTCTTCCCCCAGTTGGTCCCTGATGAGTTTGGGGTCCAGGCGGGTGGGGATGTCCTCGATGCCTTTCAGCTGGACCACACACTCGTACCTCCCCAGTCCTCCAGTGGGACGGCCGTGAGGTCCAGGTCCACGCTGAGCTGGAAGGTCCCGTCGTGGTTGGGGAGGACCTCCCCGGGTCCACCTGCTCATGGAGCTCCTGGCCGTCTCTCCTCCAGAACACCACCACCCTGTCAGGGCAGAAGCCTGTAGCATGGCACACCACTGGGGAGGAGGGGCTCCTCTGGAGCAGAGACACCCGCGGATGCTCTGGAGAGAGAGAGAGAGGGTGGGGGGGGGAGAGAGAGAGGGAGGGGGGAGAGAGAGAATGAGGGAGAGAGAAAGAGAGAGGGAGGGAGGGGGAGAGAGAGCGAGAGAGAGAGAGGGGGGGAGGGAGAGAGAGAGAGGGAGGGAGAGAGGGGGGGGAGAGAGAGAGAGAGGGGGGGGTAGAGAGAGAGAGAGGGGGGGGGTAGAGAGAGACAGAGAGAGAGACAAACAGAGAGAGAGAGACATACAGAGAGAGAGAGAGACAGACAGACAGACAGAGAGAGAGAGAGAGAGAGACAGACAGACAGACAGACAGACAGAGAGACAGACAGAGAGACAGACAGAGAGAGAGACAGGTGTTCAGTCTGTTGCTGTGGTGTATCAGTTAATCCACCAGACATGAGTCGGTCACGCCCACCAGGTCATGTGACTCTTACCTGTTCTCTGCAGAGTGCTCTTCCCATAGGCCAGGTACTTCTTCAGCCAATCAACACAGACCTTGGTGAGGCGGTTCTTCCAGTGTTCATTATAAGCTCTATCCTGATCCCACCTCCGTTTGGTGCTGAAGGCCTGATGAACCGGAGCGACCCAGGTCAGGGTCTTCAGGTCAAACGCTAGGAAGTCCTCCCCATCATAAGCATGCTGGTTATGACCATCAATATAACCATCCTCATCATCCCACTCACAGCCAAGCATCCTCTGAACAATGTGTGGGCACCTGAGAGAGAGAGAGAGAGAGAGAGAGAGAGAGAGAGAGAGAGAGAGAGAGAGAGGGAGAGGAGAGAGAGAGAGAGAGAGAGGTTAACTGTCTGTCTGTAGTCATGGACACGTGCGTGTGTGCGCAGGCTCGTGCATGCGTGTTTGTTTGTGTGTGTGTGTGTGTTTGTGTTCCTGCATGTGCGTGTGTGCGTGCGTGCGTGTGTGTCTGTGTGTGTGTGTGTGTGTGTGCGCGCGCGTGCGTGCGTGCGTGCGTGCGTGCGTGCGTGTACATATATAATGTAATGAACATACCTCCCGTCTGGTTGAAGCGCTTCTTAGCGGTCTCTACGTTGACCTTGTAGAGCTGCTGGTCACTCTGATATAGTCTAGTGTTCCAGTCCCAGTAGTCTGGGTCCTCTGTGGTGAGCTGGTCCATCCAGTCCTGTTTTGGGTACGGCTCTCTTACTGACGCTGTCATAGTGAGAAATCTGAACCTCATCCACCATCACTACAGCAACAAACTCTGGGAAGGATGAGAGTCCAGAGGACGCAGTGTAGAAATACCTCAGAGAGTGAATCACTGTGGACAGACAGACAGACAGACAGACAGGTAACTTTACTCACTGTAGACAGCAGTTGGCTCCGCCCCCCACAGCAGTTGGCTCCGCCCCCTCCCCCCCCCAGCAGTTGGCTTCGCCCCCCTGTCTACAGGTCATTTATGGAGGATTTGTTTTAACTTTATCGACATCTCTTCAGGTTACAGAACAACGCTTCGTCTAAAACACAAACAGCTTCATTTGAATCCTCCACTCAACTAGGAATGGGTTAACCTAGTGATGGTTAGTGTATACGGGGAAATGGGTTAACCTAGTGATGGTTAGTGTCTACAGGGAATGGGTTAACCTAGTGATGGTTAGTGCTGGCTCTTGGTTCTATGAACATCCTTACTGTACCCACAGAGATATATTGTTGTTTCTCTTTCTTCTGACTAATGCACTTCCTGTAATTCTCTCTGGATAAAAGCGTCTGATAAACGCCCTCAATGTAAATGTTAATGTTACTAACTGTTTCATTCTTATAACTGTATATTCCTTTATCCACCATTTTATTAAATACATTTTTACATTCTCAAGGATGTCTGAGAATGATTTATAGTGAGATTAAATCTCTTCTGTTGATCAAGTGAACTTTTAATGAGACAGTTTCCTTCAGTTTTATGAGATATGAATAACTTAAATGAACATTATTATACCATTATTAACGTAATGTTAATGTGCATGAATGTCCACCTAATGCGCAACACTTCACTGACCTGGAGGCAATATTTCCTCTTTCACTCGGTGGCTCGTGTTTAATTGTAATATAAATATGATGATATGAATTGATATATAATTAAAGTGAGTAGGATCGAACAATATCTAAAAATATCGGAATATATAAATATCGGAACAAGTGAACGATTATCATCCTGTGGATTAATTGGTCGAATTAGAGTTTGTACACAAACGCAGTTTCAGATCAAAAGGAAAGATAGCGAAACTAAGCGCTGCTTCGGGACCACTATAGTTCTAGTCGTGGTTCTAGATCTTGTTGGGACCGAGAGAGGCGGTGTGAGGGTCCTACCTGCAGACCCCCGGAGAGGAGCCCCAGCAACAGCAGCAGTCCCACCGC
Organism: Micromesistius poutassou; assembly: GCF_964030765.1. Taxonomy (NCBI): domain Eukaryota; kingdom Metazoa; phylum Chordata; class Actinopteri; order Gadiformes; family Gadidae; genus Micromesistius; species Micromesistius poutassou. The sequence continues at coordinate 19,551,652 of NC_140273.1, forward strand.
CCCCATGCTGAGTGTGGAGGATGGTGGTCTGGTCTCCTGAACGTCTGAACCGACGGGACTCGAGGGAGGGAGGAGGCGACCCGCTCGACCAATGGCAATTCAGAAAGGCGGTTGCGTCATTAGTCACCAGGTGGACCACAACGGTTGAAGTGGAAATAAGTGAAGCACCCGAACGCTGCGTGTGTGTGTGTGTATCACACACACATACACGAACGCACACACACAAAATAAAAATGATATATATATATATAGTGTTTATATGAATGTAAACTCAGAGTATGTCGACGGACTACAGGGTGACTCCATGTCTCCTGTTGTGACAGCGTCGTGGTGCTGAGGAAGTCAGCA
>NC_140273.1:19552199-19557199 GCF_964030765.1 Micromesistius poutassou
TTGTGGTGGGTGCAGCAGTTGTCGTTGGTGCAGCAGCTGTTGTCGTTGGTTCAGCAGTTGTCATCATTGGTGCAGCAGTTGTTGTTGTTGGTGCAGCAGTTGTTGTCGTTGGTGCAGCAGTTGTTGTTGTTGGTCCGGAAGTTGTTGTTGCTGCAGCAATTGTTGTCGTTGGTGCAGCAGTTGTTGTTGTTGGTTCAGCATTTGTTGTCGTTGGTCGTCCAGTTGTCGTCGTTGGTGCAGCAGTTGTTGTTGTTGGTGCAGCAGTTTTTGTCGTTGGTGCAGCAGTTGTTTTCGTTGGTCCAACAGTTGTTGTCGTTGGTTCAACAGTTGTTGTCGTTGGTGCAGCAGTAGTTGTGGGCCCTGCAGATGTTGTGGTGGGTCCAGCAGTTGTGATGGTTGGACCTGCAGTTGTCGTTGTTGCTGCAGCAGTTGTTGTCGTTGGTGCAGCAGTTGTTTTCGTTTGTCCAGCAGTTGTTGTCGTTGGTGCATCAGTTGTTGTCATCGTTGCAGCAGTTGTGGTTGTTGGTCCTGCAATAGTTGTGGTGTGTGCAGCAGTTGTTCTTGTTGGTGCAGCAGTTTTTGTCCTTGATGCAGCAGTTGTTGTGGGCCCTGCAGATGTCGTGGTGGGTCCAGCAGTTGTCGTTGTTGTTCCTGAAGTTGTCATTGTTGGTGCAGCAGTTGTTGTTGGTGTAGCAGTTGTCATTGGTGCAGCAGTTGTGGTGGTTGGTCCTGCATTTGTCGTTGTTGCTGCAGCAGTTGTTGTCATTTGTGCAGCAGTTGTTGTCGTTGGGACAGCAGTTGTTGTCGTTGGTGCAACAGTTGTTGTCGTTGGTGCAGCAGTTGTGCTTGTTTGTCTTTCAGTAGTTGTAGTGGGTGCAGGAGTTGTTGTTGTTGGTCCTGCAAATGTTGTGGTGGGTCCAGCAGTTGGTGTTGGTGCAGTATTTGTTGTCGTTAGTGCAGCAGTTGTTTTCGTTGATCCAGCAGTTGCTGTCGTCGGTGTAGCAGTTGTTGGTCCTGAAGTTGTTGTTGCTGCAGCAATTGTTTTCGTTGGTGCAGCAATTGTTGTTGTTGGTGCAGCAGTTGTCGTTGGTGCAGCAGTTGTTTTCATTGGTGCAGCAGTTGTGGTTGTTGGTCCGGCAGTTGTTTTTGCTGCAGCAATTTTTGTCGTTGGTGCAGCAGTTGTTGTCGTTGGTCCAGCAGTTGTTGTCGTTGGTGCAGCAGTTGTTGTTGTTGGTGAAGCAGTTGTTGTAGTGGGTGCAGCAGTTGTTGGTCCGGCAGTTGTTTTTGCTGCAGCAATTTTTGTCGTTGGTGCAGCAGTTGTTGTCGTTGGTCCAGCAGTTGTTGTCGTTGGTGCAGCAGTTGTTGTCGTTGGTGCAACAGTTGTTGTTGTAGGTCTTGCAGTTATTTTGGTGGGTCCAGCAGTTGTCGTTGTTGTTCCTGAAGTTGTCTTTGTTGGTGCAGCAGTTGTTGTTGGTGCAGCAGTTGTGGTGGTTGGTCCTGCATTTGTCTTTGTTGGTGCAGCAGTTGTTGTCATTTGTGCAGCAGTTGTTGTCGTTGGGACAGCAGTTGTTGTCGTTGGTGCAACAGTTGTTGTCGTTGGTGCAGCAGTTGTGCTTGTTGGTCTTTCAGTAGTTGTAGTGGGTGCAGCAGTTGTTGTTGTTGGTCCTGCAGTTGTTGTTGCTGCAGCAATTGTTGTCGTTGGTGCAGCAGTTGTTGTTGTTGGTCCAGCAGTTTTTGTTGTTGGTGCAGCAGTTGTTGTTGTTGGTGCAGCAGTTGTTATAGTGGGTGCAGCAGTTGTTGTTGTTGGTCCAGCAGTTTTTGTTGTTGGTGCAGCAGTTGTTGTTGGTGCAGCAGTTGTTGTTGTTGGTGCAGCAGTTGTTATAGTGGGTGCAGCAGTTGTTGTCGTTGGTCCAGCAGTTGTTGTCGTTGGTGCAGCAATAGTTGTCGTTGTTTTTGGTGTAGCAATTGATGTCGTTGGTGCAGCAGTTGTTTCCGTTGTTGCAGCAATTGTTGTTGGTCCTGCAGTTGTCGTTGTTGGTACAGTTGTTGTGGTTGTTGGTGCAGCACTTGTCGTTGTTGGTCCTGCAGTTGTTGTAGTTGGTGCAGCTGTTATGGTTGTTGGTGCAGCAGCTGTCGTCGTTGGTGCAGCAGTTGTGGTTGTTGGTGCAGCAGTTGTCGTTGTTGTTCTAGCAGTTGTCGTTGTTGGTCCTGAAGTTGCCGTAGTTGGTGCAGCATCTGTTGTCATTGGTGTAGCAGTTGTTTTCGTTGGGCCAGCAGTTGTTGTCGTTGGTTCAGCAGTAGTTGTCATTGGTGCAGCAGTTGTTGTCGTTGGTGCAGCAGTTGTTGTCGTTGGTGCCACAGTTGTGGTTGTTGGTGCAGCAGTTGTTGGAGCAGGAGTTGTCGTTGTTGGGGCAGTAATTGTTGGAGCAGCAGTTGTCGTTGTTGGTGCAACAGTTGTAGTCGTTGGTGCAACAATTGTTGTCGTTAGTGAAGTAGTTGTCGTCGTTGGTGCAGCAGTTGTAGTCGTTGGTACAACAATTGTTGTCATTGGTGCCGCAGTTGTTGTTGGTGCAACAGTTGTCGTTGGTACAGCAATTGTTGTCGCTGTTGGTGCAGCAGTTGTTGGTGCAGCAGTTGCTGTTGTTGGTGCAGCAGTTGTTATTGTTGTTGATGCAGCAATTGTTGTCGCTGTTGGTGCAGCAGTTGTTGTTTTTGTAGCATTTGTCGTTGTTGTTGCAGCAGTTGTTGTCGTTGATTCAGCAGTTGTCGTTGTTGGTGCAGCAGTTGTTGTGGTTGGTGTAGCAGTTGTTTTCGTTGTTGCAGCAACTGTTGTTGGAGCAGCAGTTGTTTTCGTTGGTGTAGCAGTTGTGGTCGTTGGTGCAACAGTTGTTTTCCTTGGTGCAGCAGTTGTCGGTGTTGTTGCAGCAGTTGTTGTTGTTGGTGCAGAAGTTGTTGTCATTGGTGCAGCAGTTGTTGTCGTTGGTGTAGCAGTTGTCATAATTGTTGCAGCAATTGTTGTTGTTGGTGTAGAAGTTGTTGTTGGTTCAACAGTTGTTGGTGTAGCAGTTGTGGTCGTTGGTGCAGCAGGTGTCGTTGTTGTTGCAGGAGTTGTGGTCGTTGGTGCAGCAGTTGTCGTTGGTGCCGCAGTTGTCATTGTTTGTTCAGCAGTTGTTGGTTTAGCAAATATCGTCGTTGATGCAGCAGTTGTCATTGGTGCAGCAGTTGTCGTTGGTGCAGCAGTTGTTGTCGTCGGTGTAACAGTTGTGGTCGTTAGTGCAGCAGTTGTCGTTGTTGGGGCAGCAGTTACTGTCCTTGGGGCAGCAGTTGTCATTGTTGGTTTAGCAGTTGTTGGTGCAGCAGTTGTCGTTGTTGGTGCAGCAGATGTTGTTGTTGTTGGTGCAGAAGTTGTTCTTGTTGGTGCAGCAGTTGTTGTAGTTGTTTGTGAATCAGTTGTTTTCGTCGGTGCAGCCGTTGTTGGTACCAAAGTTGTTGTCGTTGGTGCCGCAGTTGTCGTCGTTGGTGCAGCAGTTGTTGTCGTTGGTGCAGCAGTTGTCATTGTTGGTTCAGCAGTTGTTGGTTCAGCAGTTCTCATCGTTGATGCAGCAGTTGTTGACGCTTGTGCAGCAATTGTTTTCGTTGGTGCAGCAGTTGCTGTCCTTGGTGCAGCAGATGTCATTGTTGGTTTAGCAGTTGTTGGTTCAGCAGTTGTCGTTGGTGCAGCAGTTGTTGTTGGTGCAGCAGTTGTTGTTGTTGCAGCAGTTGTTGCCGTTGGTTCAGCAGTTGTCGTTGGTGCAGCAGTTGTTTTTGTTGGTGCAGCAGTTGTTGTTGTTGGTGCAGCAGTTGCTGTCCTTGGTAAAGTAGTTGTCGTCGTTGGTGCAGCAGCTGTTGTTGTTGGTGCAGCAGTTGTCGTTACAGCAGTTGTCGTCATTGGTGCCACAGTTGTTGTCGTTGGTGCCGCAGTTGTCGTCGTTGGTGCAGCAGTTGTCGTCGTTGGTGCAGCAGTTGTCGTCGTTGGTGCAGCAGTTGTTGTGGTTGGTGCAGCAGTTGTTGTGGTTGGTGCAGCAGTTGTCGTTGTTGTTGCAGCAATTGTTGTTGGTGCAGAAGTTCTTGTTGTTGGTGAAGCAGTTGTCATTGTTGGTGCAGCAGTTGTTGTCGTTGGTGCAGCAGTTGTTGTCGTTGGTGCAGCAGTTGTCGTAATTGTTGCAGCAATTGTTGTTGTTAGTGCAGAAGTTGTTGTTGATGCAGCAGTTGTTGTTGCAGCAGTTGTCGTTGGTTCAGCAGTTGTTGGTGCAGCAGTTGTGGTCATTGGTGCAGCAGTTGTCGTTGTTGGTGAAGCCGTTGTAGTTGTTCTTGCAGTTATTGTCTGTACAGCAGTTCTTGTTGCAGGAGTTGTGTTTGTTGTTGCAGCAGTTGTTGTCGTTGGTGCAGCAGTTGTCGTTGGTGCAGCAGTTGTTGTCGTTGTTGCAGCAGTTGTTTTCATTGGTGCCGCAGTTGTCATTGTTGGTTCAGCAGTTGTTGGTTCAGCAAATGTCGTCGTTGATGCAGCAGTTGTTTTCGTTGGTGCAGCAGTTGCTGTCCTTGGTGCAGCAGTTGTCATTGTTGGTTTAGCAGTTGTTGGTGCAGCAGTTGTTGTTGTTTGTGCAGCAGTTGTTGTTGTTGGTGCAGAAGTTGTTGTCGTTGTTGTTGCAGCAGTTGTTGTCGTTGGTTCAGCAGTTTTTGTTGGTGCAGCAGTTATTGTCGTTGGTGTAACAGTTGTGGTCGTTGGTGCAGCAATTGTTTTTGTTGGTGCAGCAGTTGTAGATGGTGCAGTTGTTGTCCTTTGTGCAGCAGTTGTCGTCGGTGCAGCAGTTGTCGATGTTGGTGCAGCAGTTGTCGTTGCTGTCGTTACACTTGTCATAGTTTGTCTCTCAGTTGCCATTTTTGATTCAGCAGTTGTTGTGAGTCCTTTAGTTTTTGTTGGTCTTGTAGTTGCGGGTTTGATTATTGTTGATGGTATTGGA
>NC_140273.1:19562199-19652199 GCF_964030765.1 Micromesistius poutassou
GGGGAACCCCACTTATGTGTTATAAGTGCTTCCTAATTATCTGATGTACTTCCGGTAGAAGCTAAATGCTAATGTGCAAAAATACAATATTTTTCACGTCTTTCATGTCATATGAAAGCTGAGACTCAATGGAGTCCAACATTACGAGCCTTATTATTTTGTGAGCTTATCTCGATTAACTAAATGTGAAAGAATAAAGTCAATAATACACACACTCTCTCAAACACACACACACACACACACACACACACACACACACACACACACACACACACACACACACACACACACACACACACACACACACACACACACACACACACACACACACACACACACACTTTACTGTAACACTGACTTTAGTCAACCATTTGAAACTTTATCGGAACAGCCCAGCTATTCTATATTTAATTTCAAATGTATTCAAAATGTATCACTTTTGATATTTGTTTAACTCTTTAGTTTATTTGTTTCCAACCATTTTATATCTTTTTATTTTTAAATTGGTGTGCATGCTAACATTGTTTACTCCATTTAGACTATTGAACTCTGTTCAAATCTCTTCACTTGATTTCAGCCATTCGACATATTGGGCCCTAGTTAGACGGTCTAAAACGCAGACGTCAAGGCGCAAAGTCAAAGTACTTTGTGGGCGGTTCTACGGCGCTGTTGCTATTATGATGGCGAGATAAATGAGCTTCCCGCCCAGCGCAAATCTAAAAAGGGTTGGGCTGAAACCTGTAGGTGTGTTTTAGGCGTAACGTGCAATAAACCAATAAAGCACCTGCCATCCCCTTTAAGACCAAGCGCATTTCACTTAGCGAGTTGATATTTTAACAGCGCGTTTGCAGTCTCCGCTGAGACAGATTCATGACCACATGAAATTCAAACTTCAAATGGCTCAGTTTATGGCCAAATAATAGGCATAATTCACACATGGAATAGCGTTTTCTTCTCCAACTTCAGAAACACTGATTCGTCATGTAAATTGCGGCAAAGACAACTTAACACATAGGCCTACATGCAGGGCAGTTGCTAGGAATTCTGGGCCCCCTGAAAGAATATCGGTGTGGGCCCCTCTCCCCCATTCATTGCCACCTTAAATGTTCTTGTTTTTCAGTGTTCTTGACAGTGCCTGGTGTAATACACCCAATTTGTTTCCTTTTTTACATTTAACGACTTAACAAGTCAGAGAATTATTATGTGAATTATGTATTATTAATTGTCTTATTCTCATTTCCCTGATTTGCAACACGTTATTACTATTTCATTAATACACAGGATCAGATGTTATAATCCCTTGTGCCAAAATCCAAGGAAAACACATATTCAGAGGACCCTGTCCAAACCAACCTTACAAGCATGCTGGCTACCAAACTACCAACCAAAGGTGAAAAGAAAAGAAAAATAAATAAATAAATACAATACAATGTACCTATCCTATCCTATGGCTATCACAGCTATAACAGCAATGCCACCTTCAACAGACCCAGGCTCCGTTTAAGTGCAAGCTCCAGGTAGTGACAATGCCCCCTGACCAATCCAACCTTATAAGCACATTGGCTACTAAGCTACCAACCAAAGGTGAAAAACACACGGCAACTAGCCCAACTAACAGCAGTAAATACAGCAGTATGCAGTAAGCAGAATATCATTGGGGTTATCAAGTGGGCACCCTCTTTCACAGATGTTTCGTTAAGTTAGGCCCACGACACCTCCTGAAGGCTTAACAATGAAATCAGCATCCTGGATTCACCCCCCTCAATGCTGCCACCACATTGCCACATTTAATGCATCTAAGCACTCTTTCCTGCATCGTACCCCTAGCCCTACCACTAACCCTGACCAAACAAACACATTAGCACAATAGCACACGTTAGCACATCTAGCTTACCTTAGCTTGGTAACCCCAGGAAGTATGTTTTCTTCTTATCCACAGCCATTCACTTGCTCGTTCTGCTGCCACGGACATGCTACTAACCGCCTGCCTCAGACTTCATCCACAAATACCCAGTTCAGTCAGCAAGCTAATAGCAGATCTAGCCATGAACCCCCGTGCACCGACTTCAATAGGTCTTAGTCGTGTAGACCAGCCTCGCTGTGCTGCCTCTCCAGCCATCTCAGCATACTTCGCTTTCTTAAGCTCATTGGCTACTTCAACTCTGTCTTCCCAAGGAACTGTAAGCTCAATAAAATAAACAATCTTCTCTGAGTCTGACCACAATAGCATATCTGGTCTTAGCCGAGTGCTAACGATGTGTGGAGGCACAACAACCTGCTGAATAAGGTCTGCCTTCAATTCCCAGGCTCCTCCATTACTTAGCTGCCTGACTCTATGCCTGCCTCTAAATGGTCTAGTCTTTTCCCCCTGACGCACAAGTTAATTTGCCTACCCTCTTTACTAGCGGCTGCTGAATTAGCTTCTCTCCGTTTAACATCAACAGCCTCTGCCAAACATTTCAATACCTGATTATGACGCCACGTATAGCGCCCCTGGGAGAGACTTACCTTGCACCCTGATAGGATATGGCGGAGGCTGCACACACAGGAACATAGTGTGCATGTCTCATCCTCACCAAACCACTGATTTAAGTTCTGGGGAGATGGGAGAACATCATAAGTGGCACCTATCATAAATCTGATAAAGCTAGCCTCCATGCTCCATAGATCTCTCCACTTTATCTTCTTCTTCTCCACTCCCTCCCAATTCACCCACTGCCCTTGTTTAGCCTGCGACACTGCCTTAGTACATCTTACAATCTCCTCCTGTCTATGTACTTCCTCCACTACCATTTTCCTCCTTTCTACTGCAGAAGCCTTACCCCATGAGGGTTTACCTACGTCCCTCCCTAAGCCCCCCCGCCCATGCTGAACATGGCCCATGATATCCCTATGCCTAAGTGCTGATTGAGCTTGCTGGACCGCTTGTTTTGGTTTCCATTTCCTCCCTGCTTTAACTGTGGGTGCAACCCTCCTCACCACTGGGTCCTTGGACTGAGTAAGAGTCATTTCCAGTCTAACCTTAGCACATTTAAATTCTTCTGTCAGATTAGATATGGGCAACTCTACAATGCCCTTCCCATACAAGGCTACGCTGCTTAGGCAGCGTGGGACTCCGAGCCACTTTCTGACAAAAGAGTTGATCATTTTTTTTTTTTTGTCCATCCTTTCTACCTTTGACAGAGGAACTTCATACACTGTCAATGGCCACATTAGCCGGGGCAATAGACCAAACTGCAGACACCACAACTTAAGCTTACCCGGCAGCCCTGACTTGTCTATCTTTGCAATACCTTGTCTAGTTTCCTGCCTCAATCCTTCAACCTGTGCCTTATCACTAAGGCTTGCATCATACCACCTTCCCAGACTCTTCACTGGCTTCTCCAAAACTGTAGGCATCACCTCTTCATTTATAGCAAACTTCTTATCTACTACCTTCCCTTTAACGATTGAGAGACTCCTAGACTTACTTGGCTTCACCTTCATTCTAGCCCATTGCAGATTGCTATTTAACTTATCCAGCAACCTGCTGGTGCACGGAGCGGTTGACGTCATGGTTGTCATGTCGTCCATAAAGGCCCTAATTGGGGGGAGGTGTGGCCCTCCCTGCAACTTCTCCCCACCCACTACCCACTTAGAGGCCCTGATAATAACCTCCATCGGCATTGTGAAGGCGAGTGGGGAGATTGTACATCCCGCAATAATTCCTATCTCAAGCTGTTGCCACCCTGTGGTGTACTCTGCCGTATTAAAACAAAGTTGAATATCCAGAAAATAAGCTTTAACTAGGCTTTTAATGCTACCTGGGATTCTAAAGTAATCAAAGGCCTCCCATAACAGACTATGTGGTACTGACCCGAAGGCATTAGCCAAATCCAAAAATACAACATGCAGGTCTCTCCTCTCGCGCTTCGCTAACTGAATTTGGTGCCAAATCATACTGGTATGCTCTAAGCATCCGGAGAAACCAGGGATTCCAGCTTTCTGAACCGTGGTATCAATTAGTCTATTCTTTTCAAGATAACTTGTCAATCTCCGAGCCACAACACTGAAGAAGACCTTCCCTTCAACATTCAGTAGACTAATTGGTCTAAACTGATTAATCTCAACTGAGTCCCTCTCTTTGGGAATAAATATTCCCCCAGCCCTACGCCACGCCTTGGGAATACTCTGCTTTTTCCAAACTATCCCCATTAGCTTCCATAGGAATCTTAAAACATCCGGCGCTCTCTTATATAATCGGTAGGGCACTCCATTGGGTCCCGGGGCTGAAGAGGCCTTTGCATGTTTTATTACTTCTTGTACCTCTTTCCACCTTGGTGGGCTATCGTCACACTGACACACTGATTGCAAATACATTTTAAATTAACCACTCAACAAATAGGTGTGGGCAGGGCCGGAGTGGGACCCATTTTCGGCCCGGGAGTTTCAGGCCCACACTGGCCCACTTTTTTCAGTGATGGAAGAATTTGCATAAATGAACAGCACACAACTCGTACTATCCCTTTTTGGATCAACGTTTGTCAAATAAAAAATCCACCTCAAGGATCTGTTACTTTAACTATCAATTATATATATATATATATATATATAAAATGTTAACCCATTACATATTTAGGATAATTTCAATGCATCATGTCAGTTCTATGTGTGGGTTATCTTATATCAAATATTTTTTTAATATATTTTTTAGTCCTCTCTACCTGTCCCCTCAGCCCCTCAGCAGCATCAGACAGGCTGGACTGCTGCTCTGAGGCTACAAAATATTTTATATTTAATATAAATGACCATCTATCACGTTTGTTCTGTCTTTTATATTTTCCATGAAAAATGCTGTCTAGTATTACCTGTTAAGCATCGGACTGGCTTATCTCTTCTGATGCTACAAAAAAAAGAAGGGGTGACTTTATTGCTTGGACTAACTTACACAGATCATGCTGGAGTTTACATGATGATTTTCACAAATTATATTTGTGATTTGTCATATGGTTTAACAAAATTAACTAGAATAATGATGAATTGGTTTAAGCTTGTATGTTTGCAATCGGCATTGCAAACATAGCACAAATAGCTAAATGATTTAGGCTATGTTGCAAATTAATCATTAGATCCACCTCTCTCTACCGGCTGCAACTTGTGTCTGTCCTCTAAACAGGTAGTTTATTTTGGCACATGTGGCGGAATCTTCCTCCAGTGCCCTTATTTTTTTTTAATCAGGCTTTTTCGGCTACTCCTTGGCTTTTTCTGCCCTCCACAATCAACGACGTCGCTTCTGTTCGCTGATTCTCTTCTGTTAAAGACGCTGTTAAAGACGCAACGTGGGCCAAACCAACTTAAATAATTGGGAGGGGTGAACTACCGTACATTGTATAATCCATATTATAAAACGGGGGGCCTAAATCAAGCGATCTGATTGGTTCCCAACTGTTGTATATTGAGCGTATACACACAGCTATGACGCCCGTTCAGTTTACAGAGTCCAGTATCACTCCGCGCCTAACTTGAACTGTTGTTTATTTATATATAAAAGCGATAGCATAGTTCACTGAAGCCTAAAAAAAGCCTGTAAAGCAATAGGCACACGGTCGCCGGCAATTTAGCCTTCTAAATTGCTAAATTGCCGGCGAACCAAGCTACCGTCTCTAGCCTTCTCTCTGAAGGACGCTAGTGTGTTGCATAGCAACCGCCGTACACTTTGCCGGCAGCCAGGAGGGACTACTTTTCTGTATTCGTTAAAAAAAATGCTTTTCCGACTTTCTCGCTTTTTCAAAATTGAGGGTGTCTATGACTTTAATTTCGCCATATTTACGTAACCGTTTTATAAAAGCAATAGATCACTTCAGTCAGTGATATACGGTCATTATACCACAGTGAAGGGGGTCGCCGCCCCTCCGCTGCGCGTCGGGACGGACAACGCCCCTTAACTGTGGTATAATGAGCGTATACCACGGCCTGTCGTGATCTATTGCTTAATTATATATGACCTTATTCTATAAACGTCACCGCGTTCGCGGCGGCCATATTGTTGACATAGTTGACATTCCTAACATAGGCTCTACGCGACAAACTGAGGATTTGAGCCAGCGAAGGAGAGATTTATGGCTGGCTAGAATTAATAGGCGAGACTTCAGCCGACTACTCATAGCGAAGTCTGTTCCCAACATTTCACCACAGGTAACGAGAGAGTTACCTGTGGTAGTAGTTAGAGTTAGATCGGGAGCGTAAACTATGTTCCCCGGTCGCGTTTTTCGTAGGTGGAATCCAGAAAAAGTTCCGCCTCAAGCGCTAGGATTGGACTGTTGTGGATTTTGGTCCAGGAAAGGCCGCCGAGACAGGATCGCTTTTAACTCACTTTATTTGGTTAAGGTTATTGATCTATTGTCTATCGTCTATGAAACAAAAGGAGAGGGATCGTAAATAACACGCGTGGAGCGTCTCAAAGCTGAGCATTCAGGATACGCCGCCGAGAGATTCTGATTCTCAGATGGCGGAGTCCGAGTTAAATAAGAAGGTAGAGGTGGGCATGCTCTGTGGCTTTAAAAGCCCGCCCCCTTTCATCTATGGTTTTCCCACTTCCTCTGTGTGTCCGTTGCTGCCCCTAGTGTAAATGTTTCGTAACTTTGTCAAATGTGTTCAGTGCTGCCCTCTGGCGATTGTGAGGGGAAATTAACTCTAAACTATGCTTGGTGCTACTGGATATGGCTATGTGAGAGTATTACAGTAAAAATGTATCACTAGGGAATATTACAATTAAAAAATGTCACAGGACAGACAGCCTGTCAGGCAAACTCACACGCTGACTCCTAACCCTAACCATAACCATAACCGTAACCCTCACCCTAACCATAACCCTCATCCTAACCCTAACCATAACCCTAATATTCATTCTTCCGGATTCCACCTACGAAAAACACCGGTCACATACAAAGCGGGGAACATAGGGATGACCCCGTTAGATCGGTCTAGCACACAGTCTATACATTATTTTATCACAGGGAGTAAGTTGTAACGTTACGATGGATGGTTTCCATTTGATAACGTGCGAACGAAGCCATAATATTGATAACTCAGAACGACAGCTCACTTCACTCAGTTCAGACAACTCACTCTCAATCAGTGTCATGTCAACAAAATGGCCGCGGCGACGTAAAAAGGGGCGTGCGAATACCCTCTATACTGCGATGCTGGGGCTGAAATTTCAGATGAATTAAGTCTACTTTAGGAGAAGATAAAATAATGGTCAAAGTATTTTTTTTCTTTCACCCAAGCAGCCCAAAATACATTTGAAAGTGGACCGGCCCAACGGGAAACCTCCCGAACGTCCCGATGGCCACTCCGGGCCTGGGTGTGGGTATTTTATTGTATTTAACAATCAAGCACTGATATGCAAAAAACTAAGTGTCCTGGCTCAAGATAGTCCACAGGTAAATATGTAGCATTTAACTTAAATGTGCAAGTGAAACAAAGAGCACATGTAATACGTTGTTGTTAAATTAAAGTTTAAATTGGCTTGTTTGTTCACTGTAAGTCTCATCGCTCACTCACTTCCGATGAGGAAGAACCATGGGAAGAACCAGGCACGTGCACACATAGTGCCCTAGGGGTGCTTGAGCCCCTGCCCTTTTTGCCTCGTATTAAAAAGTGCCCTCAGTGTTCTTCAACAATCGCGCCCGCAATAGCGCTCGTCCGCGATCCAACCCCCGTTAACAATAGCCCCTCAAAACTCCTGAGTGTGCACGTCCCTGGGAAGAACGAACCGGTGTGGACCAAACCATTTTTTAAGAAGGAGCCAAGGGGATTATTGAAATTATTAAAATTACAATATTGTATGATTTGTGGCTTTGTTTTAATTCGGATTAATTCATAGGAATATATATTAGTTCAGTGTATGCATAATCATTTTGTCATAGAGGCTACTGGGGGCTGTGTGTGGGCCCTAGCGGGCTGTGGGCCCTTATAATTGTCATAACCTTTCCCCCCTATATGACGGCGCTGGGCCTACCATAAAGGCCCAGATACAGGCAATGTGTAGACTACTGACTTTATTTCGATATTGTATGCCGTTTAAACATTCGTTCCTTTGAATTGGCTTATGAGGAGACACATTCACCGTTTAACATTGATACCCCATGGATTACAAACGCATATAGTCCTACCCCTATAACATAACATCATATTTAATGGAAATCATTAAGCTTACCTTATCAGTCCTGTAATTGTGAATAGGATGCCACACAAATGTGTCCTATTGCAATATACATATATTATTTCAATCTGAATACACTTGCCAGGACATATTCGCCTGCAAATTCACGCTCTTCCCTCCTACGGAGTTGTTAACGTCAAAATACCTGATCTTAGAGCATCACGCATAACTCAATGCAGTGCAGAAAGACTGCATTCCAATGTCTGGTATTCGTCCAATCAGCGGAGACCGAGCTCCAAGATGATATAATGTAATAGATTATTATTGCTTTTCTAGACTACTTTTCTGTTTGCTTTAGCTTTCTTCTAAATCTTACATTGCACTTTGCTATTTTATTATATTATTTAATTGAATTCATTTTACTTTGCTTTTGTTTCTTTTACTCATATATTTTATTACCCTACTTAATTTTATTGTATATGAAGCATGAAGTGCTAAATAAATAAAGTCGCCTTGCCTTACCTAATCTAAGCAGAACACAATGCACTGTACTAATCGATAGAAACTCTTAAGAGTGGTGCATTTTCGATTACATTGCTTTTAGTTCTAATCTGGAACAAGTTTGGTCTAAATTTGGTAGGCTATTTTAAACACAAACGTAAACCACACGCATGTATTCACTTTAACGAATTCAGATTCCTTCGCAGCTGTCTGTCTAGCTAAAGGCCTACACGGAACCAAAAAATGTTGAATATGACGCTGAATGCATTGAGGTTAGTCAGACTTTTGACATAGCCTGGTTTACTAGTCTGTATTAGCGCATGAGCGAACTAGGTGTCTGGCATGTTAAATGTTAATAAATAAATGTGTCAATATAGTTTAACCAATGAATACTTTTTTAAACAGCATTTATGCCTATTTATTTCAGGCTGTATTTTATAGCCATGTAGCCATATTTTTTCATATTAACTTTACTAACCCTAATGTTGAATTAAATTACAAAGTTAAGTCATCGGAATCACACATGCCGCCAAAGCGACTCACCAGATTTATTTGAGAGAGAGAGAGAGAGAGAGAGAGAGAGAGAGAGAGAGAGAGAGAGAGAGAGAGAGAGAGAGAGAGAGAGAGAGAGAGAGAGAGAGAGAGAGAGAGAGAGAGAGAGAGAGAGAGAGAGAGAGAGAGAGAGAGAGAGAGAGAGAATTAGGCAGGCCCCAGGCCCTCCCGTGGCTACGCCTCGTTAACGTTATTCTGGATTACGCGCGTTCACGAGATATGTAACCAGCAGCGCCGTCGTATAGGGGGGAAAGGTTATGACAATTATAAGGGCCCACACACAGCCCCCAGTAGCCTCTATGACAAAATGATTATGCATACACTGAACTAATATATATTCCTATGAATTAATCCGAATTAAAACAAAGCCACAAATCATACAATATTGTAATTTTAATAATTTCAATAATCCCCTTGGCCCCTTCTTAAAAAATGGTTTGGTCCACACCGCGGTTCGTTCTTCCCAGGGACGTGCACACTCAGGAGTTTTGAGGGGCTATTGTTAACGGGGGTTGGATCGCGGACGAGCGCTATTGTTAACGGGGGTTGGATCGCGGACGAGCGCTATTGCGGGCGCGATTGTTGAAGAACACTCAGAGGGCACTTTTTAATACGAGGCAAAAAGGGCAGGGGCTCAAGCACCCCTAGGGCCCTATGTGTGCACGTGCCTGGTTCTTCCCATGGTTCTTCCTCATCGGAAGTGAGTGAGCGATGAGACTTACAGTGAGCAAACAAGCCAATTTAAACTTTAATTGAGATTAGATGAGGCTTGTTGTTGTTTTTGATATTTGTTTTACAACAACGTATTCCATGTGCTCTTTGTTTCACTTGTACATTTAAGTTAAATGCTACATATTTACCTGTGGACTATCTTGAGCCAGGACACTTAGTTTTTTGCATATCAGTGCTTGATTGTTAAATACAATAAAATACCCACACCCAGGCCCGGAATGGCCATCGGGACGTTCGGGAGGTTTCCCGTTGGGCCGGTCCACTTTCAAATGTATTTTGGGCTGCTTGGGTGAAAGAAAAAAAATACTTTGACCATTATTTTATCTTCTCCTAAAGTAGACTTAATTAATCTGAAATTTCAGCCCCAGCATCGCAGTATATATAATATGGATTATACAATGTACGGTAGTTCACTCCTCCCAATTATTTTAGTTGGTTTGGCCCATGTTGCGTCTTTAACAGAAGAGAATCAGCGAACAGAAGCGACGTCGTTGATTGTGGAGGGCAGAAAAAGCCAAGGAGTAGCCGAAAAGGCCTGATTAAAAAACTGGAGGCACTGGAGGAAGATTCCGCCACATGTGCCAAAATAAACTACCTGTTTAGAGGACAGACACAAGTTGCAGCCGGTAGAGAGAGGTGGATCCAGGGCAGTTGCTAGGAATTCTGGGCCCCCTGAAAGAATATCGGTGTGGGCCCCTCTCCCCCATTCATTGCCACCTTAAATGTTCTTGTTTTTCAGTGTTCTTGACAGTGCCTGGTGTAATACACCCAATTTGTTTCCTTTTTTACATTTAACGACTTAACAAGTCAGAGTATTATTATTTAAATTATGTATTATTAATTGTCTTATTCTCATTTCCCTGATTTGCAACACGTTATTACACCTCTGATTGCAAATACATTTTCAATTAACCACTCAACAAATAGGTGTGGGCAGGGCCGGAGTGGGACCCATTTTCGGCCCGGGAGCCTTTTTGGATCAACGTTTGTCAAATAAAAAATCCACCTCAAGGATCTGTTACTTTAACTATCAATTATATATATATATATATATATATATATATATAAAATGTTAACCCATTACATATTTAGGATAATTTCAATGCATCATGTCAGTTCTATGTGTGGGTTATCTTATATCAAATATTTTTTTATATATTTTTTAGTCCTTTCTACCTGTCCCCTCAGCAGCATCAGACAGGCTGGACTGCTGCTCTGAGGCTACAAAATATTTTATATGTAATATAAATGACTATCTATCACGTTTGTTCTGTCTTTTATATTTTCCATGAAAAATGCTGTCTAGTATTACCTGTTAAGCATCGGACTGGCTTATCTCTTCTGATGCTACAAAAAAAAGAAGGAGTGACTTTATTGCTTGGACTAACTTACACAGATCATGCTGGAGTTTACATGATGATTTTCACAAATTATATTTGTGATTTGTCATATGGTTTAACAAAATTAACTAGAATAATGATGAATTGGTTTAAGCTTGTATGTTTGCAATCGGCATTGCAAACATAGCACAAATAGCTAAATGATTTATGTTGCAAATTAATCATTAGATCCACCTCTCTCTACCGGCTGCAACTTGTGTCTGTCCTCTAAACAGGTAGTTTATTTTGGCACATGTGGCGGAATCTTCCTCCAGTGCCCTTATGTTTTTTAATCAGGCTTT
The DNA here is from genome assembly GCF_964030765.1 of Micromesistius poutassou. Lineage (NCBI taxonomy): Eukaryota > Metazoa > Chordata > Actinopteri > Gadiformes > Gadidae > Micromesistius > Micromesistius poutassou. The sequence continues at coordinate 19,573,812 of NC_140273.1, forward strand.
TTCGGCTACTCCTTGGCTTTTTCTGCCCTCCACAATCAACGACGTCGCTTCTGTTCGCTGATTCTCTTCTGTTAAAGACGCTGTTAAAGACGCAACATGGGCTGTATGGCGACTATCGAACCACTTATTTAGTCACCGAGAGGCTAGATCGGGAAAATATGTTTTTGCCAGACGCGCTGCTTGTTCAAAGAATCACTTAAAAATGGGTACTGCGTTTTGTTGGTTTTATTAGAGATAAGTTAAAAACGTTCCATAGTAGCATAGTCCTAAAGTGATTGGTGCTAAAGTGCGTTAAATGTTAATAGATTGTGCGGTCAGCAAAGTTGGACTTCCCCCGTCCACCCCCCCTCATCTCAAACATTTCATTCAAGACAAACCTGCGCGTGAACAGCTGACTTACCACTGATCCTGACTGACGTAGCCCCAACACCACGTGACCTGTCAGTCTGCCTATACCTGTCACCAACATTCCGGCCCCTAATTATTACATGTTATTACACAGTAGTAATAATTACCAACGCATAAATTCATAATAGAAAAACAATACAATTACAATTTTCTTTTTTTTTCTTCTATTTTTCACTTTTTTTGCGATTTTTTGTGCGCAAGGAGAGAGTTCATAGTTCATATGGCCATTGCAGGTCTTCATCCTTCTTGAACCGAACCTGCCCCAAAGTAAAGTCAATCCAAAGTCACGAAAAAAGGTCATGTCAGGCAAAAGTCAATATAATCCAAATCCATGGAAAAGAAGGGAAGCCTTCACGACTCCGTCGACTCCTGAAGAAGGCAGATCTTTGTCACGGGTCTGCAGAGAAGGCTGGTGCGGGTCTTGATCCGGACCTGTCGCACCAGTCCGTTCCTGTCTGGCATTGTCTCTGTAATCCTCCCAATGATCCAGGAATTGCGAGGTGCAGAATCGTCCATTATGATCACTATGTCACCGGGGACAAAGTTCCTCTTGATCTTTGTCCATTTCTGTCGTTCCTGTAGTTGTGGCAGATACTCTTTAATCCACCTTTTCCAGAACAGGTCCGAAATGTATTGCACCTGCTTCCATCTCCGGCGTGCATAGTTGTCCTCCTTGAGAAACAGACCAGGTGGTAAGCTGGGCTTGACTTTAAGCAGCAGAAGATGATTAGGTGTTAAAGCCTCCAAGTCATTCGGATCTGTGGATTCCTTCGTGAGAGGTCTACTGTTGAGAATTGACTCCACCTCACAGAGTACTGTATTGAGTCCCTCCTCATCCAGACTTTGGGTCCTCAAAGTGGAATTGAGAATCTTCCTGATGGAACGTATTAACCTCTCCCATGCTCCGCCGTGATGTGATCCAGTGGGAGGGTTAAACGTCCACTTGATTCCTTTCAATGAGAGCACATCATTGATCTTCTCCAGATTCCATCCTTCAACAGCTCTTCTCAGCTCACGCTCTGCACCAATGAAATTAGTGCCATTATCAGAACGCAGCTCTTTGATTTGTCCTCTTCTTGCGATGAAGCGCCTTAAAGCATTGATGAACGAATCTGTGTCCAAAGATGAGGCAACTTCAATGTGTACAGCTCTTATTGTCAAACATGTGAAGATAACTCCATATCTTTTCACAAGACTCCGGCCACGCTTGATGTCAAATGGTCCGAAATAGTCAACTCCGACATAAGTGAACGGAGGTTCTCCAGTCGAAACTCTGTCACTAGGCAAGTCTGCCATTTGTTGCTGACCTGCAGCTCCGTGCAGCCGACGACAGATGACACATCTGGAAATGATCTGCCTTATGGCAACACCTGCAGCAGGAATCCAGTACTGCTGACGCAGCCTTGACAGCATATGGTTCCTACCGCCATGGCCCACCTCTCGATGTATCTGGCGTAAGATGAGGTCTGAGATGTGGAGATCCTTTGCTATTATGGCTGGATGTTTAGACTCTTCGGGCATGGCAGCCTTACTAAGTCGGCCTCCGACTCTCAACACACCTTCTTCCAGTATCGGACTGAGTCTGTAAATGTGACTGTTCCCTTTCACACACTCTCCCTTTTGGAGGCAAGATAACTGTTCAGAGAACTTTCTTCTTTGACAGATCTTGATTATCTCCAGTTCAGCTCCTTTGATCTCCTCCAATGAGAGGCAAATCTCCTTGTCAAGAACATCTTTGTGTTTAGTTAGGTTCAATGCTGGCTGAGAATCACATGCAGTGACTTCTCTCCTCTTCCTGTTGTTCCAAAGTAAGGTTCTGAGTCTCAAGATCCATGCCATCACTCTCTCTGCATATCCACTGGATATCAGGTTGTCCATAAATGTAGTATAGTCTTTTTGGAATGCCGCATCCCTGCCAAACCTCCCCTTGAGGTTGAGAGTACGTTGCTCTGCAACTTTGCGATTGTTGGGCATGGTGATTGATTTGTCCTTCAGCGGCAATCCAACAACATAATGGCCATCAACCAGTTCCACAGTCTCGTTAGCCATTTCCAGGAACTTAGAGTCTTCCCTTGACAGCCCTTGCAGTTCATCCTGGCTGTTTTCAGGGAAGTCAGTCTTGAATTGTTGGTTCCAGAGCTTGTCAAGAGTGACAGCAGAGATCCTGTTGATGCTAACTGCAGACTGAGTCACAGGATCGTCACTGCCCTCTCCTCCAAGGGGTCCATTTACAGTGCATCCAAGCATTGTTTTGACCGCATATGGCCCTCCATCCACACTTCGGATGACTTCCAGTGGTTCCAATGCTCTGGGAACATTCAAGCCAATTAACATCTCCACGTCTGCATCTGTGGCAGATAGACAGGCTTCAGATGTGGCCATCTTTCCAGATCTTGCTGTCGTGGGATGTTACCTCTGTTAACAGGCATTTGATGTTGTGTGAAGATCTTCGGCATTTCACAGTACCAGTCACTGTCCAATCCAGCGACCTCCAAGTCTGATGCAATGCAACTGTCAACCACCTTCTCTTGGCCCATGGTACGTAAAAGAATCCTTGTTCTTCTCCCAGAGAGTCCCAGCTTATCCATCAGACCCATTGTGCAGAAGGACGCTGAACTCCCTGGGTCCAGAAAGGCGTAGGTTTCGACTGACCTTTGACCTTTACTGGACTTAACCTTGACTGGCACGATAGCAAGCTTACAATCTTGCTCACCGGCCCCAGTAAGACCACCGGTTTGGACTTCGACTAGAGCACTGTCCACTGCTCTGTCAGAGTTGCTCCTGCCTTTCTCTGGATCTCCATTCTCCTTAGAGTGGATATGGAGCAAGCTGGGGTGTCGTGAGCTACATGTCTTGCAAGACAGACGTTTCCTGCACTCCTTGCTGATGTGCCCAGTGCACAAGCAGCCGAAGCAAACTCCATTTTTCTTCAGGAACTCCATCTTCTCACTGTGAGCTTTCTTCTCCAATAGAAAACACGACTCCAGTGTGTGTCTACCCTTTTTGCAGAAAAGGCAGGTCTTCTCGGGTCCATCTTTAACCCTGTTCTCCCAATGAGCATCTCTTTCCACAGTAGTGAAAGTTGTGGCAAAGCTGCTTCCTCTAGCCTTAGGACGAGGCACAGGTTTAGCTCGCATCTTGTATGTCTCAGAATACAGGGTGTGTAGTGATCCTAACTTCACGCTCAATAAAGGTCACAATATCAGCAAACATAGCTCTTTTCCGATGCTTTTCCTGAATGTCACATGCCTTCGCTCGCCACTTGTCTCTCAACTTGTAAGGCAGCTTCTTGATCACAGAGACCATGTTTGCAGACGTGTTCAAGTCAGATAGGTTGTATACATCTTTCATGGCATTGTGACATCCTCGCAAGAATAAGCTGTATGCTTGTAAAGCTTTTCCATCCTCCGACTTTATTGCTGGCCATGCAAAGATCTTGTCCATATAAGCGGATGCTATGACGTGCTCATTTCCAAAGTGTTCCTGGAGTAAAGCCTTTGCTGTAGCATATCCAATGCCATCAGTCATGTGTTGACAACTTCTGACTAGCTGTTTAGGCTGACCCCTGGTGTATTGCTCCAGGTAATGCAGGAGGTCAACAGCATCGTCAGTCCTCAGTTCTATGGTCTGCTCAAATGACTGCATAAAGGCATGATAGTGCAGAGGGTCACCGTCAAACAGTTGGATGTCTCTTTTAGGTAGTGAAGCAATGCATTGTTGATGCACCAACATCGAAGTTATGTCATTTTGTTTTTGCATTATAGACATCATGGTGTCCTGTTCACTGCTGATGTTTCCGGAAGCAGATTGTGTGTGTCTATGCAGAGACAGTGGGGCTCCTGTAGCCTTTGGGACTGTGCTCTGAGCCTGTGTGGGGGCTGAGGTCTTCTGGAGATGTTTGTTTCCATCACATTGCCTTTGTTTCGGCCTTGTGCCTCCAAACTCTGCAGGTTGTCCTCTTCCAACATCTCCAACATTTTGCCGTACAAAGGTCTCTGCATTAAAGTTGAGGCCACTTTCAAAGTAGGCTTCCATTCCATCCAATTTCTGAGAAGCAACACTCCGTACCCCTGACCCAGAGGTTCTCAAAACATTAAGCTTTGCCGCCGATGCGGCCATGTCCATTTCAAGTTGAAGTTGTTCCTTTTGCTTTCTGACTCGAGCTTCCTGCTCTTGCAGCGCATGCCTTATTTTGGCTTCCTCTTCCTCTTCCTCTTCCGCTTTTGTTCGAGCAACCTTTTTCGAGCTATTAAAGCAGCCATTTCAGCTTCGGCTCTGACATGGGCAGATGCAGTTGAGGACACTTTTGACCTGATAGATTTTGAACCATGATTCTGGCTGCTATAGTTTGATATGCTGTCATCTGGCTGAATATCATCCTGAACATTATGTGAATGAGGCCCAGTCACTTCCGCATTTTCCACACCTCCATTTTCCTCTTCTGCAGCCTCATGTAGCAGAGGGCTTTCATTTGACCTATTAGCCACCAGCAGAGGCCTGCTTGGGGATCCTCTGAGTCTGGTTACAGAAAACCATGCATTAACATCCTCAATAAAATCATCTTTATGTTTAATGATATTTGAGAACCAACCGGTTTGTTTTTCTTGTTCATCATGAGGAATGAGAGGCATTAATGAAGCATGTAGTTCATTAGAGGTGTGAGACAATTTCATCAAGCCATCAAGTTTCCCTTTAACAGCTGAAACATGTTTTGCATCTTTCATGAGCTCTTTCATAGAGCTTATCACAGTCTTTATTTCATCCACTTTCCTTTTTCGTTCCTTTTGTATGGACTCAATTTTATTTGCAAGAGCCTTTTCAGTTAGAATTACTTTCCTCTTTCCCATGTCCTGTTTCCCAACATCTGAACCAACACTTGTTCCACTCATCTTGAACGCACAAGTAAATTATCACAATGAGAGAATCCAAAGCAAAGCAGCCACATAAAACAGTCACAGCTATCGGCGATAGCATAGAGACAGAGCAGAGCACGTTCGTTTGTCACACACACAGCTTGGCCCGGCGGGCCGCGAACACAGCGTGATAAATTCACAATGACAGACAGTTTCCACTCAGCGGCGGGACCAGATCAAAGTGTTCCAATCAATCATGTATCACAGCAGTCACGGAACGGGTCGGGTACGTTACCGCCTATCCTTTCAGTCCGTCCTTGTTTTCTGTTTGTTTGTGCGCGTCCTCCTTACATTGTTTGCATATCATGCATTCCTTTGTTGCTCCACGCGTCCATTTGTGACATGTCGGGTCCTTTCGTGGCTCCAATCCATGTGGTTGTGTCACAGTTTTGCTGACAAATGTATGGCGACTATCGAACCACTTATTTAGTCACCAAGAGGCTAGATCGGGAAAATATGTTTTTGCCAGACGCGCTGCTTGTTCAAAGAATCACTTAAAAATGGGTACTGCGTTTTGTTGGTTTTATTAGAGATAAGTTAAAAACGTTCCATAGTAGCATAGTCCTAAAGTGATCGGTGCTAAAGTGCGTTAAATGTTAATAGATTGTGCGGTCAGCAAAGTTGGACTTCCCCCGTCCACCCCCTCTCATCTCAAACATTTCATTCAAGAAAAACCCGCGCGTGAACAGCTGACTTTTACCACTGATCCTGACTGACGTAGCCCCAACACCACGTGACCTGTCAGTCTGCCTATACCTGTCACCAACACCAAGCAGAGCGGTTATGTGGTAGTAGCCTTTATCTTCCCTTTTGTCTGACCTCTTTCGTCTGACCTCTTTCCATATTCTAGGCTTTTAATTTTGAGTGTCTTTGTAGTGAACCTCAGTAGGGGTTGCGAACGCAGCCTTTCCTAGCTCCTCCCCCTGCACCCAGGTGTACTATAAAAAGGGCCAAGATGGCTGAAATCAACCTGGTTGCCTACCAGGGTGGTGAGTAGGGTCCCCGCTTTTTAACAGTTTTGAGTTACAATTTTCCCTTTTATTAATTTGTGTTTCTTGTTTTTAGGATCCCCTGCTGCTGTTCTGTTTTGGTTTTGTTTTGGCTCTGTTTTGATATTTTCTTTTGTTTGCTTTGGTTAAATTTGCTTTTGTGTTATTTCCCCTTTTGTTTAATTGTTTTGACAATTGGGTTGTTGGTTTACATAACCTTTGTTTTGTTGTTTGGTTTGACTCCAGTTTTCTTTATTTAGTTTTTATCATTGTATTAAAATAAACATTTAATATATATATTGTCTCTGCCTCTTTTAGATTTTCGAACCTGTGTCCTTATTTCTTTACGGTAATAGTTTAATTTTCTTTGTTGTTCATTTCCTGGGGTGCAATTCCCCAGGTGGCGTTGTCGGTCCCTCTTTAGTTATCTCCCCCCGTTTATATTGAGTTTTATAGAGTCCCGCCACATCTTCATGAAACCATGTTTAAAATACGTGTAATCAGCGCCGTCGTATAGGGGGGAAAGGTTATGACAATTATAAGGGCCCACACACAGCCCCCAGTAGTCTCTATGACAAAATGATTATGCATACACTGAACTAATATATATTCCTATGAATTAATCCGAATTAAAACAAAGCCACAAATCATACAATATTGTAATTTTAATAATTTCAATAATCCCCTTGGCCCCTTCTTAAAAAATGGTTTGGTCCACACCGCGGTTCGTTCTTCCCAGGGACGTGCACACTCAGGAGTTTTGAGGGGCTATTGTTAACGGGGGTTGGATCGCGGACGAGCGCTATTGCGGGCGCGATTGTTGAAGAACACTGAGGGCACTTTTTAATACGAGGCAAAAAGGGCAGGGGCTCAAGCACCCCTAGGGCCCTATGTGTGCACGTGCCTGGTTTTTCCCATGGTTCTTCCTCATCGGAAGTGAGTGAGCGATGAGACTTACAGTGAGCAAACAAGCCAATTTAAACTTTAATTGAGATTAGATGAGGCTTGTTTTTGATATTTGTTTTACAACAACGTATTCCATTTCCATGTGCTCTTTGTTTCACTTGCACATTTAAGTTAAATGCTACATATTTACCTGTGGACTATCTTGAGCCAGGACACTTAGTTTTTTGCATATCAGTGCTTGATTGTTAAATACAATAAAATACCCACACCCAGGCCCGGAGTGGCCATCGGGACGTTCGGGAGGTTTCCCGTTGGGCCGGTCCACTTTCAAATGTATTTTGGGCTGCTTGGGTGAAAGAAAAAAAATACTTTGACCATTATTTTATCTTCTCCTAAAGTAGACTTAATTCATCTGAAATTTCAGCCCCAGCATCGCAGTATATATAATTTGGATTATACAATGTACGGTAGTTCACCCCTCCCAATTATTTTAGTTGGTTTGGCCCATGTTGCGTCTTTAACAGCGTCTTTAACAGAAGCGACGTCGTTGATTGTGGAGGGCAGAAAAAGCCAAGGAGTAGCCGAAAAGGCCTGATTAAAAAAAATAAGGGCACTGGAGGAAGATTCCGCCACATGTGCCAAAATAAACTACCTGTTTAGAGGACAGACACAAGTTGCAGCCGGTAGAGAGAGGTGGATCTAATGATTAATTTGCAACATAAATCATTTAGCTATTTGTGCTATGTTTGCAATGCCGATTGCAAACATACAAGCTTAAACCAATTCATCATTATTCTAGTTAATTTTGTTAAACCATATGACAAATCACAAATATAATTTGTGAAAATCATCATGTAAACTCCAGCATGATCTGTGTAAGTTAGTCCAAGCAATAAAGTCACCCCTTCTTTTTTTTGTAGCATCAGAAGAGATAAGCCAGTCCGATGCTGAACAGGTAATACTAGACAGCATTTTTCATGGAAAATATAAAAGACAGAACAAACGTGATAGATAGTCATTTATATTAAATATAAAATATTTTGTAGCCTCAGAGCAGCAGTCCAGCCTGTCTGATGCTGCTGAGGGGCTGAGGTGACAGGTAGAGAGGACTAAAAAATATATTAAAAAATATTTGATATAAGATAACCCACACATAGAACTGACATAATGCATTGAAATTATCCTAAATATGTAATGGGTTAACATTTTATATATATATATATATATATATATATATATATATATATATATATATATATATATATAATTGATAGTTAAAGTAACAGATCCTTGAGGTGGATTTTTTATTTGACAAACGTTGATCCAAAAAGGGATAGTACGAGTTTTGTGCTGTTCATTTATGCAAATTCTTCCATCACTGAAAAAAGTGGGCCAGTGTGGGCCTGAAACTCCCGGGCCGAAAATGGGTCCCACTCCGGCCCTGCCCACACCTATTTGTTGAGTGGTTAATTGAAAATGTATTTGCAATCAGAGGTGTAATAACGTGTTGCAAATCAGGGAAATGAGAATAAGACAATTAATAATACATAATTTACATAATAATACTCTGACTTGTTAAGTCGTTAAATGTAAAAAAGGAAACAAATTGGGTGTATTACACCAGGCACCGTCAAGAACACTGAAAAACAAGAACATTTAAGGTGGCAATGAATGGGGGAGAGGGGCCCACACCGATATTCTTTCAGGGGGGCCAGAATTCCTACTGCCCTGACTGGATTACCCTGAGCGAACGCAATCACCTCTTCCACATTTGATAATTAGTCAACAAATGCAACTTTGAGATTTATTTTAGGTTGTATGGGTAGGCCTACCATAAAGGCCCAGATACAGGCAATGTGTAGACTACTGACTTTATTTCGATATTGTATGCCGTTTAAACATTCGTTCCTTTGAATTGGCTTATGAGGAGACACATTCACCGTTTAACATTGATACCCCATGGATTACAAACGCATATAGTCCTACCCCTATAACATAACATCATATTTAATGGAAATCATTAAGCTTACCTTATCAGTCCTGTAATTGTGAATAGGATGCCACACAAATGTGTCCTATTGCAATATACATATATTATTTCAATCTGAAAACACTTGCCAGGACATATTCGCCTGCAAATTCACGCTCTTCCCTCCTACGGAGTTGTTAACGTCAAAATACCTGATCTTAGAGCATCACGCATAACTCAATGCAGTGCAGAAAGACTGCATTCCAATGTCTGGTATTCGTCCAACCGAGCCAGGCCCGGTTCCAGAACAGAATGCCTTGGGGTGCATCTGAGATTATAGGGGGTGCACCAGTACTATAGTAAAACCAGCTACCCAGCTTCAGTTCAGACTTTTTACACTAGGCCTTTCTACCAGTAGATAGACAAGCACTTCTGGGTAGTTGTACTGACATGTTGGGACAAAAACATTTACTGTGCTTAAAAGATGGTATCACATCATGTCTTGTGATGTGGAGAACATTTCAGCTGCAACGTTAGCTTATTGATATCCAAGCTTTGGATATGAGAATGAATTAATAATGGTTAAATTAAATCAAATTTGAAAAGGCTCAAGAGGTTCACATACTTTCAAGCAGCACTGTAGCCTTGTGAGACCAAATAATTTAACAACATAAACATAAAACATAAAACATGCTCTGTATTTATATAAGTGAACCACTAAATGTCACAAAATAATTTTACATTATCATTCACAAGATAATGCTTGAAATATATCACTTCATGTCTAATACATCTAGATTATATGGAACCTTTTGAATTAAATTACAAAAAAATAGCTTTTCCCTGATATTCTAATATTATGAGATGCACCTTTATGTGAACCACTTAATGTCAGTTAAGTGCTTATTCTGCTGCCCAAAACTTTTAATGCTGACAGATAAAACCCAATTAGGAATGTTATTTTCACAAAAAGTAATCAGTAATACATAGTGCCTTTCTTAAAGTTCACAAGATTGTAAATAAATACAATCAAAACACAATTGGCAAATATGGGTTCTTATGAACAACACAGTGGCGCCGGCAAAGGCTGCTTGTCCGGGAGTGAGAGCTGCGCCGGCAAAGGCAGCGAGTCGGGCAGGATTGAGCTAGCGTTGCTAGTGCTAGTGTTCACAACGGTTATACTGTCTGATGTATTGGATTCTTTTGCGGTGTTCTTTTTTATTTTCGGATATCCATTGTAAATGCCTAATTGTTGCTGCCGAAGAAGTTTAATGTCACTGACGTGCGCGTCGCCGGACGGGGCGCAGTTCACGCGCACCTGTCATAATAATAATAACGTTCTTATCGGTTTAGTGAACAAAATAAATGCAGCAAACAACGGTATTTAATGGAACAATTAGTTTTGTGAGCAAGTGTTTTATTTTTTTATCATATTTATAAAAAAATAATAATAATTCACTCCCTCCTTTTTTCAATTGAGGGTGCAAACAATTTTTTGGGGGGTGCAATGCATGCTTATGCACCCCCGTAGAACCGGGCCTGGTTCATAGGTAGGATTAGGCCCTACTTCCTACTAGAGAAATCAAATAACTTTTCATGTCATTTATTTTCCATTTCTTTGAATATTCTTAATTAGGGTATTAATAAAATTAATAAAGGGAATTACAAAATGAAGCCTACGCCAAGAATAGGCCTACGATGAAATACTCAACCCAACCGCTGTTCTCTGCTCTCGCTATAAAATACATAGATTTGTATAAAAAAATAGCCACAGTAACAATAGATAGCAATTCATTGAATTATTTCATTTGCATCATTTTATCTTAGACCCTTAGTGAAAATATACGCTGTTTGTACTTCATATATGTAGCCTACATTCATGACAAAATCGTGAGGACTGGCGGAACCTTCTGATGGTAGGGGCCTAATTGTTGCTGACAGATGGATTTCTCTGAAACACCGCTCAAGTTAGCCTGACAGTTAACCTGCTCCCGGCTCTTATATTATCATATAAATATAAATCTATGTATAATATATAATATATAATATATGTAGTTAACCTGCTCCCTGCTCTTATATTATCATATAAATATAAATCTATGTATTATCGCGTCATCAGCAATCAGCGGCTGGGTGAATGTTGGGTGGGCGGACCCGAGTTCGAGTATTTCATAGTATTCTTGGCGTTGGCGTCATTTTGTAATTCCCTTTATTAATTTTATTAATTCCCTAATTAAGAATATTCAAAGAAATGGAAAATAAATGGCATTTATTTTCCATTTTGGAAAATTTGATCCATGATTCGACATTCACGGTTATGGGCTGGTTACATATCTCGTGAAAGCGCGTAATCCAGGATAACGTTAGCCTGGCTTGAACTAACCTGAGCAAGGCGCGGCTGAACTGCGTTGATGGAACGGCTTAAGCCTCAAGTGGAAGTTGGCGCTAGTTCTAACCGGGCTTAATCAACTAAGCGCCGCTTTCGTTAGCGACTTTGATGTAATACCCCTGTTATGTTTGAATAACGGAGACTGAAGCCAGAGCTTACTTGGAGCGTGCTCTCCATTTATTAACCAAAACGCAACTCACTGAAAACAGGTACGGTCACGTGAATCGCACGTTACCGTAAAACACATTGCACTGACGCAGCAGTGCCAGATGAAACAATTCCCCCCCCTCACAGAACTAGGAGTGATACTCAGTCACAAAGTCACGCAGGTGCTCGGGCCTGCCGCGTGCCCGAGCTGGACGGGGTTCAGGTGCAGCAACAACCACTGGCCCGTCGGGCTGGGCCGGAGGAGCTGGGATTGGTGCAGCCTCTAACCATGCAGCCGGCAGAACTCTAGCAGTGGGCACCACCAGGTCTGGGCTCGGGGGGGCGTGTACCTTGCCCAGGCGGTTAGCATGCCAGCGTGTGCCGTCGGCGAGCCTGAATGTAGCCGGGCCAAGCTGTTGGCTGACCTGGACTGGGTCCGACCAAAACGACTGGAGCTTGTTGTCCCGATGAGGTCGACGAATCCTGACCCAGTCCAAAACAGCGATGGCAGGTGGCTTAGCACGTCGGGCCCTGTCGAAACGGTCCTTCATCCGACGCTGGCGTGTGTCGACGGCGGCTCGAACCGGGTGGGCTGGGGCCCAAGCTGCTGTAGAGCGGAGCCTATCCAGAGGCAGCTGAAGCTCCCGCCCCAGCATAAGGGAGGCTGGGGAGACTCCTGTGGTGGCGTGTCGGGTGGCCCGGTAATGCAGCAGCGTTTGGAGGAGGCTGGTGGTGAGTGTGCACCCTTGTGCCAGATGGGCCCTGATGCCATTTTTCAATGACTGGTTCAGCCGTTCCACCCCCCCATTCGCAGCCGGGTTGTAGAATGCTGTGCGAATGTGGCGTATTCCTTTCCCCTCCAGATAAGAGGACAGTTCGTGGGAGACCATCTGGGGACCATTGTCGGTCGTGATCCTCTTGGGCAGGCCCCACCACGCGAACAGAGAGTCGAGAATGTCAACCAACACCTTGGCTGTGACCGAGCCCACAGGCGCTACCTCTGGCCACTTAAGAGTGGAGGTCGTAGACAACGACGAGGAACCTCTGGTGATGCGGTACTCCATGCAGCTCGCCGCAGATGTCAAGTTGTAGGTGCTCCCAGGGTTTGGACGGCCAGTCCAGTGGTTGCATGGGCGGGGGTGGGGCTGGGGCCCTGGTCTTACAACTAGAAGGCAAGCAGTTCAGTCCTTGACCAGGGTCTCGATTTCCCTATCGATGCCTGGCCACCACACCACGTCGCGACACCGCTGTTTGAGCTTGACTATGCCCAAGTGGCCCTCGTGCGCCATAGCAAGGGCACACGCCCGAAGGCCACTCGGGACCACAGTGCAGAGCCCACGAGCGATGCAGGTGTCGTTCCAACATGACAGTTCGTCCCTGACCCTGGAGTAGGGGAGCATCTCATCTGGTACCCTCGCCGGCCGGATCTGTCTGATGTAGGTCGAGAGTGTAGAGAGGGTGGGGTCGTCAGCTGAGGCGTCCTGGATCTCCCTCAGTGACACTGTCTCCTGGAGGGGTGTGTGGAGGAGCTGGACGAGGTCGTGCTCGGCCTGGTCCTGACCGGGGGCCAAATATGGATCTGGGGGTGAGTTGGGGATTGCACGTGACAGCAGGTCAGCCACCACGTTGTCCCGACCCGGCGTGAAATGCAGGCGGAAGTTGTACTGCTGCAGGCGGTCGGCCCAACGATGGAGACGGAGTGGTTTGTGGCCGGTGCCAGACGTGGCTAGGAGGGTGGTGAGGGCCTGATGGTCCGTCCTCCAGTGTGAATGCGCGTCCGTAGAGGTACATGTGCCAGCGCTCACATGCCCAGAGGCACGCTAGGGCTTCCCGCTCCCCCACCGAGTACCTCTGTTCCGTGGGGCTGAGAGCCCGTGAGGCGAAGTCGATCGGCCTCTCCACACCCCCTTGCAGCTGGGACATCACAGCACCGATGGCCATGGCGGAGGCATCACATGTGACGAGGGTGGGGCTGGCTGGGTCGAAGTGCGCCAGGACCGGTGGTGTGGTGAGCTGGGACTTCAGGAGGCGCACAGCGTCCAAGCAGGCAGACGACCAGAACCAGGGCTCACCATGATTCAGCAGCTGTCGCAGTGGTGCAGTCGTGACCGAGTACTGTGGCAGGAAACGTAGGTAGAATGCTGTCATACCCAGGAAGGAGGCCAACTGAGTGGCTGAGGTGGGCTCCGGGACACGGTGGATGGCCTCTGTGTTCGAGTGGAGTGGGTATATGCCATCAGCCGAGAGACGGAACCCCACAAACTCAATGGCCGGGGAAGCGAAGACACACTTCTCGCCATTGAGTGTGAGGTGGTGCTTGGCCAGTGCACTGAACACTCTGTGGAGGCGCTCGTCGTGGCTCTCGACAGTGGCCCCGTGAACCACGATATCGTCCAGCTAGATGGCCACACCCGGGATCCCAGCGAAGATGGAGGCCATTATCTTTTGGAAGCAGCTGGGGGCAGAGCTTAGACCAAAAGCCATGCGTTTGTAACGGAAGACCCCTTTGTGGGTGATAAACGCGGTGAGGTTGCGGCTCTCAGGGTGTAGTGGCACCTGGAGGTAACCCTGGCGGAGGTCTAATTTGGAGAAAGTGGTGGACCCGTGGAACTGGGCGGTGAGCTCCTCTATCGTTGGCAAAGGGTATTTGTCTGGGATGATGGCCTTGTTTACCGCTCTTAGATCCACGCAGAGTCGCAGCCCCCCAGACTTCTTCTTTGCCACCACAATGTTGGAGATCCAGGGCGATGCATTCACCTGCTCGATGATGTCGCCATCGAGCATGCTCTGTAGCTCAGAGGAGATGTCATCGCGGAGGGCCAGAGGAGAGCGGCGGAGGGGCTGGATGACAGGCATCACCTGCGGGTCTAACAAGGGCTGGTGGGCGAAAACATCGAGGCAGCCCACACCGCTGAACAGCATGGGCCACTGTTGCTGCCAGGGGATGGTAACAGTGTGAATCTCTGAGCCAGCGGTGTCTAGCAGAGTGAAACCGAGGCTGTTGAAAAGGTCGAGGCCTAGGAGGTTGGTCCTGTGGCGTGCGATATTGAACCTGAAGAGTGGCAGTGTCTTCTCTCCGTATTTCACAGGCAGCTGAAGGGAGCCCACGATGTCAATCTTTGAGTTGGCATAGCCACGCAGGGTGGGCTGCCCCAGTGGCTCGTGGGAGAAAAACTGTGTGTAAGTCGCCAAGTTCAGGAGGGACACCGTGGCTCCAGTGTCTAGGAGGAGCGGTAGAGTAACATCACCAACCATCAACGAGCATGTTTTAAATGGCGCTCGTCCTGAGCTAACATTGTGGATGATTGTGGTAAGTGGCTGGGAGGCTCTAGCTGGGGCAGACCTACAGACTTTGTGAAAGTGGTTGAGTTTCCCGCAGTTGGAGCAGGTTTTACCACGGGCAGGACAGATCTGAGCTCTTGAATTGTGCGCAGAAGAGCCACAATTCCCACATGGCTGGTGTGGGCGGTCACGTGACTGAGAGGCTAGTAATATGTTCTCCTCGCTGCTGTATGCACTCACGTGGAGGAGGGGCACCCGTGATTCGAGTGGGCCCGCTGCCTTGGCCAGTGCCAGAGAGTTGGAAGAGGTGGATAAACTAGCTGCACATTCCAGAGCAGATTCAACCTGAACTGCAAGGTGTAGAGCTGCTGCTAATGTTAAATCATCATTTTCCAGTAGGAGTCTTTCCCTTATTTTGTCACAGTTCGTGTGCACTATCAGGTGGTCCCTTATCATTTCGTCCTGTAAGGCCCCGAACTTGCACAAGCTAGCTAAACCTCGTAAATCAGCCACAAACTGCGTCACTGACTCACCCGACCGTTGGTGTCTCCGTCGGAATATGACGCGACGGAGCAGAGCACTTTGTGGGGCTGCGAAATGTGCTTTTAGTAGCTCCACGGCATTTGTGTAAGTTGTTGCGTTGCCTCACTGCCGAAACATCTTCTAAGCCGGCAGCTAGAATATAAGTTTCGAATGAGGAAATCCAGCGAGGCCACGGCACCGGTGGTTCTCCCGGTAGGGCTAGGAAGGGGGAGGGTGGTGGTAGGGAGCAATCAGCCATCTCTCGTCGCCAATGTTATGTTTGAATAACGGAGACTGAAGCCAAAGCTTACTTGGAGCGTGCTCTCCGTTTATTAACCAAAACGCAACTCACTGAAAACAGGTACAGTCACGTGAATCGCACGTTACCGTAAAACACATTGCACTGACGCAGCAGTGCCAGATGTAACAGTATGAAAGGGGCGCATGCTCGTGCAGCGACCGGCAGCAAGTCATGTCTGTTCGTAAACTCTGTTTGTTTGTTTTTGTGATTGTGTCTTTACGCACCTTTTATGCACAGTATTTAAATGGCCAACAAATCATCTTACTGATGGACTTTTAATATACCTTACTGAGTTGACCAGATAAGGATCAAATCACGGAGTTAACTGTCTTGTTCCTTCTGTGGACGGTGATCCATCTCGCGGAAGCGCTAACCGGGTTCACCAAACCGGAGTGCATAACATACAGCAGAGACCTTCTTCTCCAATGGAGTTACTTTCAGGATCTTCGTGGTGTGGATCTAGTGGTTCCCGATCTAAACTGTCTTGCCGATCAAACAAGTGGAAAAAGGTATGCTACCGGCGCGTTTCCCCGCAAGATCAGGAAGTGAGGAAAGCGGGCTGGCCTGCGTCAAAGACTAAGGAAACAATCCCTTTCCCGTATCCCTTTGCCTTCCATAATTCTCTCGAATGCGCGGTCTCCTCGAAACAAGGTTGATGAGCTGCAAGCTAACGTCAGATTCCAACACAAATTCAGAGACGCTTGCTTGTTGGTGATCACAGAGACATGGCTGTCGGAGAGGGATTCGGACACCGAACTTGCCATTGAAAGCTTTGGCTCACCCGTGCGGCTTGATCGGGATGCTGCTGCGACTGGTATGTCACGAGGGGGCGGGGTCTGCCTATACTTGAACCAAAGATACTGCAAAAATGTTCTTGTAAGAGAAAGACTGCACTAAAGACATTGAACTGTTTCAATGTGCGTATCACTGCGCCCACCTTATCTTCTCAGAGAGTTCCCCCAAATTTTTGTCATGGTTGTGTACAGAGCAAACGCTGACAATGCCTCAGAGACTATATTGCAATCTACCCAAAAACTACAGGCAATATCACCTGACGCTCCAGTGCTGATCCTTGGGGATTTTAATCAATGTTCTCTTCAGAAAACCATAAGGGACTTTGATCAATATGTTAAGTGCCCTACCAGACTCAACTAAACGCTTGACTTTTATGGCTCCATCAAAGGAGCATATAAAGCTATTCCCCTTCCTCCACTTGGGGGGGGGGGGGGGGCGACCATAATTGTATTCAGCTTATTCCATCATACTGCACTGCACTGCAGAGGGGAAAAACGGTCTCCAAGCGGGTTAAAGTCCGGACTGATGAATCCAAACTGAGTCTGCAGGGCTGCTATGAGTGTACAGACTGGGAAATGTTTAAGCAATCTTGTCTGAACATTGACGTACTTGCAGATGTTGTCAGTTGTTACGTCTCCTTTTGTGAAGATAATGTTATTCCTGAAAAAACTGTAAAGGTGTACCCAAATAGTAAACCATGGGTGACGAAAGCACTCAGGGCACTGCTATACAGGAAAAGACAGGCATTTAGAGCAGGGAACCTTCCAGAGCTTGAAAAACTAAAA
Source organism: Micromesistius poutassou (assembly GCF_964030765.1). NCBI lineage: Eukaryota > Metazoa > Chordata > Actinopteri > Gadiformes > Gadidae > Micromesistius > Micromesistius poutassou. The sequence goes on from NC_140273.1 coordinate 19,591,218, forward strand.
AAGGAAGTTAAACATGAAATCGCAAGAACAAAGCGGAGCTATAAAGAAAAGCTAGAGGACCAAGTGGGGAACAACAATTTAGGCTCTGCTTGGGATAGCATGAAAACCATAATTGGCACAAAGGAAATAAGAAAAAAATTGGTGCTGGATGGGTTCACATGTGATAGAAAGCTGGCACAGACGTTGAATGAGTTTTATCTGAGGTTTGACACAACCACATTTAAGGATGCCATTTTAGAGCAAAAAAACGACCTAAAGGATAGTGCCCCAGCGCCCTTTGATTTGCATGACGTGGTAGATACCTTCAGACACTCAAAGGTTAAGAAGAGCCCCGGGCCAGATAACATAGGGGGTCACCTACTCTCCTCGTGTGCTGAACAACTTGGTCCAATATATTATTACATATTTAAGCTCTCCCTGAGCCAACAGAGAGTCCCCAAAATTTGGAAAAATTAGACTATTGTACCAGTCGCCCTAAGGTGTTAAATGATCTTAGACCAATTGCCTTGACCTCATTGGTGATGAAATGTTTTGAAAAACTAATGAAAATGGTGCTCCTTATCAAAACAGAGAATCTATTGGACCCACAACAATCTGCTTATAGGGCCAGGCGAGAAGTTGAGGATGCTACAGCCACTCTGTTTAACCTGATACTTAAGCACCTTGAAGGTAGCAACACTCATGCCAAAATTTTATTTGTTGATTTTTCATCAGCTTTTAACACTATTAAACCACACATTTTAGTTGATAAGCTGAAATTTTAATTTAGATTAGGGTTAGGGTTAGTTTAGTGGGTTGGATTTTGGATTTTTTAACAGACAGAACTCAGAGAGTGAGGGTGAATGAGGTACTCTCAGAAGAGATACTGTCCTCTACAGGGTCACCACAGGGTTGTGTCCTGTCCACTCTTTTGTACATCCTATGGTGTGATAGTGCTCACTTACACTTGAATGTATCAAAAACTAAGGACATGGTCATTGATTATAGGCGCAAACCCCCCCCTACCCGGGTCACTGCTATAAACGGGCAACCTGTAGAGGTAGTTGGCTCATATAAATACCTGGGAAGCATAATTGATGACAGGCTAAATTTTAATCGTAACACAGAGAATATATGTAAGAAAGGCCAGCAGCGACTCTCCTGCCTCCGTAAAATGGCAAAATTCAATGTGGATAAAACCATTATGAGAATATTTTATAAATCATACATTGAATCTGTTTTATCTTTTTCTATAATATGCTGGTATGGAAATCTGAATGTAAAGAATAAAGCCTCACTCGCCAAAATAGTGAAGGCCAGTGGCAAAATCATAGGTGCCAAGCAAAGCAGCCTAACAGACCTGTGCAGTACATTTGTCCAAAAAAAGGCAGAATCTATTTTATCAGCAAATGGTCATCCTCTTCATCCTGAGTTTCAGTTGTTACCTTCTAAGTCACGTTTCAGATTCCCTGCAGTTAAAACCAATAGATATAGACACTCATTTGTTCCCAGTGCCATTTCTCTACTGAACTCAGATTTTGGAGCTCTGGGCTGACATCATCATGTTTTTGGTGCACAGTGTGAGGTATGACTTCCTGCTGTATGAAGGTACTCCATGGAGAGCAGAAAGTGTTTCCTGTTTTCATTTTTTTATTTTGATGCATAGTATTTATTATTATTATTATTATTATTTACATGGATATGTCATGCAGGGATGCTTATCAGCATGCCTGTATACACATTGCACTACCTAAAGTATCTGCATGTATGTTTTCTTCACCCATTGGGTGCCCCCAGTGGTCTGTCATGTCCTATTTTGTCTATTTGATGTCTTGCTGCAAACCAAATCGCCCTTAGGGGACAATAAAGCTTTAAGTAAGTAAGTAAGTAAGTTATCACACTTCAGTAAACTATGATTAACAGACTCATTACTAGAGTTATTACGGTTACGGTGTTTACATGATGAATACCGTTGGATAAGGATAACGTTATGGAGGTTAACTAGCTGCCCTGTGGCTCTGTCTACGGGGAGACGGGTTACTTAACCCTAACCCTAACCCTAACCGCGCCCGGGTTTCAATCGGCCCTTTAGGAAACCTGGTTACAGCGGTGCCCAGGTAACAATGGCTTCCCCGCGTAAACGCACTGCAGGTGAACCCTGATGACGCGGTGCGGCACCGCGGCCTGGGTGTACCAGCTGTGTGACCTGGGTGTGTACCAGGTGTGTGACCTGGGTGTGTACCAGGTGTGGTACCTGGGCGTGTACCAGGAGTGGTACCTGGGTGTGTTCCAGGTGTGGTACCTGGGCGTGTACCAGGAGTGGTACCTGGGTGTGTTCCAGGTGTGGTACCTGGGCGTGTACCAGGTGTGGTACCTGGACCCGTCGCTCCAGGGCTCTGTTGCTGGTCTCCAGGGTCCTCTGTCGGACCTCCAGGTCTCTGGTTCTCTGCTGCTCCTTCTGCAGCCGGCGGATGTAATCCACCAACGCCTTCAGGACGGTCCCCTTGTTCCAGCGCAGCTCCCTAAACACCATCAACACCCCCCAGTAGAACACCATCAACACCACCCAGTATAACACCATCAACACCACCCAGTATAACACCATCAACACCACCCAGTATAACCATCAACACCACCCAGTAGAACACCATCAACACCACCCAGTAGAACACCATCAACACCACCCAGTAGAACACCATCAACACCACCCAGTATAACACCATCAACACCACCAAGTTTAATACCATCAACACCACCCAGTATAACACCATCAACACCACCCAGTATAACACCATCAACACCACCCAGTAGAACACCATCAACACCACCCAGTAGAACACCACCCAGTATGACACCATCAACATCACCCAGTAGAACACCATCAACACCACCCAGTATAACACCATCAACACCACCCAGTATAACACCATCAACACCACCCAGTATAACACCATCAACACTACCAAGTTTAATACCATCAACCCCACCCAGTATAACTCCATCAAAACTACCAACCACACCACCTAGATTGTTACACCATCAACACCACCACCAGGACCATCCACACCAGCCACAGTACTGTAAACAGCATCCACAGCATAACATCAACACCATCCAAAGTGTAATACCATCAACACCACACACAACACTGTAAACACCACTGCACAAAACCCTCAACACCACCCGTGTGTGTGTGTGTGTGTGTGCTTGTGTGAGAAAGAGAGACACTTACTGGTCAGCTGATCTTGGGATCATAGCCCCGAGCTCCTGGATCCGGTCATTGATGTTGAATCTCCGCCGTCTCTCGACTGCGTATTATGTCAGATTCTGATTGGTCATTCAGCGGCCTGTTATCTCTGTATAGCAGACCGTTGCTATGGTCGCTATTTCACAAGATCCCATTTTACTGATCTTTTCATTAGCAGGAGCAATACAACCATTTTTAAATCAATACAATCATTTTTGGTGGAATTCTTTATTAGGAAGTCATATAATAAGCGTAGACTAAGAATGGTTCAGAAGACCCCATGAATACACCAAAAAGAGGAGGAGAGACCCTGCCCGGAGGAAGCCCGGGGCCCCCGTCTGGAGCCAGGCCCAGACGAGGGGCTCGCCGGCGAGCGCCTGGTGGCCGGGTTTGCCACGGAGCCCGGCCGGGCACAGCCCGAACAAGCTACGTCGCACCCCCCCCCTCTTCGCCCTGTGGGCCCACCACCTGCAGGGAGACCCGCTGGGGTCGGGTGCGCTGCCACATGGGTGGCAGTGAAAGGCAGGGGTCCCGACGGACCAGACCCGAGCGGCAGAAGCTGGCTCTGGGGACGTGGAACGTTACCTCACTGTGGGGAAAGGAACCGGAGCTTGTGAGGGAGGTGGAGCGCTACCAGTTAGATCTGGTGGGGCTCACCTCTACGCACAGTCTCAGCTCTGGTACCGTACTCCTGGATAGGGGTTGGACTCTATTCTTCTCTGGAGTTGCCCAGGGCGTGAGGCGCCGGGCGGGTGTGGGGATACTCATAAACCCCCGGCTGAGGCTGTTGGAGTTTACCCCGGTGGACGAGAGGGTCGCCTCCCTACGCCTAAGGGTGGTGGGGGGGAAAACTCTGACTGTTGTTTGTGCGTATGCACCGAACAGCAGTTCAGAGTACTCGGCCTTCTTGGAGACCCTGAATGGAGTCCTGTATGGGGCTCTGGTAGGGGACTCCGTAGTTCTGCTGGGAGACTTCAATGCCCACGTGGGCAACGATGGAGACACCTGGAGAGGCGTGGTGGGGAGGAACGGCCTCCCTGATCTAAACCCGAGTGGTCGTTTGTTACTGGACTTCTGTGCTAGCCATGGATTGTCCATAACGAACACCATGTTCGAACATAAGGGTGCTCATAAGTGTACCTGGTACCAGAGTACCCTAGGCCGAAGATCGATGATCGATTTCGTGATCGTGTCATCTGATCTGAGGCCGTATGTTTTGGACACTCGGGTGAAGAGAGGGGCGGAACTGTCAACCGACCACCATCTGGTGGTGAGTTGGATCAGGGAATGGGGGAAGAGTCTGGACAGACCTGGTAAGCCCAAACGGGTAGTGCGGGTGAATTGGGAACGTCTGGAGGAGGCTCCCGTCCTAGAGATCTTCAACTCACACCTCCGGCGGAGCTTTTCTAGCATCCCTGTGGAGGTTGGGGGCATTGAGCCAGAGTGGGCGGTGTTCAAAGCCTCCATTGCTGAAGCTGCGGTGGTGAGCTGTGGCCTCAGGGTCTTAGGTTCCTCAAGGGGCGGTAACCCTCGGACACCGTGGTGGACACCGGTGGTCAGGGAACACGTCCTAACACGTCCTCTATGTTGGAGGCAGAGCTCAAGGTTGATGGTGGTTCATCGTCAATTTCCCTGGTGGAAGTCACTGAGGTAGTTAAACATCTCCGCAGTGGCAAAGCCCCAGGGATTGATGAGATCCAGCCAGAAATGCTAAAAGCTCTGGGTGTTGAGGGGCTGTCTTGGCTGACACGCCTATTCAACATTGCGTGGGAGTCTGGTACAGTGCCAAAGGAGTGGCAAACCGGGGTGGTGGTTCCCCTGTTCAAAAAGGGGGACCGGAGAGTGTGTGCCAATTACCGGGGTATCACACTTCTCAGCCTCCCTGGGAAAGTCTACTCTAAGGTGCTGGAAAGGAGGGTTCGGCCGATTGTCGAACCTCAGATTGAAGAGGAACAATGCGGTTTCCGCCCTGGACGTGGAACTACGGATCAGCTCTTCACTCTCGCAAGGATCCTGGAGGGGGCCTGGGAGTATGCCCATCCGGTCTACATGTGTTTTGTGGATTTGGAGAAGGCATATGACCGGGTCTCCCGGGAGAAACTGTGGGAGGTGCTGCGGGAGTACGGGGTAAGGGGCTCACTCCTCAGGGCCATCCAATCTCTGTACTCCCAAAGCGAGAGCTGTGTCCGCGTTCTCGGCAGCCAATCAGTTCCGTTCCCGGTGGGTGTTGGCCTCCGCCAGGGCTGCGCCTTGTCACCAATCCTGTTTGTGATATTCATGGACAGGATATCGAGGCGTAGTCGTGGTGGGGAGGGGTTGCAGTTCGGTGATCTGAGGATCGCATCACTGCTCTTTGCAGATGATGTGGTCCTAATGGCATCATCGGCCTGTGACCTTCAGCACTCACTGGATCGGCTGGCGGCCGAGTGTGAAGCGGCTGGGATGAGGATCAGCACCACTAAATCTGAGGCCATGACTCTTAGCAGGAAACCGGTGGATTGCCCTCTCCGGGTAGGAAATGAGTCCTTAGCCCAAGTGAAGGAGTTTAAGTACCTCGGGGTCTTGTTCGCGAGTGAGGGTACGATGGAGCGTGAGATTGGCCGGAGAATCGGAGCAGCGGGGGCGGTATTGCGTTCGCTTTACCGCACTGTTGTGACGAAAAGAGAGCTGAGCCGCAAGGCAAAGCTCTCGATCTACCGGTCGATCTTCGTTCCTACCCTCACCTATGGTCATGAGGGGTGGGTGATGACCGAAAGGACGAGATCGCGGATACAAGCGGCCGAGATGAGTTTTCTCAGGAGGGTGGCTGGCTTCTCCCTTAGGGATAGGGTGAGAAGTTCAGTCATCCGGGAGGAACTCGGATTAGAGCCGCTGCTCCTTTGCTTAGAAAGGAGTCAGTTGAGGTGGTTCGGGCATCTGGTAAGGATGCCCACTGGACGCCTCCCTTGGGAGGTGTTCCAGGCACGACCAGTGGGGAGGAGACCCCGGGGAAGACCCAGGACTAGGTGGAGAGATTATATCTCAACACTGGCCTGGGAACGCCTCGGGATCCCCCCGTCAGAGCTGGTCAATGTGGCCCGGGAAAGGGAAGTCTGGGGCCCCCTGCTTGAGCTGCTGCCCCCGCGACCCGACCCCGGATAAGCGGACGACGATGAGGATGAGGATAATAAGCGTGATAATGTAACCTTCAGGGGTTTTGAACCACCCTGTCAAAAAAAAAAGGGGTAACACTTTATAATAACTATCCGTTATAACTAGTTAATAGATCATAAGTAAACTGTTAATTAATGAGTTATTAATGACTTGTTAAGTGTTTGTTAAGGATTTATAATGATGCTTTGTAGATAGTTAATAGATCATTAATAAACTGTTAGTTAATGAGTTATAAATGACTTGTTAACTGTATGTTAATGATTTATAACTATACCTTATAAATTAGTAATAGATCATGAACAAGCTATTAGTAAATTACTTACTAATGACTTGTTAAGTATCAGTTAATAGTTTATATATGTTATTGGGACGTTATTCTAAAGTTGCAACTATTCCTCATTTATTAACTGTTAGTAAATGAGGAATAGTTGCAACTTTAGAATAACGTCCCAATAACATACATAAGCTAATAACTAATACTTAACTAATATATTAACTCACACTTTACAGATCAGTAGTTAATAGTTTGTTAACCATCTACTAATACCAGTGAAACTTTGTAGAACAGCAAATGGGTGGAACAAGTTCAAGGTACAGAAATTTGATGTGATGTTCAACCTCAACCTTGTTCCACCCATAGGCTGTGTACTGTATTTTACCAAAGAAACACCACAGATGAAATGTTGAACATTGTGTTTAATGTATAGAAACACACATACCCATCACATGGCAGAACAGCAGTATACAACAGTATACAAAGGGATGTAACGGTTACCGGTGTAACTGTAAACCGCGATAAAAATGTTGTCAATAACAATTACCGTTTTCATTTCAAATAAAATTATTATCGCGGTGGATAACCGCGCCCGCGGTGTGGAAACCGTGTGCTTAAATCCTTCCCAGCGCTTCATCCGAGCAGTGTTTGGAATAACGCCGTTTAAAATAACGGCGTTACCTAACGCCGTTATTTTTTCAGTAACGGGTAATCTAACTAATTAATTTTTCCGTCGTTACAACGCTGTTACTGACAGTTAAATGCGGTGCGTTACCATGAATTGATTGAATAAACTGCGTAATCCGAACGCACCCCTGGCTGCACACACAAACTGCTAGTGAGGACGGAGACCGGGTGGGTTAGCGATTATGATTGGCTAAGGCAGAGTCATGTTTCATGGTAGCCAATCGGAGCCAGTGTTTTTGCACACAAGCCAGGATACGCGACGCGTGCCACACGCACACGCACACACAAACACCAAACAGATTCGATGAAGCAGTAGAAATGGCGAGTCCGGAGCAATCCGATGAAAAGTTGGTATTTTTAAGGTGGAGATATAAGCACTACTTCAAATTCATTGAGGTCAAAGGCAAGAATGTGCATGTAAAGTGAACATTATGAGGTCGCGGTCACGGCGATCTGCGGAGGAAGTGTCGGCGGGAGACGGAGAGCGCGTAATTGTTTACATATTGTTCTTTATGTCTTGAATGTTTGGATTAAACCTGCACTACTGTAAATGTTCCTGATAAATAAGCTGTTTACATGCTGAACCCTTGTTCCTTTGATGTTAAAAGTTGCACTTTTGATAATATAAATAAATATAATAAACACTTTTAACTATTTCAGTTTCCGTAGGCCTATCAGTGCTTTCTGAACATATTGAACACACTTTTAAAAATACCGCGATAATACCGAAAACCGGGATAATTTTGGTCACAATAACCGTGAGGTTAAATTTTCATACCGTTACATCAGGTTTGTGCACTTTTTGTGCAGGACATGAAAACAAAATAAATCAAAATCAAGCCATTGGCATTATTGATATGAACATGTCTTAGCACAACTTGGACCCTCTATACTTAGTGAACCAGACCCGAGCTACAACCGAACTGCTCTAGGGCACCATCCCACAGTGACACAACACCTAAGCTTTCTTCTTCTTCTTCTTCTTTTTTCTGTTTTCATGTTTTCACAAAAAGTGCACAAACCTCATGGGTTTGTATACTGTTGTATACTGCTGTTCTGCCATGTGATGGCTCAGTATGTGTGTTTCTATACATTAAACACAATGTTCAACATTTCATCTGTGGTGTTTCTTTGGTAAAATACAGTACACAGAAAAGCCTATGGGTGGAACAAGGTTGAGGTACAAAAATTTGATATTTTAAATATCACATCAAATTTCTGTACCTTGAACTTGTTCCACCCATTTGCTGTTCTACAAAGTTTCACTGGTATTAGTAGATGGTTAACAAACTATTAACTACTGATCTGTAAAGTGTGAGTTAATATATTAGTTAAGTATTAGTTATTAGCTTATGTATGTTATTGGGACGTTATTCTAAAGTTGTAACTATTCCTCATTTACTAACAGTTAATAAATGAGGAATAGTTGCAACTTTAGAATAACGTCCCAATAACATATAAAACTGATACTTAACAAGTCATTAGTAAGTAATTTACTAATAACTTGTTCATGATCTATTACTAATTTATAAGGTATAGTTATAAATCATTAACATACAGTTAACAAGTCATTTATAACTCATTAACTAACAGTTTATTAATGATCTATTAACTATCTACAAAGCATCATTATAAATCCTTAACAAACACTGTTGACAATCACTTAACAAGTCATTAATAACTCATTAATTAACAGTTTACTTATGATCTATTAACTAGTTATAACGGATAGTTATTATAAAGTGTTACCAAAAAAAGCACTGCTAGTACTATATCATATATCTGTACTTTTATTTTTATTAGATATTATCAACATATTTTTCATCATGTAGAGCTCATCTCCTACTCCAGCTCTCCAACTCCAGCCATCGACTTCAGTGGCAGCAGTCATCGACGACTTGACTTGTGGCTTTTGATCAAAACCTCGTCTTCCGGAACCACACTGTTGCGCTCTATTGTCCAGGTATTGTTCCATGCAGTTCGATGTCCCTTAGAGGTCGGAAACTCCGGCCTCCTACTGGTAAAAATCGAAGTACCGAGTCGCAAACTCGTGTACGAATTCTCAACCCCCAGTTCAAGCCTTAATATCATTTGATGTTATTTCAACCTTGGACCCAGATTTTAGTTTGTGTAATTGTTGTGAATTATCACATTTCATGAACTTTTTATGATATGTATTTGATGAGTGAGTGAGTGACTTCCCGGTCGTTCCTTCTGTCTCTAAGCGCCTGAGAAATTTCTTGTGTTGCTTCACTGCTTTAATATTCACTCACCCTATTTATCTAAATGGTTTTACTTGTTATGCTGCCAATATATCTGTCCATTTTGATTCTAATCAAATATTCTATAATCCTCTGTAATCCTTCATCCTCTGTTGCTCTTCATTCTTCATTCTTCATTGTTTTAATAATAATAATAATAAATTTTATTTGTAATGCACTTTATATTTAAGCAATCTCAAAGTGCTACAGTACAAGCTTAATTTAAAAAGGGACACAAGTTAAGAAAAGTTAAGAGAAGACAAAGTGTACTAAACTTTAGCAAAAAGCTTTCCTGAATAAATAGGTCTTCAGGTTTCGTTTAAAAGCATCAGTGGTCTGTGGGGCCCTCAGGTGGTCTGGGAGGGCGTTCCACAGCCTTGGAGCTGCAGAGCAGAAGGCCCGGTCACCCATAGTGCGGAGCTTGGTTCTCGGGGTTTTGAGGGTGTTTGAATTAGCGGATCGGAGGGTGCGTGTGGTGGGGTGGGGGGTGAGGAGTTCTTTGAGGTATTGGGGGGCATGTCCGTGAATGCACTGGTGGGTGAGGAGAGAGACCTTGTACTCAATTCTGAGTGGGACAGGGAGCCAGTGGAGGGTTTTGAGGATGGGGGTGATGTGATCGTATTTGCGCACCCTCATCAGGATCCTGGCAGCGCTGTTCTGGATGTATTGCAGTCTCTGTAAGCTCCTGCCAGAGATCCCGATGAGGAGTGCGTTACAATAGTCCAGCCTGGAGGAGACAAAGGCGTGGACGAGCTTCTCTGCATCAGCCAGGGTGAGAGTTGGACGGAGTTTGGCAATGTTCCTGAGGTGATAGAATGATGTTTTGCAAAGATGTTTGATGTGGGTGTCAAAAGTGAGTTGTGGATCAATTTTGACACCTAGGTTGGTGACAGAAGTGGAGAGGGGGATGTTTTGACCGGTGAAAGTGATGCTGGTGATGGTGGAAGAGTGGAGTTGATGTGGAGTGCCAACTAGAATGGCTTCTGTTTTGGAACTGTTGAGTTGAAGGAAATTTAGCTTCATCCACGCCTCTATCTCCTCCAGGCAGGTGGTCAGTGTGGATGTTGGACCTGATAGTCCCATGTTGATCGCATCTTTAACTCAACTTGAACTGTAATTGTATGCTAATTTTAACTGGTCATAATTTTGCTCAACACAACATTTGATCAATTTACATCCAATCAGATTACAGACACTGCACTGTACTGCACAAACATCACACTGTGGCGATTTAATATTCTATGAAACTGTATAAGTAACCTGATAGTCCCATGTTGATCGCATCTTTAACTCAACTTGAACTGTAATTGTATGCTAATTTTAACTGGTCATAATTTTGCTCAACACAACATTTGATCAATTTACATCCAATCAGATTACAGACACTGCACTGTACTGCACAAACATCACACTGTGGCGATTTAATATTCTATGAAACTGTATAAGTAACTTTTTTTAAAGACAGTCGTTTTGAATTTAAAATTTATTTATTTAGGGTAAACAGAAGGGGGTGAGTCGAGGGGCCACAGTGAGTCGAGGGGCCACAGTGAGGAGGAGGGGCCACAGTGAGTCGAGGGTGCCACAGTGAGTCGAGGGGCCACAGTGAGTCGAGGGGCCACAGTGAGGAGGAGGGGCCACAGTGAGTCGAGGGGCCACAGTGAGGAGGAGGGGCCACAGTGAAGAGGAGGGGCCACAGTGAAGAGGAGGGGCCACAGTGAGTCTAGGGGCCACAGTGATGAGGAGGGCCCACAGTGAGTCTAGGGGCCACAGTGAGGAGGAGGGGCCACAGTGAAGAGGAGAGCCCACACTGTGGAGGAGGGGCCACAGTGAGTCTAGGGGCCACAATGCAGAGGAGGGGCCACAGTGAGTCGAGGGGCCACAGTGAGTCTAGGGGCCACAGTGAGGAGGAGGGCCCACACTGTGGAGGAGGGGCCACAGTGAGTCGAGGGGCCACAGTGAGGAGGAGGGGCCACAGTGAGTCTAGGGGCCACAGTGAGGAGGAGGGCCCGCACTGTGGAGGGGCCACAGTGAGTCTAGGGGCCACAGTGAGTCTAGGGGCCACAGTGAAGAGGAGGGCCCACACTGTGGAGGAGGGGCCACAGTGAGTCTAGGGGCCACAGTGAGTCGAGGGGCCACAGTGAGTCGAGGGGCCACAATGCGGAGGAGGGGCCACAGTGAGTCGAGAGGCCACAGTGAGTCGAGGGGCCACAGTGAGGAGGGCCCACACTGTGGAGGAGGGGCCACAGTGAGTCTAGGGGCCACAGTGAGGAGGAGGGCCCACACTGTGGAGGAGGGGCCACAGTGAGTCTAGGGGCCACAGTGAAGAGGAGAGCCCACACTGTGGAGGAGGGGCCACAGTGAGTTGAGGGGCCACAGTGAGGAGGAGGGGCCACAGTGAGTCTAGGGGCCACAGTGAAGAGGAGGGCCCACACTGTGGAGGAGGAGCCACAGTGAGTCGAGGGGCCACAGTGAAGAGGAGGGCCCACACTGTGGAGGAGGGGCCACAGTGAGTCTAGGGGCCACAATGCGGAGGAGGGGCCACAGTGAGGAGGAGGGCCCACACTGTGGAGGAGGGGCCACAGTGAGTCTAGGGGCCACAGTGAAGAGGAGGGCCCACACTGTGGAGGAGGGGCCACAGTGAGTCTAGGGGCCACAGTGAAGAGGAGGGGCCACAGTGAGTCTAGGGGCCACAGTGAAGAGGAGGGCCCACACTGTGGAGGAGGGGCCACAGTGAGTCTAGGGGCCACAGTGAAGAGGAGGGCCCACACTGTGGAGGAGGGGCCACAGTGAGTCTAGGGGCCACAGTGAAGAGGAGGGCCCACACTGTGGAGGAGAGGCCACAGTGAGTCTAGGGGCCACAGTGAGGAGGAGGGCCCACACTGTGGAGGAGGGGCCACAGTGAGTCTAGGGGCCACAGTGAGGAGGAGGGGCCACAGTGAGTAGGGGCCACATTGAGTCGAGGGGCCATAGTGAAGAGGAGAACCCACAATGTGGAGGAGGGGCCACAGTGAGTCGAGGGGCCACAGTGAGTCTAGGGGCCACAGTGAGGAGGAGGGCCCACACTGTGGAGGAGGGGCCACAGTGAGTCTAGGGGCCACAATGCGGAGGAGGGGCCACAGTGAGGAGGAGGGCCCACACTGTGGAGGAGGGGCCACAGTGAGTCTAGGGGCCACAGTGAAGAGGAGGGCCCACACTGTGGAGGAGGGGCCACAGTGAGTCTAGGGGCCACAGTGAGTCGAGGGGCCACAGTGAGTCTAGGGGCCACAGTGAGTCAAGGGGCCACAGTGAAGAGGAGCGCCCACACTGTGGAGGAGGGGCCACAGTGAGTCTAGGGGCCACAGTGAGGAGGAGGGCCCACAATGTGGAGGAGGGGCCACAGTGAGTCTAGGGGCCACAGTGAGTCGAGGGTCCACAGTGAGTCTAGGGGCCACAGTGAAAAGGAGGGCCCACACTGTGGAGGAGGGGCCACAGTGAGTCTAGGGGCCACAATGCGGAGGAGGGGCCACAGTGAGTCAAGGGGCCACAGTGAAGAGGAGGGCCCACACTGTGGAGGAGGGGCCACAGTGCGGAGGAGGGGCCACAGTGAAGAGGAGGGGCCACAGTGAGTCTAGGGGCCACAGTGAAGAGGAGGGCCCACACTGTGGAGGAGGGGCCACAGTGAGTCTAGGGGCCACAGTGAGTCTAGGGGCCACAGTGAGTCGAGGGCCACAGTGAGTCAAGGGGCCACATTGAAGAGGAGTGCCCACACTGTGGAGGAGGGGCCACAGTGAGTCTAGGGGCCACAGTGAGGAGGAGGGCCCACAATGTGGAGGAGGGGCCACAGTGAGTCTAGGGGCCACAATGCGGAGGAGGGGCCACAGTGAGGAGGAGGGCCCACACTGTGGAGGAGGGGCCACAGTGAGTCTAGGGGCCACAGTGAGTCTAGGGGCCACAGTGAGTCAAGGGGCAACAGTGAAGAGGAGCGCCCACACTGTGGAGGAGGGGCCACAGTGAGTCTAGGGGCCACAGTGAGGAGGAGGGCCCACAATGTGGAGGAGGGGCCACAGTGAGTCTAGGGGCCACAGTGAGGAGGAGGGCCCACACTGTGGAGGAGGGGCCACAGTGAGTCTAGGGGTCACAGTGAGTCGAGGGTCCACAGTGAGTCTAGGGGCCACAGTGAAAAGGAGGGCCCACACTGTGGAGGAGGGGCCACAGTGAGTCTAGGGGCCACAATGCGGAGGATAGGCCACAGTGAGTCAAGGGGCCAAAGTGAGGAGGAGGGCCCACACTGTGGAGGAGGGGCCACAGTGAATCGAGGGGCCACAGTGAGTCTAGGGGCCACAGTGAAGAGGAGGGCCCACACTGTGGAGGAGGGGCCACAGTGAGTCTAGGGGCCACAGTGAAGAGGAGGGCCCACACTGTGGAGGAGGGGCCACAGTGAGTCTAGGGGCCACAGTGAGGAGGAGGGGCCACAGTGAGTAGGGGCCACATTGAGTCGAGGGGCCATAGTGAAGAGGAGAACCCACAATGTGGAGGAGGGGCCACAGTGAGTCGAGGGGCCACAGTGAGTCTAGGGGCCACAGTGAGGAGGAGGGCCCACACTGTGGAGGAGGGGCCACAGTGAGTCTAGGGGCCACAATGCGGAGGAGGGGCCACAGTGAGGAGGAGGGCCCACACTGTGGAGGAGGGGCCACAGTGAAGAGGAGGGCCCACACTGTGGAGGAGGGGCCACAGTGAGTCTAGGGGCCACAGTGAAGAGGAGGGCCCACACTGTGGAGGAGGGGCCACAGTGAGTCTAGGGGCCACAGTGAGTCGAGGGGCCACAGTGAGTCTAGGGGCCACAGTGAGTCAAGGGGCCACAGTGAAGAGGAGCGCCCACACTGTGGAGGAGGGGCCACAGTGAGTCTAGGGGCCACAGTAAGGAGGAGGGCCCACAATGTGGAGGAGGGGCCACAGTGAGTCTAGGGGCCACAGTGAGTCGAGGGTCCACAGTGAGTCTAGGGGCCACAGTGAAAAGGAGGGCCCACACTGTGGAGGAGGGGCCACAGTGAGTCTAGGGGCCACAATGCGGAGGAGGGGCCACAGTGAGTCAAGGGGCCAAAGTGAGGAGGAGGGCCCACACTGTGGAGGAGGGGCCACAGTGAGTCGAGGGGCCACAGTGAAGAGGAGGGCCCACACTGTGGAGGAGGGGCCACAGTGCGGAGGAGGGGCCACAGTGAAGAGGAGGGGCCACAGTGAGTCTAGGGGCCACAGTGAAGAGGAGCGCCCACACTGTGGAGGAGGGGCCACAGTGAGTCTAGGGGCCACAGTGAGGAGGAGGGCCCACAATGTGGAGGAGGGGCCACAGTGAGTCTAGGGGCCACAATGCGGAGGAGGGGCCACAGTGAGGAGGAGGGCCCACACTGTGGAGGAGGGGCCACAGTGAGTCTAGGGGCCACAGTGAAGAGGAGGGCCCACACTGTGGAGGAGGGGCCACAGTGAGTCTAGGGGCCACAGTGAAGAGGAGGGCCCACACTGTGGAGGAGGGGCCACAGTGAGTCGAGGGGCCACAGTGAGTCTAGGGGCCACAGTGAGTCAAGGGGCCACAGTGAAGAGGAGCGCCCACACTGTGGAGGAGGGGCCACAGTGAGTCTAGGGGCCACAGTGAGGAGGAGGGCCCACAATGTGGAGGAGGGGCCACAGTGAGTCTAGGGGCCACAGTGAGGAGGAGGGCCCACACTGTGGAGGAGGGGCCACAGTGAGTCTAGGGGCCACAGTGAGTCGAGGGTCCACAGTGAGTCTAGGGGCCACAGTGAAAAGGAGGGCCCACACTGTGGAGGAGGGGCCACAGTGAGTCTAGGGGCCACAATGCGGAGGATGGGCCACAGTGAGTCAAGGGGCCAAAGTGAGGAGGAGGGCCCACACTGTGGAGGAGGGGCCACAGTGAGTCGAGGGGCCACAGTGAGTCTAGGGGCCACAGTGAAGAGGAGGGCCCACACTGTGGAGGAAGGGCCACAGTGCGGAGGAGGGGCCACAGTGAAGAGGAGGGGCCACAGTGAGTCTAGGGGCCACAGTGAAGAGGAGGGCCCACACTGTGGAGGAGGGGCCACAGTGAGTCGAGGGCCCACACTGTGGAGGAGGGGCCACAGTGAGTCTAGGGGCCACAGTGAGGAGGAGGGCCCACACTGTGGAGGAGGGGCCACAGTGAGTCTAGGGGCCACAGTGAGGAGGAGGGCCCACACTGTGGAGGAGGGGCCACATTGAGTCTAGGGGCCACAGTGAAGAGGAGGGCCCACACTGTGGAGGAGGGGCCACAGTGAGTCTAGGGGCCACAGTGAGGAGGAGGGCCCACACTGTGGAGGAGGGGCCACAGTGAGTCTAGGGGCCACAGTGAGTCGAGGGGCCACAGTGAGTCGAGGGGCCACAGTGAAGAGGAGAGCCCACACTGTGGAGGAGGGGCCACAGTGAGTCGAGGGGCCACAGTGAGTCGAGGGGCCACAGTGATTCTAGGGGCCACAGTGAAGAGGAGGGCCCACACTGTGGAGGAGGGGCCACAGTGCGGAGGAGGGGCCACAGTGAAGAGGAGGGGCCACAGTGAGTCTAGGGGCCACAGTGAAGAGGAGGGCCCACACTGTGGAGGAGGGGCCACAGTGAGTCTAGGGGCCACAGTGAGTCGAGGGCCCACACTGTGGAGGAGGGGCCACAGTGAGTCTAGGGGCCACAGTGAAGAGGAGGGCCCACACTGTGGAGGAGGGGCCACAGTGAGTCTAGGGGCCACAATGCGGAGGAGGGGCCACAGTGAGTCGAGGGGCCGTCGATTTCTTCTTCTGGAGTAAGGACCTCAACCTTTGGGAGGGAAAGCACAACGGTGTCAGAACAGTACAGCTTTTTAACAGAACTGTCATTCAGTTCACATCAACGTTTAACTGTCAGACATAACACAAATAATTCCAGTTTTCACCCAATCACTAAATTGTACGGCAATAAGTGTGTTTACATACACACCTACATACATGCATGAATCCACACCCAAACACAAACAGGCGTTGATTTCAGGGGGACTCGGGGGATACGTCCTTTGTAGGAACTTTTTAGAACACATGCATTTGTCCCCCCAAATATAAACATGAAAAAAGTAGGGGACTTTTATTTTCGAAACCCATTATTACGTCACTCGCAAGAACCGACAGCAATAGTTTTTTTTAACCCTCCAAAAACGCATCATTTCCCAAACGAGGGGCACAAAAGAGGACATGAGAGTAAATCATGCCTCTATGTATGATGACTCAGCAGGGATAATATTAAATGACTAAACGTGATTTTTTCAATTGAGTTTAATTTGGTGATGTTCTTTGACTTCAGAAGTGGGGGATGTGCAGATAGTACAGTGCACCCTCTAGTTATGTATACGTCACAACCACAAATGCAACTAAGGATAAATGCTGTGTATAATGGATACTCCCGTTTTTAGTTTAGTTAGTCAGTTGAACTGCTTGTGACTTATCGGGGGTTTTGAGGAACTATAATCGGGGAAGGCTATATTCTGTTTAAGAAATAACCAAAATGACATATTTTATACCAAATATGTTTTTCCAACATTTGAAGCAATGAGATACATTTTGTTCAGAATCCCCCCGCCCCCCAGTATGTATCCATATGCGCTTGTTTACGACCTATGGCCATTATTTCATCTCCTGTAACATGTACGCATATATCCTGTATTTAATACATTATATGAAGGAATCATCAGGAATCAAACATCATATACAATCACTGAATCAAGAGACAATAATAAAAAACTTCACTCATTTTTAGGGCCTTTATGCAAAACTACTATATTTTCCGCTGTGGAATAACGTAGTTATCCTACACTTCTGTATGAGACTGGTTTGAAAGGACGTGGTTAGTTTAAATTTTTTGAGGAGGTCTGAATGGAGTATCCATAATAGACGGCATTTACCCTTAGTTGCATTTGTGGTTGTGACGTATACATAACTAGAGGGTGCACTGTACTATCTGCACATCCCCCCCTTCTGAAGTCGAAGAACATCACCAAATTGAAATGCAAGGGATTAAATATCCTTCCAGCAGGAAAATAGTCTGAGAAACACTCTGATTCAAAATGCATGGGTTTACAGTAACACGTTCTGAGTAGCACGAAAAACATCTGACAATCGTGCTCTGGGAGACGATTCAAAAGAATCATTTTCGTGACTATGAGCATGAAATGGTGTGATACAGGGTTGAAAATAGTATGACCACACAGTGAGTGACAGGGAGCGTTGGCCCACCAGTGTTTCCTGCTGGCTCAGACGCAGCTTCAAGCGCATGGAGGCCAGTGTCAGGTGGTGCAGCCTATCCATCTGTTGATGCATATCTGTCCGCTGGCGTTCCAGTATGGAGAAGATCCTTGCGAACGCCTCGTTGGAGGCCTCCCTATGACTGCTCCTGGTCTCCGGGAGGTGAGCGTCCAGCTGTGGTGATGGCACAGAACACAACGCTTTGACCATTCCAATTCATTTACTTTTTTTATGATATATTACATTCATAATTGCTTGATCTGGTAAAATTCTAAACTGTTCTACGGGAGAATACACATGTGAAAGCCAAGGAACGCCGGAGAGGCTTAATATAATATAAGAGGCATACTCCGTTATATTGTGAATGGTCACCTGGTGACCAACGCTTGTTTTTCCTTTACACAAATAAATACAATTCAAGCATGAATTGATTCAGAAAATGCACACCACAATTCAGAGAATGAGGTGTTTGATTCAGGTTCACGACTGTGTCAAAGCGTCTGCTTGGTCCTTGCGTTGCGTTGACGTGGAACCATAATCAGCCCTTTAAGGCACCTTGAGGGCTGATTATGGTCCCACGTTCACGCAACGCAACTTCCCGTTGAGGCGACGCAGCCGCAAAGGCTGTGATTGGTCCGCTCACTAAAACGCAGAATGCAGAACGACGCAGAAACGACGCAGAACCATAAAGATTCACAACTGCGTCGAAGTGTCTGCGGGGTCGTTGCGTTGCGTCGACCTGGAACCATAACCAGTCCTTTACAATTTTTGGGAGGCGCACGTCAGGCCCTCGCGGTGGACGTAAGGAGGGTCCGCAAGGACGTAACGGGTCCGTAACCCCCTTGTGATGCGTCGACGTGGAACCATAACCAGTCCTTTAGCAACGCAACGAGCAAACAGCACGGGGAGAGTGAGAGTTATCACCAAACTAAGAACAGCTCTCTCTTAAGGAAAATGCATAATGACAATATTCAGCTGTGTTTAAAATGTATATATATATATATATATATATATATAATGAATGAATACATCATAATGAACCATTAGCATTGATATTAGGTTAACCCAACAACACAAAAACAGGAAAATACAATATATTTAAATTAACGCATACTTACAGGTTCCACATGAATCTTATTTTCCTCCCTATGACTGCTCCTGGTCTCCGGGGGGTGAGCGTCCAGCTGTGGTGATGGCACAGAACACAACGCTTAGACCATTCAAGTTCATTTACTTTTTTATGATATATTACATTCTTGCTTGATCCGGTAAAATTCTAAACTGTTCTACATATATATATATATATATTGAATATCATCATCATCATGATTCATCATCATGAATCATAATGATCCATTAGCATTGATATTAGGTTAACCCAACAACACAAAAAATGGAAAATACTATGTATATTTAAATTAACTTATACTTACAGGTTCCACATTAATCTTATTTTTTTTGGGCAACATGGTCACGCGGCAAAAGTAATATTGAATTAAAAAAGAAAACAGCCGACTTCCGGTGGGTTTTGGGGCATGGGTCCAAGAGGCTTTTCTGTAGGTATTGTCATGTTTTACGTGCCTACCGAGTTTCATACATATTGGTGAAACGTGGCGCAGGGGCTGCTTTTTAAAGATCCTGTAGGGGGCGCTACAAACATGACAACCACGATTTTTGGTATGTGAGCTACAGGCACCAGTCTACACGTGTCCTGTGAATTTCATATTCATAACTATTACGGTCTCCGCAGTGTGATTTTGAGCCTCTGGCGGCCATGTTGTTTTTCCAATCGACTTAATTTTACTTGACCAGTTAGAACTTTGGTCCCCAAAGGCCACTGAGTTGGTCCCGCTCAAATGAAACATTGCGTCTATGAACTGTGGCTATTTTAGTAACAGGCCACGCCCATTTTGAAGCCACGCCCCATTATAATTTTTTTTGACTTTATCTTGTTCAGAATTTGATTCTGAACAACTTTAGTAGAGGGGTCCAACATCATAGGAGTGAAATTCATGTAGATATGTGCAATTTACCAATTTTTGGGTAAAAACCACACCTCTTTTAGAACTCAATGGCTCATGGGTACTTGCTACTTTAGTGTACAGACTAATCCTTATGTCAAATTGAAGATAATGGGCCATAGATGATATGTGCCAAAGGATTTTTGTGAAAGTCGAAAAACCTGGGATCCTTGGGGAATTTACTGTTTTTAACTAAATTCAAAATGGCGGGAAATGTGGCTACCGGAAGTGCTAAGTTAGTATCTGCAAATTTGTTCATCATGAGGTTTTGCATGTGTGGCAAAAGTTTCATGGGTGTAGGTCCAACCAGTGACGAGTTATGCTTGTGTAAACGTTGAAATTTTGGCATAGTTGGTATAGCGCCACCTTGGGGCCAATGTGAATTTGACGGCTAGAATCTCAAATTTTACAGCAGTCCCACCAAATGTGCCAAGAACAAATGAGTTTTCTTATATGTTCAGGGGGGGGGGAAATGCAGTCGAAGACGGTTAAAAAGAATAAGAATAAGAATTAAAACTGCGCGCAGTGATGAACGGGACCTCGCGCCGGCTTGCAGCCGCCACTACGAGGTCCCGTTCATCACTGCGCGCAGTTTTAAAAAAAAATCGCGCCGGCTTGCGGCCGCGTCACGTGCCGTCGTAACATGTGTGCTGGCAAGATGTGCACATGTTAGGACCGCACGTGACGCAGCCGCAAGCCGGCACGAGGTCCCGTTCATCACTGCGCGCAGTTTTAAAAAAGCGCAGTTTTAAAAAAAATTCGCAAATTTATGTAATCTGTAGAAGCAGAGGTGCCCTGTGGTGTCCTACTGATTGTTTTGACATTAACATGTAACAATGATCCGATAAATTCCCTAGGAGGAGTTAGTTCAAATACAAGGCGACGGAATTCAAAAATGGCCAACTTTGACGGCACGCCACGGCCACGCCCTTCAACGTACAGTCACAAATAGCACGGCGTTGGTTCAGCACCATTTTTTGACTGTACTAACCAATTGTGAAGCAGATGCGATAAATTCCCTAGGAGGAGTTTGTTCAAATACAATGCGAAAAAGTGAAATTCCATTCAAAATGGCCAACTTTGACATCACGCCACGGACACGCCCTTCAACGTACAGTCCCAAATAGCACGATTTTGGTTCAGCACCACTTCATGACTGTACTGACCAAATTTGAAGCAGATCCGATAAATTCCCTAGGAGGAGTTAGTTCAAATACAAGGCGACGGAATTCAAAAATGGCCAACTTTGACGGCATGCCACGGACACGCCCTTCAACGTACTGTCACAAATAGCACGATTTTGGTTTAGCAACACTTCATGACTGTACTGACCAATTTTGAAGCAGATCCGATAAATTCCCTAGGAGGAGTTCATTCAAATACAAGGCAAAAAAGTGAAAAAAATTCAAAATGGCCGCCGAGAGTGAAAATGAAAAAATTAAAATTTCCGACTTCCGGTGGGTTTTGGGGCATGGGTCCAAGAGGCTTTTCTGTAGGTATTGTGACCTTGTACGTGCCTACCGAGTTTCATACATTTTGGTGAAACGTGACGTAGGGGCTGCATTTTAAAGTTCCTGTAGGGGGCGCTACAAACATGAGAACCAGGATTTTTGGTATGTGAGTTACAGGCAGCAGTCTACACGTGTCCAGTGAATTTCATATTCATAACTATTACGGTCTCCGCTGAGTGATTTACCCTCCTCTGGCGGCCATGTTGTTTTTTAAATCGACTTAATTTTAATTGAGCAGTTAGAACTTTGGTACCTAATGGCCATTGAGTTGGTCCCGCTCAAATCAAACATTGCGTCTATGAACTGTGGCTATTTTAGTAACAGGCCACGCCCATTTCGAAGCCACGCCCCATTTGAAAAATTGTTGAATTAATCTTGTTCAGAATTCTATTCTGAACAACTTTTGTATTGGGGCCAACATCATAGGCGTCCAACTTGACGTTGATATGAGCAATTAACTATTTTTGAGGTTTAAACCACACCACTTTTAGAACTCATTGGTGCTCTAAACTTTATTGTACAGACTAATCCTTAAGTCAGATTGAAGATAATGGGCCATATATGATATGTGCCAAAGGATTTTTGTCAAAGTCGAAAAACCTGGGATTCTTGGGGAATTTACTGTTTTTAACTAAATTCAAAATGGCGGAAAATATGGCTACCGGAAGTGTTCAGTTCAAGAGACTTTTTTGTTCATCATGAGGATTTTAATGTCTGTGCAAAGTTTCATGAGTGTAGGTCAAACGGGTGACGCGTGCTGCTTGTGCAAAGTTTGCACTTTTGAACAGTTGCTATAGCGCCACCTAGGGGCGAATGTGAATTTGAGGGCTAGAATATCAAATTTTTCACCAGTCCCCACAATTGCACCAAAAAAAAATGAGTTTTCGAATATGTTCAGGGGGGGAAAAATGCAGTCGAAGTTCTGAAAAATAATAAGAAGAATTAAAACTGCGCGCAGTGATGAACGGGACCTCGCGCCGGCTTGCAGCCGCCACTACGAGGTCCCGTTCATCACTGCGCGCAGTTTTAAAAAAAAAATCGCGCCGGCTTGCGGCCGCGTCACGTGCCGTCGTAACATGTGTGCTGGCAAGATGTGCACATGTTAGGACCGCACGTGACGCAGCCGCAAGCCGGTATGAGGTCCCGTTCATCACTGCGCGCAGTTTTAAAAAAGCGCAGTTTTAAAAAAAAATCGCGCCGGCTTGCGGCCGCGTCACGTGCCGTCCTAACATGTGTGCTGGCAAGATGTGCACATGTTAGGACCGCACGTGACGCAGCCGCAAGCCGGTATGAGGTCCCGTTCATCACTGCGCGCAGTTTTAAAAAAGCGCAGTTTTAAAAAAATTTCGCGAATTTATGTAATCTTTAGAAGCAGAGGTGCCCTGTGGTGTCCTACTGATTGTTTTGACATTAACATGTAAGACCACATTTAACTGAATTACATGTTGTAACAACTTTAACTAACATTATTAACCCTACATCAATGATCGGATAAATTCATTACATGTTGTAACAACTTTAACTAACATTATTAACCCTACATCAATGATCGGATAAATTCCCTAGGAGGAGTTAGTTGAAATACAAGGCGAAAAAGTGAAAGAATTCCATTCAAAATGGCCAACTTTGACAGCACGCCACGGCCATGCCCTTCAACGTAGTCACAAATAGCACGGTTTTGTTTCAGCACCACTTCATGACTGTACTGACCAATTTTGAAGCAGATCCGATAAATTCCCTAGGAGGAGTTAGTTCAAATACAAGGCGACGGAATTCAAAAATGGCCAACTTTGACGGCACGCCACGGACATGCCCTTCAACGTACAGTCACAAATAGCACGATTTTGGTTCTGCACCACTTCATGACTGTACTGACCAATTTTGAAGCAGATCCAATAAATTCCCTAGGAGGAGTAAGTTTAATACAAGGCGACGGAATTCCAAAATGGCCAACTTTGACGGCATGCCACGGACACGCCCTTCAACGTACAGTCACAAATAGCACGATTTTGGTTTAGCACCACTTCATGACTGTACTGACCAATTTTGAAGCAAATCCGATAAATTCCCTAGGAGGAGTTCATTCAAATACAAGGCAAAAAAGTGAAAAAAATTCAAAATGGCCGCCGAGAGTGAAAATTAAAAATGCAAATAGCCAACTTCCTGTGGGGTTTGGGGCATGGGTCCAAGAGGCTTTTCTGTAGGTATGGGCACATTGTACGTGAATACTGAGTTTCATACATATTGGTGAAACGTGGCGCAGGGGCTGCTTTTTAAAGTTCCTGTAGGGGGCGCTACAAAAAATAGAAACACGAATTTTGGTATGTGAGTTATCGGCACCAGTCTACACGTGTCCTGTGAATTTCATATTCATAACTATTACGGTCTCCGCACAGTGATTTACCCTGACACCAGAGCCTGTGGCGGCCATGTTGTTTTTTCAATCGACTTAATTTTAATTGAGCAGTTAGAACTTTGGTACCTTACGGCCACTGAGTGGGTCCCGCTCAAATCAAACATTGCGTCTATGAACTGTGGCGATTTCAGTGTCAGGCCACGCCCATTTCGATGCCACGCCCCATTTGAAAATATGTTGACTTTATCTTGTTTAGAATTTGATTCTGAACAACTTTTGTATTGGGGCCAACATCATAGGCGTCCAACTTGACGTTGATATGAGCAATTAACTATTTTCGAGGTTTCAACCACACCACTTTTAGAACTCATTGGTGCTCTAAACTTTATTGTACAGACTAATCTTTAAGTCAGATTGAAGATAATGGGCCATATATGATATGTGCCAAAGGATTTTTGTCAAAGTCGAAAAACCTGGGATCCTTGGGGAATTTACTGTTTTTAACTAAATTCAAAATGGCGGAAAATATGGCTACCGGAAGTGTTCAGTTCAAGAGACTTTTTTGTTCATCATGAGGATATGCATGTTTGTGCAAAGTTTCATGAATGTAGGTCAAACCGGTGGCGAGATATGCTTGTGCAAAGTTTGCACTTTTGAACAGTTGCTATAGCGCCACCTAGGGGCGAATGTGAATTTGAGGGCTAGATTATCAAATTTTTCACCAGTCCCCACAATTGCACCAAGAAAAAATGAGTTTTAGAATATGTGCAGGGGGGGAAAAATGCAGTCGAAGTGTTTAAAAATAATAATAATAAGAAGAAGAAGAAGAATAATCATGAGGGTTTCAATAGGGACCTTGCCATGTTTGGCTCGGTCCCTAATAAACATGAGGGTTTCAATAGGGTCCTTGCCAAGTTTGGCTCGGTCCCTAATAATCGGATCAAAAACAATAGGGACCTTGCAGGTTCTGCTCGGTCCCTAATAACTCAATAAACTGCAGAAGTTACCTCAAGAAGATCTCTGACGAAGCTTGGCTTGCGGCGTTCATAGCGACATCTAGTGGCGGCCTTGGTTACACCAAACATTGCAACCAATCAACGTCGTCATGGCTGCGGTCGATCCAATCATTGTTTACTAATTGGCTGCCGTGAACGCTCAATATGTATCCGTGTCTTTATGTATTTATATATATATACATATATAATCCTTCTGATAAATAATAGCATCATCACACAAGCTGCGTGTGTGAGTGTGCTTATTTTGCATTTTCTCCACGGGATTCATTCACGTGACATCATAATGAATCATTAGCATTGATATTAGGTTAACCCAACAGCACAAAAATTGGAAAATACTATGTTTATTTAAATTGACTTATACTTACAGGTTCCACATGAATCTTATTTTTTTGGGCAACATGGTCACGCGGCAAAAGTAATCTTGAATTAAAACTGCGCGCAGTGATGAACGGGACCTCGCGCCGGCTTGCAGCCGCCACTACGAGGTCCCGTTCATCACTGCGCGCAGTTTTAAAAAAAAATCGCGCCGGCTTGCGGCCGCGTCACGTGCCGTCGTAACATGTGTGCTGGCAAGATGTGCACATGTTAGGACCGCACGTGACGCAGCCGCAAGCCGGCACGAGGTCCCGTTCATCACTGCGCTCAGTTTTAAAAAAGCGCAGTTTTAAAAAAAATTCGCAAATTTATGTAATCTGTAGAAGCAGAGGTGCCCTGTGGTGTCCTACTGATTGTTTTGACATTAACATGTAAGACCACATTTAACTGAATTACATGTTGTAACAACTTTAACTAACATTATTAACCCTACATCAATGATCCGATAAATTCCCTAGGAGGAGTTAGTTGAAATACAAGGCGAAAAAGTGAAAGTATTCCATTCAAAATGGCCAACTTTGACAGCACGCCACGGCCATGCCCTTCAATGTACAGTCACAAATAGCACGATTTTGTTTCAGCACCACTTCATGACTGTACTGACCAATTTTGAAGCAGATCCGATAAATTCCCTAGGAGGAGTTAGTTCAAATACAAATTCCCTAGGAGGAGTTAGTTCAAATACAACGCGACGGAATTCAAAAATGGCCAACTTTGACGGCATGCCACGGACACGCCCTTCAACGTACAGTCACAAATAGCACGATTTTGGTTCAGCACCACTTCATGACTGTACTGACCAATTGTGAAGCAGATGCGATAAATTCCCTAGGAGGAGTTCGTTCAAATACAATGCGAAAAAGTGAAATTCCATTCAAAATGGCCAACTTTGACATCACGCCACGGACACGCCCTTCAACGTACAGTCCCAAATAGCACGATTTTGGTTCAGCACCACTTCATGGCTGTACTGACCAAATTTGAAGCAGATCCGATAAATTCCCTAGGAGGAGTTAGTTCAAATACAACGCGACGGAATTCAAAAATGGCCAACTTTGACGGCATGCCACGGACACGCCCTTCAACGTACAGTCACAAATAGCACGATTTTGGTTTAGCACCACTTCATGACTGTACTGACCAATTTTGAAGCAAATCCGATAAATTCCCTAGGAGGAGTTCATTCAAATACAAGGCAAAAAAGTGAAAAAAATTCAAAATGGCCGCCAAAAGTGAAAATTAGAAATGCAAATAGCCGACTTCCTGTGGAGTTTGGGGCATGGGTCCAAGAGGCTTTTCTGTAGGTATGGGCACATTGTACGTGAATACTGAGTTTCATACATATTGGTGAAATGTGGCGCAGGGGCTGCATTTTAAAGTTCCTGTAGGGGGCGCTACAAAAAATAGAAACACGAATTTTGGTATGTGAGCTAGAGGCACCACTTTACACGTGTCCTGTGAATTTCATATTCATAACTATTACGGTGTCCGCAGAGTGATCGACCCTCCTCTGGCGGCCATGTTGTTTTTTAAATCGACTTAATTTTTAGTGAGCAGTTAGAACTTTGGTACCTAACGGCCATTGAGTTGGTCCCGCTCAAATCAAACATTGCGTCTATGAACTGTGGCTATTTTAGTAACGGGCCACGCCCACTTCGATGCCACGCCCCATTTGAAAAATTGTTGACTTATTCTTGTTCAGAATTTGATTATGAACAACTTTAGTAGAGAGGTCCAACACCATAGGAGTCCAACTTCATGTAGATATCTGCAATTTACTATTTTCGGGGTGAAAAACACACCCCTTTTTGAACTCAATGGCTCATGGGTACTTTGAAATTTATCCTACAGACTAATCCTTATGTCAGATTGAAGATAATGGGCCATAGATGATATGTGCCAAAGGATTTTGGTCAAAGTCGAAAAACCTGGGATCCTTGGGGAATTTACTGTTTTTAACTAAATTCAAAATGGCGGGAAATCTGGCTACCGGAAGTGCTAAGTTAGTATCTGCAAATTTCTTCATTATGAGGATTTGCATATGTGTGCAAAGTTTCATGAGTTTAGGTCCAACCGGTGACGAGTTATGCTTGTCCAAACGTTGAAATTTTGGCATAGTTGGTATAGCGCCACCTAGGGGCGAATGTGAATTTGAGGGCTAGAATATCAAATTTTTCACCAGTCCCACAAAATGTGCCAAATAAAAATGAGTTTTCGAATATGTGCAGGGGGGGAAAAATGCAGTCAAAGTTCTGAAAAATAATAATAAGATTAAAACTGCGCGCAGTGATGAACGGGACCTCGCGCCGGCTTGCAGCCGCCACTACGAGGTCCCGTTCATCACTGCGCGCAGTTTTAAAAAAAAATCGCGCCGGCTTGCGGCCGCGTCACGTGCCGTCGTAACATGTGTGCTGGCAAGATGTGCACATGTTAGGACCGCACGTGACGCAGCCGCAAGCCGGCACGAGGTCCCGTTCATCACTGCGCGCAGTTTTAAAAAAGCGCAGTTTAAAAAAAAATTCGCAAATTTATGTAATCTGTAGAAGCAGAGGTGCCCTGTGGTGTCCTACTGATTGTTTTGACATTAACATGTAAGACCACATTTAACTGAATTACATGTTGTAACAACTTTAACTAACATTATTAACCCTACATCAATGATCCGATAAATTCCCTAGGAGGAGTTAGTTGAAATACAAGGCGACGGAATTCAAAAATGGCCAACTTTGACGGCACGCCACGGCCACGCCCTTCAATGTACAGTCACAAATAGCACGGTGTTGGTTCAGCACCATTTTTTGACTGTACTAACCAATTGTGAAGCAGATGCGATAAATTCCCTAGGAGGAGTTTGTTCAAATACAATGCGAAAAAGTGAAATTCCATTCAAAATGGCCAACTTTGACATCACGCCACGGACACGCCCTTCAACGTACAGTCCCAAATAGCACGGCGTTTATTCAGCACCATTTCATGACTGTACTGACCAATTTGGAAGCAGATTCGATAAATTCCCTAGGAGGAGTTAGTTCAAATACAAGGCGACGGAATTCAAAAATGGCCAACTTTGACGGCACGCCAAGGACACGCCCTTCAACGTACAGTCACAAATAGCACGGCGTTGGTTCGGCACCATTTATTGACTGTACTGACCAATTTTGAAGCAGATCCGATAAATTCCCTAGGAGGAGTTCATTCAAACACAAGGCAAAAAAGTGAAAAAAATTCAAAATGGCCGCCAAAAGTGAAAATTAGAAATGCAAATAGCCGACTTCCTGTGGAGTTTGGGGCATGGGTCAAAGAGGCTTTTCTGTAGGTATGGGCACATTGTACGTGAATACTGAGTTTCATACATATTGGTGAAATGTGACGTAGGGGCTGCATTTTAAAGTTCCTGTAGGGGGCGCTACAAAAAATAGAAACATGAATTTTGGTATGTGAGCTATCGGCATCAGTTTACACGTGTCCTGTGAATTTCATATTCATAACTATTACGGTGTCCGCAGAGTGATTTTGAGCCTCTGGCGGCCATGTTGTTTTTTAAATCGACTTAATTTTAATTGAGCAGTTAGAACTTTGGGACCTAACGGCCATTGAGTTGGTCGTGCTCAAATCAAACATTGCGTCTATGAACTGTGGCTATTTTAGTAACAGGCCACGCCCATTTCGAAGCCACGCCCCATTTGAAAAAATGTTGAATTAATCTTGTTCAGAATTTGATTCTGAACAACTTTAGTAGAGAGGTCCAACACCATAGGAGTACAATTAATGTAGATATGTGTAATTTACTATTTTTGGGGTGAAAAACACACCGCTTTTTGAACTCAATGGCTCATGGGTACTTTGAAATTTATCCTACAGACTAATCCTTATGTCAGATTGAAGATAATGGGCCATAGATGATATGTGCCAAAGGATTTATGTCAAAGTCGAAAAACCTGGGATCCTTGGGGAATTTACTGTTTTTAACTAAATTCAAAATGGCGGGAAATCTGGCTACCGGAAGTGCTAAGTTAGTATCTGCAAATTTGTTCATTATGAGGATTTGCATATGTGTGCAAAGTTTCATGAGTTTAGGTCCAACCGGTGACGAGTTATGCTTGTGCAAACGTTGAAATTTTGGCATAGTTGGTATAGCGCCACCTAGGGGCGAATGTGAATTTGAGGGCTAGAATATCAAATTTTTCACCAGTCCCACAAAATGCACCAAGAAAAATTGAGTTTTAGAATATGTTCAGGGGGGGAAAAATGCAGTCGAAGATGAGGGAAAATAAGAAGAAGAATAATAATTAAAACTGCGCGCAGTGATGAACGGGACCTCGCGCCGGCTTGCAGCCGCCACTACGAGGTCCCGTTCATCACTGCGCGCAGTTTTAAAAAAAAATCGCGCCGGCTTGCGGCCGCGTCACGTGCCGTCGTAACATGTGTGCTGGCAAGATGTGCACATGTTAGGACCGCACGTGACGCAGCCGCAAGCCGGCACGAGGTCCCGTTCATCACTGCGCGCAGTTTTAAAAAAGCACAATTTTAAAAAAAATTCGCAAATTTATGTAATCTGTAGAAGCAGAGGTGCCCTGTGGTGTCCTACTGATTGTTTTGACATTAACATGTAAGACCACATTTAACTGAATTACATGTTGTAACAACTTTAACTAACATTATTAACCCTACATCAATGATCCGATAAATTCCCTAGGAGGAGTTAGTTCAAATACAAGGCGACGGAATTCAAAAATGGCCAACTTTGACGGCACGCCACGGACACGCCCTTCAACGTACAGTCACAAATAGCACGATTTTGGTTCAGCACCACTTCATGACTGTACTGACCAATTGTGAAGCAGATGCGATAAATTCCCTAGGAGGAGTTCGTTCAAATACAATGCGAAAAAGTGAAATTCCATTCAAAATGGCCAACTTTGACATCACGCCACGGACACGCCCTTCAACGTACAGTCCCAAATAGCACGATTTTGGTTCAGCACCACTTCATGACTGTACTGACCAAATTTGAAGCAGATCCGATAAATTCCCTAGGAGGAGTTAGTTCAAATACAACGCGACGGAATTCAAAAATGGCCAACTTTGACAGCATGCCACGGACACGCCCTTCAACGTACAGTCACAAATAGCACGATTTTGGTTTAGCACCACTTCATGACTGTACTGACCAATTTTGAAGCAAATCCGATAAATTCCCTAGGAGGAGTTCATTCAAATACAAGGCAAAAAAGTGAAAAAAATTCAAAATGGCCGCCAAAAGTGAAAATTAGAAATGCAAATAGCCGACTTCCTGTGGAGTTTGGGGCATGGGTCCAAGAGGCTTTTCTGTAGGTATGGGCACATTGTACGTGAATACTGAGTTTCATACATATTGGTGAAATGTGACGTAGGGGCTGCATTTTAAAGTTCCTGTAGGGGGCGCTACAAAAAATAGAAACACGAATTTTGGTATGTGAGCTATCGGCATCAGTTTACACGTGTCCTGTGAATTTCATATTCATAACTATTACGGTGTCCGCAGAGTGATTTTGAGCCTCTGGCGGCCATGTTGTTTTTTAAATCGACTTAATTTTTGGTGAGCAGTTAGAACTTTGGTACCTAACGGCCATTGAGTTGGTCGCGCTCGAATCAAACATTGCGTCTATGAACTGTGGCTATTTTAGTAACAGGCCACGCCCATTTCGAAGCCACGCCCCATTTGAAAAATTGTTGAATTAATCTTGTTCAGAATTTGATTATGAACAACTTTAGTAGAGAGGTCCAACACCATAGGAGTGCAATTAATGTAGATATGTGCAATTTACTATTTTTGGGGTGAAAAACACACCCCTTTTTGAACTCAATGGCTCATGGGTACTTTGAAATTTATCCTACAGACTAATCCTTATGTCAGATTGAAGATAATGGGCCATAGATGATATGTGCCAAAGGAATTTTGTCAAAGTCGAAAAACCTGGGATCCTTGGGGAATTTACTGTTTTTAACTAAATTCAAAATGGCGGAAAATCTGGCTACCGGAAGTGCTAAGTTAGTATCTGCAAATTTCTTCATTATGAGGATTTGCATATGTGTGCAAAGTTTCATGAGTTTAGGTCCAACCGGTGACGAGTTATGCTTGTGCAAACGTTGAAATTTTGGCATAGTTGGTATAGCGCCACCTAGGGGCGAATGTGAATTTGAGGTCTAGAATATCAAATTTTTCACCTGTCCCACAAAATGCACCAAGAAAAAATGAGTTTTCGAATATGTGCAGGGGGGGAAAAATGCAGTCGAAGACGAGGGAAAATAGGAAGAATTAAAACTGCGCGCAGTGATGAACGGGACCTCGCGCCGGCTTGCAGCCGCCACTACGAGGTCCCGTTCATCACTGCGCGCAGTTTTAAAAAAAAATCGCGCCGGCTTGCGGCCGCGTCACGTGCCGTCGTAACATGTGTGCTGGCAAGATGTGCACATGTTAGGACCGCACGTGACGCAGCCGCAAGCCGGCACGAGGTCCCGTTCATCACTGCGCGCAGTTTTAAAAAAGCGTAGTTTTAAAAAAAATTCGCGAATTTATGTAATCTGTAGAAGCAGAGGTGCCCTGTGGTGTTTTACTGATTGTTTTGACATTAACATGTAAGACCACATTTAACTGAATTACATGTTCATTAACCCTTGACATTAACATGTAAGACCACATTTAACTGAATTACATGTTCATTAACCCTACATCAATGATCCGATAAATTGCCTAGGAGGAGTTAGTTCAAATACAAGGCGACGGAATTCAAAAATGGCCAACTTTAATGGCATGCCACGGACACGCCCTTCAACGTACAATCACAAATAGCATGATTTTGGTTCAGCACCACTTCATGACTGTACTGACCAATTTTGAAGCAGATCTGATAAATTCCCTAGGAGGAGTAAGTTTAATACAAGGCGACGGAATTCAAAAATGGCCAACTTTGACGGCATGCCACGGACACGCCCTTCAACGTACAATCACAAATAGCATGATTTTGGTTCAGCACCACTTCATGACTGTACCGACCAATTTTGAAGCAGATCCGATAAATTCCCTAGGAG
Organism: Micromesistius poutassou; assembly: GCF_964030765.1. Taxonomy (NCBI): domain Eukaryota; kingdom Metazoa; phylum Chordata; class Actinopteri; order Gadiformes; family Gadidae; genus Micromesistius; species Micromesistius poutassou. Next base: position 19,623,430 of record NC_140273.1, read on the forward strand.
GAGTTCATTCAAATACAAGGCAAAAAAGTGAAAAAAATTGAAAATGGCCGCCAAAAGTGAAAATTAGAAATGCAAATAGCCGACTTCCTGTGGGGTTTGGGGCATGGGTCCAAGAGGCTTTTCTGTAGGTATGGGCACATTGTACGTGAATACTGAGTTTCATACATATTGGTGAAACGTGGCGCAGGGGCTGCTTTTTAAAGTTCCTGTAGGGGGCGCTACAAAAAATAGAAACACGAATTTTGGTATGTGAGCTATCGGCACCAGTTTACACGTGTGCTGTGAATTTCATATTCATAACTATTACGGTCTCCGCACAGTGATTTTGAGGCTCTGGCGGCCATGTTGTTTTTTAAATCGACTAAATTTTTGGTGAGCAGTTAGAACTTTGGTACCTAACGGCCACTAAGTCGGTCCTGCTGAAATCAAACATTGCGTCTATGAACTGTGGCGATTTTAGTGTCAGGCCACGCCCATTTCGATGCCACGCCCAATTTGAAAATATGTTGACTTTATCTTGTTCAGAATTTGATTCTGAACAACTTTTGTATTGGGGCCAACATCATAGGCGTCCAACTTGACGTTGATATGAGCAATTAACTATTTTCGAGGTTTCAACCACACCCCTTTTAGAACTCATTGGTGCTCTAAACTTTATTGTACAGACTAATCCTTAAGTAAGATTGAAGATAATGGGCCATATATGATATGTGCCAAAGGATTTTGGTCAAAGTCGAAAATCCTGGGATCCTTGGGGAATTTACTGTTTTTAACTAAATTCAAAATGGCGGAAAATATGGCTACCGGAAGTGTTCAGTTCAAGAGACTTTTTTGTTCATCATGAGGATATGCATGTGTGTGCAAAGTTTCATGAGTGTAGGTCAAACCGGTGGCGAGATATGCTTGTGCAAAGTTTGCACTTTTGAACAGTTGCTATAGCGCCACCTAGGGGCGAATGTGAATTTGAGGGCTAGAATATCAAATTTTTCACCAGTCCCCACAATTGCACCAAAAAAATTTGAGTTTTAGAATATGTGCAGGGGGGGAAAAATGCAGTCGAAGTCGACTAAAAATAATAATAATAATAAGAATAATCACGAGGGTTTCAATAGGGTCCTTGCCAAGTTTGGCTCGGTCCCTAATTAAAACTGCGCGCAGTGATGAACGGGACCTCGCGCCGGCTTGCAGCCGCCACTACGAGGTCCCGTTCATCACTGCGCGCAGTTTTAAAAAAAAATCGCGCCGGCTTGCGGCCGCGTCACGTGCCGTCGTAACATGTGTGCTGGCAAGATGTGCACATGTTAGGACCGCACGTGACGCAGCCGCAAGCCGGCACGAGGTCCCGTTCATCACTGCGCGCAGTTTTAAAAAAGCGCAGTTTTAAAAAAAATTCCCAAATTTATGTAATCTGTAGAAGCAGAGGTGCCCTGTGGTGTCCTACTGATTGTTTTGACATTAACATGTAAGACCACATTTAACTGAATTACATGTTGTAACAACTTTAACTAACATTATTAACCCTACATCAATGATCCGATAAATTCCCTAGGAGGATTTAGTTCAAATACAAGGCGACGGAATTCAAAAATGGCCAACTTTGACGGCACGCCACGGCCACGCCCTTCAACGTACAGTCACAAATAGCACGGCGTTGGTTCAGCACCATTTTTTGACTGTACTAACCAATTTGGAAGCAGATGCGATAAATTCCCTAGGAGGAGTTTGTTCAAATACAATGCGAAAAAGTGAAATTCCATTCAAAATGGCCAACTTTGACATCACGCCACGGACACGCCCTTCAACGTACAGTCCCAAATAGCACGGCGTTTATTCAGCACCATTTCATGACTGTACTGACCAATTTGGAAGCAGAATCGATAAATTCCCTAGGAGGAGTTAGTTCAAATACAAGGCGACGGAATTCCAAAATGGACAACTTTGACGGCACGCCACGGACACGCCCTTCAACGTACAGTCACAAATAGCACGGCGTTGGTTCGGCACCATTTATTGACTGTACTGACCAATTTTGAAGCAGATCCGATAAATTCCCTAGGAGGAGTTCATTCAAATACAAGGCCAAAAAGTGAAAAAAATTAAAAATGGCCGCCGAGAGTGAAAATGAAAAAATTAAAATTTCCGACTTCCGGTGGGTTTTGGGGCATGGGTCCAAGAGGCTTTTCTGTAGGTATTGTGACCTTGTACGTGCCTACCGAGTTTCATACATATTGGTGAAACGTGATGTAGGGGCTGCATTTTAAAGTTCCTGTAGGGGGCGCTACAAAAAATAGAAACACGAATTTTGGTATGTGAGCTAAAGGCACCAGTTTACACGTGTCCTGTGAATTTCATATTCATAACTATTACGGTCTCCGCACAGTGATTTACCCTGACACCAGAGCCTGTGGCGGCCATGTTTTTTTTTCAATCGACTTAATTTTAATTGAGCAGTTAGAATTTTGGTACCTAACGGCCACTGAGTGGGTCCCGCTCAAATCAAACATTGCGTCTATGAACTGTGGCGATTTTAGTGTCAGGCCACGCCCACTTCGATGCCACGCCCCATTTGAAAATATGTTGACTTTATCTTGTTCGGAATTTGATTCTGAACAACTTTTGTATTGGTGCCAACATCATAGGCGTCCAACTTGACGTTGATATGAGCAATTAACTATTTTCGAGGTTTCAACCACACCACTTTTAGAACTCATTGGTGCTCTAAACTCTATTGTACAGACTAATCCTTAAGTCAGATTGAAGATAATGGGCCTTATATGATAAGTGCCAAAGGATTTTGGTCAAAGTCGAAAAACCTGGGATCCTTGGGGAATTTACTGTTTTTAACTAAATTCAAAATGGCGGAAAATATGGCTACCGGAAGTGTTCAGTTCAAGAGACTTTTTTGTTCATCATGAGGATATGCATGTTTGTGCAAAGTTTCATGAATGTAGGTCAAACCGGTGGCGAGATATGCTTGTGCAAAGTTTGCACTTTTGAACAGTTGCTATAGCGCCACCTAGGGGCGAATGTGAATTTGAGGGCTAGATTATAAAATTTTTCACCAGTCCCCACAAATGTGCCAAAAAAAAATGAGTTTTCGAATATGTGCAGGGGGGGAAAAATGCAGTCGAAGTTCTGAAAAATAATAATAAGAAGAAGAAGAATAAACATGAGGGTTTCAATAGGGACCTTGCCATGTTTGGCTCGGTCCCTAATTAAAACTGCGCGCAGTGATGAACGGGACCTCGCGCCGGCTTGCAGCCGCCACTACGAGGTCCCGTTCATCACTGCGCGCAGTTTTAAAAAAAAATCGCGCCGGCTTGCGGCCGCGTCACGTGCCGTCGTAACATGTGTGCTGGCAAGATGTGCACATGTTAGGACCGCACGTGACGCAGCCGCAAGCCGGCACGAGGTCCCGTTCATCACTGCGCTCAGTTTTAAAAAAGCGCAGTTTTAAAAAAAATTCGCAAATTTATGTAATCTGTAGAAGCAGAGGTGCCCTGTGGTGTCCTACTGATTGTTTTGACATTAACATGTAAGACCACATTTAACTGAATTACATGTTGTAACAACTTTAACTAACATTATTAACCCTACATCAATGATCCGATAAATTCCCTAGGAGGAGTTAGTTGAAATACAAGGCGAAAAAGTGAAAGAATTCCATTCAAAATGGCCAACTTTGACGGCACGCCACGGACACGCCCTTCAACGTACAGTCACAAATAGCAGGATTTTGGTTCAGCACCACTTCATGACTGTACTGACCAATTTTGAAGCAGATCCGATAAATTCCCTAGGAGGAGTTCATTCAAATACAAGGCAAAAAAGTGAAAAAAATTCAAAATGGCCGCCAAAAGTGAAAAATAGAAATGCAAATAGCCGACTTCCTGTGGGGTTTGGGGCATGGGTCCAAGAGGCTTTTCTGTAGGTATGGGCACATTGTACGTGAATACTGAGTTTCATACATATTGGTGAAACGTGGCGCAGGGGCTGCTTTTTAAAGTTCCTGTAGGGGGCGCTACAAAAAATAGAAACACGAATTTTGGTATGTGAGCTATCGGCACCAGTTTACACGTGTCCTGTGAATTTCATATTCATAACTATTACGGTCTCCGCACAGTGATTTTGAGCCTCTGGCGGCCATGTTGTATTTTAAATCGACTTAATTTTTGGTGAGCAGTTAGAACTTTGGTACCTAATGGCCATTGAGTTGGTCCCGCTCAAATCAAACATTGCGTCTATGAACTGTGGCGATTTTAGTGTCAGGCCACGCCCATTTCGATGCCACGCCCCATTTGAAAATATGTTGACTTTATCTTGTTCAGAATTTGATTCTGAACAACTTTTGTATTGGGGCCAACATCATAGGCGTCCAACTTGACGTTGATATGAGCAATTAACTATTTTCGAGGTTTCAACCACACCACTTTTAGAACTCATTGGTGCTCTAAACTTTATTGTACAGACTAATCCTTAAGTCAGATTGAAGATAATGGGCCATAGATGATATGTGCCAAAGGAATTTTGTCAAAGTCGAAAAACCTGGGATCCTTGGGGAATTTACTGTTTTTAACTAAATTCAAAATGGCGGAAAATATGGCTACCGGAAGTGTTCAGTTCAAGAGACTTTTTTGTTCATCATGAGGATATGCATGTGTGTGCAAAGTTTCATGAGTGTAGGTCAAACCGGTGGCGAGATATGCTTGTGCAAAGTTTGCACTTTTGAACAGTTGCTATAGCGCCACCTAGGGGCGAATGTGAATTTGAGGGCTAGAATATCAAATTTTTCACCAGTCCCCACAATTGCACCAAAAAATTTTGAGTTTTAGAATATGTGCAGGGGGGGAAAAATGCAGTCGAAGTCGTGGAAAATAATAATAATAATTAAAACTGCGCGCAGTGATGAACGGGACCTCGCGCCGGCTTGCAGCCGCCACTACGAGGTCCCGTTCATCACTGCGCGCAGTTTTAAAAAAAAATCGCGCCGGCTTGCGGCCGCGTCACGTGCCGTCGTAACATGTGTGCTGGCAAGATGTGCACATGTTAGGACCGCACGTGACGCAGCCGCAAGCCGGCGCGAGGTCCCGTTCATCACTGCGCGCAGTTTTAAAAAAGCGCAGTTTTAAAAAAAATTCGCAAATTTATGTAATCTGTAGAAGCAGAGGTGCCCTGTGGTGTCCTACTGATTGTTTTGACATTAACATGTAAGACCACATTTAACTGAATTACATGTTGTAACAACTTTAACTAACATTATTAACCCTACATCAATGATCCGATGAATTCCCTAGTTGGAGTTAGTTGAAATACAAGGCGAAAAAGTGAAAGAATTCCATTCAAAATGGCCAACTTTGACAGCACGCCACGGCCATGCCCTTCAATGTACAGTCACAAATAACACGGCGTTGGTTGAGCACCATGTTTTGACTGTACTGACTAATTGTGAAGCAGATCCGATAAATACCCTAGGAGGAGTTTGTTCAAATACAAGGGGAAAAAAGCGAAAATAAGACCACGGAATTCAAAACGGCCAACTTTGATGGCACGCCACGGCCACGCCCTTCAACGTAGAATCACAAATAGCACGATTTTGGTTCAGCACCACTTCATGACTGTACTGACCAATTGTGAAGCAGATCCGATAAATTCCCTAGGAGGAGTTAGTTGAAATACAACGCGAAAAAGTGAAAGAATTCCATTCAAAATGGCCAACTTTGACGGCACGCCACGGCCACGCCCTTCAACGTACAATCACAAATAGCACGATTTTGGTTCAGCACCACTTCATGACTGTACTGACCAATTTTGAAGCAGATCCGATAAATTCCCTAGGAGGAGTTCATTCAAATACAAGGCAAAAAAGTGAAAAAAATTCAAAATGGCCGCCAAAAGTGAAAATTAGAAATACAAATAGCCGACTTCCTGTGGGGTTTGGGGCATGGGTCCAAGAGGCTTTTCTGTAGGTATGGGCACATTGTACGTGAATACTGAGTTTCATACATATTGGTGAAACGTGGCGCAGGGGCTGCTTTTTAAAGTTCCTGTAGGGGGCGCTACAAAAAATAGAAACACGAATTTTGGTATGTGAGCTATCGGCACCAGTTTACACGTGTGCTGTGAATTTCATATTCATAACTATTACGGTCTCCGCACAGTGATTTTGAGGCTCTGGCGGCCATGTTGTTTTTTAAATCGACTAAATTTTTGGTGAGCAGTTAGAACTTTGGTACCTAACGGCCACTAAGTCAGTCCTGCTGAAATCAAACATTGCGTCTATGAACTGTGGCGATTTTAGTGTCAGGCCACGCCCATTTCGATGCCACGCCCCATTTGAAAATATGTTGACTTTATATTGTTCATAATTTGATTCTGAACAACTTTTGTATTGGGGCCAACATCATAGGCGTCCAACTTGACGTTGATATGAGCAATTAACTATTTTCGAGGTTTCAACCACACCCCTTTTAGAACTCATTGGTGCTCTAAACTTTATTGTACAGACTAATCCTTAAGTCAGATTGAAGATAATGGGCCATATATGATATGTGCCAAAGGATTTTTGTCAAAGTCGAAAAACCTGGGATCCTTGGGGAATTTACTGTTTTTAACTAAATTCAAAATGGCGGAAAATATGGCTACCGGAAGTGTTCAGTTCAAGAGACTTTTTTGTTCATCATGAGGATTTTCATGTGTGTGCAAAGTTTCATGAGTGTAGGTCAAACCGGTGACGCGTGCTGCTTGTGCAAAGTTTGCACTTTTGAACAGTTGCTATAGCGCCACCTAGGGGCGAATGTGAATTTGAGGGCTAGAATATCAAATTTTTCACCAGTCCCCACAATTGCACCAAAAAAAAATGAGTTTTCGAATATGTTCAGGGGGGGAAAAATGCAGTCGAAGTCGCTAAAAATAATAAGAAGAAGAAGAATAATCATGAGGGTTTCAATAGGGACCTTGCCATGTTTGGCTCGGTCCCTAATAATAATAATAATCACGAGGGTTTCAATAGGGTCCTTGCCAAGTTTGGCTCGGTCCCTAATAATCATGAGGGTTTCAATAGGGTCCTTGCCATGTTTGGCTCGGTCCCTAAAAAAACACGAGGGTTTCAATAGGGTCCTTGCCAAGTTTGGCTCGGTCCCTAATAACTCAACAAACTGCAGAAGTTACCTCAAGACGATCTCTGACGAAGCTTGGCTCGCGGCGTTTATAGCGACATCTAGTGGCGGCCTTGGTTACACCAAACATTGCAACCAATCAACGTTCAAGCGATGTGATTGGTTCCCAACTCCGCTGCGCGTCGGGACGGACATCGCCCCTTAACTGTGGTATAATGAGAGTAGCCTATACCACAGCCTGTCGTGATCTATTGCTTAAATATATATATATATAGAGAGAGAGAGAGAGAGAGAGAGAGAGAGAGAGAGAGAGAGAGAGAGAGAGAGAGAGAGAGAGAGAGAGAGAGAGCCCTTCATTTTTTATTGTGATAAAGTTATAGTTACATTAATCTGACTTGAAATTAAATGGAATTTGATCAATAACATTCAACAAGGAGTAAAACAAGGATAACAAATTTAAATCTCTGAGTCATCTAGATATATAGTGTTCATACCATTTGGGTGTGTCAAATGGTTGAAAACCAATCAAGTGTAAGAGTTAAAGAAATAGCTAAAGTGATAACGTTTGAATACATAAAGTTTGATCAAATAAAGAATAGCTGAACTGCTCTAAAAAATTTGAAATGGTTGAATCAACTCAGTGTTACAAAGTAAGAAGAAGAGTGGGAGTGTGTCGTAGTAACTTGGAGAAGTGTGTCACTGATGTTATTCTTTCACATCTAGTTCATATCAGATCATAAAATGATAAGGCTTGTATTGTTATGATAAGGCTTGTAGGCTTGTATCTTGTATCTTTCATGGGTAACACTTTACAATAACCATAGTTTATAAATGGTAAATAGACCATTTATAAATGGTTAAATAGACCATTTATAATAGGTAAACAGATAGTTTACTAAGTTTACTAATGTTTAATCATCATTTATAAACAGCAAGACCAATCATAAATGGTAAATAGACCATTTATTAATATTTAACTATCATTATAAATGGTCTATTAACCATTTATAAATGGTCTATTTACCATTTATAAACTATGGTTATTGTAAAGTGTTACCCTTTCATGTTATATATCACTTGTGTAGATAGCATGTGAAACAAGAAAAAGCATTTTTTCACGCTTTTAAGTTAAGTTAGCATTTATCTTCTCCGGAAGCAGAAAACCGGCCGTGTAACCCATCCTGGAGCGTCAACGGGGGTCCGCACACACACACGCCCCATGCTTAACAATCATATATCCAATCACCAGTGAAACAAGAAATACCTCTCACTTCACCTTTACCTGCACCTTTAACTACGTCTTTAACTAGACCTTGACTACACATTTAGCTATTGAACCACACGTTGAACTACACCTATCCTTAACTACACCTTTACCTACATCTACCTGCAACTATATGCTCCATTAAGAAATATCTGCAGTAGAAAGTTAACATAATAAAATGCACCAATGCGATTATTCAATTTCTTTAACAAAATTATTTTATTGTGGTCTATTTAATAAGGGCCGGTCCAGGGCCTTTAGGTCATATAGGCCATATATACATATAGTTAACACTGGCCATATGTGTCAAATGGGTCATATAGGTCTTAAGATGGACATACTCATTACTAGGCCTACTTCAGTACTTTAAACTAGTATTAACATACTCATTACTAGGCCTATTACAGTACTTTAAACTAGTGTTAACATACTCATTACTAGGCCTAATACAGTACTTTAAACTAGTATTAACATACTCATTACTAGGCCTAATACAGTACTTTAAACTAGTATTAACATACTCGTTACTAGGCCGATTACAGTACTTTAAATGATTATTAACATGCTCATTACTAGGGTACGTGTACGAAGTATAATTCATTTACAGTTGTTCACGTTGTATAATGAAAAAGGCCAGTTTAGGGTATTGCCTAATTTCATTGTCCGAGACGTGCAATGCAATTCAGCACGCCAAAGCGTCAGCTTGTTCCATTATCCAAGTTGTACAATGATATTTGAACAAGGAAGTCGAGAGCCGGAAACAGAGACAGCTCGCCTTCAAAGTAACGCTCGCCTTAGAAGTAAAAGTCGTGCGTTTTGAAGCGTCAATTTAATTTAAGGAGAGCCAAACTAAATAAATAAACAAATAGCCTAAATAATGAACATAATTCATAACTGTTATACCGTCATATTTCTGCCACTTTCCCACAACTGATTGTGAATAAATTGCCAATGGGCGCCAACACTGGAATTATTATAGAGCGCTGTGATTCATGTATGCATGTAATGATTAATTTATATATTCATCAACTTATTTACTTGATTAAGGCTACTTAATCTGTTACTTTGGGTGAACATTAAAGGTTATATATAGTGTTGCGACCTGTGATGAGTCTGACTGGTAGAAAGAGTTGATTTACCTTGACTTTATTGCTGGCTCTGTTGTCATGACAATAACGCCACTAGCTATCCGATGTAAAAATCTTTTAAGTTTATTTACCGTTCTCTCTCTTAACTAGGCTACATAAAATAAAAAAATAATGTAATAAATAATGTAATAAATGTAGGCCTACACCAGCGGTGTACTACATGATTTGTTATTAATATTCAACAATCCTAATTTCTCCAGCAATGAACAATATGTCATTAATTTGCTCATTAATTTAGCCAAATTTTACATTCATAAAATGTAAGGGTTAGAGTTAGGGTTAAGGTTACCTGTCCTTTATACACAGACCCTGAACGGACCCATCCTCCATCCATCCCTCCATCGACTACATCCCCATATAGTCTCGAACGAATACAAAAAAGTAGTCCCTCCTGGCTGCCTGCAAAGTGCACGGCGGTTGCTATGCAACACACGGTAGCGTCCTTCAGAGAGAAGGCTAGAGACGGTAGCTTGGTCGCCGGCAATTTAGCCTTCTGTCGAGTTCACTCACCGTATGCCTATTGCTTTACAACATTTACACCCTCTCCAGCAATCAACATGTTTTTAGGCTTCAGTGAACTATGCTATTGCTTTTATATATAAATAAACAACAGTTAGAGTTAGGCGCGGAGTGATACTGAACTCTGTAAACTGAACGAGCGTCATAGCTGTGTGTATATGCTCATTATACAACAGTTGGGAACCAATCAGATCGCTTGATTTAAGCCACCCGTTTTATAATCCATATTATATATACTGCGATGCTGGGGCTGAAGTGTCAGATGAATTAAGAACGTCTACTTTAGGAGAAGATAAAATAATGGTCAAAGTAATTTTTTTTCTTTCACCCAAGCGGCCCGAAATACATTTGAAAGTGGACCGGCCCAACGGGAAACCTCCAGAACGTCCCGCTGGCCGCCCCGGGCCTGGACCTGAGCCCCACGCCTGATGGTCAGGATAATGAATGATGATCAACCGTCCAACGAGAAGCCTCTTCATCATTCAGCTCCGCCCCTAAACACCAAGGAAACACAGGTGAGCTTCAGCCATCCATCAGCACATCACTGTTCACCCCCTCATCATGAGCCCACCACATGATAGGGCCCGTACCGGTGGCTCCTTGGAGTCTCTTTCATCTGCCGGGAAAAAGATTGTTGAAGCATTATTGTTAGCGTTTAGCTTCTACCGGGAGTAGACTGCTTATGTAGCGAGCAACTAGCCTCTAGCTATATAAATGGCGTCCCCACAGACAAACGCTGATACATAACTATCATATTTCCATTTGATTCATCGTTTTAGCGCCAGTGAAACAAGAAATACCGTCACCGTTTAAGCTTCACGTTGTGTTTCTAGGTTAAATATTGTCGCTGTTAGGCTCTGCGCCGTCCACAGCGGTTAGCTTTAGCGATAGCCACCTTGGGCTAGAGCGTCTTCTAGAACGTCCTCACGCTCGCCTCAACGTCAACGAGACCAACTGGAAATATACGAAGCTGGTATGAAATTCAACTGTTAAGCTGTGAAATAGAATTTTAGGTAAAAAATCAGTTTGAACAAACGGTTAACGGTTAAAAATGTACTATTACAATATTACTATTACAATATTACTATCACTGATGAATACTAATACAATATTACTATCACTGAGTAATACTGTGATGTGATGAAGTACTATGTATATTACTGTGATGAAGTACTATGTATATTACTGTGATGAAGTACTATATATTACTGTGATGAAGTACTTTATATTACTGTGATGAAGTACTATGTATATTAATCTCATGAAGTATTGCAGTAATTTACTGTGAAGATATTAGTGCCCTCCCACCCATCCTCCAAAAGTTGTGATGTCACAGAGTACTGACCTTGGGGTCAGGGGTCAGGCCCAGAAGATGTTTCTGCCCCTCAGTGATCTCAGCGCTGGTGTCAGAACCTGGCAAGAAGCAGACTGTGAGGAGCTGGATGGATCTACAGAGCTAGATGTATCTAGATCTACAGAGCTAGATGTATCTAGATCTACGGAGCTAGATGTATATAGATCTACGGAGCTAGATGTATCTAGATCTACAGAGCTAGATGTATCTAGATCTACAGAGCTAGATGTATCTAGATCTACAGAGCTAGGTGTATCTAGATATACAGAGCTAGATGTATCTAGACCTACAGAGCTAGATGTATCTAGATCTACAGATCTAGGTGTATGTATCTAGATATACAGAGCTAGATGTATCTAGATCTACAGAGCTAGGTGTATGTATCTAGATCTACAGAGCTAGATGTATCTAGATCTACAGAGCGAGATGTATCTAGATCTACAGAGCTAGGTGTATCTAGATCTACGGAGCTAGATGTATCTAGATCTACGGAGCTAGATGTATCTAGATCTACAGAGCTAGATGTATCTAGATCTACAGAGCTAGATGTTACTAGATCAGCAGCGCTGTATAGTCCAGAGACAAGTCACCATGGTCTCTGTGTTGGTAGTATTGTGAATCATGAGAGCAGAACTGCAGTAAAATCACATGTTACTCACCAGCTGCTGGACGTTTGGCTGAATCTAAGGATGAGGAGAAATGATCAGTGTTGTAACAGTGGTGAACATCCTCATGTTGTTCTACTTTCATATTCTTGAAGCCACAACATCACTGTGGCCTCGACCTTTGAGGAGGTTGGTCATTCAGCGATGGAGAGGTTTCTACAACCAGACCGCTGGAGTATCACCACAACCAATCAGTCTAGGAAGGGACGCAGCGAGGGGACAGGAAGTAGGAGCAGCTGGGGGTCAGGGGTCGGCTCACTCACCGTTCCTCTTCCTGTACCGCCAGACTCCCGCCAGGACCAGAGCTCCAACCAAGAGGAGGGCCCCGACCACAGAGCCCACGACGGTGAGGGCCCCCAGGAGCCCTTCAGGGGGAGAGCAGGAGGTGAGGTGTGTGAGGTGGGAGTCATCTCCCCTCCGTCAGCTCACACCCGGAGGTAATGGTGTGTTCCAGACGCCTCGGACACCAGCCTTCCGAGGTCCAAGTGGGGAAATCTCCCAGCTTTCTTGCTGCATTTCTCGGAGGCACGCCCCCTTTTGGTCGCCGCCCCCCCCTCGTAATTCTGAGAGTAGAGCGAGCTCAGTGATGACGCTCTCAACTAAAATGTCTGCGCCCGTAAAGAGATTTATTTTCTTTGTGTTTGTACCACGTTGGTCGTTTTAATGTTGATTTTAAATGCTCTTACACACTTGATTACATCGCTACTTTATTCCGGTCACCAATGTATGCATGGCACAATCTTGCTGTGCGTGCGATACAATGTAGAGTTGTGTTGTTTGTTTTGGAGCTGGTTTGCTAAAGAGGCTAATGTAGCTAACAATAAACAAGGACTAGCCAATGGCATGACACGATCACAAAGACCAACGGGAACGCTATAGTGCTACCAGACAGGAAATGACGTCACAAGTGTAACTCGGAAGTGTCAGGGTCAGGGTCACTAGACCTGACCCTGACCCCAGCCCCGTCCTGAGAGCAGGACCAGGAGGTGGAGGTTGAGATGAGGTTGGGTGGAGGTGAGGTGGAGGTGAGGTGGAGGTCGGGTGGAGGTGAGGTGGAGGTTGAGATGAGGTCGGGTGGAGGTGAGGTGGAGGTTGAGATGAGGTCGGGTGGAGGTGGTGAGGTCGGGTGGAGGTGAGGTGGAGGTGAGTGCGGTCCCTACCGGTCTTCCCCCAGTTGGTCCTGATGAGTTTGGGGTCCAGGCGGGTGGGGATGTCCTCGATGCCTTTCAGCTGGACCACACACTCGTACCTCCCCCAGTCCTCCAGTGGGACGGCCGTGAGGTCCAGGTCCACGCTGAGCTGGAAGGTCCCGTCGTGGTTGGGGAGGACCTCCCCGGGGTCCACCTGCTCATGGAGCTCCTGGCCGTCTCTCCTCCAGAACACCACCACCCTGTCAGGGCAGAAGCCTGTAGCATGGCACACCACTGGGGAGGAGGGGCTCCTCTGGAGCAGAGACACCCGCGGACGCTCTGGAGAGAGAGAGAGAGAGAGGGGGGGGGGGGGAGAGAGGGGGGGAGAGAGAGAGGGGGGAGAGGGGGGAGGAGAGAGAGAGAGGGGGGGGGAGAGAGAGGGAGGGGGGAGAGAGAGAATGAGGGAGAGAGAAAGAGAGAGGGAGGGAGGGGGAGAGAGAGCGAGAGAGAGAGATGGGGGGAGAGAGAGAGAGGGAGGGAGAGAGGGGGGGAGAGAGAGAGAGGGGGGGTAGAGAGAGACAGAGAGAGAGAGACAAACAGAGAGAGAGAGACAGAGAGAGAGACATACAGAGAGAGAGAGAGAGACAGACAGACAGAGAGACAGACAGACAGACAGACAGACAGACAGACAGACAGACAGACAGAGAGACAGACAGAGAGAGAGACAGGTGTTCAGTTTGTTGCTGTGGTGTATCAGTTAATCCACCAGACACGAGTCGGTCACGCCCACCAGGTCATGTGACTCTACCTGTTCTCTGCAGAGTGCTCTTCCCATAGGCCAGGAACTTCTTCAGCCAATCAACACAGACCTTGGTGAGGCGGTTCTTCCAGTGTTCATTATAAGCTCTATCCTGATCCCACCTCCGTTTGGTGCTGAAGGCCTGATGAACCGGAGCGACCCAGGTCAGGGTCTTCAGGTCAAACGCTAGGAAGTCCTCCCCATCATAAGCATGCTGGTTATGACCATCAATATAACCATCCTCATCATCCCACTCACAGCCAAGCATCCTCTGAACAATGTGGGCACCTGAGAGAGAGAGAGAGAGAGAGAGAGAGAGAGAGAGAGAGAGAGAGAGAGAGGTTAACTGTCTGTCTGTAGTCATGGACACGTGTGTGTGTGTGTGTGTGCGCAGGCTCGTGCATGCGTGTTTGTTTGTGTGTGTGTGTGTGTGTGTGTTTGTGTTCCTGCATGTGTGCGTGTGTGTGTGCGTGCGTGCGTGCGTGCGTGTGTGTGTGTGTACATATATAATGTATGAACATACCTCCCCTCTGGTTGAAGCGCTTCTTAGCGGTCTCTACGTTGACCTTGTAGAGCTGCTGGTCACTCTGATATAGTCTAGTGTTCCAGTCCCAGTAGTCTGGGTCCTCTGTGGTGACCTGGTCCATCCAGTCCTGTTTGGGTACGGCTCTCTTACTGACGCTGTCATAGTGAGAAATCTGAACCTCATCCACCATCACTACAGCAACAAACTCTGGGAAGGATGAGAGTCCAGAGGACGCAGTGTAGAAATACCTCAGAGAGTGAATCACTGTGGACAGACAGACAGACAGAGAGACAGGTAACTTTACATCACTGTAGACAGCAGTTGGCTCCACCCCCACAGCAGATGGCTCCGCCCCCTGTCTACAGGTCATTTATGGAGGATTTGTTTTAACTTTATCAACATCTCTTCAGGTTACAGAACAACGCTTCGTCTAAAACACAAACAGCTTCATTTGAATCCTCCACTCAACTAGGAATGGGTTAACCTAGTGATGGTTAGTGTATACGGGGAATGGGTTAACCTAGTGATGGTTAGTGTATACGGGGAATGGGTTAACCTAGTGATGGTTAGTGTATACGGGAATGGGTTAACCTAGTGATGGTTAGTGTCTACGGGGAATGGGTTAACCTAGTGATGGTTAGTGTCTACGGGGAATGGGTTAACCTAGTGATGGTTAGTACTGGCTCTTGGTTCTATGAACATCCTCACTGTACCCACAGAGATATATTGTTGTTTCTCTTTCTTCTGACTAATGCACTTCCTGTAAGTCTCTCTGGATAAAAGCGTCTGATAAACGCCCTCAATGTAAATGTTAATGTTACTAACTGTTTCATTCTTATAACTGTATATTCCTTTATCCACCATTTTATTAAATACATTTTTACATTCTCAAGGATGATGAGGAATGATTTATAGTGAGATTAAGTGTCTTCTGTTGATCAAGTGAACATTTTAATGAGACAGTTTCCTTCAGTTTTATGAGATATGAATAACTTAAATGAACATTATTATACCATTATTAACGTAATGTTAATGTGCATGAATGTCCACCTAATGCGCAAGTGCAACACTTCACTGACCTGGAGGCAATATTTCCTCTTTCACTCGGTGGCTCGTGTTTAATTGTAATATAAATATGATGATATGAATTGATATATAATTAAAGTGAGTAGGATCGAACAGTATGAAAGTGGTTCTGATAATCCAACACACATCTGTTGACTTTAAGAACAAATTCAGAACCCGATCCTCAATCTGGTTCAGTCTCAGACTAACTTTCGTTTTCTCAGTCTGGAAATAAGTGAAGCACCCGAACGCTCTGTGTGTGTGTGTGTGTGTGTGTGTGTGTGTGTGTGTGTGTGTGTGTGTGTGTGTGTGTGTGTGTGTGTGTGTGTGTGTGTGTGTGTGTGTGTGTGTGTGTGTGTGTGTGTGTGTGTGTGTGTGTGTGGGGGGGACTACAGGGTGACTCCATGTCTCCTGTTGTGACAGCGTCGTGGTGCTGAGGAGGTCAGCAGCACCGCAGCGCCTCCGTGTGGCCGCCCGGTGGACCGCGGGCCGCTGGCCGCAACCGCCTCTGGGTGAATTATGAATATGAATCATATGATAGGAGGAAAACAACGCTGACAACGTTGATACCAGATACCAAAGAATGAAAAGATCAATGATCGTTATTAAAGTAATGAAACAGAACATAGTATCTCCGGTGAAGTGTTGGGGGTGTGTCCCCGTAGCGCGGCGGGGGGCGGGATCAACTCGAGGAGAGTCGACTGTTCTGGGAGCCGTTGAGTGAACCGGAAAAACTAAAGAGAAAGTAACCGAGTGACGCAGTAAACCCGCTCAGACCCGCTCCCGCTCAGACCCGCTCCCGCTCAGACCCGCACCTCTCCTGGTCCCGCTCAGACCCGCTCCTCTCCTGGTCCCGGTGAGGTCATCAGTCAGAGGCTGTCACGATGCTGAGCAGCGCCGCGGTGCGTCCCGCGCACAGCGGGGGGGGCTTCTGCTTCGAGAACACTCGCAGGTAAGGGGTAGGGGTTATGGTAAAGTGAGGGTTAGGGTGAGGGGTAGGGTGAGGGTTGGGGTTAGGGTAAGGTGAGGGTTAGGGTTAGGGGTAGGGGTAGGGGTTAGGGTGAGGGGTACGGTGAGGGTTAGGGTTAGGGTGAGGGTTAGGGGTTAGGGGTTAGGGTGAGGGTTAAGGGTTAGGGGTAGGGTTAGGGTAAGGGTTAGGGGTTATAGTCGAGTCATTTTAAGCCAACATGGGGGTCAACCTAGAACAAATCACAACAGAAGTAAACTCAAGTGATTTTGTATCCTCAATATGTCCTGAGGAAGGAACAAAAAGCCCTGAAGAATCCCATCAGGGGAAGTTTAGAAAAAGACCCACATTTGCCTCTTCATTCTTTTCCTCACATGAATAAGGTAAAAAACTTAACATTTAGATATCACCATGAAAATGACTGAGTTGACTACTTGAATCAATACAAACAAAAAGTGTATTACACGTTATTTTAAATTGTTTGTTAACATGGGCAAACGGTAATTAATTACATATGTGCTAATGTGCATAAATACCTCAACAGATGTAAACGTTGGGTTAGCCAGGTGGAAATGTCTCGTAGAATCTTGTTGACATCTTACAGTAAAAGACTGACGAGGAAAACAAATGTCACCATGAGGGGAACGATTCAGTCATTCATTCAAGGTCCACTCAACTGACACTAATAGGGTGAGGGTTAGGGTGAGGGTTAGGGTGAGGGTTAGGGTTAGGGTTAGGGTGAGGCCCTCACCCTAACCCTAACCCTAACCCTCACCCTAACCCTGACCCTAACCCTCACCCTCACCCTCACGGTGAGGGTGAGGGTTAGGGTCAGGGTTAGGGTGAGGGTTAGGGTGAGGGTCAGGGTTAGGGTGAGGGTTAGGGTGAGGGTTAGGGTGAGGGTGAGGGTGAGGGTGAGGGCGAGGGCGAGGGTCAGGATGGTACGGACGGTCACCACTCCCAGTCGAGTGGTGGTCCTAGATGCTTTTGTGCTGACTTTCCTGCAAGAGTCACATTCATCCCTGTGTGTGTGTGTGTGTGTGTGTGTGTGTGTGTGTGTATGTGTGTGTGTGTGTGTAGGAATGTAGATCTGGAGGCTGCTCTGTCGCCGTGTGGCTTCAAGGCTCCGACCGCAAGAAAGACGGGAACCACCATCGCTGGGGTGGTCTTCAAGGTCTGACCCCCAACACACACACACACACACACACACACACACACACACACACACACACACACACACACACACCAGAGATGGAAATTAACTTTTTTGCCCACCAGCCACTGTGGCCATCCAGCCATCTTTTTATACGCTATATTTTTTTGATATATGCATACATTTTAAACAATATAATAGTAACAATAGATAAGAAGTGTTTTTCATACACATCATTTTTTCCATCAGAAGAATCTGAAAGAAGTAGTAGAAGCTGAAATAGTAGAAGTAGCTGAAATAGTAATACTAATAGCTGAAGTAGAAGTAACTGAAGTAGTAGTAGCTGAAATAATACTACTAATAGCTGAAGTAGAAGTAACTGAAGTAATAGTAGCTGAATTTGTATTACTAATAGTATTAGTAATGGTATTCTCTTTAAGAGAATAGCGGAGCCGGTGCGTGATTAAAAGTAGCACAATAGGGCTGGAAAAACAGCCCAATCTGGCAACCCTGTCTGAAAGTCCTCAAAAAGTAGCTCAATCTGGCAACACTGCTGAACGTCCTCAAAAAGTAGCCCTATCTGGCAACACCGTCTGAACGTCCTCAAAAGGTAGCCCAATCTGGCAACACTGTCTGATCCTCAAAAAGCAGCCCAATCTGCCAACACTGCTGAACGTCCCCTGACGTCCCCCAAGTCAACTGAAAAGGACTCCGTTAGACTGTGATTCTGAATGAATATAAATTAGTGGTGGGCATAGATTAATCTAGATTAAAATGGCTCATTTGAATTCTGCCGAAGGCATTCATAATATGTGTGTGCTACCTAAATAATGACTAAAAGTTAGTCTTTGAGAACGGGTTTCTCAAGCCAGGTGGCGCATTAGACCAGGGGCTCATCTCCTGTTTCCAAAATGCATCACAAACTGTAGTATAACTTACTACACGCTTACTATCACAAACTCAAACGCGGGAAAATATAACGGCGCCGGGACGCGCTCTCGCTACAGGTCCACGGGACGCTCGTCCCCGGTGCGCGTCGCGGCAGCAGCGGCAGCCGGGGCGGCGGTGGGGCCGGCGTTGACGGCAGACGGCTGGTACGCGTCCGCCTACCGCCGTACCAAGGCGGGTAGCTCGGAGGACCATTTGGATTATTACAACAACAACATCAATTATTTTGACGCTCTGATGTCACGATCAACCCAAAACGTGTCATCGCTCACCCAAGTTGTTTCTATTATCATTGCTACATTGTCTCCAGCATATGGCGCGATGATGGACAGCATATTTTATTAAATAGCCTACTCAGCTTCTGGTTAGTTCAACTTTGAGAATAGATTAACGGCGATATTTTTTTTATCGCCCGATAAGAGTCTCGCGTTAACGCCGATAACGGCCCACCACTAATATAAATGCTATCGACATTTCGTTCGGATATTATTGAATATACAAGTCTGTAGATTAGTGACATTTTTGAATGAAGGTTAACGGTTGAAAAGTGAATGAATTAGTTACGACGTCTTAAACAGTATTGGAAAGTATTACCCGACACAGTGGCGGGTGAAGTGACACAATTCACCCGCCACCATACAAATCCACCCGCAAATGGCGTGTGGCGGGTGTTAATTTCCATCCCTGACACACACACACACACACACAACGTATATATATTTATAGAATAACTTATATAATACTAAAATAATCCCGAAAATCGAAGAACACGTTAATCAGTGTGTGTGTGTGTGTGTGTGTGTGTGTAGGACGGTGTGGTTCTGGGAGCTGACACCAGGGCGACAGACGACATGGTGGTGGCGGATAAGAACTGTGCCAAGATTCACTACATCGCACCGCGCATATAGTGAGTGTCTCTCTCTCTATCTCTCTCTCTCTCTCTCTCTCTCTCTCCTCCTTCTCTCCCTCTCTCCTCTCCCTCTCTCTCTCTCTCTCTCTCTCTCTCTCTCTCACACACTGACAGAGAGACAGAGAGACCAGGCTAGTCCAGGTCTAGAGTAGCCTGGCTATTGCCAGACCAACGTCCAATCGTAGATCTCACGTTGGTCTGGTGAGGGTGCCGTCATTTCCTCCGGCGGGTGTAGTTCAAATGGCTGCAAGCGATTGGCCACCAGCGGGGCTAGCTGGTAGATTAAACTTTTACCAAAACCAGTCGGCAGTAAAGCAAATCCATCGTTTCTTTGGAGGAATTGCCCCAGGTCAAGTTTCTGCTCAGCTTTCACAGAAACAGCAGTGACAGCTGCACCAACGGGGCGCGGTCGCTCCGCTTCGGCTGCTTGCGAGGCTTCTCTGTCGTCACGGTGTTTAACCAGCCAATAGCGCGCCAGGTGAAAAAAGCCAGCTTGGTGATTGGTGCCAAACGGATTGGCATAGGAAACAGGAGGATTAAACATGTTCCTTGCCATCCCCATGTGCAGGGCGAATTCCAACCGCCGGCAGATAGGGGGGGGGGGGGACACCCAGTCTAGGTCTAGAGCAGGTCCAGGTCCTGGTCCAGGTCCAGGTCTAGAGCAGGTCCAGGTCCAGGTCTAGAGCAGGTCCTGGTCCAGGTCCTGGTCTAGAGCAGGTCCAGGTCCAGGTCCTGGTCCAGGTCCAGGTCTAGAGCAGGTCCAGGTCTAGAGCAGGTCCAGGTCCTGGTCCAGGTCCAGGTCCTGGTCCAGGTCCTGGTCCAGGTCCTGGTCTAGAGCAGGTCCAGGTCCAGGTCTAGAGCAGGTCCAGGTCCAGGTCTAGAGCAGGTCCAGGTCCTGGTCCAGGGTCAGGGAGGTCCAATGTGGCGTTGAGGCTTGGCGACCAATCAGGTGCCTCTCTCCACCCGGTGCTCTGCTGTGATTGGCCCAGCTGCTGCGGGGCGGGCGTGGCCGCCGACGCTGAGGTCACCACCATGATGATGTCATCCAACGCCGAGCTGCACGCGCTCAACACCGGCCGCCCCCCGCTGGTCGCCATGGTGACCCGGCAGCTCCGACAGATGCTCTTCAGGTGTGTGTGTGTGTGTGTGTCTGTGTCTGTGTGTGTGTGTGTGTGTGTGTGTGTATATATAACTTGTTTGTGTGCGTGCGTGTGTTTGTGTGTGCGTGTGTGTGTGTGCGTGCATGTGTGCGTGTGCGTGTGCATGTGTGTGTGTGTGTGTGTGTGTGTGTAGGTACCAGGGCCACCTGGGCACCTCCCTGATCGTGGGGGGGGTGGACGTGGAGGGGGTTCACCTCTACAGCCTCTACCCCCACGGCTCCTACGACCGGCTGCCCTACCTCAGCATGGGTACACACACACGCACGCACGCACACACGCACACACGCACACACACACACACTCTCTTAGTTCTTCATGTGAACAGGTTCTGGTGCCGCTGCGGCCATCTCCGTGTTTGAAGACCGATATAAAGACAACATGGAGGTACTGTCTCACCCCTACTGCTCCTTAATGACCTGTCTCACCCCTACTGCTCCTTAATGACCTGTCTCTGTACTGTCTAACCCCTACCTGCTCCTTAATGACCTGTCTCTGTACTGTCTAACCCCTACCTGCTCCTTAATGACCTGTCTCTGTACTGTCTAACCCCTACCTGCTCCTTAATGACCTGTCTCTGTACTGTCTAACCCCTACCTGCTCCTTAATGACCTGTCTCTGTACTGTCTCACCCCTACCTGCTCCTTAATGACCTGTCTCTGTACTGTCTAACCCCTACCTGCTCCTTAATGACCTGTCTCTGTACTGTCTAACCCCTACCTGCTCCTTAATGACCTGTCTCATCCCTACTGCTCCTTAATGACCAGCTGTCTCTGTACTGTCTATAACCCTACCTGCTCCTTAATGACCTGTCTCTGTACTGTCTAACCCCTACCTGCTCCTTAATGACCTGTCTCTGTATTCACTGTCTGACTTCCCCCCCTCCCCTCTCCTCCTCCTCCTCCTCCTCCTCCCCTCTCCTCCTCCTCCCCTCCTCCCTCCTCCTCCCCTCTCTCCTCCTCCTCCCTCTCTCCTCCTCCCCTCTCTCCCCCCCTCCCCACTCCTCCTCCTCCTCCTCCTCCTCCTCCCCTCTCTCCTCCTCTCCCCCCCCCCCCTCTCTCCCCCCCCACCCCCCCTCCAGCTGGAGGAGGCTAAGCTGCTGGTGAAGGATGCGGTTACCGCGGGGATCCTCGGTGACCTGGGCTCTGGCAGCAACGTGGACCTCTGCGTCATCACCAAGGCAACCGTGGACTATCTCCGTGGTTACGACCAGCCTGCCGGACCTGGCACCAAGTGAGTCAGGTTATATAGTTAGGTTAGAGAGGGTTAGTTTAGTTAGGTTAGAGAGGGTTAGTTTTGTTAGGTTAGAGAGGGTTAGTTTAGGTGTTAGCTTTGAGAGGGTTAGTTTAGTTAGGTTAGAGAGGGTTAGTTTAGTTAGGTTAGAGAGGTTAGTTTAGTTAGGTTAGAGAGGGTTAGTTTAGTTAGGTTAGAGAGGGTTAGTTTAGTTAGGTTAGAGAGGGTTAGTTTAGTTAGTTGAGGGACTTATTTCAGTATCAGTGGTAGGATGGCATCGGTTACTATGACGACGTTTAAACCTTAGAGAGGTTCAGGGTTCACTGGATCTTTAAACACTCCTTTGGTGTTGATTCTACATTCATTCATTCATTCATTCTTTCATTTCACATTTAAATATCCACGATCACAAGCTTCAACCTTAAGAAGAAAAGAATAGTGGATGAATCAGTCTGTATTACGTGTGTTCTGTTCGTTCTAAAGGAGCGACAGAGCTCATGTGTGTAGACGGTTAACGTGTCAGTGTGCGCTACCGTGTGGTTCCGCGTGTCTCCAGGGGGGGGCGCTACAGGTTCAGGCC
This sequence comes from Micromesistius poutassou, assembly GCF_964030765.1. Classification (NCBI taxonomy): domain Eukaryota; kingdom Metazoa; phylum Chordata; class Actinopteri; order Gadiformes; family Gadidae; genus Micromesistius; species Micromesistius poutassou. Next base: position 19,645,963 of record NC_140273.1, read on the forward strand.
CGGGACCACGGCGCTGCTGAGCAGCTCCGCCACGCCGCTCTCCGTCGACCCGCTCCCGGAATGAAGAGACGGAGGCTCGGTGGACCAGGACCCGGGGTGGACCAGGACCCGGTCTTTAACTCCTGTTTCCTGCTCAAACCGCAGTTCTGTGAATTAAAATGCAACGTTCTCTACCAACGATTCATAAACTTTCATGAAACGCTCTGTCCTTGTTTGACTCTTTTCTTTGGTTTCTACAAACTAAAATAGATGTACTAATATATTAATGAATAATATATATAATATAATATGAATATGTAAGGGATAATCACTGAGAGGCAGGGCAATAAACAGTTTGATATACCCGGCTAGTGGACGGCTTACCTTCCACCAGCCGGTGTAGTGCAAATAAAAAAAGTGGAAAGTGAAATGTGCAGTCCAGAGATCAGGGTGTGGGAGTGAGTGTGTGTGTGTGGGGGGGGGGTCAGGGGGCAGAGGGGGGGGTGATGGCAGCGCAGGGAGGGAGGTGAGTCTCCTGACAGCCTGATGACAGAAGCTGTCTTTGAGCCTGCTGGTGTGCGCTGTGGGGGGCGCCGGCCACTCGCCCCCCTACTGAGCGGGAGAGGCACGCCCCTCCCCCAAGGCGTCGGTGAAGACCACCACGTAGGACGTCACTCTGCCCAGGGGGAACCCCCCCCCCCCGAGAAGGGTGGGGGGGGTTTTCCCTTACCTTGGGAAAGCAGCTGGCAATCCTCACCGCGGAACATCAACGGGACTGGGACACGCACCTGCCCTTCGTCCTCATGGCCTACAGGTCTGCTGTTCAAAATCCACCTCACGCATGCCTGCCCTCCTCATGTTGGGGCGGGAGCTACGGACGCCAGTGGAGGTGGCCTTTGGCAAGCCCCCTGACACCCCTGCTGCTCCTCCGGGGAGAGAGTACGCCAGGAGACTCCAGGATCGGATGGAGTCCGCCCATAACTTTGCCCGAGACCAGCTGGAGAAAGCAGGCATGAAACAGAAAAGGAACTACGACATAAGGTCAAAGGGAAGACACTACCAAGCTGGAGAGCTGGTGTGGGTGTACCGCCCCCGCAGGAAGAAGGGACGGTGCCCCGAGTTGGACTGTCATTGGGAGGGGCCTTGTCAGGTGGTGGAGCGGCTGGGTGAAGTAGTGTACCGGGTCCAGCTGCCAGGAAAGAGAAAGAAGGTTGCGCTCCACAGAGACAGGCTGGCCCCGTACAGAGGGGACTCCCTCCCTTCCCCAAGCCCGGAGTCCTGGGCGCCCGCCAGGAGGGGTGACGGCGCAACCTCTGCACGCGGCTACACAGGGGCACACGAGCCCTATCGAAGCCCCATTTCCCCTGCACATACTTCCCCAGAGACAGTGACTAACCCCCCTGTTCACATCCCTCCTTTCCCCTTCCCACACCTTCCACTGCACAGGGGCGTTGCCCCGCCCACCGGGCAGAAGCGCCTGCGTCCCCCACGCGGCCGCGGAGACAGGGACGTCGGCCGACCCGTTTCAGAGACTTTGTGTAGTCCCTCGGGACGAGGGACTTTGTTGGGGGGGAGCTGTGTAACGAGCTGGGTTAATGTGGTTCTGTTATTATGTGTTCAGCAGCTATGCTGCAGCTATGCTGAACTATGTTATTGGTAGAGGTTAATGGGGGATCGTCTCGCGAGACGATGGGGAGGAGGACAAGGTGAGGGGTCCGGAAGGGACGTGGTTGTGTGAGTTAAGTCGTGTTGGGCTGGATGGACGGCGTGGTCACGGCCAACAGTGACCGGGGATAACCGTTTTATCTGCTAATAAAGAGTAGGATTGCAAGCCAGACATGGCCTGTTTATTCAACGCTGCACCACCGTGGGGTGAGCGTTACAATATATTTATTGATTTCATTATTCTGCTTGGTATAAATTGATCATAGCGCAGAATCTGCTGATTAACGATCTATTCACTAACCGCTGTACGCCTTGAGGCGTCAGGCTCACCGCGCTGATTGGTTCTCTGGTCAAACGACGTCAGCGGCTGATCAACCAGCCGTCCAATCAGCGCCGCCGTCCCGACACATCGGGCGGGCGGCTCGCCGTCCCGTGGGCTCGTGAGAGCGCGTCCCCGTCTGAACGGCACCCGCCACGGCGCCATCCGTGAGCGCGCCACCGGTTCTGGAAACCACGGAGCGGAGCGGTTCTCCGGAGCCGCTAGAACGAGGGCCGGTCCTTCCTGTCCGACCCGTTCCAGAAGAGGAAGTTCTCAGCTGGAGCGGAGGGAACGCGTACAAGAGAACCCGCCACCAAGGTGTGTGTGTGTGTGGGGGGGGGGTCCCCAGGACGGTGAGAGAACCACCACCTGCAGTGTGTGTGTTCTCTCTGGACGCCGACGGGTCCACCTGAGCCGTCCCCACCCTCCGCCGGATCAGTCTGACGATGTCGGGACGTAACCGCCACTCGACTCGACGGGGGGGGGCCGCCCGCCGCGGGACGTGAGGTCCGCCCCCGACGTTCCGGGCATCGCCGGCGGTACGCAGGGCTCTCCGGCTGAGCGGACACCGACCACCTGAGAAGGGCAGGGGGGGCTTCCCCAATACTCCAGGTCTGGTGACCCCGACCGGGGCCCCAGGAGCATCCTGAGCGCGTGGCGCCTGGGGTCCGACCGTTGGCGAGCAAAGCACCGCTGGAGTGTGGTCATGAAGAGCAGACCAGGGGAACCACCGGGGGGGCAGCTGCCGTCAGCCCCAACAGGCGCAGGGCGGACAACGCCGTCACGTTTCTGCCAACGCGAAGAGCGGGCAAGCGCCAGCCGGACTGCGTCTCGTCGAGGAGGCGAGAGCATCGCTGTCACGGTGGCTGAGTCCAGGCAGAGCCCCACGTAGACGCTCTGCCGGCTGGGGAGCGGGGAGCTCTTTTCCCAGTTGATGGCAAAACCCAGGAAAGAGAGCTGGTTTATCACCGTGGTGGTGTCTCCTCTCAGCTTCCTCTGAGCTGCTCAGAATGAGTCAGTCGTGGAGGTAGAAGAGAACCCTCTTTCCCTGATGCCGGAGCCGTCCCAACGCCGTCTGCACACACTTTGAGAAGGTGGGCGGGGCCAGGGAGTAGCCCAACGGCAGGCACCGGTACTCGTACGCCACGCCCATGAAGGCAAAGCGGAGAAACCTCCCGTGCGCCTGTCGGACAGGGACGTGGAAGTAAGCACCCTTGAGATCCGGGGATGTGAACCAGTCGCCCTCTCTCACACATCGGAGCAGCGCTCTGACAGGGAGCATTCTGAGTTTTCTCACGGCAACAGAATTGTTGAACACGCCAAGATCCAGAATGGGTCTCTTCTCCCCTGACAGTAAAACCCTCGGTGTGACTCGAGGGGGGGGGGGGGCTGTAGCGATGGCCCCCTCCTCCAAGAGGCGGGCCCCCTCCGCGGCCAGAGCCCTGCTGGCCACTGGGTCCTGCAGCCTGGTCTCCACCAAACCCATAAAGGGGGGGGGGGGGGGGGCGGTGCAACATGAAATAAACACACTGGAATGGGAATTTGGAAACTTTATTGACAGCAAAAAGAGGAAACAGCTTGCAATATGTTAGTTATAAATCCCACAAAACCTTAAGCAGTGTGTAACGCCAGACTCGGGCTCCTTTTACTGATGGTTTTAATGTTGTGGATCTTGTGGACATCACCACACCGTAGAACTACAATACAGACATGATCTGAACACACAAACAATTACCCAAGAGCACATCAACCCTTCACGGCAAATACAAATGAAACAAAAACACAATACTAACCACTTTGCCTGCTTGTAACCAATGGGGTTAACTTAAATCTTGCTTGACAAAAAGCTTCAAATATAAACTGTAGTAAATAAACGTGGCCTGTCTGCAGCTGCAACGCTAGCTTCTGGGAGCTTCCAGGTAAAACCAACGAATAAGACCAACCGGTACATTAATAAGAAATAACACAAGAATCCACCTTGAGGTCAAAGACTGAATTACATACAGGACCTTTACAGAGCAGGAAGACACCGCGTGCACTTACACAGTGTATTCCAGCAACTCTTAAATATTATCCTAATAGACTGACGTGATAATGATTATTATATATATAGTATTAAAAAAGGTTTAATTAGGAACAAGAACAGTGTGGATTCCTGCCCCTTAATAATCCTAATAATAATCATAATCATATTAAACATCTTAAACATTATGAACCCACACATTAAACAAACGTTATGCAGTAAGCAACCTCATCCTAACTAAGATGGCCGCTCATGAGGGAGATCATGTTGCCATGGTTTCAAAGCATCAGTTACAGATTGGCGAGTCAATCAATTCCTCGACAAATTATCAAACGCACAACTTAGTGGAATATGAGTGATTTTAGTTGGTAATAATCATTTTGGTATGTTATAATAAGAGTAGATAATGATTTCATTTATTGAAGCTTCCTTAAGGATTAATGTTTGTTCAAAATGTTGTTCCAAATCAAAGTGAGTGCGAGTGTTGTGGTTGAGTCTGAGGCGACCTGAGCCCCACGCCTGATGGTCAGGATTATGAATGATGATCAACCGTCCTGCGAGAAGCCTCTTCATCATTCAGCTCCGCCCCTAAACACCAAGGAAACACAGGTGAGCTTCAGCCATCCATCAGCACATCACTGTTCACCCCCTCATCATGTACCGTACCGGTGGACTCCTTGGAGTCTCTTTCATCTGGCGGGAAAAAGATTGTTGAAGCATTATTGTTAGCGTTTAGCTTCTACCGGGAGTAGACTGCTTATGTAGCGAGCAACTAGCCTCTAGCTATATAAATGGCGTCCCCACAGACAAACGCTGATACATAACTATCATATTTCCATTTGATTCATCGTTTTAGCGCCAGTGAAACAAGAAATACCGTCACTGTTTAAGCTTCACGTTGTGTTTCTAGGTTAAATATTGTCGCTGTTAGGCTCTGCGCCGTCCACAGCGGTTAGCTTTAGCGATAGCCACCTTGGGCTAGAGTGTCTTCTAGAACGTTTAGAAATTGACTATTACAAATACAATATTACTATCACTGATGAATACTTTTACAATATTACTATCACTGATGAATACTGTTACAATATTACTATCACTGAGGAATACTGTTATTACTGTGATGATGTAGAGTAAATCAATTACTGTGATGAAATACTACTACTATATATTACTTTGATGAAGTACTATGTATATTACTGTGATGAAGTACTATATATTACTGTGATGAAGTACTGATGAAGTACTATGTATATTACTGTGATGAAGTACTATATATTACAGTGATGAAGTACTATGTATATTAATCTCATGAAGTATTGCAGTAATGTACTGTGAAGATATTAGTGCCCTCCCACCCATCCTCCAAAAGGTTGTGATGTCACAGAGTACTGACCTTGGGGTCAGGGGTCAGGGGTCAGGCAGTGGCACAGGAAGTAGGGGTAGTGCACCCCCTGGTGGCGGAGCTTTAAAAAATAATAATTATAGCTTATAAATATCTCTGGTTGTCTTTTCTGTTCCACAACATTTTGTATGTCATGTTTGGGGTATGGGATGAAGAGAGGGATCATTTTAGTAATTTTAGTAACATATCGATCTACAGAGCTAGGTGTATGTATCTAGATCTACAGAGCTAGGTGTATCTAGATCTACAGAGCTAGATGTATCTAGATCTACAGAGCTAGGTGTATCTAGATCTACAGAGCTTGATGTATCTAGATCCACAGAGCTAGATGTATCTAGATCTACAGAGCTAGATGTATCTAGATCCACAGAGCTAGATGTATCTAGATCTACAGAGCGAGATATATCTAGATCTACAGAGCTAGATGTATGTATCTAGATCTACAAAGCTAGATGTATCTAGTTCTACAGAGCTAGATGTATCTAGATCTACAGAGTGAGGTGTATCTAGATCTACAGAGCTAGATCTACAGAGCAAGATGTGTCTAGATCTACGGAGCTAGATGTATCTAGATCTACAGAGCCAGGTGTATCTAGATCTACAGAGCTAGATGTATCTAGATCTACAGAGCTAGATGTTTCTAGATCAGCAGCGCTGTATAGTCCAGAGACAAGTCACCATGGTCTCTGTGTTGGTAGTATTGTGAATCATGAGAGCAGAACCGCAGTAAAATCACATGTTACTCACCAGTTGCTGGACGTTGGGCTGAATCTAAGGATGAGGAGAAATGATCAGTGTTGTAACAGTGGTGAACATCCTCATGTTGTTCTACTTTCATATTCTTGAAGC
>NC_140273.1:19657199-19779699 GCF_964030765.1 Micromesistius poutassou
CCGGCAGAGGCTCAAAGTCGTCCAAATTTAACTTAATACCAAAAGGCGGGGTTAACTTAACCCAATCATCATCAAACTGAAAATGCAGACTTTGGACGGCCATATTTTCTGACCCCTTTCTTCTACAGTCATGAAATCCTGTAGACATTTGTCTCTCCTAATGTTGAGCACATGTTCCTAGGAAACCAAGAACCTGTAACAAAATGGCGGCTGGACGTCCAAATTAGCCCAACCAATGTTAGGTGACTAAAGGCGTGGTTAACTTGAGTCAATCATTGCACAAAATAAGTACTTAAAGAAGCATAGGTCAAGGTTAACCTGGCTAAAGTTCATCCAAATAGGACCATAGGGGGCGGCAATTAATTGAAAACTTTAAAAACGCATAACTCCTCAGCCTTTTGTTGTACGGTCATGAAAGTTTGTTCGCCTATCACCAGATCCAAGCTGAGGCTATTCCATAGCTGTCAGTTATGTTATTTTTAAGGTGTGTCAAGGAAATGGTTCCAAGGGACGGTTGATGGTAGCTTCCAAAGAAGTACCTTTACATTCCACCTATGATTTCATTTGCCAAAGGTATTACTTCAGGATTCCTGATGGACAGGTTGGTTGCTCTTAGTAAGCAGAGAACCATTCTGCCCAGCCATTGCCAATTTAGCCTACAATGACATGTTTTCCCTTGTTCTCTACCTGGTAGGATAATTTAAACTTCGAACTCTCCAACCCAATGTGTTACAACTATCACTAATCGAAACAGCTGTGCAAATCTATACTGTTAGAAACTCCAGAATACGCTGATCATCCTGATTAACTTTGGATCAGTTTTCCCCAAACACACTAACCAGTGTTGCAAGATTGGGTTGTTCCCCTCCCAATTGGGCTACTTTTCATCACTTTAGGCTGGAACAGTTAGCATTGGGCGGGTACATACAGTTGGGGCTGGTTTTGAAAAAAAGTGTTAGTGAGATATAGCGAAGTGTCTTGTGTACAACCACCTAACTTAATACTTACGATAATATTACGATCATTTGGTCGCATTCAGGTGTTTATTTTGCTCACGCCTTGGCCTTTTACATGCCTATTTTGTGTGCTATGTATTAATGTCAGCTCATTGGTGTAAGACACATTTTCTGCTGCTGTCAGTCTGTGTTCTTTACACAGACCTTGTGAGGTGTGCGTGCGTGTGTGTGAGAGATAGATGAGAGTTTCCTTGTATACCACATGAGGTCATAGTTAGTAATAATTAGGTTACGGCAACACCATGGTTGTGCATGAACAATGCACAATGCACAACTATGATTGCTTTTGCTACGTTTAGAACTTCCTGATGGACAGGTTGGTTGCTTTTAGTGAGCAGAGAACTATTCTGCCAGCCTAGAAATCTAGACGCCCCTGGCGGCAGCAAATTTAATTTGCAGCCAGGGTCGTCTAGCAACTCGGGCTTAACATAACAACGACTGCTTTGCGACGGTTCCATGTGAAGTCCGAGCGGTCAATCATCACCAAACTTGTGTACTTATTCGTCAGGGTCTTATGGTCTGCGTCACGGTCTTAATGGTCTATCAGGGTCTTCATGGTCTGCGTCAGGGTTTTAATGGCCTGTCAGGGTCTTAATGGTCAAACAGGGTCTTATTGGTTGGATTTAGGCTTAGCACCCGTCAAATGCTGCTTGCAGCTTTAATTGTTAGTGTTTTTATTATTAGGTGCCAAGCACAAAGTGCGAAGGCAACCTATTGTAATAGTCTGTACAATAAATTTTAAAGCACCCATGAGCCATTGACTTCTAAAAGGGGTATGGTTTAAACCGAGAAAATACTTCTTTTTTTTCAAATAGGGTATGGCATCGAAATGGGCGTGGCCTGTCACTAAAATCGCCACAGTTCATAGACACAATGTTTGATTTGAGCGGGACTGACTTAGTGGCTGTTGGGGACCAAGGGAAGTTTCAACTGCTCAAGTGAAATGAAGTTGATTGACAAAACAACATGGCCGCCAGAGGCAAAAAATCATCAAAAATCGTTAAAATTTAACTTAACTTAAGTTAACAGGGTTAACTTAACCCAATCATCATAAACCTTGGGATAGTCAAAGGCACATTGGTCAAGATGAAACTGTCCAAATTTTATCTAAATTGGCCTAAAGGTGGCGCTATAGCAACAGTCCAAAAATGCACATTTTGAACAAGCATATCTCGTAAACGTTTTATATGGAAGCATATATGTAGTAAAATTCAAATAGCAATGCAATTTGCAATTTGCAATTCAATAAGTCATTACATTGTGCAATTGACAATTCATTATGCAATTTAATAATGTAATTTGTAAATACGTTATTCAAAGTGTATTTTAATATGCAAAGTGACAATGAAATCCTCAATAAAATTTGCTAAAGTTATAACAATAAAAATAGAATAACATTTTGTCCAATTTTTTGAGTTCCTTTATTCAAATTGAAAAGCTATAGCGTCCCCGTGATTGCAATGCATTTCGCCACGCTCCGTGTGTTGCAAAATTCAAATGACATTTCAATCCGCAAAACACTTTGCAAATCGTTTTGCAAAACGTTTTGCAAAACGTATCAGCCAATCGCGTCTGGGCGGGAACTACATCACTTGCTCGTCAGACCAGCTGATCATCCACGCACGTTGCAATTTATTTTCTATGCCTACCATTGTGCCAGATTTGACTCTTAATAGGTCTATGGTTTGACTGAGTTTACGTAATTATAACTGAAAATGGCGGAAAAGACGGTCTGGCAGCTGCTGCGGGATAAATAAATAAATAAATTGCAACGTGCGTGGATGATCAGCTGGTCTGACGAGCAAGTGACGTAGTTCCCGCCCAGACGCGATTGGCTGATACGTTTTGCAAAACGTTTTGCAAAGTGTTTTGCGGATTGAAATGTCATTTGAATTTTGCAACACACGGAGCGTGGCGAAGTGCATTGCAATCACGGGGACACTATAGCTTTTCAATTTGAATAAAGGAACTCAAAAAATTTGACCCCGGGGTCCACCTGCTCATGGAGCTCCTGGCCGTCTCTCCTCCAGAACACCACCCTCCCCAGTGGCACACCACTGGGGAGGAGGGGCTCCTCTGGAGCAGAGACACCCGCGGACGCTCTGGAGAGAGAGAGGGGGGGGGGGGGGGGGGGGGGGGGGGGGGGGGGGGGGGGAGAGAGGGCCAGGTTTCCTAAAGGGCCGAGTGAAACCCGGGCGCAGTTAGGGTTATCCTTATCCAACGGCGTTGGATAAGGATAACGTTATGGAGGTTAACTAGCTGCCCTGTGGCTCCGTCTACGGGGAGACGGGTTACTTAACCCTAACCCTAACCCTAACCGCGCCCGGGTTTCAATCGGCCCTTTAGGAAACCTGGTTACAGCGGTGCCCAGGTAACAATGGCTTCCATGGTAAACGCACTGCAGGTGAACCCTGGTGGCGCGGCACCGCGGCTCCTCAGTCCTGCTGCTCCACACTGAAGCGGTTCCTCCTGCCGCGGCCCCTGGACGCTCTGTGAGGGAGGGGGGCGGCCCCTCCAGCCTCCTCCATCAGGAGGTCCTCCAGGACCCCCAGACCCAGCAGGTCCAGGGAGAACACTGGCGGGGCTCCCCGGGGGTCCTCCAGCTCCGCAAAGCTCAAGGGCTCCAGGTCGGGAGGCGTGGTCACCATGGAGACCAGGGGCGGGTTCAACATGGCCACCATAGCAGAGACGGATGAGGCGAAGCTTGGGTGAAGGGAGGAGGTGCTGGAGCCGCTGGAGAGAGAGAGAGGACAGGCTGCCTGAACGGAGCTCCAGCTCCTGAGAACCAACAAGGAAACAGGTGTGACCTGGGTACCAGGTGTGTGACCTGTGTGTACCAGCTGTGTGACCTGGGTACCAGGTGTGTGACCTGTGTGTACCAGGTGTGTGACCTGGGTACCAGGTGTGTTACCTGTGTATACCAGGTGTGTGACCTGGGTACCAGGTGGGTTACCTGTGTGTACCAGGTGTGTTACCTGGGCGTGTACCAGGTGTGTTACCTGTGTGTACCAGGTGTGGTACCTGGGCGTGTACCAGGTGTGTGACCTGGGCGTGTACCAGGTGTGGTACCTGGGCGTGTACCAGGTGTGGTACCTGGGTGTGTACCAGGTGTGTGACCTGGGTGTGTACCAGGTGTGTGACCTGGGTGTGTACCAGGTGTGGTACCTGGGCGTGTACCAGGTGTGGTACCTGGACCCGTCGCTCCAGGGCTCTGTTGCTGGTCTCCAGGGTCCTCTGTCGGACCTCCAGGTCTCTGGTTCTCTGCTGCTCCTTCTGCAGCCGGCGGATGTAATCCACCAACGCCTTCAGGAAGGTCCCCTTGTTCCAGCGCAGCTCCCTAAACACCATCAACACCCCCCAGTATAACACCATCAACACCACCCAGTATAACACCACCCAGTATAACCATCAACACCACCCAGTAGAACACCATCAACACCACCCAGTAGAACACCATCAACACCACCCAGTAGAACACCATCAACACCACCCAGTAGAACACCATCAACACCACCCAGTAGAACACCATCAACACCACCCAGTATAACACCATCAACACCACCCAGTATAACACCATCAACACCACCAAGTTTAATACCATCAACCCCACCCAGTATAACTCCATCAAAACCACCAACCACACCACCTAGATTGTTACACCATCAACACCACCACCAGGACCATCCACACCAGCCACAGTACTGTAAACAGCATCCACAGCATAACATCAACACCATCCAAAGTGTAATACCATCAACACCACACACAACACTGTAAACACCACTGCACGAAACCCTCAACACCGCCCGTGTGTGTGTGTGTGTGTGTGCTTGTGTGAGAAAGAGAGACACTTACTGGTCAGCTGATCTTGGGATCATAGCCCCGAGCTCCTGGATCCGGTCATTGATGTTGAATCTCCGCCGTCTCTCGACTGCGTATTATGTCAGATTCTGATTGGTCATTCAGCGGCCTGTTATCTCTGTATAGCAGACCGTTGCTATGGTCGCTATTTCACAATATCCCATCTTACTGATCTTTTCATTAGCAGGAGCAATACAACCATTTTTAAATCAATACAATCATTTTTGGTGGAATTCTTTATTAAGAAGTCATATAATAAGCGTGATAATGTAACCTTCAGGGGTCTTGAACCACCCTGTCAAAAAAAAAAAAAGCACTGCTAGTAGTATATCATATATCTGTACTTTTTATTAGATATTCTATATCAACATATTTTTCATCATGTAGAGCTCATCTCCTATTCCAGCTCTCCAACTCCAGCCATCGACTTCAGTGGCAGCAGTTATCGACGACTTGACTTGTGGCTTTTGATCAAAACCTCGACTTCCGGAACCACACTGTTGCGCTCTATCGTCCAGGTATTGTTCCATGCAGTTCGATGTCCCTAACTGTGCGTTCACACCAAAAGACACAATTTTCGCCTGTTCGTGCGAAGCTGCGTATGTTGTCGGGCGACTCAGCGAAATCTGTCGCTGTGCTTAATGTGTGCTTAATGTGTGCACAGAAAACTGGTAACAAACAATGTTTGTTAATATCAGCCGCATATCATTAAATTGACCCACAGTTGCGGCCGGTTCCGAACGGTTAGCCCAGCCGGCTGAACGGTGATTGGCTGTTTTACGTTACTTCACCCAGGGAGTGAACTGATTGGCTGTTACGTGACGTCACCCAGGGAGTGAACGCTGATTGGCTGTTTTACGTTACTTCACCCACGTTACCCACAGGGAGTGAACGCTGATTGGCTGTCTCACCGCGAGTGCCGCGAAAGAAGTTGAAATATTTCAACTTCCGCTCATTCGCGCGACAAAATCCACGTGAAAGCGCCCGCCCGTCTTGGGGAAAACTGTCGCCCCGTCAATCAAATCTTGTCAATCAAAAAGTTTCGCCCGATACGCGTCTCTACGTTCACTTAACATTGAAACGTGTCGCGGGGCGAAGTGCGGTGTGAACACACAGTTAGAGGTCGGAAACTCCGGCCTCCTACTGGTAAAAATCTAAGTACAGAGTCACAGACCCAGATTTTATGTAATTATGTAATTGTTGTGAATTATGACATTTCATGAACTTTTTATGATATGTATTTGATGAGTGAGTGAGTGACTTCCCGGTCGTTCCTTCTGTCTCTAAGCGCCTGAGAAATTTCTTGTGTTGCTTCACTGCTTTAATATTCACTCACCCTATTTACCTAAATGGTTTTACTTGTTATGCTGCGAATATATCTGTCCATTTTGATTCTAATCCAATATTCTATAATCCTCTGTAATCCTTCATCCTCTGTTGCTCTTCATTCTTCATTGTTTTGAACCTGATAGTCCCATGTTGATCGCATCTTTAACTCAACTTGAACTGTAATTGTATGCTAATTTTAACTGGTCATAATTTTGCTCAACACAACATTTGATCAATTTACATCCAATCAGATTACAGACACTGCACTGTACTGCACAAACATCACACTGTGGCGATTTAATATTCTATGAAACTGTATAAGTAACTTTTTTTAAAGACAGTCGTTTTGAATTTAAAATGTATTTATTTAGGGTAAACAGAAGGGGGTGAGTCGAGGGGCCACAGTGAGGAGGCGGGGCCACAGTGAGGAGGAGGGGCCACAGTGAAGAGGAGGGGCCACAGTGAGTCGAGGGGCCACAGTGAGGAGGAGGGGCCACAGTGAGTCGAGGGGCCACAGTGCAGAAGAGGGGCCACAGTGAGGAGGAGGGCCCACACTGTGGAGGAGGGGCCACAGTGAGTCTAGGGGCCACGGTGAGGAGGAGGGCCCACACTGTGGAGGAGGGGCCAAAGTGAGTCTAGGGGCCACAGTGAAGAGGAGGGCCCACACTGTGGAGGAGGGGCCACAGTGAGTCTAGGGGCCACAGTGAAGAGGAGGGCCCACACTGTGGAGGAGGGGCCACAGTGAGTCTAGGGGCCACAATGCGGAGGAGGGCCCACACTGTGGAGGAGGGGCCACAGTGAGTCTAGGGGCCACAGTGAGGAGGAGGAGCCACAGTGAGTCGATAGGCCACAGTGAGTCGAGGGGCCACAGTGAGGAGGAGGGCCCACAGTGAGTCTAGGGGCCACAGTGAGGAGGAGGGCCCACACTGTGGAGGAGGGGCCACAGTGAAGAGGAGAGCCCACACTGTGGAGGAGGGGCCACAGTGAGTCTAGGGGCCACAGTGAAGAGGAGGGCCCACACTGTGGAGGAGGGGCCACAGTGAGTCTAGGGGCCACAGTGAGTCTAGGGGCCACAGTGAAGAGGAGGGCCCACACTGTGGAGGAGGGGCCACAGTGAGTCGAGGGGCCACAGTGAGGAGGAGGGCCCACACTGTGGAGGAGGGGCCACAGTGAGTCTAGGGGCCACAGTGAGGAGGAGGGCCCACACTGTGGAGGAGGGGCCACAGTGAGTCGAGGGGCCACAGTGAGGAGGAGGGCCCACACTGTGGAGGAGGGGCCACAGTGAGTCTAGGGGCCACAGTGAAGAGGAGGGCCCACACTGTGGAGGAGGGGCCACAGTGAGTCTAGGGGCCACAATGCGGAGGAGGGGCCACAGTGAGTCGAGGGGCCGTCGATTTCTTCTTCTGGAGTAAGGACCTCAACCTTTGGGAGGGAAAGCACAACGGTGTCAGAACAGTACAGCTTTTTAACAGAACTGTCATTCAGTTCACATCAACGTTTAACTGTCAGACATACCACAAATAATTCCAGTTTTCACCCAATCACTAAATTGTGCGGCAATAAGTGTGTTTACATACACACCTACATACATGCATGCATCCACACCCAAACACAAACAGGCGTTGATTTCAGGGGATACGGTCCTTTGTAGGAACTTTTTAGAACACATGCATTTGTCCCCCCAAATATAAACATGAAAAAAGTAGGGGACTTTTATTTTCGAAACCCATTATTACGTCAATCGCAAGAACCGACAGCAATAGTTTTTTTTGAACCCTCCAAAAACACATCATTTCCCAAACGAGGGGCACAAAAGAGGACATGAGAGTAAATCATGCCTCTATGTTTGATGACTCAGCAGGGATAATATTAAATGACTAAACGTGATTTTTTCAATTGAGTTTAATTTGGTGATGTTCTTTGACTTCAGAAGGGGGGGATGTGCAGATAGTACAGTGCACCCTCTAGTTATGTATACGTCACAACCACAAATGCGACTAAGGGTAAATGCTCTGTATAATGGATACTCCCATTTTTAGTTTAGTTAGTCAGTTGAACTGCTTGTGACTTATCGGGGGTTTTGAGGAACTATAATCGGGGAAGGCTATATTCTGTTTAAGAAATAACCAAAATGACATATTTTATACCAAATATGTTTTTCCAACATTTGAAGCAATGAGATACATTTTGTTCAGAATCCCCCCGCCCCCCAGTATGTATCCATATGCGCTTGTTTACGACCTATGGCCATAATTTCATCTTCTGTAACATGTACGCATATATCCTGTATTTAATACATTATATGAACACAATATCCAGAACAACCCCCGAACATATTTATTCTAGGTTACTGTGATAGGGAACATTAATTAACAAAACGTCAGCACTGTTTACGTTGCATCATCATCATCATCATCATCATTTTAATAGTGCGCTTAACTCATTAATTAATTTAAAGATAAATGATTTAGCCGGCTTTTACTCCAAATAGCTCTGCTCCAAAACAGCGCACTTTTTATATTGGTATATTGTTATATTTTTTTCGTTAACTCGGTTCCGCTGGTTAAGAAATAGACACGTATACTAAGGTGCTCCAGACAGAACAGCGCCTCCCTGAGTGCCGCCGAGGCAATGCCCCCCTCATCTGTGAGAGGCTATTATTCATGCTCAGTGTGCATTGACTATTTCTGTTGTTGAGTGCAATGATCATGGCAGGCTGCACATTTATAGAAATAAGGAATAGGGAACCAGATTAATAGTTGTTTAATTTCTGATGGAAAGATGGAAATCAGAATCTACCTGAATTAACTCAATTATCAACCACATTGAGTGTGTGAGAAGAAGAGTCTAGCATGCTCTTGAATTGTGTGTGGGTGCCTGTGTGCATGTGTTCAAGGCTCCCCCCATTATGGTCACAAAATGTAACGAGCCACGTTGATTACAAAAGTTAATTACACGTTGACATCAAGCACTAGGTGGTACTAGCAGGCTAAACGCACTTTCGCTCAGAGCCAGCGTGACTGAAACGCAGAAGGAGCTTAGCGACAAGCGCTTGTCACTGCACAAGCAAATTTGGAAGCCTGCACTGCACTTTGATCATAATGCAAGATCATAATTATGCCACGCCACAGGAGAAGGTATCCTAGTGGCCAAAAAAGCGTATAAGGGAATTAAAAAGGCCACTTGACCGGCGAGTTAAAAAAACAAGGGTAAACATCTGGGAAGCTTTTCCCAGGTTTAAAGAGCTAATTAAGGATTACGATTTTCAAAGGGACGCTGAAGTTGCCTGCTTTCTTCTGGACAGTTAAGTCAATGTTACTGTCTAAATTACAAGCTTTTCTTATTGCTTGGTTGTTCGCCTCGTTGGAGGATATCAGCATAGGCTATGTTTGATAGAATATAAGGGTTGCATTTCATGCCTACTACCTCCCACCGATCCACTGCCTCTCTATCCTCTCCTTCTCCCTCTCCCTACCCTTAAATCACCTAATGATGATGATCTCTGACAATGCACGCACACGTGCAATGCAACGTCCATTTGAAAAGCGAGCACTATTCGTTTGAATGCAATATATAATTGTACCACTAGATGGGAGTAATTCCTACAGTATCGCTTTAAATATGTAAATGAGTGAAGTGCACTATTAAGGTGATTACTCCTCATCTAGGGTTGTGTTAACGGCACTTTACACAGAACTCCTGAACCTGTGTGCAACGTGAACTGTGCTTACATTTAGTTCATTAATGTTCCTCATCACAGCGTCCCGCTCCTAACAAAGGCACGTTACAGAAGATGAAATAATTGGCATAGGTCGTAAACAAGGGCATATGGATATTTATAAAACGGGTGGCTTAAATCAAGCGATTTGATTGGTTCCCAACTGTTGTATATTGAGCACAGCTATGACGCCCGTTCAGTTTACGGAGTTCAGTATCACTCCGCGCCTAACTTGAACTGTTGTTTATTTATATATAAAAGCAATAGCGTAGCTCACTGAAGCCTAAAAATATGTTATATGCTGGAGAGGGTGGAAATGTTGTAAAGCAATAGGCACACGGTGCCGTCTCTAGCCTTCTCTCTGAAGGACGCTACAGTGTGTTGGATAGCAACTGCCGTACACTTTGCCGGCAGCCAGGAGGGACTACTTTTTTGTAAAAAAGAAAATGCTTTTCCGACTTTCTAGCTTTTTCAAAATTGAGGGTGTCTATGACTTTCATTTCGCCATACTCATTATACCACAGTTAAGGGGATCTATTGCTTAAATATACAATAACAAAAATGTAGCTCATTGCTTCATATGCTTGAAAAACACATTGTGTGTAAAATATGTAATTTTGGTTATTTCTTATAGTCCCTCAAAACCCCCAATAAGTATGAGAAACGCCGTTCAACTGACTAACTAAACATCATATACAATCACTGAATCAAAAGACAATAATAAAAAACTTAGTTATTACATAGTTATCCTACACTTCTGTATGACACTGGTTTGAAAGGACGTGGTTAGTTTAAATTTTTTGAGGAGGTCTGAATGGAGTATCCATAATAGATGGCATTTACCCTTAGTTGCATTTGTGGTTGTGACGTATACATAACTAGAGGGTGCATTGTACTATCTGCACATCCCCCCCTTCTGAAGTCAAAGAACATCACCAAATTGAAATGCAAGGGACTAAATATCCTTCCAGCAGGAAAATAGTCGGAGAAACTGAGAAGTCTGAGAAACTCTGATTCAAAATGCATGGGTTTACAGTAACACGTTCTGAGTAGCACGAAAAACATCTGACAATCGTGCTCTGGGAGACGATTCAATAGGATCATTTTCGTGACTATGAGCATGAGATGGTGTGATACCGGGTTGAAAATAGTATGACCACACAGTGAGTGACAGGGAGCGTTGGCTCACCAGTGTTTCCTGCTGGCTCAGACGCAGCTTCAAGCACATTGGAGGCCAGTGTCAGGTGGTGCAGCCTATCCAGCCTCTCCATCTGTTGACGTATATCTGTCCGCTGGCGTTCCAGTATGGAGAAGATCCTTGAGAACGCCTCGTTGGAGGCCTCCCTATGACTGCTCCTGGTCTCCGGGGGGTGAGCTTTGACCATTCCAATTCATTTACTTTTTTATGATATATTACAGGGTAACATATCATAAAAAATATGATCTGGTAAAATTCTAAACTGTTCTACGGGAGAGTACACATGTGAAAGCCAAGGAACGCCGGAGAGGTTTAATATAATATAAGAGGCATACTCCGTTATATTGTGAATGGTCACCTGGTGACCAACGCTTGTTTTTCCTTTACACAAATAAATACAATTCAAGCATGAATTGATTCAGAAAATGCACACCACAATTCAGAGAATGAGGTGTTTGATTCAGGTTCACGACTGTGTCAAAGCGTCTGCTTGGTCCTTGCGTTGCGTTGACGTGGAACCATAATCAGCCCTTTAAGGCACCTTAAGGGCTGATAATCAGCCCTTTAAGGCACCTTAAGGGCTGATTATGGTCCCACGTTCACGCAAGGCAACTTTCCGTTGAGGCGACGCAGCCGCAAAGGCTGTGATTGGTCCGCTCACTAAAACGCAGAACGCAGAACGACGCAGAAACGACGCAGAACCATAAAGGTTCACAACTGCGTCGAAGCGTCTGTGGGGTCGTTGCGTTGCGTCGACGTGGAACCATAATCAGCCCTTTACAATTTTTGGGAGGCGCACATCAGGCCCTCGTGGTGGATGTAAGGAGGGTCCGCAAGGACGTAACGGGTCCGTAACCCCCTTGTGATGCGTCAACGTGGAACCATAACCAGTCCTTTAGCAACGCAACGAGCAAACAGCACGGGGAGAGTGAGAGTTATCACCAAACTAAGAACAGCTCTCTCTTAAGGAAAATGCATAATGACAATATTCAGCTGTGTTTAAAATGTATACATATATATATATATATATATATATATATGTATATGTATATATGTATATATGTATATGTATATATATATATATA
This sequence comes from Micromesistius poutassou, assembly GCF_964030765.1. Classification (NCBI taxonomy): domain Eukaryota; kingdom Metazoa; phylum Chordata; class Actinopteri; order Gadiformes; family Gadidae; genus Micromesistius; species Micromesistius poutassou. The sequence goes on from NC_140273.1 coordinate 19,669,407, forward strand.
TATATATAATGAATGAATACATCATAATGAACCATTAGCATTGATATTAGGTTAACCCAACAACACAAAAAAAGGAAAATACAATGTATATTTATATTAACGCATACTTACAGGTTCCACATGAATCTTATTTTCCTCCCTATGACTGCTCCTGGTCTCCGGGGGGGTGAGCGTCCAGCTGTGGTGATGGCACAGAACACAACGCTTTGACCATTCAAGTTCATTTACTTTTTTATGATATATTACATACTTGCTTGATCCGGTAAAATTCTAAACTGTTCTACATATATATATATATATATATATATAATGAATATCATCATCATCATGATTCATCATCATGAATCATAATGATTCATGATGATGAACACTATGTATATTTAAATTAGCTTATACTTACAGGTTCCACATGAATCTTATTTTTTTGGGCAACATGGTCACGCGGCAACAGTAATCTTGAATAACTCAACAAACTGCAGAAGTTACCTCAAGAAGATCTCTGACGAAGCTTGGCTCGCGGCGTTTATAGCGACATCTAGTGGCGGCCTTGGTTACACCAAACATTGCAACCAATCAACGTTGTCATGGCTGCGGTCGATCCGATCATTGTTTACTAATTGGCTGCCGTGAACGCTCAATATGTATCCGTGTCTTTATGTATTTATATATATATACATATATAATCCTTCTGATAAATAATAGCATCATCACACAAGCTGCGTGTGTGAGTGTGCTTATTTTGCGTTTTCTCCACAGGATTCATTCACGTGGCATCATAATGAATCATTAGCATTGATATTAGGTTAACCCAACAGCACAAAAATTGGAAAATACTATGTATATTTAAATTAGCTTATACTTACAGGTTCCACATGAATCTTATTTTTTTGGGCAACATGGTCACGCGGCAAAAGTAATCTTGAATAACTCAACAAACTGCGGAAGTTACCTCAAGAAGATCTCTGACGAAGCTTGGCTCGCGGCGTTTATAGCGACATCTAGTGGCGGCCTTGGTTACACCAAACATTGCAACCAATCAACGTTGTCATGGCTGCGGTCGATCCGATCATTGTTTACTAATTGGCTGCCGTGAACGCTCAATATGTATCCGTGTCTTTATGTATTTATATATATATACATATATAATCCTTCTGATAAATAATAGCATCATCACACAAGCTGCGTGTGTGAGTGTGCTTATTTTGCGTTTTCTCCACAGGATTCATTCACGTGACATCATAATGAATCATTAGCATTGATATTAGGTTAACCCAACAGCACAAAAATTGGAAAATACTATGTATATTTAAATTGACTTATACTTACAGGTTCCACATGAATCTTATTTTCTTTGGGCAACATGGTCACGCGGCAAAAGTAATCTTGAATAACTCAACAAACTGCAGAAGTTATCTCAAGAAGATCTCTGACGAGGCTTGGCTCGCTGCGTTTATAGCGACATCTAGTGGCGGCCTTGGTTACACCAAACATTGCAACCAGCATTGTTGTCATGGCTGCGGTCGATCCAATCATAGGCCGTTTCTCTATACCAAGTACGCGGACTACGTTCTCGAGGACTTGGAAGTACGTACTTGGCAAGTCCGGACTTTCAAGTACGGACTTCCGAGAACACGAGTACGCACCTGCAATTGGAACAGCAGCGGACTCGATGATGCATTCTGGGATATTTAACGGTCCCAAGTCCACACGAGTCACCTCCGATGCATCCTCGGTAGAACGGCCTCATCGAGAACGCATCGAGAACACTTCCGGGTTTTACGACAGTACCCGCATTCTCGCGTACTTGGAATTGGAACAGTGCTTGGGCTACCACTGATGACGTTTATCGAGAACGCAAGCACACGAGAACACACGAGAACGCGAATTGAGAAACGGCCATAGTTTACTATTTGGCTGCCGGGAACGCTCAATTTGTATCCGTGTCTTTATGTATTTATATATATACATAGTACGCATAGTATATAGGCCTACATATAAAAATAAATAAATAAATAAATAAATATATATATATATATTATAAAACGAGTGGCTTAAATCAAGCGATGTGATTGGTACCCAACTCCGCTGCGCGTCGGGACGGACAACGCCCCTTAACTGTGGTCTAATGAGAGTATACCACAGCCTGTGATCTATTGCGTAAATATATTTATAAAACGGGGGGCCTAAATCAAGCGATCTGATTGGTTCCCAACCGTTGTATATTGAGCGTATACACAAAGCTATGCCGCCCGTTCAGTTTACAGAGTTCAGTATCACTCCGCGCCTAACTAACTGTTGTTTATGTATATATAAAAGCGATAGCGTAGTTCACTGAAGCCTAAAAAACATGTTGATTGCTGGAGAGGGTGGAAATGTTGTAAAGCAATAGGCACACGGTCGGCAATTTAGCCTACTATCGAGTTCGAGTGAACTCGATAGAAGGCTAAATTGCCGGCGAACCAAGCTACCGTCTTTAGCCTAGCCTTCTCTCTGAAGGACGCTACAGTGTGTTGCATAGCAACCGCCGTACACTTTGCCGGCAGCCAGGAGGGACTACTTTTTTGTATTCGTTAAAAAAAATGCTTTTCCGACTTTCTAGCTTTTTCAAAATTGAGGGTGTCTATGACTTTCATTTCGCCATATTTACGTAACCGTTTTATAAAAGCAATAGATCACTTCAGTCAGTGATATACGGTCATTATACCACAGTGAAGGGGGTCGCCGCCCCTCCGCTGCGCGTCGGGACGGACAACGCCCCTTAACTGTGGTATAATGAGCGTATACCACAGCCTGTCGTGATCTATTGCTTAAATATACATATATATAGAGAGAGAGAGAGAGCCCTTCATTTTATTGTGATAAAGTTATAGTTACATTAATCTGACTTGAAATTAAATGGAATTTGATCAATAACATTCAACAAGGAGTAAAACAATGATAACAGATTTAAATGTATATATATAATAGTGCGGTCCCTACCGGTCTTCCCCCAGTTGGTCCTGATGAGTTTGGGGTCCAGGCGGGTGGGGATGTCCTCGATGCCTTTCAGCTGGACCACACACTCGTACCTCCCCCAGTCCTCCAGTGGGACGGCCGTGAGGTCCAGGTCCACGCTGAGGTGGAAGGTCCCGTCGTGGTTGGGGAGGACCTCCCCGGGGTCCACCTGCTCATGGAGCTCCTGGCTGTCTCTCCTCCAGAACACCACCACCCTGTCAGGGCAGAAGCCTGTAGCATGGCACACCCATAGACATCTTATAAGTAGACGCAGCATCGACCGCTACTGCCTACTGGCGCTGACGAGACGCGGGGCCGCCATCTTGGAGTGGTGATCCGCTCCACTCAGTGTAATTGATTTGGCAGGAGCAATGAACTGTTAGCGCATTTAATTAATCTTACCTCACTGAATACCACTGATTTTCACACGTTTTTTTGTCATACGTGTAGCTATGATAAAGGACACATGTTTTGGCGTGTTTTATTATTCATAGTTGGCTTAACAGTAATAGAATATTCTTATATGCGATAAGTGACCAGACGTCCGAGATCAAAACTGGGAATATAATCCCTGAGAAGGGGAAAAAAACGGTCAGCTATTTTTAAGTAGAAGAAACAATATGATTAGGTTATATATACATATACGTATATCCTACATAAACAATGTATGAATACATTAGATATCTTAGGGACTTATAGACTGTATCTCTGTTGCTGCAGCAGCAGAGTTTATTCTGTCTTGACACTTTGTATTGATATTTTGTATTACATTCTTCCCTTAAATTAAGTTTAGAGTGATTGTTTTATATGTATTTTTTATGTATGTCGCTTTGGATAAAAGCGTCTGCCAAATACTTAAACATAAATAAACACCTGAAAGTTTTTATATCAGCTAAAACCACCAATCTGTTTCACTGGATTCAGAATAAAAACAAATTCTGTCTTACCCAACAATGTTAGTATTTCAATATTGTTACTTGAACGACTTATTCATGGTTCCAATTATACTGTTAAGAAAGTATTGTCTTATACTTTGCCTAAAATTAGACAAAATAGAACATTTCCTTACAAAGACGAATGGGGCCGGGGAACTAAGTTTTAACTTAATATTTGCCTTGTAGAATTCAGCAAGATTAAAAGTGGAAATATATCAATAAAAATTGGGAATTATACACAAGTTAACAGAGTGCCAAAACATTACACGTCTCACAGCGCTTTACACAGTATTGAACATTCAGAGAGAGCCCATGAGTAACAGGGGCGAGGAAAAACTCCCTAGAATTGGAGATACATATAGGAAGAAACCTCGAGCAGATCCACGACCCGGGGGCCTGACCCATCTGCCTAGGGTCAGTTACAGGGCAGTGAGGTTTGTATACATGATAAATGAATAGGTTAGTTAGGTGTAGAGAATAGAACATGGTGTTTAGAGCCACCTGGGGTGTATGTTACAAAGAGGTGGGATGGTTACCTTACCAGTATGATAATGCATGAATCCCATTTAGTGTCAGAAAGTTCAAATAGTCTAGTGTAGGGATGAATTGTCATAGGGATTAGGAATTGTCATAGGGCAGTAGTGGATCGCTAGGCAGCGCAGGCCAGGAATCCGGTCAAGGGGACAGCAACAGGCGATGGTAGGGCAGTCATAGGGATGGGACTTCAGGTGCGATGAGGGCCAAATACAAGGATGGCTAATGACTGGTAATGGTTTACCTCACAAGTGAGGTAAGGGGGAAGAGAGAGATATAGAGTGGGTTAGTATTGCTATACGTTTGTTAGTATTAAGTGTATCAATGGTACTATATAGTGTTACACTATAGAGAGAAAAGGCAAGAAATGTTATATTGATAATATGATTTATCAAGTCTTAGTTCATAGCCGGGTGAACACAGTTCAACAGTAATCCCAAAAAATACCCCATTCCAGTTGTCAGGTAAGTGTGGCAGGACCTTTTCCTGTTTATCACACATTTCACGAAGGTGGGCTACACAAAATTGGGTTGGAAAGCTAGACTAGCTATACTGTATAGCCACTGTCCATCTGATTGTCTAGTTAGCTAATATCATACATGCTTTCACTGGCTTGATATTCGCTGCTATGGTTAAGGTTAGGTTTAGGGTTAGGGGTGAGGATGAGGATAAGGGTGAGGATTAGGGTAAGGTTGGGGGTGAGGGTAAGGGAGGCGGGCGGTTAGGGTATAGGGGAGGGGAGAGGTTAGGGTTAGAGGAGGGAGGTATGAGTAAAGGAGGGGAGGGGGAGGTAAGGGTGTATGGGGGGGGGGGGGGGGGGGGGGGGAGGACAGAGGTCAGGGTATAGAGGGGGAGGTTAGGGTATAGCGGAGGGGTAACCTTACCTCATTAGGGTAACATGCATGTGTATAATAAAAATTACCATACAAGCCACACAACCAGGTCATTTTAAATGATTTTATATCATAAAACATCAGTATACATTTCAACATCTGTGCACACAGTGAAACAATTCTGGGATGTGATTAAAAAAAAACAATGGTTCATCGTGAGACCATCTGACCCTAACTCTGTCCCTAACACTGAACCATGAGGAACCCGCAAAGGAACCCTTGAGAAACAAGGAACCCTTGACAACCCGTGACTTAAGTCATGTCCTGCGAGGTAGAAGTTGCATCTGAAGTCTCCACCGTCCAGCTCCGACGAGGCGCCGTCAGTGGGTCACTGAAAAGTTGCAAGAGGAAAAACACAAATCGTTAGCCTCGTAGCATAATCTATGTTGCTAGCCATAGGCCAACAATGTCAATGAGGCTACCAATGTCGATTACACTATGAGGCTACCCATGTCGATTACGCTATGAAGCTACCATGTTGATTACACTATGGGGCTACCAATGTCAATTATGCTACAATATCAATTATACTATGAGGCTAACAATACCCATTATGCTATGAAGCTAAGGATATCCATTATGCTAGGAGGCTAACAATGTCCAGCTAGGCGGCTAACCAGATTCCGGGTCTCCCTCCAGATAGGTGGCTCCTCCTCAATAATTTTTTTCGTTTATATAATTTGTGTTGAAGAAAATACTTTTGTTTTGAGAATTCTACACTAGAAACAGTGGTAGTAGTTTATTATTCTTTGGACACCTTGTTTAAATAATTCTGAATCAAATCTAATTTTACACTTCAACATGAAACATGCACACACTTGGGAATTTGTAATTCAGGAATATAGTACAACATTCTGTGAATTTAACAGCATAGCTTTGGTGGTGAAACGATGTAAAAAAACCTGTTGGTATTAACCTTCCAAAGACTTGAGCAGTCCCATCGTAGTCCTCGTCTCGCTCCTGGTGGGTCGTCAGCTTAATCTGTTCACAATACAAACACACATTAAAAGGGTGATGTTACGTTACCAAGTGTGAGTGTGACCAGCTGTTACGTTTTAGTGTCCACCTTGATGTACGCTGGATAAACTATAGTAGTAGCAGCTGATGTGACCTTAATTACTTCAAATCACAGCTTTGGCTAAAATTCACAGAATGAAAAATCTGAAGGAAAAACGAATGAAGACCCTCTACGATCGTTTGAAATAATTAAAAATAACCTCCAGGTGTCAAGTGTTTGGTTATGGTTACCCTCTGGTCCACAGCCTCCGGTCCAGCCTGGTGCCCCATTCCTGGTCCAGGGGGATCTGGATACCCTCTGGTCCAGCCTGGTACCCCATTCCTGGTCCAGGGGGATCTGGATACCCTCTGGTCCAGCCTGGTACCCCATGCCTGGTCTAGGGGATCTAGTTACCCTACATTATAATTAAGTGCGAGAAAAGCACTAGACACATCCACATAATAATAATAATAATTATTATTATTATTATCCACCCTGGTGACCCATACCTGGTCCAGTGGGATCTGGTCACCTGCTGGTCCTCAGCCTCTGGTCCACCCTGGTCCAGGAGATCCTGTGAAGTCAGACAGCATCTTTATAGACCCGTGCACATCGCAGTCTCGAATCTAACTACCAACCCCCCCGCAGGAGCCCCTTACCTTGAGCTGGAACGACGATGGAGATCTTGGGGTGCTTTGGTCGTCTTGTTGCAAAATACAGCCAACAGACTTACCTTGAGCAGATCTAGTAGTTTGTTGCTGTTGGTTCATGTACAAATAATTGACTATACATTTCATATCCCCCCCATTTAGCAAATAATTCCCACCCATAAACAAGGCTGACAACAGTACAAAATAACAAACTGTTCTCCTTTTGTCTACTTCCTTACTACTCTCTAAAACATCGCATGCACATCGCATGAGTGTTGCCTTACTGATCAGGGTGTGATCCGAGTGACCAGAGATGCATGCTGGGATACTGTGCCATCTGACGCCTACAGTTCTGTAGAGGTTCCCCCTCAGGAGAAACCAAGTTTTCAAAAGGCTGTCGTGACATCAGTTACATGACCTGGAACGTCCGTCAAGACCGTGACAGGGACTCTCCAAGGAGAAACGCCAAAGGGTAGGCTGTGAGGCTCCCCCTCTCGGCGACTAGAATACAACAGCTCTTACAGGAGAGAATCATGGCGCACATTTCAACGTTCCTCTTCATAGACCTTGAAGCCCCAGTGAGGCTTTCTTCACCTCTTCTGAAGAAGAGCACAACTGCAGCTCGACAGGGACGCTAGTTGGGATGTTTCCAAGATGGTTTCCGATTCAGCCCGAGAAATACTTGGATCTCAGGGCAGGAGTACAGGAGATCCAGAGGGCTTGCCAGCAGTCCATCATGTTGAGGTTAGGTAGGGAATCCACGTTGCAGAATGTTTCATCTTCCATCTTCAGTTAGTTGGTTGGTTTCTCATCCGATTCTGTCCATTCGGAATGCCGTTAGTCCATCATCCATTGTTCCAAGTAGCCATTGTCGCTTCCCATTGTTTGCATGATTCAGTCACACTACAGTCCAAGCTGCATGACACTCAAGTCATCCTGTCCAGTGTGTAGAAGGTCGAATTGAGATCCAGATGCTAGATCGCTCCAGGCTCTTGCTGTATTGAACACCCACTTTGTTATCCTCTTTGATTTAGGCCACAGACTTGAGTCATCAGAAACATCCGACCAAATGACACTCAAGGGTGTTTCAGGAAGAGTAGCATCCTCCTATAGCTGAAAATTAAAATGTTCAGGTAATACAAGCCAAGTAGAAGTAGAAAAATTTCCCCTCACACATGTGGTGCCCAGTACCAGGTTAAAGATTGCCCCTCTCACACTTAGTGCCACATGCAAGGTTAAAGATCACCCCTCTCACACTTAATGCCCCGTGCAAAGTCAACAATTGCCCCGCTCACACTTAGTGCCCCATGCCAGGTTAAATATTGCCCCTCACATGAAGTAGTACCCCATGACATGCAAAGATTGACCAGTACCAGGTTAAAGATCACACCTCTTTATTTTCAGTTATTAGATTGTGTATTTACACAAACAATGACAATACTCAAAGGAATACAAAGCCAAACGAGAGGAGAGACCAGTGGAGGGTTTGTAGGTCTTTGAGAGAGGAGAGACCAGTGGTGGCTTTGTAGGTCTTTGAGAGATGAGACCAGTGGAGGGTTTGACGGAGAGACCAGCGCTGGGTTTGTAGGTCTTTGAGAGACCAGTGGAGGGTTTGACGGAGAGACCAGTGCTGGGTTTGACAGAGACCAGTGGAGGTTTTGTAGGTCTTTGAGAGACCAGTGGTGGGTTTTTAGGTCCTTGAGAGAGGAGAGACCAGCGGAGGTTTTGACAGAGACCAGCGCTGGGTTTGTAGGTCTTTGAGACGAGACCAGTGGCGGGATTGACTGAGAGACCAGTGCTGGGTTTGTAGGTCTTTGAGAGACGATACCAGTGCTGGGTTTGTAGGTCTTTGCGCCCTGCCCGTCACAAAGAAAAGAGAACTCTTCCCGGGGCTCCCGCCAGCTTCTCCGGGGTCGTTTGCGTTATCGCACTGGACGCCTCGCGGCACCTATCTCCGCCTCTCCAGATTTGGGAATCTGAACCCGACTCCCTTTCGATCGACCGGGGGCGACGGAGGCCATCGCCCCGCAGAGACGAGAGACCAGTGGAGGGTTTGTAGGTCTTTGAGAGGAGAAACCAGTGGTGGGTTTGTAGGTCTTTGAGAGGAGAAACCAGTGGTGGGTTTGACGGAGAGACCAGTGGTGGGTTTGTAGGTCTTTGAGAGAAGAGAAACCAGTGGTGGGTTTGTAGGTCTTTGAGAGAAGAGAAACCAGTGGTGGGTTTGTAGGTCTTTAAGAAGAGACCAGTGGTGGGTTTGACGGAGAGACCAGTGGTGGGTTTGTAGGTCTTTGAGAGAAGAGAAACCAGTGGTGGGTTTGTAGGTACTTGAGAGCGGCGAGACCAGTGGTGGGTTTGACGGAGAGACCAGCGCTGGGTTTGTAGGTCTTTGAGAGAGGAGAGACCAGTGGAGGGTTTGATGGAGAGACCAGTGGTGGGGGGGCTAGGGCTTCAAAGCATACGGAGGGAAACGTTGGAACGTGCTCCGTGGTTCTCAGGTGCAGGAACCAGGTTGGGTTCTAGTTGCTGAGAGGGACAGCCCTCACATCTCGCCCCCTGGTGTGTCTCCTTGAGGAGTCCCTGTCTCCATCCTGAAGGACGTTCCAGTTCATGTAACTGACGTGACGACGGCCTCTTAAACACTAGGTTCCCCTGAGGGGGACCGTCTACACAACTGAAGGCCTCAAACAGCGCAGAACCCGTCAGTCACACACCCTTATCAGTAGGACAACACACATGGGATGTGATGCAATGATGAGGAATGTAGTAGGAAAGTGGACGGATAAAGTATCTTCTAGGGACGAATGAGAGGCATGAGAAAGGGGGGGGGGGAAGAGAGAGAGCGAGAGAGAGAGGCCAGAGGAGGCGGGGCCAGAGATGGGGCGGGGCCAGAGAGGGGCAGGGCAGGGCCTACGTGGGGCAGGGCAGGGCCTACGTGGGGCGGGGCAGGGCCTACGTGGGGCGGGGCCTGAGAACCAGTTCAAACTAAATGCTGTCAGCCCACAGCATTAAAAGAAAATGTTGTGACTTACAGTTCGCAGTTTCTTCTTCTTCGTGGTTCGATCGTGATACTCACAGAATCTGTTTCTTCTTCTTGAGCTGTGAAGGAGAGCAACGAGATTAGTTTTACGGCTTGTGTGTGTGTGTGGCTGTGTGTGTGTGTGTGTGTGTGTGTGTGTGTGTGTGTGTGTGTTTTAATTAGTGATTAATCCAATAAATCCAAATAAATAAGTTATTTTTCCCATCTAACTACGACGGTAACCGAGTGCAGTCATTGTGTGACGTCATGGCCCCGCCCCCCTACGTCTTCAGCCGCCAACTCCGTCATCGAGTCATTGATAAATATCTGCAGCCGCGTCACCCGGCGAAAAATATCAATTAACTCAATTAAAAACAGCTTACGACGACATACATCCAGAACTACTATTATTCAACTTATCAAGTAGGCCTAGAGTAAAAAACAATAAGATAAATTATAAATAAGTGTCCTACTCACAGCAGGTCCGGATGTAGCGGGCCGTTTTACTTCAAAAAGTGTTCGTTAATTAACCCGACGGTCAACCTGGAAAACAAAAGGACCAGACGGATCATTAGTTACTTTTATAACTTCAACCGGACGTTTCTAACCATGTTTCGGTTAAACTACTAAAATAACGTCAATATTAACCGTGTAATGGAGACGGCTCAGCGTCTTTTTCAATCTAACCTGTGGTGGAGCCAACAGCTGACGGAGCGCGAGCAGCAGCAGCACAGTGAGGCTCAATGGAGACGCAGCGCCAACCACACCGAGACCCGCGAAATAATCAGCGAATAATCAGCGGAACTACATGCAGGTGTGCGCCGCCATAGATATATGTGTGTGTGTGTGTGTGTGTGTGTGTGTGTGTGTGTGTGTGTGTGTGTGTGTGTGTGTGTGTGTGTGTGTGTGTGTGTGTGTGTGTGTGTGTGTGTGTGTGTGTGTGTGTTGAGCGGGGGTGGGAGTGGGTGGGTGGGTTTGGGTTACAAACTGGGTGTGTGTTTGGGTTTGTGTGTTTAAAAGGTGAACGATATGTGGATGAGTGGGAATAAATGGTATATATTATGTGGATGTGTGAGTGTGGCTTAAAACCATATGGAGTAGAGGAATACTGTTACTACCAGGAATTGTATGCTGATTGAAGTATGAAATGACACCGTATGATGGTGTATTTCCTTTTGATGAAAGTAATACAAATAATAAAAAAATAAATGCCTAATGTGTAACATAACTAATTAACTATAACTGTATTGATACAATTACTATTATAGAACATAAAAAAATAGAACACAACTTACTTAACTTAAATATGCAAATTACAACATTTGGGCAAATTATGCAACTATGAAAGTCTTTATAGTTGCGTTTGTTTATTCACAAAATAGAAATGCTATAACGGCATAAAAAATAATAAAATCAATCAGCTCAGATATTTATTGTCAAAGTGATGAAGTTATCAAAACGTACAGGAATCCAAATGACACTAAATGTTTCAAATGACATTAATAAAAGAATACATTATATTGTTACTTTAATATTCTTATATTGTAGCCTATATTTGAACAGTGTTCCAATATATTAGTCAAACATTTACATGTATTAAATCTATATCTGTACATATTTTATACAAACAAAAACAAGGCGATGACATTATAGTCATACATCAAATATCCGTACAGTCACACCCAATTCATAAAGAAGACATTTATTGCCTGTTACACAATGCATGGACAAAGAAATTAAAAAAACGAATTGATTGCAGTGTTTCCCACACATAGGCCAATGTGTGGCGCTGCGCCACAGATTGAACAACAACCGCCACAAATTGATTCCGCTTTTCTTATTTATTTTTACTTGAACGCGATTTTTAAATGTAACTCCGCCAGCCCGTAATCGCGCCCCCGTAATGCTGCCAGTCAGCGCCGTCGTATAGGGGGTTAAGGTTATGACAATTATAAGGGCCCACACACAGCCCCCAGTAGCCTCTATGACAAAATGATTATGCATACACTGAACTAATATATATTCCTATGAATGAATCCGAATTAAAACAAAGCCACAAATCATACAATATTGTAATTTTAATAATTTCAATAATCCCCTTGGCCCCTTCTTAAAAAATGGTTTGGTCCACACCGCGGTTCGTTCTTCCCAGGGACGTGCACACTCAGGAGTTTTGAGGGGCTATTGTTAACGGGGGTTGGATCGCGGACGAGCGCTATTGCGGGCGCGAAGAGGGCACTTTTTAATACGAGGCAAAAAGGGCAGGGGCTCAAGCACCCCTAGGGCCCTATGTGTGCACGTGCCTGGTTCTTCCCATGGTTCTTCCTCATCGGAAGTGAGTGAGCGATGAGACTTACAGTGAACAAACAAGCCAATTTAAACATTAATTGAGATTAGATGAGGCTTGTTGTTGTTTTGGATATTTGTTTTACAACAACGTATTCCATGTGCTCTTTGTTTCACTTGCACATTTAAGTTAAATGCTACATATTTACCTGTGGACTATCTTGAGCCAGGACACTTAGTTTTTTGCATATCAGTGCTTGATTGTTAAATATAATAAAATACCCACACCCAGGCCCGGAGTGGCCATCGGGACGTTCGGGAGGTTTCCCGTTGGGCCGGTCCACTTTCAAATGTATTTTGGGCTGCTTGGGTGAAAGAAAAAAAATACTTTGACCATAATTTTATCTTCTCCTAAAGTAGACTTAATTCATCTGAAATTTCAGCCCCAGCATCGCAGTATATATAATATGGATTATACAATGTACGGTAGTTCACCCCTCCCAATTATTTTAGTTGGTTTGGCCCATGTTGCGTCTTTAACAGAAGAGAATCAGCGAACAGAAGCGACGTCGTTGATTGTGGAGGGCAGAAAAAGCCAAGGAGTAGCCGAAAAAGCCTGATTAAAAAAAATAAGGGCACTGGAGGAAGATTCCGCCACATGTGCCAAAATAAACTACCTGTTTAGAGGACAGACACAAGTTGCAGCCGGTAGAGAGAGGTGGATCTAATGATTAATTTGCAACATAAATAATTTAGCTATTTGTGCTATGTTTGCAATGCCGATTGCAAACATACAAGCTTAAACCAATTCATCATTATTCTAGTTAATTTTGTTAAACCATATGACAAATCACAAATATAATTTGTGAAAATCATCATGTAAACTCCAGCATGATCTGTGTAAGTTAGTCCAAGCAATAAAGTCACCCCTTCTTTTTTTTGTAGCATCAGAAGAGATAAGCCAGTCCGATGCTGAACAGGTAATACTAGACAGCATTTGTCATGGAAAATATAAAAGACAGAACAAACGTGATAGATAGTCATTTATATTAAATATAAAATATTTTGTAGCCTCAGAGCAGCAGTCCTGTCTGATGCTGCTGAGGGGACAGGTAGAGAGGACTAAAAAATATATAAAAAAATATTTGATATAAGATAACCCACACATAGAACTGACATGATGCATTGAAATTATCCTAAATATGTAATGGGTTAACATTTTATATATATATATATATATATAATTGATAGTTAAAGTAACAGATCCTTGAGGTGGATTTTTTATTTGACAAACGTTGATCCAAAAAGGGATAGTACGAGTCGTGTGCTGTTCATTTATGCAAATTCTTCCATCACTGAAAAAAGTGGGCCAGTGTGGGCCTGAAACTCCGGGCCGAAAATGGGTCCCACTCCGGCCCTGCCCACACCTATTTGTTGAGTGGTTAATTGAAAATGTATTTGCAATCAGAGGTGTAATAACGTGTTGCAAATCAGGGAAATGAGAATAAGACAATTAATAATACATAATTCACATAATAATACTCTGACTTGTTAAGTCGTTAAATGTAAAAAAGGAACACTGAAAAACAAGAACATTTAAGGTGGCAATGAATGGGGGAGAGGGGCCCACACCGATATTCTTTCAGGGGGCCCAGAATTCCTAGCAACTGCCCTGAATACACCCAATTTGTTTCCTTTTTTACATTTAACGACTTAACAAGTGTGTTTGGGCCCTAGCGGGCTGTGGGCCAGTGGCGATTCTAGACCGGTTTTAATGGGGGGGCCGAGATGGGGCCGGCTTTTCTGTTAGAGGGGCACAAACAAAATCGTTGACGGGGGGGGGGGGGGTGGATCGCGGACAAGCGCTGTTGCAGGCACGATTGTTGACGGGGGGGGGGGGGGGGGTTGGGTGGATCGCGGACGAGCGCTATTGCGAGCGCGATTGTTGACGGGGGGGGGGGGGGGGGGGGGGATCGCGGACGAGTGCTATTGCGGGCGCGATTGTTGATGGGGGGTGGGGTTGCCTCGTTTGGGGGGGCTTTCCCCCCTATACGACGGCGCTGAGTACAGCACAGAGCAGCAGCTAAAAACTCTTTCATATATTAATGACCAACACAAAGATTTGTGACTCACCAAGAATTTTCTTCAAGTTGGATTAATTCTTTCTCCCGCCTAGCATAATGTCCGAGAATGTCAGGCTCTGGTAACGTTCAGCCACTAACAGTAAACGTTTCAAGCAAAAGATAATATAAAGCCAAGACCTTTACAGGTCCGCTTCTTCTCCTAAGTTGCATTGACACATTACTGCCGCCAATAGTTGGGTGTGGAATTGCATCTGTGAACGTTGAATTCTCCGGTTGTTCTTCTCGTCAATTGATTGACGGAACAGGGGCACGTAAGGGATGTATGTTTCATTTGAACGGCTGCGACAGATGTAATTAAGGATGTGATTGCCTCCTCCGCTGTTTCTACATTTTCTATACTTTTTTTTAAATCAGTGTAGGCTATCCTATGTTCGCCCATGGTTAAATAAATGTTTAGGTCTACTAGAAGGATTTCAAGCAATGTTTTATTCGCAAAGACGGCAATATTTTTTAGAACGCTGTCATGCACCTGCGCATGAAATGGAAAATCGATCTCTGAGCAATCGATTTCAGCACGTTCTTTCTGGACAGCGTCGTTCAAGGAGTCTTTCCTAAGAAAACTCCTAAGACTGTTCGGGAACCACGCCTATAGAGGTAAACATGTAGTAGCGCGCTAAGAGTGGATGTTATCGATACACAGTGTATTGTATTTGGAAACTGTGTTATATACAGTAGGCCTACATGGTTGTTAAAATACCAATTTTTTGTTCTGAATTCACTGTGGTAAGTGTGTGTGTGCGTGTGATGTATTACATTTAATGAGTTTTATGCATTGTGTCCTTTATGCACAGTATAAATGAGAAAATCATTAAGAACTTAAATGGCTCATATTTCTTTATTAGAGCGTTTGAAAAAGGTATGACTGTCAAAATGTATTTCACCGTACTGAATAAATTATTGATGTAGCCTAGGCCTACTTGGCCCCTGAATGTAACGTGTGGCCCCTTAATGGCCCCTGTTTCAGAAAAATCCTAGAACCGCCACTGGTAATCCATCGTTGGACCTAGGGCCTCTCGAGGGTGGTATCCTACTGAGATGTCCATGTTGGCTGTTTAAAAGGCACGTACATACCTTCCGCATTGCACGTCTGTGGTCTGCTGCGGATGCATTCATTTCTTAATAAAAATTAAGGGTCAGATATCGGTCTGATGTCTTTACCGATCCTTAGGCAACCTTTCAGTTGCCTGTTCACAAGCTGCGCGTCTAGTATGAGCTGAACTTTTAAGGGTACCATAAATCCTTGGTTTCAGAGTTATTTGTGCAGCAATTATGAACTTTTTCATAGTTTTGAGTATTTCATAGTATTCTCGGCGTTGGCTTCATTTTGTAATTCCCTTTATTCATTTTATTAATTCCCTAATTAAGAATATTCAAAGAAATGGAAAATAAATGGTATGAAAAGTTATTTGATTTCTCTAGTAATCCTACCTATATTACTAATTGCGTGGGGATTGAACCCCAGATGACCGGGTGCAAGTCCAACACATTAACTCGAGATCTCCCTGCTTTCAAATCCATGGTCAATATTAAATTTAAATATGTTACGCTTATTACTAGGCCTACTTATGCATTCAACAGATCGCCGATTTTTGTGCCAGGCAGCCTCCCTGTTTCTATTAATGGTTACGGTGTTCCTTTTTTGAGTTATTATATGCTTGTACTCCCCATAAACCTCCACAAGCAGCTTCTGTTCGCCGCTGGAAAAGATCCCGCTCGGTCCTTTTCGGACATTTGATCCATGATTCCACATTCACGGTTATGGGCTGGTTATATATCTCGTGAATGCGCGTAATCGAGGATAACGTTAGCCTTGCTTGAACTAACCTGAGAAAGGCGCAGCTAAACTGCGTTGATGCAATGGCTTAAGCCTCAAGTGGAAGTTGGCGCTAGTTCTAACCGGGCTTAATCAACTAAGCGCCGCTTTCGTTAGCGACTTTGATGGAATAGCCTACCCTTCTCTTCAGATCTGAACAGAGCCTTATTTACAAACATATTTTAAACAATACTTATCAACAAAACCTCCTTGAATTAGATGTGTTACCACAGAGTCAAAGCTGTAAATTAGATTAACTTTATTCAGATTTTGGTACACTGGTATCCAGCAGGGTTCTACATATTGTAGAGCAGACCTTTGATGAACATAAAGAAGATGGGTAAACAAACACCAGTTCTGATGGTAACTTTCAGAGTTGGTCCTCCTGAGGAGGTAGCCACGCTGGATGTTGGTCCAGCAGTTGTACTCTGCCCTTGAGTAGAAGTGGGTCCTGCAGTGGTTGCTTGTCCTGAAGTTATTGTAGTTGGTCCTACTGTGGGAGCTATAGCATGACTCGTTTGTCCAACTATAGAAGTTGTAGAAAATGTGGTCCTCAACATAGATGTGGGCTCTACTCTGATAGCAGTAGATCCTTCAGTTGTAGTAGTGGTTGGTTGTCCTGAAGTTGTTGTAGTTGGTCCTATTAAGGTAGGTCATGCAGAGGGAGTGATTTTATATTTAAGTATATTATCTTGAAGTGAATGAAACCTTTTACAGTACTATTTACAACCCACCCATCTTGCTTTGCTAATGAAGTGTTTAAACTAGCAATTTATGTGAAATTATAATTGTAGTGTTATAGTTACCTGCAGCAATAGTAGTAGTGTCCACATCGAGGAAGGTCATTTGTTCATCCAGTGCATCCTTTAATACCTGCACTGCAAGGCTTTCAGTGGGAACAGCAGATTCTTTGTTGAAGATCAGCCTCAAGTCCACAAAGACTGATCCCTTACTAGAAATGTGATAATGAAAATGAAACAAAAACACCAGAATTAGGATAAACTAGTTTCAAAGCTTTTCTATCACTATCATATTGATTGGAAATCATCTATGTTATATACATAAAGGTATTCATTAATAAATAAAGAGCATGAAAATAATTCAATAAAAGTGGTGGTACTTACGCAAAAAGTATTTCAATAAAATTGGTTGTACTTACGCAAAAGAGTTGATTGTACTCCTGGAATATGTTGCAGGAAAACTAGGTTTGAAGCCATTGTTAACCTATTATAAGATATAAAATGTATTAATATTCAACATGTTTTATGTTTTTCATGTTAAAATGCAGGAATTCAATATTTTTTATAATTCAAACTGAAATAAATCTTCATATCATTATCTCACCTCTGTTGTAACATTAGCAGCCAGCTCCTCATAGGCTGTGGAGCTTGTATCTAAGTAGTCGTCTATAAATGTACGTCTCATGCTGAATCTTAAATCAATAGTCCCTTCATTTTCTGAAGGGGGATCAGCAGTTGTCTTTGTTGACACTGCAGTTGTCGATGATCCTGCAGTTGCTGTTGTGGGTCCTGCAGTTGTAGCTTCTGATCCATGAATTATTGTTGGTTCAGGACTTGGCGTTGTTGGTCCTGCTGTTGTTGTTGTTGATCCTGCAGTAGTAGTTAATGTTGTTGTTAATGGTCCTGCAGTTCGTGCTGGTAAAGCAGTTGTCATTATAGGTCCTGAAGTTGTCGTTGTTGACACTGCAGTTGTCGATGATCCCGCAGTTGCTGTCGTGGGTCCTGCAGTTGTAGCTTCTGATCCATGAATTGTTGTTGGTTCAGGATTTGGCGTTGTTGCTCCTGAAGTTGTTGATCCTGCAGTTGTTTGTGTTGGTCCTTCCGTTGTTGTTAGTTCTGTGTTTGTAGTTGATGTTGGTCCTGCAGTTGTGTGTTCTGCTATTGTAACTGGTGGTCCTTTAACTGTTGTTGTTGGTCCTTTAGTCTTTGTTGTTGGTCCTGCTGCAGTAGTTGATCGTTTTTCAGTCGTTATTTGTTGCTCAGTGGTTGTTGGTCCTGCAGTTGTTGAGGGTTTTGCTTTGGTAGTTGTTGGCCCTGCAGTTGTTGATTTTGTTTCAGTAGTTGTGGTTGATGGTCCTGCAGTTGTTGTTGCTAGTCCTGCTGAAGTAGTTGATGGTCTTGCAGCTGGTGTTGTCGATTCTGCAGTTTCAGTTGATCCTGCTGTAGCAGTCGGTGGTCCTGAATTTGTTGTTGTGTCTCCTGCTTTAGTAGTTGTGAGTCCTGCAGAAGTAGTTGTGGGTCCTACAGTTGTTGATGTTGGTTCAGTAGTTGTCGTTGTTGGTCCTGAAGTTGTTTCTCCTTCTGTTGTTGTTGGTCCTGTGTTTGTAGTTGTGTGTTCTGCTGTTGTAATTTGTGGTCTTTTAACTGTTGTTGTTGGTTCTTCAGTTTTGGTTGTTGGTCCTGCTGCAGTAGTTGTTACTTGTTTTGCAGTGGTTGTTGGTCCTGCAGTTGTTGTTGTGGGTCCTGCAGTTTCAGTTGGTCTTGATGTAGCAGTCGTTGGTCCTGAATTTGTTGTTGTGTGTCCTGCTTTAGTAGTTGTGGACCCTACAGAAGTAGTTGTGGGTACTGCAGTTGTTGTTTTTGGTGCTGCAGTTGTTGTTGTGGTTTTTCCTGCCGTTGTTGATGATCCTGAAGTTGTTGTTGTGGGTCTTGCCGTTTTTGTGGATCCCACGGTAGAAGTTAATAGTCCAGTAGTTGTTGTTGATCCTGCAGCTGTTCTTGCTGGTTTTGCTGTTGTAGTTGTTGGTCCTGCAGTTGTTCTTTGTACTGCAGTTGCAGTGAGTCCTGCTGTAGCAGTTGTGGATTGTGCTATAGTAGTTGTGGGAATTGCATTTGTTGTTATTGGTCCTGCAGTTGTTTGTCCTTCTGTTGTGGCTGCGGGTCCTACAGTTGTTGTTGGTCCTGCAATTGTTGTTGTTGCTGCAGCAAATGTTGTCGTTGGTGCAGCAGTTGTTGTCGTTAGTTCAGCAGTTGTTGTCATTGGGGCAGCAGTTGTTGTGGTGGGTCCAGCAGTTGTCGTTGTTGGTCCTGAAGTTGTCGTTGTTGGTGGTGCAGTTGTTGTTGGTGCAGCATTTTTCGTTGTTGGTGCAGCAGTTGTTGTTGTTGGTCCGAAAAAAGTTGTTTTGGGTGCGGCATTTGTTGTCGTTGCTGCAGCAAATGTTGTTGTTGGGGCAGCAGTTGTTGGCGTTAGTTCAGCAGTTGTTGTCGTTGGTGCAGCAGTTGCCGTTGTTAGTGCAGCAGTTGTCGTTGTTGGTGCAGCAGTTGTCATTGTTGTTGCAGCTGTTGTCGTTGATCCAGCATTTGTTTTTGTTGGTGCAGCAATTGTCGTTGTTGGTGCAGCAGTTATTGTTGTTGGTCCTAAAGTGTTCGTTGTTGGTGCGGCAGTTGTCGTTGTTGCTGCAGGAGTTGTTGTCGTTATTTCAGCATTTGTTGTCATTGGTGCAGCAGTTGTTGTCGTTGGTGCAGCAGTTGTTGTGGGTGCTGCAGATGTTGTGGTGGGTCCAGCAGTTGTTGTGGATCCCACGGTAGAAGTTAATAGTCCAGTAGTTGTTGTTTCTGCAGCTGTTCTTGATAGTTTTGCTGTTGTAGTTGTTGGGCATGCAGTTGTTCTTTGTACTGCAGTTGTAGTGAGTCCTGCTGTAGTAGTTGTGGATTGTGCTGTAGTAGTTGTGTGTATTTCATTTGTTGTTATTGGTCCTGCAGTTGTCTGTCCTTCTGTTGTGGCTGTGGGTCCTACAGTTCTTGTTGTTGGTCCTGCAATTGTTGTTGTTGCTGCAGTAAATTTTGTCGTTGGTGCAGAAGTTGTTGTCGTTAGTTCAGCAGTTGTTGTCGTTGGAGCAGTAGTTGTTGTGGTGGGTCCAGCAGTTGTCGTTGTTGGTCCTGAAGTTGTCGTTGTTGGTACAGCAGTTGTCATTGTTGTTGCAGCAGTTGTCGTTGATCCAGCAGTTGTTTTCGTTGGTGCAGCAATTGTCGTTGTTGGTGCAGCAGTTATTGTTGTTGGTGCAGCAGTTGTTGTCGTTGGTGCAGCAGTTGTTGTTGTTGGTGCATCAGTTGTTGTGGGTGCTGCAGATGTTGTGGTGGGTCCAGCAGTTGTTGTTGTTGGTCCTGAAGTTATCGTTGTTGGTGCAGCAGTTGTTGTTGTTGTTGGTGCAGTAGTTGTTGTTGATGCAGCAGTTGTCGTTATTGGTCCAGCAGTTGTTGTCGTTGGTGCAGCAGTTGTTGTCGTTGGTGCAGCAGTTGTTGTCATTGGTGCAGCAGTTGTTTTCGTTGGTCCAGCAGTTGTTGTCGTTGGTTCAGCAGTTGTTGTTGTTGGTGAAGCAGTTGTCGTTGGTGCAGCATTTGTTGTTGTTGAAGCAGTTGTTGTTTTTGGTGCAGCAGTTGTTGTTGTTGGTGCAGCAGTTATCGTTGTTAGTGCAGCAGTTGTCGTCATTGGTACAGCATTTGTAGTCGTTGGTGCAGAAGTTGTTGTTGGTGCAGCAGTTGTAGTCGTTGGTGCAGCATTTGTTGTTGTTGGTGCAGCAGTTGTCGGTGCAGCAGTTGGAGTCGTTGTTGGGTCAGTAGTTGTTGTTGGTGCAGCAGTTGTTGTTGTTGGTGCAGCAGTTGTCGTTGTTGGTCCTGCAGTTGACGTTGTTGGTGCAGCAGTTGTTGTTGTTGTTGGTGCAGTAGTTATCGTTGGTGCAGAAGTTGTTGTTGTTGGTGCAGCAGTTGTCATTGTTGGTGCTGAAGTTGTTGTTGTTCTTGGTGCAGCAGTTATCATTGTTAGTGCAGCAGATGTCGTCGTTGGTGCAGCAGTTGTTTTCGTTGGTGAAGCATTTGTCGTTGTTGGTGCAGCAGTTGTTGTTGTTGGTGCAGCAGTTGTTGTCGTTGGTGTAGCAGTTGTCGTAATTGTTGCAGCAATTGTTGTTGTTGGTGCAACAGTTGTTGGTGTCGCAGTTGTGGTCGTTGGTGCAGCAGGTGTCGTTGTTGTTGCAGGAGTTGTGGTCGTTGGTGCAGCAGTTGTCGTTGGTGCCGCAGTTGTCATTGTTTGTTCAGCAGTTGTTGGTTTAGCAAATGTCGTCGTTGATGCAGCAGTTGTCGTTGGTGCAGCAGTTGTCGTTGGTGCAGCAGTTGTTGTCGTTAGTGCAGCAGTTGTCGTTGTTGGGGCAGCAGTTACTGTCCTTGGGGCAGCAGTTGTCATTGTTGGTTTAGCAGTTGTTGGTGCAGCAGTTGTCGTTGTTGGTGCAGCAGATGTTGTTGTTGTTGGTGCAGAAGTTGTTCTTGTTGGTGCAGCAGTTATTGTAGTTGTTGGTGAATCAGTTGTTTTCGTCGGTGCAGCCGTTGTCGTTGTTGGTACCAAAGTTGTTGTCGTTGGTGCCGCAGTTGTCGTCGTTGGTGCAGCAGTTGTCGTTGGTGCAGCAGTTGTCATTGTTGGTTCAGCAGTTGTTGGTTCAGCAGTTCTCATCGTTGATGCAGCAGTTGTTGACGCTTGTGCAGCAATTGTTTTCGTTGGTGCAGCAGTTGCTGTCCTTGGTGCAGCAGATGTCATTGTTGGTTTAGCAGTTGTTGGTTCAGCAGTTGTCGTTGGTGCAGCAGTTGTTGTTGTTGTTGTTGTTGCAGCAGTTGTTGCCGTTGGTGCAGCAGTTGTTTTTGTTGGTGCAGCAGTTGTTGTTGTTGGTGCAGCAGTTGCTGTCCTTGGTAAAGCAGTTGTCGTCGTTGGTGCAGCAGCTGTTGTTGTTGGTGCAGCAGTTGTCGTCATTGGTGCCACAGTTGTTGTCGTTGGTGCAGCAGTTCTCGTCGTTGGTGCAGCAGTTGTTGTTGTTGGTGCAGCAGTTGTTGTGGTTGGTGCAGCAGTTGTCGTTGTTGTTGCAGCAATTGTTGTTGGTGCAGAAGTTGTTGTTGTTGGTGAAGCAGTTGTCATTGTTGGTGCAGCAGTTGTTGTCGTTGGTGCAGCAGTTGTTGTCGTTGGTGCAGCAGTTGTCGTAATTGTTGCAGCAATTGTTGTTGTTAGTGCAGAAGTTGTTGTTGATGCAGCAGTTGTCGTTGGTTCAGCAGTTGTTGGTGCAGCAGTTGTGGTCATTGGTGCAGCAGTTGTCGTTGTTGGTGAAGCCGTTGTAGTTGTTCTTGCAGTTATTGTCTGTGCAGCAGTTGTTGTTGTTGCAGGAGTTGTGTTTGTTGTTGCAGCAGTTGTTGACGTTGGTGCAGCAGTTGTTTTCGTTGGTGCAGCAGTTGCTCTCCTTGGTGCAGCAGTTGTCATTGTTGGTTTAGCAGTTGTTGGTGCAGCAGTTGTTGTTGTTTGTGCAGCAGTTGTTGTTGTTGTTGGTGCAGAAGTTGTTGTTGGTGCAGCAGTTGTTGTTGTTGTTGTTGCAGCAGTTGTTGTCGTTGGTTCAGCAGTTGTTGTTGGTGCAGCAGTTATTGTCGTTGGTGTAACAGTTGTGGTCGTTGGTGCAGCAATTGTTTTTGTTGGTGCAGCAGTTGTAGATGGTGCAGTTGTTGTCGTTTGTGCAGCAGTTGTCGTCGGTGCAGCAGTTGTCGATGTTGGTGCAGCAGTTGTCGTTGCTGTCGTTACACTTGTCATAGTTTGTCTCTCAGTTGCCATTTTTGATTCAGCAGTTGTTGTGAGTCCTTTAGTTTTTGTTGGTCTTGTAGTTGTGGGTTGGATTATTGTTGATGGTATTGGAGTGATGACGGGGGGTCCCATTGTACTAGTCTTGATTTCCTCAGATGTACTTGTTGGTCTTTCAGTTCTAGAGGTCAGCCCTGCATTAGCTGTCGTGGGACCCTCTGCTGTAGCATTTGCGATTCCTAAAACTGCTTGGGTTGGTAAATGCATGTTTGTTTTAGATTTTTTATTTATTTAACCATCAACCTGAAAATATTTTCTTTGTTATAAGACTTACCTATAAATATGATTCTGAATGCTTTCATATTTAAACGTGTTACTTTTGAACCTAAGGACACATTAAAATGTTATTCAATGTTTGTAGAAATATGTATCAATAATGTAATAATCATAAAGATGACAACTAATGTATTCTTGTAGCCTGGAGGCCGTGCTGTTTCGCTACACTAATCAGTCTGAAGCATTCTTTGCCCACACCGATTTCCTAAAATTACAATTTAAATGGGGCCAATAAGGCACTGAGTCATAGTTGATGATGTTACTGCCATTCAGGGACTGCATCATAGTTGCTGTTGTAAAATACAGGCCAATGCTGATAAAACAGAAATGGAGTTTTCTGAAGCAAGGAGCATCAACGTTAACCTAAGTCAAGTAAACACAGCTTTAAGTGCAGTTATTGCAGAAATATACTTAATCAAAACTATTAAGAAATAACAGGGTATCCATTAGCAGAGTTTCTTGGCGGAAAATTCATTTTCGCCATTCTGAATAGTGCACCGTGATCGCGGCACATGTTTTCAGAATGTTCAGAATGATCCGTGTAGCAAAACAGATTGTGAGGTCAGAGGGGTGTTCCAAGAACGGAGGTTTAACAAACACAGAGTTAACGCTGAACTCTAGGTTGTTTGATCCTGTGCCGACTAACCCAGAGCTGTCGGTTCCACAGCACCGGTTATGAATTAGTTCAATCAACACGGGGTTGGTTAACACAGGGTTGTGCGCGTTCACGGCAAACCTATAAAGACGTGATGTATGGATCATGGAAATCCTGATCAAAATGGTGAAACGGGCCGCATATTTTACAGATCAAGGTACTAATTATTATTTTTCCTCCCTCAGCAATTAAAGAATAAAAATGATGGAAGAAAAGTGTTTTTTAAAAAAAATTTATTTAAATGATTTCTGCAAATGTGGTCTCGCATCCTTTGTCAGCCCTTACAAACATTTGCGAATGTGTTCCTCCTCGAGGAACGGGTAAAGTGGGGAGGCATCTCTTTGCGCAGAGTGGCTATATTGTGGAGGACGGCGCATGCAACAATTACATCGCATGCCCGTTCCGGACAAACTCTTAGTCCACGTAGGCATTGGAATCTGGACTTCAATATCCCGAATGTATTTTCAATCTTAACGCGGGTTCTGCTGTGTGCCAGGTTAAATGTTGTCTGTGGTCCAGGAGCGGGATTAGGGTACGGGGTGATGAGCGTCGGGAGGCATTGATACCCTCGATCTCCTAGGAGATCCCCATCGAATTGCCCTGCGATCAAATACAAACTTTGAGCTATCTTGCACAAGCACAACAATTATATGAGGTCTATGATATGTTCATAATGCAACGCACCCTGTTGAAATGTATTGCTCACATTGGATGTGTGCCATCAATGCACTCCTGAAATATAACACCCAGATGAAAATCAACAAGGATAATTTCGGAGCCATTTGGGAACACTTAAAGTAGATAATGCTGACCTGCAAGTTGGTGAAACTCCATTTTAATGCGTCTCGTGGGTTTATGGCCTGGAAAAACGATGAAGTTACGCAACAACCGCTTCAGCGCAAGACAGACGCACTGAGCGGCAGACGGTAGCTTTGTGTGCTCAGCATCTCCTACACTGTACAAAAAGCTGCAAAAAAAACGGAAAGCTATGCAAATTGTTTGTAGTGAACTGAGGGCAGATCCACGATTGGTAACATTTACAATGTAGGGTTGGAGAAGGCTATTTAAATATATCAAAGAATCACGTGAAAAACTATATCTCTCCAGCAAAAAGTCATCCGGAAAGGACAATATGTCGAGCCGTGGTCTAATTAATCTCTCTCTGTGAATTGCACAAATTATTTGCGCTCCGATATCAACAGGCGAACACGTAAAAGCTGCGATAAACGCGGGTTTAAATAGCCTACTCTGAGCAAAACCGGGTTATCTTCCAAACTTAACCTGCGCAAAACCTGCTCCGACCAGGTTTGATTGAGAGCGTATGTTTCTATAGCAACTTACATACCGTGTTCATTTTGGAACGGAAAACCTAGGGTTGCCGCTAACCCTGGGTTAACTTAGCTAGGTAAGTGATAAAACCGGCTTTGTGGAACACCCCTCAGGTTATCAGGAAGGTCCCCAGGCTAGTATTGTTGTCCGTAGCTGCTTTAACTATTGCACAGAAAGGTCTCCCTTTGTGAGTTGTGTATTTGAGAATGAAGCTAAACATTTTACCAACAATTAAATTAGTTTTTTTTAATCATTCATTTAAAAAAAATCATTTTGTTCTTACTGTTCATTTGCATCCCTTTTACAGCCTATGTTCAGCGACGACAACAATGCCTATTTCCCTTAGTTGGTAAGTTATTTTTAAATGTGCATGCATATCTTCATTATTTAGTTTCCACTTTCTAAATTATTCAGTGGAATACATTTCATTAAATAGCCATTTTCACTTCATCTCTTTATATAATTTATGATTTTAATATTGTCCAAGTTTTGTTCTAAGTCCTATACAAACACACACACACACACACACACACACACACACACACACACACACACACACACACACATTGGCAGACATGTCAACATGGATGAGGTTAAGTTCATATGCGTAGCTAGTTCCCGCGGGACATTCTAGTCATGCAACACCTATAAGCCAACATTTAATCGTTTGTCAAAGTGATTACTCATCGCACCATTTTTTCTAAATCAACCACAGGATAGCAGTATAGCGAAAGTGATACAAACTTCAAGCGATTGAAGCACAATAACACAATTATTAAAATTGCTACACTCCTCGCTCTAAACCTTTGGTCATTTTGCAGCGATGTATCCTCATACAATGGTACGAAAAGTTATTCAGTTTGTAAGTTATTACAAATATTATTTTGGGTCTTGCCAGAATTTTGTATTGATTGTATATGATGTTTAATTGGTTAGTTAAACTGCTCGTGGCGTTTTTCATGCTCATTTGGGGTCTTGAGGGAATAAAATCGGAGTAGGATAAATTCTCTTTAAGAAATTACCAAAATTATATATTTTATTACACAACATGTATTTAAAACATGTGGAACCATGAGCTACCTTTTTGTTCGGAATTCCCCTGCACCCAAGTGTTTGTGGCCACTGGCGACCAATGGCCATTATTCAATTTTATATATCCTGTATTTAATACATGAGCGTGAACATGTAATATGAACACAATATTTGGAACAACCCCTGAAATGATTGATTCTTGTTTCCTGTGATAGGAGTGGAACGCTGTGATGAGGTACATATATATATATATATATATATATATATATATATATATATATATATATATATATATATATGTATACAATGTAAACACAGTTCACTTTTTTATTTTTCTTTATCTCCAATAGTGCACTTCAGTCATTTACTAATCTAAAGATAAAAAAATCGCCTTCAGACCAGCTTGGCATTTCGGAAGCTCTTACTCTAACAACAACAAGTATGGATGCCCGCAGAGGCCTCTTTGCGCTTCTTTGCTGAATCAGATGAATCAGTTATTAGAACTGCTTGTGATGGTTGAGAATTTATCAGGGGGTTGTTTATAATTGTAAGCAATGTATTGCAATGCAAATGTTAGAATGGGTGTTAAGTTTGCCTCTTAATGCTTAATGCAAGTTCACTTTAGTCTATCAATGTAATGACAGCGAAATGGGCATCCATTGTTGTGACGTGGACGGAGGACTCCAGTTGCTTTGCTTCCGCACGAAACTCTGAGCGAAAACTCCAACCCAACGGAGTGTTCAAAGCACTTTCCTTTTAAGGTCTGAACCTCCGAAACTCCCGGAAACTGAGCGTTTTGGAGGCGGCATTACATTTTAATTAATAAAATACTTTATAAATCAGTCTGAGGGCTATATATATCACTAAGAGAAATGTGAAACCTAGATTGCGTCAAAAACAAAACCATTTCCGGCCACATAATGTCATTATGGCAACCAGTGCACTGTGGTTTGAGGAAAAAGCCGGCTAAATCATTTAATCATTTAATAAGATTAGTAAATATAGACTATTCTCAATTTGGGGGCTCCAGCCCTAAAAGAAGTGACTCATAAAGCCTCAGCAAATGCTAGGTTAAGGTTAGTGTTAGGGTTAGGGATAGGGTCCAACTTTTCACTAAGCGACCAAAGATTTTCACAGAGCATTTTCAAGATGCCCCCTGATTGAAAGGTCTTATGGCTAAATTACGATCCCTTGGCTATGAAATTGGATGAATATCTAGCTTGTGTTTCCAATGCATTTCAATGGAGCATTTGATTATGCTTTTTTAGCCTTTCCTGTAGGGCTAGAGCATCCAAATGTATGCCCTGATTCATATACAAGAGCACATGTCTCTATCTTATTCATTCTAGGCTCACATTAATGGTGTGTTTTTTTATATCTTCCTTAGGGCTGTCAAATTAATGTGTTAATTTTGATTAATTAATCATAGAAAAAACAACACGTTCAAAAAATTTACGCAGATTATTATTTTTTTATTTTATTTTTTTTCAGATTGAGTTTTTTTTGGCAGTATTCAAGAAAAAGTGTTAAAGTCAAAACAAAGTATTGTATATTTTTTGCCTGAAATGCATTGCATCTTGAGTGAGATGGAAATGTTATTAATTTGATCTTAAAATGCACTGTATGTTAATGAAAGACATGTTTTAAATAAAAGAGACATTGAACTTTGAAGTCTATTATGTCTATTATTCATTGAATCACTCATCTGCCATAATTTATTTGAATTCAATTACTTTGAAATACTTTCTCGGCAAAATGTAAGTATGCGATTAATTTAGATTAATTAATCACAGAGCCTGTAATTAATTCCATAATTTTTTCGATAATTCAATAATCGCTTGACAGCCCTAATCTTCCTATAACCACTCAGCGAGGGTTACACCAGTTCAGGTTGGGCTGGAACCACCAAACATATAATTTTAGTTAGTTCAATGCCCTCATTCACATAAAAGTGAAATAGGAGTACAACGGGCCCCACCCTTTAATTTGCAACCATAACGGGGAGGCTGGCTGTCACCCATGGGCCACGGTAACTTAGCCTTGGACACAAACACACACACACACACAAACACTTTAAGAGCATACTAGACACTCTCCCCCTACTCACACACTCAATAATGTGGTTGGTCATTTAGATCATTTATATTCCACATTCTATATTTAGCAATTCAACAACTATTAATCTGGTTCTGTTTCTTATTAGGTGAGTGCTGCAAGGAGCTCAACTGTTGTTGTTCTTAAGCTTAATTCTTTCTTTCTTTATTTATTATTCTCTACACATTTTGGGAACCTACTCCATCCACAATTTTCACAGAGAGAGTCCATTCCACTTCTAAAATATTCATATTAGCTTTGAGTCGTACAGTACCATTCTTTTTTTTTTTTATGTTTTCAACTTTTTAAGATATCCTACTTTGAAAATATTATTTTTTATAATGGAAGTCAATGAGAGGACTGTGAAGCCGTCTGCCCATTCTTTGACACTTCAACTACTTCGCAACTTGGTAAATTTTTAACCGTTAACCTTTGTTCAAATATTTAACAAATCAACACTTTGATCTTCAAATATATCAAAACAGATTTTTTTTCATAATTTATACTTTTTTCAGAATCAATTGTTTAATTTTTAACCTGCTACATATATTTTCAGTGGGTCTCATTGATCTACGCTGAGGCTAGAGCGTGAGAATTCCACCTGCTCTAGCCCAAGGAGGCTATCACAAAAGCTAACCATTTCGGACGTCGCAGAGCCTTACCAATATTCAATATTTAACCTAGAAACAAAATGTGTTAAACGATTACGGTATTCTTGTTTCACTGGCTCTACAATTATTAATCGGTTGGAAGTATGATTGTTATATCTCAGCCGTTTGTATGTGGGGAACCCCACTTATGTGTTATAAGTGCTTCCTAATTATCTGATGTACTTCCGGTAGAAGCTAAATGCTAATGTGCAAAAATACAATATTTTTCACGTCTTTCATGTCATATGAAAGCTGAGACTCAATGGAGTCCAACATTACGAGCCTTATTATTTTGTGAGCTTATCTCGATTAACTAAATGTGAAAGAATAAAGTCAATAATACACACACTCTCTCAAACACACACACACACACACACACACACTTTACTGTAACACTGACTTTAGTCAACCATTTGAAACTTTATCGGAACAGCCCAGCTATTCTATATTTAATTTCAAATGTATTCAAAATGTATCACTTTTGATATTTGTTTAACTCTTTAGTTTATTTGTTTCCAACCATTTTATATATTTTTATTTTTAAATTGGTGTGCATGCTAACATTGTTTACTCCATTTAGACTATTGAACTCTGTTCAAATCTCTTCACTTGATTTCAGCCATTCGACATATTGGGCCCTAGTTAGACGGTCTAAAACGCAGACGTCAAGGCGCAAAGTCAAAGTACTTTGTGGGCGGTTCTACGGCGCTGTTGCTATTATGATGGCGAGATAAATGAGCTTTCCGCCCAGCGCAAATCTAAAAAGGGTTGGGCTGAAACCTGTAGGTGTGTTTTAGGCGTAACGTGCAATAAACCAATAAACCACCTGCCATCCCCTTTAAGACCCAGCGCATTTCACTTAGCGAGTTGATATTTTAACAGCGCGTTTGCAGTCTCCACTGAGACAGATGCATGACCACATGAAATTCAAACTTCAAATGGCTCAGTTTATGGCCAAATAATAGGCATAATTCACACATGGAATAGCGTTTTCTTCTCCAACTTCAGAAACACTGATTCGTCATGTAAATTGCGGCAAAGACAACTTAACACATAGGCCTACATGCAGGGCAGTTGCTAGGAATTCTGGGCCCCCTGAAAGAATATCGGTGTGGGCCCCTCTCCCCCATTCATTGCCACCTTAAATGTTCTTGTTTTTCAGTGTTCTTGACAG
This sequence comes from Micromesistius poutassou, assembly GCF_964030765.1. Lineage (NCBI taxonomy): Eukaryota > Metazoa > Chordata > Actinopteri > Gadiformes > Gadidae > Micromesistius > Micromesistius poutassou. The sequence continues at coordinate 19,699,500 of NC_140273.1, forward strand.
TGCCTGGTGTAATACACCCAATTTGTTTCCTTTTTTACATTTAACGACTTAACAAGTCAGAGTATTATGTATTATTAATTGTCTTATTCTCATTTCCCTGATTTGCAACACGTTATTACACCTCTGATTGCAAATACATTTTCAATTAACCACTCAACAAATAGGTGTGGGCAGGGCCGGAGTGGGACCCATTTTCGGCCCGGGAGTTTCAGGCCCACACTGGCCCACTTTTTTCAGTGATGGAATAATTTGCATAAATGAACAGCACACAACTCGTACTATCCCTTTTTGGATCAACGTTTGTCAAATAAAAAATCCACCTCAAGGATCTGTTACTTTAACTATCAATTATATATATATATAAAATGTTAACCCATTACATATTTAGGATAATTTCAATGCATCATGTCAGTTCTATGTGTGGGTTATCTTATATCAAATATTTTTTTATATATTTTTTAGTCCTCTCTACCTGTCCCCTCAGCCCCTCAGCAGCATCAGACAGGCTGGACTGCTGCTCTGAGGCTACAAAATATTTTATATTTAATATAAATTACTATCTATCACGTTTGTTCTGTCTTTTATATTTTCCATGAAAAATGCTGTCTAGTATTACCTGTTCAGCATCGGACTGGCTTATCTCTTCTGATGCTACAAAAAAAAGAAGGGGTGACTTTATTGCTTGAACTAACTTACACAGATCATGCTGGAGTTTACATGATGATTTTAACAAATTATATTTGTGATTTGTCATATGGTTTAACAAAATTAACTAGAATAATGATGAATTGGTTTAAGCTTGTATGTTTGCAATCGGCATTGCAAACATAGCACAAATAGCTAAATGATTTATGTTGCAAATTAATCATTAGATCCACCTCTCTCTACCGGCTGCAACTTGTGTCTGTCCTCTAAACAGGTAGTTTATTTTGGCACATGTGGCGGAATCTTCCTCCAGTGCCCTTATGTTTTTTAATCAGGCTTTTTCGGCTACTCCTTGGCTTTTTCTGCCCTCCACAATCAACGACGTCGCTTCTGTTCGCTGATTCTCTTCTGTTAAAGACGCTGTTAAAGACGCAACGTGGGCCAAACCAACTAAAATAATTGGGAGGGGTGAACTACCGTACATTGTATAATCCATATTATATATACTGCGATGCTGGGGCTGAAATTTCAGATGAATTAAGTCTACTTTAGGAGAAGATAAAATTATGGTCAAAGTATTTTTTTTCTTTCACCCAAGCAGCCCAAAATACATTTGAAAGTGGACCGGCCCAACTGGAAACCTCCCGAACGTCCCGATGGCCACTCCGGGCCTGGGTGTGGGTATTTTATTGTATTTAACAATCAAGCACTGATATGCAAAAAACTAAGTGTCCTGGCTCAAGATAGTCCACAGGTAAATATGTAGCATTTAACTTAAATGTGCAACTGAAACAAAGAGCACATGGAATACGTTGTTGTAAAACAAATATCCAAAACAACAACAAGCCTCATCTAATCTCAATTAAAGTTTAAATTGGCTTGTTTGTTCACTGTAAGTCTCATCGCTCACTCACTTCCGATGAGGAAGAACCATGGGAAGAACGGCACGTGCACACATAGGGCCCTAGGGGTGCTTGAGCCCCTGCCCTTTTTGCCTCGTATTAAAAAGTGCCCTCTGAGTGTTCTTCAACAATCGCGCCCGCAATAGCGCTCGTCCGCGATCCAACCCCCGTTAACAATAGCCCCTCAAAACTCCTGAGTGTGCACGTCCCTGGGAAGAACGAACCGCGGTGTGGACCAAACCATTTTTTAAGAAGGGGCCAAGGGGATTATTGAAATTATTAAAATTACAATATTGTATGATTTGTGGCTTTGTTTTAATTCGGATTCATTCATAGGAATATATATTAGTTTATGCATAATCATTTTGTCATAGAGGCTACTGGGGCTGTGTGTGGGCCCTAGCGGGCTGTGGGCCCTTATAATTGTCATAACCTTTCCCCCCTATACGACGGCGCTGGGCCTACCATAAAGGCCCAGATACAGGCAATGTGTAGACTACTGACTTTATTTCGATATTGTATGCCGTTTAAACATTCGTTCCTTTGAATTGGCTTATGAGGAGACACATTCACCGTTTAACATTGATACCCCATGGATTACAAACGCATATAGTCCTATATAACATCATATTTAATGGAAATCATTAAGCTTACCTTATCAGTCCTGTAATTGTGAATAGGATGCCACACAAATGTGTCCTATTGCAATATACATATATTATTTCAATCTGAATACACTTGCCAGGACATATTCGCCTGCAAATTCACGCTCTTCCCTCCTACGGAGTTGTTGACGTCAAAATACCTGATCTTAGAGCATCACGCATAACTCAATGCAGTGCAGAAAGACTGCATTCCAAGGTATTCGTCCAATCAGCGGAGACCGAGCTCCAAGATGATATAATGTAATAGATTATTATTGCTTTTCTAGACTAGACTTTTCTGTTTGCTTTAGCTTTCTTCTAAATATTACATTGCACTTTGCTATTTTATTATATTATTTAATTGTATTCATTTTACTTTGCTTTTGTTTCTTTTACTCATGTATTTTATTACTTAATTTTATTGTATATGAAGCATGAAGTGCTAAATAAATAAAGTCGCCTTGCCTTACCTAATCTAAGCAGAACACAATGCACTGTACTAATCGATAGAAACTCTTAAGAGTGGTGCATTTTCGATTACATTGCTTTTAGTTCTAATCTGGAACAAGTTTGGTCTAAATTTGGTATTTTAAACACAAACGTATTACCACACGCATGTATTCACTTTAACGAATTCAGATTCCTTCGCAGCTGTTTGTCTAGCTAAAGGCCTACACCAGTGGTCATCAACCTTTTTAAGCCCAAGATCACTGACCTCAGCCTTGGTGAAAGGCAAGATCTACCTATTGAAGCCTTGAGAGAAAAAACACAGCCCAGATTTTACTTCCAACTTGAGGCCTTTTATTTGGCTAATTGTATTTGAATTACATTGGCAACTCTAAGTTGCATTATATAATTTCATTCCAACACAAAAAATAAAGGCATGTGGGCTATTTTCCATTTGTATGAGGAAATTGTTTTGTTCATAGTAACCAACAAATCAACATAGATAATAATAATACATTTTACCTGCAGTTAGCAGATCATATGAAGTGCCATTGTTAACTGTTATGCTCAGTTCTGATTATATTATTATATATATATTACTGTGGAAAGTAACTATTGCAATACTTTCAAGTACATTTTTAAATGCTGAAATGTGTCTAATTTGGACAGCCCTCTTAAACGGAACTCAAAATACATGTGCATGTTTATGTTCATGTTCATGCACGCAAGCAATGTTGAAAGATCAGATGTTTGAAATACTTGACACCGACGTGGAGAGGCACTTTTGTCCAGGGCATAATGTGCATTTCACGATTACTCGTTCCAACAATTTCTTGGAGGGAAAAATAATGGCTATACTTCCATTTAAAGAAGGCTACTTTTGGATTATTTTGGCTCGTCATTCCTGTTTCTCGTTGACTCACTTGTGTCGTTGTGTGTCCGACTCTGCGTGCTTTCGAATGTGTAAACAACACCCGCCCAACTTTACCTCAGATTGGCTTACCGTGAAATGTTACTCTACCTAGTCTCGTTCCCTATAATCAAGTGAAGAACAGTAGCGAGAGAGAGCGATAGAGAGAGTGATAGAGAGAGAGCGTAGTAACGCCGATATCCTACGCCATTATTCCCATCACTGATTAAGAGAGAGAGGGCGAGAAGCGCTTGCAAAACTGAACATTAATCAGGCATATTTTTATTATATGTATGTATATGTGTGTAGTTTTCTATTATTTTTAGGGAGCTACAGGAAGTGTCTCAAAGATCGACCAGTCGATCTACGGGTTGGCGACCACTGTGCTAGACCATTCACCCAACCGCTGTTCTCTGCTCTCGCTATAAAATACATCGATTTGTATAAAAAAAATTGCCACAGTAACAATAGATAGCAATTCATTGAATTATTTCTTTTGCATCATTTTATCTTAGACCCTTAGTCAAAATATACGCTGTTTGTACTTCATATATGTAGCCTACATTCATGACAAAATCGTGAGGACTGGCGGAACCTTCTGATGGTAGGGGCCTAATTGTTGCTGACAGATGGATTTCTCTGAAACACCGCTCAAGTTAGCCTGACAGTTAACCTGCTCCCGGCTCTTATATTATCATATAAATATAAATCTATGTATAATATATAATATATGTAGTTAACCTGCTCCCTGCTCTTATATTATCATATAAATATAAATCTATGCAGCGCCGTCGTATAGGGGGGAAAGGTTATGACAATTATAAGGGCCCACACACAGCCCCCAGTAGCCTCTATGACAAAATGATTATGCATACACTGAACTAATATATATTCATATGAATGAATCCGAATTAAAACAAAGCCACAAATCATACAATATTGTAATTTTAATAATTTCAATAATCCCCTTGGCCCCTTCTTAAAAAATGGTTTGGTCCACACCGTGGTTCGTTCTTCCCAGGGACGTGCACACTCAGGAGTTTTGAGGGGCTATTGTTAACGGGGGTTGGATCGCGGACGAGCGCTATTGCGGGCGCGATTGTTGAAGAACACTCAGAGGGCACTTTTTAATACGAGGCAAAAAGGGCAGGGGCTCAAGCACCCCTAGGGCCCTATGTGTGCACGTGCCTGGTTCTTCCCATGGTTCTTCCTCATCGGAAGTGAGTGAGCGATGAGACTTACAGTGAGCAAACAAGCCAATTTAAACTTTAATTGAGATTAGATGAGGCTTGTTGTTGTTTTTGATATTTGTTTTACAACAACGTATTCCATGTGCTCTTTGTTTCACTTGCACATTTAAGTTAAATGCTACATATTTACCTGTGGACTATCTTGAGCCAGGACACTTAGTTTTTTGCATATCAGTGCTTGATTGTTAAATACAATAAAATACCCACACCCAGGCCCGGAGTGGCCATCGGGACGTTCGGGAGGTTTCCCGTTGGGCCGGTCCACTTTCAAATGTATTTTGGGCTGCTTGGGTGAAAGAAAAAAAATACTTTGACCATTATTTTATCTTCTCCTAAAGTAGACTTCATTCATCTGAAATTTCAGCCCCAGCATCGCAGTATATATAATATGGATTATACAATGTACGGTAGTTCACCCCTCCCAATTATTTTAGTTGGTTTGGCCCATGTTGCGTCTTTAACAGAAGAGAATCAGCGAACAGAAGCGACGTCGTTGATTGTGGAGGGCAGAAAAAGCCAAGGAGTAGCCGAAAAGGCCTGATTAAAAAAAATAAGGGCACTGGAGGAAGATTCCGCCACATGTGCCAAAATAAACTACCTGTTTAGAGGACAGACACAAGTTGCAGCCGGTAGAGAGAGGTGGATCTAATGATTCATTTGCAACATAAATCATTTAGCTATTTGTGCTATGTTTGCAATGCCGATTGCAAACATACAAGCTTAAACCAATTCATCATTATTCTAGTTAATTTTGTTAAACCATATGACAAATCATCATGTAAACTCCAGCATGATCTGTGTAAGTTAGTCCAAGCAATAAAGCCTGTCTGATGCTGCTGAGGGGCTGAGGGGACAGGTAGAGAGGACTAAAAAATATATTAAAAAATATTTGATATAAGATAACCCACACATAGAACTGACATGATGCATTGAAATTATCCTAAATATGTAATGGGTTAACATTTTATTTATATATATATATATATATAATTGATAGTTAAAGTAACAGATCCTTGAGGTGGATTTTTTATTTGACAAACGTTGATCCAAAAAGGGATAGTACGAGTTTTGTGCTGTTCATTTATGCAAATTCTTCCATCACTGAAAAAAGTGGGCCAGTGTGGGCCTGAAACTCCCGGGCCGAAAATGGGTCCCACTCCGGCCCTGCCCACACCTATTTGTTGAGTGGTTAATTGAAAATGTATTTGCAATCAGAGGTGTAATAACGTGTTGCAAATCAGGGAAATGAGAATAAGACAATTAATAATACATAATTTACATAATAATACTCTGACTTGTTAAGTCGTTAAATGTAAAAAAGGAAACAAATTGGGTGTATTACACCAGGCACCGTCAAGAATACTGAAAAACAAGAACATTTAAGGTGGCAATGAATGGGGGAGAGGGGCCCACACCGATATTCTTTCAGGGGGGCCAGAATTCCTACTGCCCTGACTGGATTACCCTGAGCGAACGCAATCACCTCTTCCACATTTGATAATTAGTCAACAAATGCAACTTTGAGATTTATTTTAGGTCGTATGGGTAGGCCTGCCATAAAGGCCCAGATACAGGCAATGTGTAGACTACTGACTTTATTTCGATATTGTATGCCGTTTAAACATTCGTTCCTTTGAATTGGCTTATGAGGAGACACATTCACCGTTTAACATTGATACCCCATGGATTACAAACGCATATAGTCCTATATAACATCATATTTAATGGAAATCATTAAGCTTACCTTATCAGTCCTGTAATTGTGAATAGGATGCCACACAAATGTGTCCTATTGCAATATACATATATTATTTCAATCTGAATACACTTGCCAGGACATATTCGCCTGCAAATTCACGCTCTTCCCTCCTACGGAGTTGTTGACGTCAAAATACCTGATCTTAGAGCATCACGCATAACTCAATGCAGTGCAGAAAGACTGCATTCCAAGGTATTCGTCCAATCAGCGGAGACCGAGCTCCAAGATGATATAATGTAATAGATTATTATTGCTTTTCTAGACTAGACTTTTCTGTTTGCTTTAGCTTTCTTCTAAATCTTACATTGCACTTTGCTATTTTATTATATTATTTAATTGTATTCATTTTACTTTGCTTTTGTTTCTTTTACTCATATATTTTATTACTTAATTTTATTGTATATGAAGCATGAAGTGCTAAATAAATAAAGTCGCCTTGCCTTACCTAATCTAAGCAGAACACAATGCACTGTACTAATCGATAGAAACTCTTAAGAGTGGTGCATTTTCGATTACATTGCTTTTAGTTCTAATCTGGAACAAGTTTGGTCTAAATTTGGTATTTTAAACACAAACGTATTACCACACGCATGTATTCACTTTAACGAATTCAGATTCCTTCGCAGCTGTCTGTCTAGCTAAAGGCCTACACCAGTGGTCATCAACCTTTTTAAGCCCAAGATCACTGACCTCAGCCTTGGTGAAAGGCAAGATCTACCTATTGAAGCCTTGAGAGAAAAAACACAGCCCAGATTTTACTTCCAACTTGAGGCCTTTTATTTGGCTAATTGTATTTGAATTACATTGGCAACTCTAAGTTGCATTATATAATTTCATTCCAACACAAAAAATAAAGGCATGTGGGCTATTTTCCATTTGTATGAGGAAATTGTTTTGTTCATAGTAACCAACAAATCAACATAGATAATAATAATACATTTTACTTGCAGTTAGCAGATCATATGAAGTGCCATTGTTAACTGTTATGCTCAGTTCTGATTATATTATTATATATATATTACTGTGGAAAGTAACTATTGCAATACTTTCAAGTACATTTTTAAATGCTGAAATGTGTCTAATTTGGACAGCCCTCTTAAACGGAACTCAAAATACCTGTGCATGTTTATGTTCATGTTCATGCACGCAAGCATGGAATGCATGGAAGCATGCAATGTTGAAAGATCAGATGTTTGAAATACTTGACACCGACGTGGAGAGGCACTTTTGTCCAGGGCATAATGTGCATTTCACGATTACTCGTTCCAACAATTTCTTGGAGGGAAAAATAATGGCTATACTTCCATTTAAAGAAGGCTACTTTTGGATTATTTTGGCTCGTCATTCCTGTTTCTCGTTGACTCACTTGTGTCGTTGTGTGTCCGACTCTGCGTGCTTTCGAATGTGTAAACAACACCCGCCCAACTCTACCTCAGATTGGCTTACCGTGAAATGTCACTCTACCTAGTCTCGTTCCCTATAATCAAGTGAAGAACAGTAGCGAGAGAGAGCGATAGAGAGAATGATAGAGAGAGAGCGTAGTAACGCCGATATCCTACGCCATTATTCCCATCACTGATTAAGAGAGAGAGGGCGAGAAGCGCTTGCAAAACTGAACATTAATCAGGCATATTTTTATTATATGTATGTATATGTGTGTAGTTTTCTATTATTTTTAGGGAGCTACAGGAAGTGTCTCAAAGATCGACCAGTCGATCTACGGGTTGGCGACCACTGTGCTAGACCATTCACCCAACCGCTGTTCTCTGCTCTCGCTATAAAATACATCGATTTGTATTAAAAAAATAGCCACAGTAACAATAGATACACTGTAAGACATTTCAGGTCAGTTCAACTTGCAAATGAAGGTTCACCTGCTGCCTTAAAACTGCAAGTTAACTCAATTTAAGATTACCTTTGTTTCAACTCTGAAAATAAAGTTCAAAAGGTTGATTATACTACACTGTTCTAGTTGTCACAATGTTGTTTTTTAAGTTGTCAAAGTTGACTTAACTTTTAATCACTTGTAATCTTAACTTGATACCATTAGTTGAAACAAAATATAATTATACATCATTGATACATGAAAACTTTTAATCACATCTTGTTTAAACTCGATACTGTGAGTTAAAACAACATTTTTTTAAAACATTATCAATAGAATAACATTCTTTAGCTAGTAAAACAAACAGATATTTCATTATTATTGTAACTCACAGTTCTGAGTTAAACTAACTTAGCCGTATTTATACGACTCCCCATTTAAAGTTAAGAGGATTAAAATTCTAAATTTGTTTCAACTTGCATGGTAAATGACAGAGCTTCACACTGAATTCTTGCATTTGACCAAGAACATTTATTTTATAAATACATTTATATAAACTTTAACAGAAGTTAAAGGTTTTAACATGCCATACCCAATGTATGTCTCTGTAATGTACAGAGGGTGGACTTGCAGACAGACATGACAGTCAGACAGAGGGTGGACTTGCAGACAGACAAGACGGAGGGTGGACTTGCAGACAGACAAGACAGAGGGTGGACTTGCAGACAGACAAGACAGACAGACAGACAGAGGGTGGACTTGCAGACAGACAGACAGAGGGTGGACTTGCAGACAGACAAGACAGAGGGTGGACTTGCAGACAGACAAGACAGACAGACAGACAGAGGGTGGACTTGCAGACAGACAGACAGAGGGTGGACTTGCAGACAGAGGGTGGACTTGCAGACAGACAAGACAGAGGGTGGACTTGCAGACAGACAGACAGAGGGTGGACTTGCAGACAGACAGACAGAGGGTGGACTTGCAGACAGACAGACAGACAGAGGGTGGACTTGCAGACAGACAGACAGAGGGTGGACTTGCAGACAGACAGACAGAGGGTGGACTTGCAGACAGACAGACAGACAGAGGGTGGACTTGCAGACAGACAGACAGAGGGTGGACTTGCAGACAGACAGACAGAGGGTGGACTTGCAGACAGACAGACAGAGGGTGGACTTGCAGACAGACAGACAGAGGGTGGACTTGCAGACAGACAAGACAGAGGGTGGACTTGCAGACAGACAGAGGGTGGACTTGCAGACAGACAGCGAGACAGAGGGTGGACTCGTAGAAAGAAAGAAGGTGAGGTGGGGTTGAACAATGAGGTATGTGAGATAGTAAACAGATAATCTGCGTCGTTCTGCGTTCTGCGTTTTAGTGAGCGGACCAATCACAGCCTTTGCGGCTGCGTCGCCTCAACGGAAAGTTGCCTTGCGTGAACGTGGGACCATAATCAGCCCTTAAGGTGCCTTAAAGGGCTGATTATGGTTCCACGTCAACGCAACGCAAGGACCAAGCAGACGCTTTGACACAGTCGTGAACCTGAATCAAACACCTCATTCTCTGAATTGTGGTGTGCATTTTCTGAATCAATTCATGGTTGAATTGTATTTATTTGTGTAAAGGAAAAACAAGCGTTGGTCACCAGGTGACCATTCACAATATAACGGAGTATGCCTCTTATATTATATTAAACCTCTCCGGCGTTCCTTGGCTTTCACATGTGTACTCTCCCGTAGAACAGTTTAGAATTTTACCAGATCATATTTTTTATGATATATTACCCTGTAATATATCATAAAAAAGTAAATGAATTGGAATGGTCAAAGCGTTGTGTTCTGTGCCATCACCACAGCTGGACGCTCACCTCCCGGAGACCAGGAGCAGTCACAGGGAGGCCTCCAACGAGGCGTTCTCAAGGATCTTCTCCATACTGGAACGCCAGCGGACAGATATACGTCAACAGATGGAGAGGCTGGATAGGCTGCACCACCTGACACTGGCCTCCAATGTGCTTGAAGCTGCGTCTGAGCCAGCAGGAAACACTGGTGAGCCAACGCTCCCTGTCACTCACTGTGTGGTCATACTATTTTCAACCCGGTATCACACCATCTCATGCTCATAGTCACGAAAATGATCCTATTGAATCGTCTCCCAGAGCACGATTGTCAGATGTTTTTCGTGCTACTCAGAACGTGTTACTGTAAACCCATGCATTTTGAATCAGAGTTTCTCAGACTTCTCAGTTTCTCCGACTATTTTCCTGCTGGAAGGATATTTAATCCCTTGCATTTCAATTTGGTGATGTTCTTTGACTTCAGAAGGGGGGGATGTGCAGATAGTACAATGCACCCTCTAGTTATGTATACGTCACAACCACAAATGCAACTAAGGGTAAATGCCATCTATTATGGATACTCCATTCAGACCTCCTCAAAAAATTTAAACTAACCACGTCCTTTCAAACCAGTGTCATACAGAAGTGTAGGATAACTATGTAATAACTAAGTTTTTTATTATTGTCTTTTGATTCAGTGATTGTATATGATGTTTAGTTAGTCAGTTGAACGGCGTTTCTCATACTTATTGGGGGTTTTGAGGGACTATAAGAAATAACCAAAATTACATATTTTACACACAATGTGTTTTTCAAGCATATGAAGCAATGAGCTACATTTTTGTTATTGTATATTTAAGCAATAGATCCCCTTAACTGTGGTATAATGAGTATGGCGAAATGAAAGTCATAGACACCCTCAATTTTGAAAAAGCTAGAAAGTCGGAAAAGCATTTTCTTTTTTACAAAAAAGTAGTCCCTCCTGGCTGCCGGCAAAGTGTACGGCAGTTGCTATCCAACACACTGTAGCGTCCTTCAGAGAGAAGGCTAGAGACGGCACCGTGTGCCTATTGCTTTACAACATTTCCACCCTCTCCAGCATATAACATATTTTTAGGCTTCAGTGAGCTACGCTATTGCTTTTATATATAAATAAACAACAGTTCAAGTTAGGCGCGGAGTGATACTGAACTCCGTAAACTGAACGGGCGTCATAGCTGTGCTCAATATACAACAGTTGGGAACCAATCAAATCGCTTGATTTAAGCCACCCGTTTTATAAATATCCATATGCCCTTGTTTACGACCTATGCCAATTATTTCATCTTCTGTAACGTGCCTTTGTTAGGAGCGGGACGCTGTGATGAGGAACATTAATGAACTAAATGTAAGCACAGTTCACGTTGCACACAGGTTCAGGAGTTCTGTGTAAAGTGCTGTTAACACAACCCTAGATGAGGAGTAATCACCTTAATAGTGCACTTCACTCATTTACATATTTAAAGCGATACTGTAGGAATTACTCCCATCTAGTGGTACAATTATATATTGCATTCAAACGAATAGTGCTCGCTTTTCAAATGGACGTTGCATTGCACGTGTGCGTGCATTGTCAGAGATCATCATCATTAGGTGATTTAAGGGTAGGGAGAGGGAGAAGGAGAGGATAGAGAGGCAGTGGATCGGTGGGAGGTAGTAGGCATGAAATGCAACCCTTATATTCTATCAAACATAGCCTATGCTGATATCCTCCAACGAGGCGAACAACCAAGCAATAAGAAAAGCTTGTAATTTAGACAGTAACATTGACTTAACTGTCGAGAAGAAAGCAGGCAACTTCAGCGTCCCTTTGAAAATCGTAATCCTTAATTAGCTCTTTAAACCTGGGAAAAGCTTCCCAGATGTTTACCCTTGTTTTTTTAACTCGCCGGTCAAGTGGCCTTTTTAATTCCCTTATACACTTTTTTGGCCACTAGGATACCTTCTCCTGTGGCGTGGCATAATTATGATCTTGCATTATGATCAAAGTGCAGTGCAGGCTTCCAAATTTGCTTGTGCAGTGACAAGCGCTTGTCGCTAAGCTCCTTCTGCGTTTCAGTCACGCTGGCTCTGAGCGAAAGTGCGTTTAGCCTGCTAGTACCACCTAGTGCTTGATGTCAACGTGTAATTAACTTTTGTAATCAACGTGGCTCGTTACATTTTGTGACCATAATGGGGGGAGCCTTGAACACATGCACACAGGCACCCACACACAATTCAAGAGCATGCTAGACTCTTCTTCTCACACACTCAATGTGGTTGATAATTGAGTTAATTCAGGTAGATTCTGATTTCCATCTTTCCATCAGAAATTAAACAACTATTAATCTGGTTCCCTATTCCTTATTTCTATAAATGTGCAGCCTGCCATGATCATTGCACTCAACAACAGAAATAGTCAATGCACACTGAGCATGAATAATAGCCTCTCACAGATGAGGGGGGCATTGCCTCGGCGGCACTCAGGGAGGCGCTGTTCTGTCTGGAGCACCTTAGTATACGTGTCTATTTCTTAACCAGCGGAACCGAGTTAACGAAAAAAATATAACAATATACCAATATAAAAAGTGCGCTGTTTTGGAGCAGAGCTATTTGGAGTAAAAGCCGGCTAAATCATTTATCTTTAAATTAATTAATGAGTTAAGCGCACTATTAAAATGATGATGATGATGATGATGATGCAACGTAAACAGTGCTGACGTTTTGTTAATTAATGTTCCCTATCACAGTAACCTAGAATAAATATGTTCGGGGGTTGTTCTGGATATTGTGTTCATATAATGTATTAAATACAGGATATATGCGTACATGTTACAGAAGATGAAATTATGGCCATAGGTCGTAAACAAGCGCATATGGATACATACTGGGGGGCGGGGGGATTCTGAACAAAATGTATCTCATTGCTTCAAATGTTGGAAAAACATATTTGGTATAAAATATGTCATTTTGGTTATTTCTTAAACAGAATATAGCCTTCCCCGATTATAGTTCCTCAAAACCCCCGATAAGTCACAAGCAGTTCAACTGACTAACTAAACTAAAAATGGGAGTATCCATTATACAGAGCATTTACCCTTAGTCGCATTTGTGGTTGTGACGTATACATAACTAGAGGGTGCACTGTACTATCTGCACATCCCCCCCTTCTGAAGTCAAAGAACATCACCAAATTAAACTCAATTGAAAAAATCACGTTTAGTCATTTAATATTATCCCTGCTGAGTCATCAAACATAGAGGCATGATTTACTCTCATGTCCTCTTTTGTGCCCCTCGTTTGGGAAATGATGTGTTTTTGGAGGGTTAAAAAAAAACTATTGCTGTCGGTTCTTGCGATTGACGTAATAATGGGTTTCGAAAATAAAAGTCCCCTACTTTTTTCATGTTTATATTTGGGGGGACAAATGCATGTGTTCTAAAAAGTTCCTACAAAGGACCGTATCCCCTGAGTCCCCCTGAAATCAACGCCTGTTTGTGTTTGGGTGTGGATGCATGCATGTATGTAGGTGTGTATGTAAACACACTTATTGCCGCACAATTTAGTGATTGGGTGAAAACTGGAATTATTTGTGGTATGTCTGACAGTTAAACGTTGATGTGAACTGAATGACAGTTCTGTTAAAAAGCTGTACTGTTCTGACACCGTTGTGCTTTCCCTCCCAAAGGTTGAGGTCCTTACTCCAGAAGAAGAAATCGACGGCCCCTCGACTCACTGTGGCCCCTCCTCCGCATTGTGGCCCCTAGACTCACTGTGGCCCCTCCTCCACAGTGTGGGCCCTCCTCTTCACTGTGGCCCCTAGACTCACTGTGGCCCCTCCTCCACAGTGTGGGCCCTCCTCCTCACTGTGGCCCCTCGACTCACTGTGGCCCCTCCTCCACAGTGTGGGCCCTCCTCCTCACTGTGGCCCCTAGACTCACTGTGGCCCCTCCTCCACAGTGTGGGCCCTCCTCCTCACTGTGGCCCCTCGACTCACTGTGGCCCCTCCTCCACAGTGTGGGCCCTCCTCTTCACTGTGGCCCCTAGACTCACTGTGGCCCCTAGACTCACTGTGGCCCCTCCTCCACAGTGTGGGCCCTCCTCTTCAATGTGGCCCCTAGACTCACTGTGGCCCCTCCTCCTCACTGTGGCCCCTAGACTCACTGTGGCCCCTCCTCCACAGTGTGGGCCCTGCTCTTCACTGTGGCCCCTAGACTCACTGTGGCCCCTCCTCCACAGTGTGGGCCATCCTCCTCTCTGTGGCCCCTCGACTCACTGTGGCCCCTCCTCCGCATTGTGGCCCCTAGACTCACTGTGGCCCCTCCTCCACAGTGTGGGCCCTCATCCTCACTGTGGACCCTCGACTCACTGTGGCCCCTCCTCCACAGTGTGGGCCCTCCTCCTCACTGTGGCCTCTCGACTCACTGTGGCCCCTCCTCCACAGTGTGGGCCCTCCTCCTCACTGTGGCCCCTCGACTCACTGTGGCCCCTAGACTCACTGTGGCCCCTCGACTCACTGTGGCCCCTAGACTCACTGTGGCCCCTCCTCAACAGTGTGGGCCCTCCTCTTCACTGTGGCCCCTAGACTCACTGTGGCCCCTCGACTCACTGTGGCCCCTCCTCTGCATTGTGGCCCCTAGACTCACTGTGGCCCCTCCTCCACAGTGTGGGCCCTCCTCCTCACTGTGGCCCCTAGACTCACTGTGGCCCCTCGACTCACTGTGGCCCCTCGACTCACTGTGGCCCCTCCTCCACAGTGTGGGTTCTCCTCTTCACTGTGGCCCCTAGACTCACTGTGGCCCCTCCTCCTCACTGTGGCCCCTAGACTCACTGTGGCCCCTCCTCCTCACTGTGGCCCCTAGACTCACTGTGGCCCCTCCACAGTGTGGGCCCTCCTCTTCACTGTGGCCCCTCGACTCACTGTGGCTCCTCCTCCACAGTGTGGGCCCTCCTCTTCACTGTGGCCCCTCGACTCACTGTGGCCCCTCCTCCACATTGTGGCCTCTCCTCTTCACTGTGGCCCCTAGACTCACTGTGGCCCCTCGACTCACTGTGGCCCCTAGACTCACTGTGGCCCCTCCTCCACAGTGTGGGCCCTCCTCTTCACTGTGGCCCCTAGACTCACTGTGGCCCCTCCTCCACAGTGTGGGCCCTCCTCCTCACTGTGGCCCCTAGACTCACTGTGGCCCCTCCTCAACAGTGTGGGCCCTCCTCTTCACTGTGGCCCCTAGACTCACTGTGGCCCCTCGACTCACTGTGGCCCCTAGACTCACTGTGGCCCCTCCTCAACAGTGTGGGCCCTCCTCTTCACTGTGGCCCCTAGACTCACTGTGGCCCCTCGACTCACTGTGGCCCCTCCTCTGCATTGTGGCCCCTAGACTCACTGTGGCCCCTCCTCCACAGTGTGGGCCCTCCTCCTCACTGTGGCCCCTAGACTCACTGTGGCCCCTCGACTCACTGTGGCCCCTCGACTCACTGTGGCCCCTCCTCCACAGTGTGGGTTCTCCTCTTCACTGTGGCCCCTAGACTCACTGTGGCCCCTCCTCCTCACTGTGGCCCCTAGACTCACTGTGGCCCCTCCTCCTCACTGTGGCCCCTAGACTCACTGTGGCCCCTCCACAGTGTGGGCCCTCCTCTTCACTGTGGCCCCTCGACTCACTGTGGCTCCTCCTCCACAGTGTGGGCCCTCCTCTTCACTGTGGCCCCTCGACTCACTGTGGCCCCTCCTCCACATTGTGGCCTCTCCTCTTCACTGTGGCCCCTAGACTCACTGTGGCCCCTCGACTCACTGTGGCCCCTAGACTCACTGTGGCCCCTCCTCCACAGTGTGGGCCCTCCTCTTCACTGTGGCCCCTAGACTCACTGTGGCCCCTCCTCCACAGTGTGGGCCCTCCTCCTCACTGTGGCCCCTCGACTCACTGTGGCCCCTCCTCCACAGTGTGGGCCCTCCTCTTCACTGTTGCCCCTCCTCCTCACTGTGGCCCCTCGACTCACTGTGGCCCCTCGACTCACTGTGGCTCCTCCTCCTCACTGTGGCCCCTCGACTCACTGTGGCCCCTCCTCCTCACTGTGGCCCCTCGACTCACTGTGGCCCCGCCTCCTCACTGTGGCCCCTCGACTCACCCCCTTCTGTTTACTCTAAATAAATACATTTTAAATTCAAAACGACTGTCTTTAAAAAAAGTTACTTATACAGTTTCATAGAATATTAAATCGCCACAGTGTGATGTTTGTGCAGTACAGTGCAGTGTCTGTAATCTGATTGGATGTAAATTGATCAAATGTTGTGTTGAGCAAAATTATGACCAGTTAAAATTAGCATACAATTACAGTTCAAGTTGAGTTAAAGATGCGATCAACATGGGACTATCAGGTTCAAAACAATGAAGAATGAAGAGCAACAGAGGATGAAGGATTACAGAGGATTATAGAATATTGGATTAGAATCAAAATGGACAGATATATTGGCAGCATAACAAGTAAAACCATTTAGGTAAAGAGGGTGAGTGAATATTAAAGCAGTGAAGCAACACAAGAAATTTCTCAGGCGCTTAGAGACAGAAGGAACGACCGGGAAGTCACTCACTCACTCATCAAATACATATCATAAAAAGTTCATGAAATGTCATAATTCACAACAATTACACAAACTAAAATCTGGGTCCATGGTTGAAATAACATCAAATGATATTAAGGCTTGAACTGGGGGTTGAGAATTCGTACACGAGTTTGCGACTCTGTACTTAGATTTTTACCAGTAGGAGGCCGGAGTTTCCGACCTCTAACTGTATGTTCACACCGCACTTCGCCCCGCGACACGTTTCAATGTTAAGTGAACGTAGAGACGCGTATCGGGCGAAACTTTTTGTCGCCGGGACCCGCGACAAGATTTGATTGACGGGGCGACAGTTTTCCCCAAGACGGGCGGGCGCGTTCACGTGGATTTTGTCGCGCGAATGAGCGGAAGTTGAAATATTTCAACTTCTTTCGCGGCACTCGCGGTGAGACAGCCAATCAGCGTTCACTCCCTGTGGGTAACGTGGGTGAAGTAACGTAAAACAGCCAATCAGCGTTCACTCCCTGGGTGACGTCACGTAACAGCCAATCAGTTCACTCCCTGGGTGAAGTAACGTAAAACAGCCAATCACCGTTCAGCCGGCTGGGCTAACCGTTCGGAACCGGCCGCAACTGTGGGTCAATTTAATGATATGCGGCTGATATTAACAAACATTGTTTGTTACCAGTTTTCTGTGCACACATTAAGCACAGCGACAGATTTCGCTGAGTCGCCCGACAACATACGCAGCTTCGCGCAAACAGGCGAAAATTGTGTCTTTTGGTGTGAACGCACAGTTAGGGACATCGAACTGCATGGAACAATACCTGGATGATAGAGCGCAACAGTGTGGTTCCGGAAGTCGAGGTTTTGATCAAAAGCCACAAGTCAAGTCGTTGATGACTGCTGCCACTGAAGTCGATGGCTGGAGTTGGAGAGCTGGAATAGGAGATGAGCTCTACATGATGAAAATTATGTTGATATAGAATATCTAATAAAAATAAAAGTACAGATATATGATATACTACTAGCAGTGCTTTTTTTTTTTTTTTGACAGGGTGGTTCAAGACCCCTGAAGGTTACATTATCACGCTTATTATATGACTTCTTAATAAAGAATTCCACCAAAAATTATTGTATTGATTTAAAAATGGTTGTATTGCTCCTGCTAATGAAAAGATCAGTAAGATGGGATATTGTGAAATAGCGACCATAGCAACGGTCTGCCATACAGAGATAACAGGCCGCTGAATGACCAATCAGAATCTGACATAATACGCAGTCGAGAGACGGCGGAGATTCAACATCAATGACCGGATCCAGGAGCTCGGGGCTATGATCCCAAGATCAGCTAACCAGTAAGTGTCTCTCTTTCTCACACAAGCACACACACACACACACACGGGCGGTGTTGAGGGTTTCGTGCAGTGGTGTTTACAGTGTTGTGTGTGGTGTTGATGGTATTACACTTTGGATGGTGTTGATGTTATGCTGTGGATGCTGTTTACAGTACTGTGGCTGGTGTGGCTGGTCCTGGTGGTGGTGTTGATGGTGTAACAATCTAGGTGGTGTGGTTGGTGGTTTTGATGGAGTTATACTGGGTGGTGTTGATGGTGTTCTACTGGGTGGTGTTGATGGTGTTCTACTGGGTGGTGTTGATGGTGTTATACTGGGTGGTGTTGATGGTGTTATACTGTGGGTGGGGTTGATGGTGTTCTACTGGGTGGTGTTGATGGTGTTCTACTGGGTGGTGTTGATGGTGTTCTACTGGGTGGTGTTGATGGTGTTATACTGGGTGGTGCTGATGGTGTTATACTGTGGGTGGTGTTAATGGTGTTCTACTGGGTGGTGTTGATGGTGTTATACTGGGTGGTGTTGATGGTGTTCTACTGGGTGGTGTTGATGGTGTTATACTGGATGGTGTTGATGGTGTTCTACTGGGTGGTGTTGATGTTCTACTGGGGGGTGTTGATGGTGTTATACTGGGTGGTGTTGATGGTGTTATACTGGGTGGTGTTGATGGTGTTCTACTGGGTGGTGATGATGGTGTTATACTGGGTGGTGTTGATGGTGTTATACTGGGTGGTGTTGATGGTGTTATACTGGGTGGTGTTGATGGTGTTCTACTGGGTGGTGTTGATGGTGTTATACTGGGTGGTGTTGATGGTGTTCTACTGGGTGGTGTTGATGGTGTTATACTGGGTGGTGTTGATGCTGTTCTGGAACAAGGGGACCGTCCTGAAGGCGTTGGTGGATTACATCCGCCGGCTGCAGAAGGAGCAGCAGAGAACCAGAGACCTGGAGGTCCGACAGAGGACCCTGGAGACCAGCAACAGAGCCCTGGAGCGACGGGTCCAGGTACCACACCTGGTACACACCCAGGTACCACACCTGGTACACGCCCAGGTACCACACCTGGTACACGCCCAGGTCACACACCTGGTACACACCCAGGTACCACTCCTGGTACACACTAGGGGTTTCACGACTACTGATTTTTGCTAGTCGACTAGTTTAGCATAACAGTCGGCAACTAGTCGACAAGTCGATAAATAATTTAATTATTAAATTGACGCATTGACGCATTGAGCAGCATTAAGGAAGACACAGACAGGAAGGATTTCTGGTGAATCATTGAAAATGTAGTCTTGTCAAATTCATAAATAACATAAGAAACAATTCATAAATAACAAGAAAAAAAATATAACACTGTTAATACAAAAACGGCAGCATTAACGGCAGCATTAATTAAAAACGGCATTCTTGTTATTGACGCATTGAGGTTTGAGTACTCGTCTTTCTAAATGTGGGTCATCAACGAGGTTGTAAAGTAGTAACTTCAGGCACATCTGTCAAAATAAATGTTTTTTTCTCCCGACGTGTTTACGATCTTTATTCATTCCTTGCGATGCGGCAGGGAGCGCCGTATACGGACGGGCGGCGGAGGGGCTGCTCCGGCGGGAGAAAGATGTTTAAGCAGACAGCTGTCAACTAACTTTGGGTCGGCGATTTATTTAAAAAGCTGGCGCAGAAGATGGAGGAAGCCGGTGTCGTGCCAATGTAGTTACCCCCTATAAGGAGTGTATCATCATCAACGTGCATTCAGTACACACTACGCTTCGATTTAACCCAAGGCTGAATTAAAAGTCCATGTTTTTCTAAATGTTGCTCATCAACGAGGTTGTACAATAACTACGATCTTTATTCATTCATTGCGCCGCGGCCGAACTGACGGGGGTATTCTCTGATATTATTAATCTTACAGACTGCGTCGGGTTCTCCGACTCTCTGGTACTTCCACAACAAGTAGACTCCTAGTCGGGTTTATCTCGCCCATGGGGAAAAGGAATTGGGGGAAATTAACTTCGGCTTTGACTCTGTCCAGATTGAAACGCGACATGGCGGAGAAAGCGATGTTTCAGCAGACAGTTGTCAGTTCACTTCGGGTCCATATAATTTCTCCGACGCTCCATTGTTCCTCTCGGTCGTATGCGGACTGCTCCACCGGCAGAGCAGCCGGAGGAGTCCGCATACGACCGAGAGGAAATGATGAAAAGAGAAACGATATGGACCCGAAGTGAACTGACAACGGTCTACTGAGAACATCTTTCTCGAATGCCGCCTGAGTTTGTTGTTGCTGGTGACGTAAAGAGGTCAACCGGTGGCTCTATTACCACTAGTTGAAATGGGTACAGCGCCACCTAACGTTATCCATAGCAGACGTAGGCCTACTGCTATGGTAGTTTAACATTGCTTTGCATAGCATACACGTTACGGTGGACCGGTCTTCGTTTTCTGTTGAGTATTTCCACACATAGGACTGCCGCGATCGTTTTGTACGTACCTCAACGCCCGACGCTATTTTGTTTCCGACTAGTTGAATAGGGCCGACAGCGCCGACTAGTGGTTGTGACAGTCGAGTAGTCGACTAGTCGACTAGTTGGTGAAACCCCTAGTACACACCCAGGTCACACACCTGGTACACACCCAGGTCACACACCTGGTACACCCAGGTCACACACCTGGTACACCCAGGTCACACACCTGGTACCCAGGTCACACACCTGGTACACACAGGTAACACACCTGGTACCCAGGTCACACAGCTGGTACACACAGGTCACACACCTGGTACCCAGGTCACACCTGTTTCCTTGTTGGTTCTCAGGAGCTGGAGCTCCGTTCAGGCAGCCTGTCCTCTCTCTCTCTCCAGCGGCTCCAGCACCTCCTCCCTTCACCCAAGCTTCGCCTCATCCGTCTCTGCTATGGTGGCCATGTTGAACCCGCCCCTGGTCTCCATGGTGACCACGCCTCCCGACCTGGAGCCCTTGAGCTTTGCGGAGCTGGAGGACCCCCGGGGAGCCCCGCCAGTGTTCTCCCTGGACCTGCTGGGTCTGGGGGTCCTGGAGGACCTCCTGATGGAGGAGGCTGGAGGGGCCGCCCCCCTCCCCCACGGAGCGTCCAGGGGCCGCGGCAGGAGGAACCGCTTCAGTGTGGAGCAGCAGGACTGAGGAGCCGCGGTGCCGCGCCACCAGGGTTCACCTGCAGTGCGTTTACGCGGGGAAGCCATTGTTACCTGGGCACCGCTGTAACCAGGTTTCCTAAAGGGCCGATTGAAACCCGGGCGCGGTTAGGGTTAGGGTTAGGGTTAAGTAACCCGTCTGGCGTAGACGGAGCCACAGGGCAGCTAGTTAACCTCCATAACGTTATCCTTATCCAACGGTATTCATCATGTAAACACCGTAACCGTAATAACTCTAGTAATGAGTCTGTTAATCATAGTTTACTGAAGTGTGATAACTTACTTACTTACTTACTTAAAGCTTTATTGTCCCCTAAGGGCGATTTGGTTTGCAGCAAGACATCAAATAGACAACATAGGACATGACAGACCACTGGGGGCACCCAATGGGTGAAGAAAACATACATGCAGATACTTTAGGTAGTGCAGTGTGTATACAGGCATGCTGATAAGCATCCCTGCATGACATATCCATGTAAATAAGAATAATAATAATAATAAATACTATGCATCAAAATAAAAAAAATGAAAACAGGAAGCACTTTCTGCTCTCCATGGAGTACCTTCATACAGCAGGAAATCATACCTCACACTGTGCACCAAAAACATGATGATGTCAGCCCAGAGCTCCAAAATCTGAGTTCAGTAGAGAAATGGCACTGGGAACAAATGAGTGTCTATATCTATTGGTTTTAACTGCAGGGAATCTGAAACGTGACTTAGAAGGTAACAACTGAAACTCAGGATGAAGAGGATGACCATTTGCTGATAAAATAGATTCTGCCTTTTTTTGGACAAATGTACTGCACAGGTCTGTTAGGCTGCTTTGCTTGGCACCTATGATTTTGCCACTGGCCTTCACTATTTTGGCGAGTGAGGCTTTATTCTTTACATTCAGATTTCCATACCAGCATATTATAGAAAAAGATAAAACAGATTCAATGTATGATTTATAAAATATTCTCATAATGGTTTTATCCACATTGAATTTTGCCCATTTTACGGAGGCAGGATAGTCGCTGCTGGCCTTTCTTACATATATTCTCTGTGTTACGATTCAAATTTTGCCTGTCATCAATTATGCTTCCCAGGTATTTATATGAGCCAACTACCTCTACAGGTTGCCCGTTTATAGCAGTGACCCGGGTAGGGGGGGGCTTGCGCCTATAATCAATGACCATGTCCTTAGTTTTTGATACATTCAAGTGTAAGTGAGCACTATCACACCATAGGATGTACAAAAGAGTGGACAGGACACAACCCTGTGGTGACCCTGTAGAGGACAGTATCTCTTCTGAGAGTACCTCATTCACCCTCACTCTCTGAGTTCTGTCTGTTAAAAAATCCAAAATCCAACCCACTAAACTGAAATCTAAATTAAAATTTCTTAACAGCTTATCAACTAAAATGTGTGGTTTAATAGTGTTAAAAGCTGATGAAAAATCAACAAATAAAATTTTGGCATGAGTGTTGCTACCTTCAAGGTGCTTAAGTATCAGGTTAAGCAGAGTGGCTATAGCATCCTCAACTTCTCAAAATCCCCAAGGATCAGCACTGGAGCGTCAGGTGATATTGCCTGTAGTTTTTGGGTAGATTGCAATATAGTCTCTGAGGCATTGTCAGCGTTTGCTCTGTACACAACCATGACAAAAATTTGGGGGAACTCTCTGGGAAGATAAGGGGGGCGCAGTGATACGCACATTGAAACAGTTCAATGTCTTTAGTGCACAGTCTTTCTCTTACAAGAACATTTTTGCAGTATCTTTGGTTCAAGTATAGGCAGACCCCGCCCCCTCGTGACATACCAGTCGCAGCAGCATCCCGATCAAGCCGCACGGGTGAGCCAAAGCTTTCAATGGCAAGTTCGGTGTCCGAATCCCTCTCCGACAGCCATGTCTCTGTGATCACCAACAAGCAAGCGTCTCTGAATTCGTGTTGGAATCTGACGTTAGCTTGCAGCTCATCAACCTTGTTTCGAGGAGACTGCGCATTCGAGAGAATTATGGAAGGCAAAGGGATACGGGAAAGGGATTGTTTCCTTAGTCTTTGACGCAGGCCAGCCCGCTTTCCTCGCTTCCTGATCTTGCGGGGAAACGCGCCGGTAGAATACCTTTTTCCACTTGTTTGATCGGCAAGACAGTTTAGATCAGGAACCACTAGATCCACACCACGAAGATCCTGAAAGTAACTCCATTGGAGAAGAAGGTCTCTGCTGTATGTTATGCACTCCGGTTTGGTGAACCCGGTTAGCGCTTCCGCAAGATGGATCACCGTCCACAGAAGGAACAAGACAGTTAACTCCGTGATTTGATCCTTATCTGGTCAACTCAGTAAAGTATATTAAAAGTCCATCAGTAAGATGATTTGTTGGCCATTAAATACTGTGCATAAAAGGTGCGTAAAGACACAATGACAAAAACAAACAAACAGAGTTTACGAACAGACGTGACTTGCTGCTGGTCACTGCACGAGCATGCGCCCCTTTCATACGGTTACATCTGGCACTGCTGCGTCAGTGCAATGTGTTTTACGGTAACGTGCGATTCACGTGACTGTACCTGTTTTCAGTGAGTTGCGTTTTGGTTAATAAACGGAGAGCACGCTCCAAGTAAGCTCTGGCTTCAGTCTCCGTTATTCAAACATAACATTGGCGACGAGAGATGGCTGATTGCTCCCTACCACCACCCTCCCCCTTCCTAGCCCTACCGGGAGAACCACCGGTGCCGTGGCCTCGCTGGATTTCCTCGTTCGAAACTTATATTCTAGCTGCCGGCGCGGAGCGGAGGGAACAGCGCGTGTTTGGAACTCTCGGCAACGCAACAACTTACACAAATGCCGTGGAGCTACTAAAAGCACATTTCGCAGCCCCACAAAGTGCTCTGCTCCGTCGCGTCATATTCCGACGGAGACACCAACGGTCGGGTGAGTCAGTGACGCAGTTTGTGGCTGATTTACGAGGTTTAGCTAGCTTGTGCAAGTTCGGGGCCTTACAGGACGAAATGATAAGGGACCACCTGATACTGCACACGAACTGTGACAAAATAAGGGAAAGACTCCTACTGGAAAATGATGATTTAACATTAGCAGCAGCTCTACACCTTGCAGTTCAGGTTGAATCTGCTCTGGAATGTGCAGCTAGTTTATCCACCTCTTCCAACTCTCTGGCACTGGCCAAGGCAGCGGGCCCACTCGAGTCACGGGTGCCCCTCCTCCACGTGAGTGCAGACAGCAGCGAGGAGAACATATTACTAGCCTCTCAGTCACGTGACCGCCCACACCAGCCATGTGGGAATTGTGGCTCTTCTGCGCACAATTCAAGAGCTCAGATCTGTCCTGCCCGTGGTAAAACCTGCTCCAACTGCGGGAAACTCAACCACTTTCACAAAGTCTGTAGGTCTGCCCCAGCTAGAGCCTCCCAGCCACTTACCACAATCATCCACAATGTTAGCTCAGGACGAGCGCCATTTAAAACATGCTCGTTGATGGTTGGTGATGTTACTCTACCGCTCCTCCTAGACACTGGAGCCACGGTGTCCCTCCTGAACTTGCCGACTTACACACAGTTTTTCTCCCACGAGCCACTGGGGCAGCCCACCACCACCCTGCGTGGCTATGCCAACTCAAAGATTGACATCGTGGGCTCCCTTCAGCTGCCTGTGAAATACGGAGAGAAGACACTGCCACTCTTCAGGTTCAATATCGCACGCCACGGGACCAACCTCCTAGGCCTCGACCTTTTCAACAGCCTCGGTTTCACTCTGCTAGACACCGCTGGCTCAGAGATTCACACTGTTACCATCCCCTGGCAGCAACAGTGGCCCATGCTGTTCAGCGGTGTGGGCTGCCTCGATGTTTTCGCCCACCAGCCCTTGTTAGACCCGCAGGTGACGCCTGTCATCCAGCCCCTCCGCCGCTCTCCTCTGGCCCTCCAGGATGACATCTCCTCTGAGCTACAGAGCATGCTCGATGGCGACATCATCGAGCAGGTGAATGCATCGCCCTGGATCTCCAACATTGTGGTGGCAAAGAAGAAGTCTGGGGGGCTGCGACTCTGCGTGGATCTAAGAGCGGTAAACAAGGCCATCATCCCAGACAAATACCTTTTGCCAACGATAGAGGAGCTCACCGCCCAGTTCCACGGGTCCACCACTTTCTCCAAATTAGACCTCCGCCAGGGTTACCTCCAGGTGCCACTACACCCTGAGAGCCGCAACCTCACCGCGTTTATCACCCACAAAGGGGTCTTCCGTTACAAACGCATGGCTTTTGGTCTAAGCTCTGCCCCCAGCTGCTTCCAAAAGATAATGGCCTCCATCTTCGCTGGGATCCCGGGTGTGGCCATCTAGCTGGACGATATCGTGGTTCACGGGGCCACTGTCGAGAGCCACGACGAGCGCCTCCACAGAGTGTTCAGTGCACTGGCCAAGCACCACCTCACACTCAACGGCGAGAAGTGTGTCTTCGCTGCCCCGGCCATTGAGTTTGTGGGGTTCCGTCTCTCGGCTGATGGCATATACCCACTCCACTCGAACACAGAGGCCATCCACCGTGTCCCGGAGCCCACCTCAGCCACTCAGTTGGCCTCCTTCCTGGGTATGACAGCATTCTACCTACGTTTCCTGCCACAGTACTCAGTCACGACTGCACCACTGCGACAGCTGCTGAAACATGGTGAGCCTTGGTTCTGGTCGTCTGCCTGCTCGGACGCTGTGCGCCTCCTGAAGTCCCAGCTCACCACACCACCGGTCCTGGCGCACTTCGACCCAGCCAGCCCCACCCTCGTCACATGTGATGCCTCCGCCATGGCCATCGGTGCTGTGATGTCCCAGCTGCAAGGGGGTGTGGAGAGGCCGATCGCCTTCGCCTCACGGGCTCTCAGCCCCACGGAACAGAGGTACTCGGTGGGGGAGCGGGAAGCCCTAGCGTGCCTCTGGGCATGTGAGCGCTGGCACATGTACCTCTACGGACGCGCATTCACACTGAGGACGGACCATCAGGCCCTCACCACCCTAGCCACGTCTGGCACCGGCCACAAACCACTCCGTCTCCATCGTTGGGCCGACCGCCTGCAGCAGTACAACTTCCGCCTGCATTTCACGCCGGGTCGGGACAACGTGGTGGCTGACCTGCTGTCACGTGCAATCCCCAACTCACCCCAGATCCATATTTGGCCCCCGGTCAGGACCAGGCCGAGCACGACCTCGTCCAGCTCCTCCACACACCCCTCCAGGAGACAGTGTCACTGAGGGAGATCCAGGACGCCTCAGCTGACAACCCCACCCTCTCTACACTCTCGACCTACATCAGACAGGGCTGGCCGGCGAGGGTACCAGATGAGATGCTCCCCTACTCCAGGGTCAGGGACGAACTGTCATGTTGGAACGACACCTGCATCGCTCGTGGGCTCTGCACTGTGGTCCCGAGTGCCCTTCGGGCGCGTGCCCTTGCTATGGCGCACGAGGGCCACTTGGGCATAGTCAAGCTCAAACAGCGGTGTCGCGACGTGGTGTGGTGGCCAGGCATCGATAGGGAAATCGAGACCCTGGTCAAGGACTGCACTGCTTGCCTTCTTAGTGGTAAGACCAGGGCCCCAGCCCCACCCCCGCCCATGCAACCACTGGACTGGCCGTCCAAACCCTGGGAGCACCTACAACTTGACATCTGCGGCGAGCTGCATGGAGTACCGCATCACCAGAGGTTCCTCGTCGTTGTCTACGACCTCCACTCTTAAGTGGCCAGAGGTAGCGCCTGTGGGCTCGGTCACAGCCAAGGTGTTGGTTGACATTCTCGACTCTCTGTTCGCGCGGTGGGGCCTGCCCAAGAGGATCACGACCGACAATGGTCCCCACATGGTCTCCCACGAACTGTCCTCTTATCTGGAGGGGAAAGGAATACGCCACATTCGCGCAGCATTCTACAACCCGGCTGCGAATGGGGGGGTGGAACGGCTGAACCAGTCATTGAAAAATGGCATCAGGGCCCATCTGGCACAAGGGTGCACAGTCTGCACACTCACCACCAGCCTCCTCCAAACGCTGCTGCATTACCGGGCCACCCGACACGCCACCACAGGAGTCTCCCCAGCCTCCCTTATGCTGGGGCGGGAGCTTCAGCTGCCTCTGGATAGGCTCCGCTATCCGCTATCCGCTACAGCAGCTTGGGCCCCAGCCCACCCGGTTCGAGCCGCCGTCGACACACGCCAGCGTCGGATGAAGGACCGTTTCGACAGGGCCCGACGTGCTAAGCCACCTGCCATCGCTGTTTTGGACTGGGTCAGGATTCGTCAACCTCATCGGGACAACAAGCTCCAGTCGTTTTGGTCGGACCCGGTCCAGGTCAGCCAACAGCTTGGCCCGGCTACATTCAGGCTCGCCGACGGCACACGCTGGCATGCTAACCGCCTGGGCAAGGTACACGCCCCCCCGAGCCCAGACCTGGTGGTGCCCGCTGCTAGAGTTCTGCCGGCTGCATGGTTAGAGGCTGCACCAATCCCAGCTCCTCCAGCCCAGCCCGACGGGCCAGTGGTTGTTGCTGCACCTGAACCCCATCCAGCTCGGGCACGCGGCAGGCCCGAGCACCTGCGTGACTTTGTGACTGAGTATCACTCCTAGTTCTGTGAGGGGGGGGAATTGTTACATCTGGCACTGCTGCGTCAGTGCAATGTGTTTTACGGTAACGTGCGATTCACGTGACCGTACCTGTTTTCAGTGAGTTGCGTTTTGGTTAATAAATGGAGAGCACGCTCCAAGTAAGCTCTGGCTTCAGTCTCCGTTATTCAAACATAACAGGGGTATTCCATCAAAGTCGCTAACGAAAGCGGCGCTTAGTTGATTAAGCCCGGTTAGAACTAGCGCCAACTTCCACTTGAGCCTTAAGCCGTTCCATCAACGCAGTTCAGCCGCGCCTTGCTCAGGTTAGTTCAAGCCAGGCTAACGTTACCCTGGATTACGCGCGTTCACGAGATATGTAACCAGCCCATAACCGTGAATGTCGAATCATGGATCAAATTTTCCAAAATGGAAAATAAATGCCATTTATTTTCCATTTCTTTGAATATTCTTAATTAGGGAATTAATAAAATTAATAAAGG
This sequence comes from Micromesistius poutassou, assembly GCF_964030765.1. Taxonomy (NCBI): domain Eukaryota; kingdom Metazoa; phylum Chordata; class Actinopteri; order Gadiformes; family Gadidae; genus Micromesistius; species Micromesistius poutassou. The sequence continues at coordinate 19,727,908 of NC_140273.1, forward strand.
GAATTACAAAATGACGCCAACGCCAAGAATACTATGAAATACTCTGGACGCGAACTCGGGTCCGCCCACCCAACATTCACCCAGCCGCTGATTGCTGATGACGCGATAATACATAGATTCAGGGCAGTTGCTAGGAATTCTGGGCCCCCTGAAAGAATATCGGTGTGGGCCCCTCTCCCCCATTCATTGCCACCTTAAATGTTCTTGTTTTTCAGTGTTCTTGACATTTAACGACTTAACAAGTCAGAGTATTATTATGTGAATTATGTATTATTAATTGTCTTATTCTCATTTCCCTGATTTGCAACACGTTATTACACCTCTGATTGCAAATACATTTTCAATTAACCACTCAACAAATAGGTGTGGGCAGGGCCGGAGTGGGACCCATTTTCGGCCCGGGAGTTTCAGGCCCACACTGGCCCACTTTTTTCAGTGATGGAAGAATTTGCATAAATGAACAGCACAAAACTCGTACTATCCCTTTTTGGATAAACGTTTGTCAAATAAAAAATCCACCTCAAGGATCTGTTACTTTAACTATCAATTATATATATAATGTTAACCCATTACATATTTAGGATAATTTCAATGCATCATGTCAGTTCTATGTGTGGGTTATCTTATATCAAATATTTTTTTAGATATTTTTTAGTCCTCTCTACCTGTCCCCTCAGCCCCTCAGCAGCATCAGACAGGCTGGACTGCTGCTCTGAGGCTACAAAATATTTTATATTTAATATAAATGACTATCTATCACGTTTGTTCTGTCTTTTATATTTTCCATGAAAAATGCTGTCTAGTATTACCTGTTCAGCATCGGACTGGCTTATCTCTTCTGATGCTACAAAAAAAAGAAGGGGTGACTTTATTGCTTGGACTAACTTACACAGATCATGCTGGAGTTTACATGATGATTTTCACAAATTATATTTGTGATTTGTCATATGGTTTAACAAAATTAACTAGAATAATGATGAATTGGTTTAAGCTTGTATGTTTGCAATCGGCATTGCAAACATAGCACAAATAGCTAAATGATTTATGTTGCAAATTAATCATTATATCCACCTCTCTCTACCGGCTGCAACTTGTGTCTGTCCTCTAAACAGGTAGTTTATTTTGGCACATGTGGCGGAATCTTCCTCCAGTGCCCTTATTTTTTTTAATCAGGCTTTTTCGGCTACTCCTTGGCTTTTTCTGCCCTCCACAATCAACGACGTCGCTTCTGTTTGCTGATTCTCTTCTGTTAAAGACGCTGTTAAAGACGCAACATGGGCTGTATGGCGACTATCGAACCACTTATTTAGTCACCGAGAGGCTAGATCGGGAAAATATGTTTTTGCCAGACGCGCTGCTTGTTCAAAGAATCACTTAAAAACGGGTACTGCGTTTTGTTGGTTTTATTAGAGATAAGTTAAAAACGTTCCATAGTAGCATAGTCCTAAAGTGATCGGTGCTAAAGTGCGTTAAATGTTAATAGATTGTGCGGTCAGCAAAGTTGGACTTCCCCCGTCCACCCCCCCTCATCTCAAACATTTCATTCAAGACAAACCCGCGCGTGAACAGCTGACTTACCACTGATCCTGACTGACGTAGCCCCAACACCACGTGACCTGTCAGTCTGCCTATACCTGTCACCAACATTCCGGCCCCTAATTATTACATGTTATTACACAGTAGTAATAATTACCAACGCATAAATTCATAATAGAAAAACAATACAATTACAATTTTCTTTTTTTTTCTATTTTTCACATTTTTTGCCTTTTTTTGCGATTTTTTGTGCGCAAGGAGAGAGTTCATAGTTCATATGGCCATTGCAGGTCTTCATCCTTCTTGAACCGAACCCGCCCCAAAGTAAAGTCAATCCAAAGTCACGAAAAAAGGTCATGTCAGGCAAAAGTCAATATAATCCAAATCCATGGAAAAGAAGGGAAGCCTTCACGACTCCGTCGACTCCTGAAGAAGGCAGATCTTTGTCACGGGTCTGCAGAGAAGGCTGGTGCTGGTCTTGATCCGGACCTGTCGCACCAGTCCGTTCCTGTCTGGCATTGTCTCTGTAATCCTCCCAATGATCCAGGAATTGCGAGGTGCAGAATCGTCCATTATGATCACTATGTCACCGGGGACAAAGTTCCTCTTGATCTTTGTCCATTTCTGTCGTTCCTGTAGTTGTGGCAGATACTCTTTAATCCACCTTTTCCAGAACAGGTCCGAAATGTATTGCACCTGCTTCCATCTCCGGCTTGCATAGTTGTCCTCCTTGAGAAACAGACCAGGTGGTAAGCTGGGCTTGACTTTAAGCAGCAGAAGATGATTAGGTGTTAAAGCCTCCAAGTCATTCGGATCTGTGGATTCCTTCGTGAGAGGTCTACTGTTGAGAATTGACTCCACCTCACAGAGTACTGTATTGAGTCCCTCCTCATCCAGACTTTGGGTCCTCAAAGTGGAATTGAGAATCTTCCTGATGGAACGTATTAACCTCTCCCATGCTCCGCCGTGATGTGATCCAGTGGGAGGGTTAAACGTCCACTTGATTCCTTTCAATGAGAGCACATCATTGATCTTCTCCAGATTCCATCCTTCAACAGCTCTTCTCAGCTCACGCTCTGCACCAATGAAATTAGTGCCATTATCAGAACGCAGCTCCTTTGATCTCCTCCAATGAGAGGCAAATCTCCTTGTCAAGAACATCTTTGTGTTTAGTTAGGTTCAATGCTGGCTGAGAATCACATGCAGTGACTTCTCTCCTCTTCCTGTTGTTCCAAAGTAAGGTTCTGAGTCTCAAGATCCATGCCATCACTCTCGTGAGACGTTTCCAAGATGAGCTGCGGTTGATCAGTCTCAGCACAGCATCCTCCTCTTGTTCCACAGAGACAACGGCAGCCGACACCTTGACCTCTGGGTCCCCAGGTGGAAGTTCTCCCAAGTTGTCTGGGTTAACAGGCCAAGTCTCCTCTTCCTGCATGAGAAATGAAGGTCCAGATATCCATGTCTCATTCTTGAGGAACAGCTCCGCTCTCATGCCTCTGGAGGCAAGATCTGCAGGGTTGTGTGTGGTACTCACATACCTCCACTGTGATGCTTCAGACATTTTGAGGATCTCTGTGACTCTGTTCGCTACGAAGATGCGAAACCTTGATGTTTGGTTCTTGATGTATTTCAGCACCGATGTACTGTCTGACCAGAAAACGCTGTCTTGCAGCTGCAGTCTCAGCTCCTTCCTCCATAGCGTGTCCATGCGAGCTGCCACCACAGCCACAATGAACTCCATACGTGGGATCGTCACAGGCTTTAAAGGTGTCACCCTGGATTTTCCCATTATGAAGGCAACGTGGATCTGAGAACAGTCATTGTGCAACAGCAGGTAGGTGACGGTACCGTATCCCTCCTCACTTGCGTCAGCAAAGTGATGCAACTGGGCGCTGGTTGCTTCTCCAAAGTTGGGCGGTTTTAAACATCGTCCAACGCTGAAGCCCTCCAACAGGTGTAACTCCTTGAGCCAGTTGACCCACTCCTGGGCTACAGATGTTGGTATGACATCGTCCCATCCTAGCCCCTGCCGGCATAGGTCTTGAATGATCCTCTTGGCTGTGAAAACCACAGGGGACAAGATTCCAAGAGGGTCGTAGAAAGAGCTGACAGTAGAAAAGATTCCTCTGTGTGTCAGTGGTCTGTCCTGAAAGCTTATACTGAACTTAAAGGTGTCAGACTGGACACACCAACGCACTCCCAGTGCCCTCTCAACTGGTAGGATGTCGTGGTCCAGATCCAGGTCTTTAACGTCCTTCGCTCTTTCCTCCTCCGGTATTGCTGCCAGCACACGACGACTATTACTCAGCCACTTCGTCAAATGAAAGCCTCCCTTGGCACAGAGCTTTACCAAATCCTGGTAAAGGGTTATGGCTTCATCCTCTGAGGCTATTGAAGCCAGGCAGTCGTCGACATAGAAACTGTGCATGATGGTGTCAAACACTTTCTGGTTAAAGAGCTGTTTGTTATCTTCAGCACACTTTCGGAGAGCGAAATTAGCACAGCTTGGTGATGACGTCGCGCCAAACAAATGGACCACCATCCGGTATTCCACCATCTGTTGACTGAAGTCCCCATTGGGCCACCAGAGAAATCGAAGTAGGTCTGCATCTGTCTCTGGCACTCAAACCTGATGGAACATGGCCTCAATGTCAGACATCAGAACAATGGGCTCCATCCTAAACCTGGTCAAGACTCCCACCAGTGCGCTTGTCAGGTCAGGTCCTTGCAAGAGATGTGCATTTAGTGATGCGCCTTGAAATGATGCTGCGCAGTCAAAGACGATACGGATCTTCCCTTTCTTGGGATGGTATACACTGTGATGAGGGATATACCAAACCTTGCCGTCGCATCGTTCCTGACTTGTAGCTGGCACTCTCTCTGCATATCCACTGGATATCAGGTTGTTCATAAATGTAGTATAGTCTTTTTGGAATGCCGCATCCCTGCCAAACCTCCCCTTGAGGTTGAGAGTACGTTGCTCTGCAACTTTGCGATTGTTGGGCATGGTGATTGATTTGTCCTTCAGCGGCAATCCAACAACATAATGGCCATCAACCAGTTCCACAGTCTCGTTAGCCATTTCCAGGAACTTAGAGTCTTCCCTTGACAGCCCTTGCAGTTCATCCTGGCTGTTTTCAGGGAAGTCAGTCTTGAATTGTTGGTTCCAGAGCTCATCAAGAGTGACAGCAGAGATCCTGTTGATGCTAACTGCAGACTGAGTCACAGGATCGTCACTGCCCTCTCCTCCAAGGGGTCCATTTACAGTCCATCCAAGCATTGTTTTGACCGCATATGGCCCTCCATCCACACTTCGGATGACTTCCAGTGGTTCCAATGCTCTGGGAACATTCAAGCCAATTAACATCTCCACGTCTGCATCTATCTGTGGCAGATAGACAGGCTTCAGATGTGGCCATCTTTCCAGATCTTGCTGTCGTGGGATGTTACCTCTGTTAAGAGGCATTTGATGTTGTGTGAAGATCTTCGGCATTTCACAGTACCAGTCACTGTCCAATCCAGCGACCTCCAAGTCCGATGCAATGCAACTGTCAACCACCTTCTCTTGGCCCATGGTACGTAAAAGAATCCTTGTTCTTCTCCCAGAGAGTCCCAGCTTATCCATCAGACCCATTGTGCAGAAGGACGCTGAACTCCCTGGGTCCAGAAAGGCGTAGGTTTCGACTGACCTTTGACCTTTACTGGACTTAACCTTGACTGGCACAATAGCAAGCTTACAATCTTGCTCACCGGCTCCAGTAAGACCACCGGTTTGGACTTCGACTAGAGCACTGTCCACTGCTCTGTCAGAGTTGCTCCTGCCTTTCTCTGGATCTCCATTCTCCTTAGAGTGGATATGGAGCAAGCTGGGGTGTCGTGAGCCACATGTCTTGCAAGACAGACGTTTCCTGCACTCCTTGCTGATGTGCCCAGTGCACAAGCAGCCGAAGCAAACTCCATTTTTCTTCAGGAACTCCATCTTCTCACTGTGAGCTTTCTTCTCCAATAGAAAACACGACTCCAGTGTGTGTCTACCCTTTTTGCAGAAAAGGCAGGTCTTCTCGGGTCCATCTTTAACCCTGTTCTCCCAATGAGCATCTCTTTCCACAGTAGTGAAAGTTGTGGCAAAGCTGCTTCCTCTAGCCTTAGGACGAGGCACAGGTTTAGCTCTACCACTTTCTTTGAAGGCCCCTATGACTGGAGCATCTTGTATGTCTCCGAATACAGGGTCTGTAGTGATCCTAACTTCACGCTCAATAAAGGTCACAATATCAGCAAACATAGCTCTTTTCCGATGCTTTTCCTGAATGTCACATGCCTTCGCTCGCCACTTGTCTCTCAACTTGTAAGGCAGCTTCTTGATCACAGAGACCATGTTTGCAGACGTGTTCAAGTCAGATAGGTTGTATACATCTTTCATGGCATTGTGACATCCTCGCAAGAATAAGCTCTATGCTTGTAAAGCTTTTCCATCCTCCGACTTTATTGCTGGCCATGCAAAGATCTTGTCCATATAAGCGGATGCGATGACGTGCTCATTTCCAAAGTGTTCCTGGAGTAAAGCCTTTGCTGTAGCATATCCAATGCCATCAGTCATGTGTTGACAACTTCTGACTAGCTGTTTAGGCTGACCCCTGGTGTATTGCTCCAGGTAATGCAGGAGGTCAACAGCATTGTCAGTCCTCAGTTCTATGGTCTGCTCAAATGACTGCATAAAGGCATGATAGTGCAGAGGGTCACCGTCAAACAGTTGGATGTCTCTTTTAGGTAGTGAAGCAATGCATTGCTGATGCACCAACATCGAAGTTATGTCATTTTGTTTTTGCATTATAGACATCATGGTGTCCTGTTCACTGCTGATGTTTCCGGAAGCAGATTGTGTGTGTCTATGCAGAGACAGTGGGGCTCCTGTAGCCTTTGGGACTGTGCTCTGAGCCTGTGTGGGGGCTGAGGTCTTCTGGAGATGTTTGTTTCCATCACATTGCCTTTGTTTCGGCCTTGTGCCTCCAAACTCTGCAGGTTGTCCTCTTCCAACATCTCCAACATTTTGCCGTACAAAGGTCTCTGCATTAAAGTTGAGGCCACTTTCAAAGTAGGCTTCCATTCCATCCAATTTCTGAGAAGCAACACTCCGTACCCCTGACCCAGAGGTTCTCAAAACATTAAGCTTTGCCGCCGATGCGGCCATGTCCGTTTCAAGTTGAAGTTGTTCCTTTTGCTTTCTGACTCGAGCTTCCTGCTCTTGCAGCGCATGCCTTATTTTGGCTTCCTCTTCCTCAAGAGCATGCTTTTGTTCGAACCTTTTTCGAGCTATTAAAGCAGCCATTTCAGCTTCGGCTCTGACACGGCCAGATGCAGTTGAGGACACTTTTGACCTGATAGATTTTGAACCATGATTCTGGCTGCTATAGTTTGATATGCTGTCATCTGGCTGAATATCATCCTGAACATTATGTGACTGAGGCCCAGTCACTTCCACATTTTCCACACCTCCATTTTCCTCTTCTGCAGCCTCATGTAGCAGAGGGATTTCATTTGACCTATTAGCCACCAGCAGAGGCCTGCTTGGGGATCCTCTGAGTCTGGTTACAGAAAACCATGCATTAACATCCTCAATAAAATCATCTTTATGTTATTTGCAAAAGCCTTTTCAGTTAGAATTACTTTCCTCTTTCCCATGTCCTGTTTCCCAACATCTGAACCAACACTTGTTCCACTCATCTTGAACGCACAAGTAAATGATCACAATGAGAGAATCCAAAGCAAAGCAGCCACATAAAACAGTCACAGCTATCGGCGATAGCATAGAGACAGAGCAGAGCACGTTAGTTTGTCACACACACAGCTTGGCCCGGCGGGCCGCGAACACAGCGTGATATCATAATTCACAATGACAGACAGTTTCCACTCAGCGGCGGGACCAGATCAAAGTGTTCCAATCAATCATGTATCACAGCAGTCACGGAACGGGTTGGGTACGTTACCGCCTATCCTTTCAGTCCGTCCTTGTTGTCTGTTTGTTTGTGCGCGTCCTCCTTACATTGTTTGCATATCGTGCATTCCTTTGTTGCTCCACGCGTCCATTTGTGACATGTCGGGTCCTTTCGTGGCTCCAATCCATGTGGTTGTGTCACAGTTTTGCTGACAAATGTATGGCGACTATCGAACCACTTATTTAGTCACCGAGAGGCTAGATCGGGAAAATATGTTTTTGCCAGACGCGCTGCTTAAAGTAAAGAATCACTTAAAAATGGGTACTGCGTTTTGTTGGTTTTATTAGAGATAAGTTAAAAACGTTCCATAGTAGCATAGTCCTAAAGCAGTGGTCATCAACCTTTTTAAGGCAAGGCAAGGCAAGGCAACTTTATTTATATAGCACTTTTCATACACAAGGCAGACTCAAAGTGCTTCACATATAAACATTGTCATACAATAAAATAAAATAATAGATAAGTAAAAAGTAAAATAGATAGAAAGTAAAGGCAAAGTTAAAGAACAACATTTTAGAAAGGCAGAGTTAATAAAAATGCATTTTAGAAAGGCAAAGTTACTAATAAAATAAAAATAGAAACATTGTAGATTTAAGATTTAGCAGAAAGCTAAAGCAAACATAAAAGTCTTCAGTCTTGTTTTAAAAGCTGTCAGAGTTGGGGCAAGTCTTAAATCCTCAGGGAGTTTATTCCAGCTATTTGTTGCATAGTAACTAAATCCTGCTTCCCCATGTTTCGTGTTGACTCTGGGGATAATTAACAGATTGGTCTCAGAGGATCTTAGTGGTCTAGAAGACTTATGTAGTAGAAGCATATCAGTTAAATATTTTGGCCCTAAACCATGTAGGGATTTGTAGGTTAGCAACATGATTTTAAAATCAATTCTCTGACATACAGGGAGCCAATGTAATGATTTGAGAATTGGTGTAATATGTTCACATTTTTTGGTCTTTGTTAGAACTCTAGCAGCAGCATTCTGAACAAGCTGTAGTTGCCTTAGAGTTTTTTTTGGGAGACCTGTAAGGAGACCATTGCAGTAATCAAGCTTGCTAGTTATAAAGGCATGTACAAGTGTTTGTAAGTCTTCAGTAGACATGAGCCCTCTAAGTTTTGCTACGTTTTTAAGGTGATAATATGCAGATTATGTAACTGATTTGATGTGACTGTCGAAATGTAGATCTGAATCCATAATAACCCCTAGATTTCTGGCTTTGATTGAGGTTTTCAAGGACAGAGAGTGAAGGTGTTGGGTAACTTTAAGCCTTTCGGTTTTAGCACCAAATACAATTATCTCGGTTTTGTCCTAATTTAGTTGAAGGAAATTTTGGCACATCCAGTCTTTGACTTGCTCAATGCACTGGCACAACAGATCTATGGGCTGATAGTCATTTGGTGATAGAGATACATAGATTTGCGTGTCATCAGCCCAAGATCACTGACCTCAGCCTTGGTGAAAGGCAAGATCTACCTATTGAAGCCTTGAGAGAAAAAACACAGCCCAGATTTTACTTGAGGCCTTTTAACTTGAGGCCTTTTATTTGGCTAATTGTATTTGAATTACATTGGCAACTCTAAGTTGCATTATATAATTTCATTCCAACACAAAAAATAAAGGCATGTGGGCTATTTTCCATTTGTATGAGGAAATTGTTTTGTTCATAGTAACCAACAAATCAACATAGATAATAATAATACATTTTACTTGCAGTTAGCATATCATATGAAGTGCCATTGTTAACTGTTATGCTCAGTTCTGATTATATTATTATATATATATATATATATATTACTGTGGAAAGTAACTATTGCAATACTTTCAAGTACATTTTTAAATGCTGAAATGTGTCTAATTTGGACAGCCCTCTTAAACGGAACTCAAAATACATGTGCATGTGCATGTTTATGTTCATGTTCATGCACGCAAGCATGGAATGCATGGAAGCATGCAATGTTGAAAGATCAGATGTTTGAAATACTTGACACCGACGTGGAGAGGCACTTTTGTCCAGGGCATAATGTGCATTTCACGATTACTCGTTCCAACAATTTCTTGGAGGGAAAAATAATGGCTATACTTCCATTTAAAGAAGGCTACTTTTGGATTATTTTGGCTCGTCATTCCTGTTTCTCGTTGACTCACTTGTGTCGTTGTGCGTCCGACTCTGCGTGCTTTCGAATGTGTAAACAACACCCGCCTAACTCTACCTCAGATTGGCTTACCGTGAAATGTTACTCTACCTAGTCTCGTTCCCTATAATCAAGTGAAGAACAGTAGCGAAAGAGAGCGATGGAGAGAGTGATAGAGAGAGAGCGTAGTAACGCCGATATATACACCATTATTCCCATCACTGATTAAGAGAGAGAGGGCGAGAAGCGCTTGCAAAACTGAACATTAATCAGGCATATTTTATTATATGTATGTATATGTGTGTAGTTTTCTATTATTTTTAGGGAGCTACAGGAAGTGTCTCAAAGATCGACCAGTAGATCGCGATCGACGTGTTGGCGACCACTGAGGTAGAGTAACATTTCACGGTAAGCCAATCTGAGGTAGAGTTGGGCGGGTGTTGTTTACACATTCGAAAGCACGCAGAGTCGGACGCACAACGACACAAGTGAGTCAACGAGAAACAGGAATGACGAGCCAAAATAATCCAAAAGTAGCCTTCTTTAAATGGAAGTATAGCCATTATTTTTCCCTCCAAGAAATTTTTGGAACGAGTAATCGTGAAATGCACATTATGCCCTGGTCAAAAGTGCCTCTCCACGTCGGTGTCAAGTATTTCAAACATCTGATCTTTCAACATTGCATGCTTCCATGCATTCCATGCTTGCGTGCATGAACATGAACATGAACATAAACATGCACATGTGTTTTGAGTTCAGTTTAAGAGGGCTGTCCAAATTAGACACATTTCAGCATTTAAAAATGTACTTGAAAGTATTGCAATAGTTACTTTCCACAGTAATATATATATAATAATATAATCAGAACTGAGCATAACAGTTAACAATGGCACTTCATATGATCTGCTAACTGCAGGTAAAATGTATTATTATTATCTATGTTGATTTGTTGGTTACTATGAACAAAACAATTTCCTCATACAAATGGAAAATAGCCCACATGCCTTTATTTTTTGTGTTGGAATGAAATTATATAATGCAACTTAGAGTTGCCAATGTAATTCAAATACAATTAGCCAAATAAAAGGCCTCAAGTTGGAAGTAAAATCTGGGCTGTGTTTTTTCTCTCAAGGCTTCAATAGGTAGATCTTGCCTTTCACCAAGGCTGAGGTCAGTGATCTTAAAAAGGTTGATGACCACTGGTGTAGGCCTTTAGCTAGACAGACAGCTGCGAAGGAATCTGAATTCGTTAAAGTGAATACATGCGTGTGGTAATACGTTTGTGTTTAAAATACCAAATTTAGACCAAACTTGTTCCAGATTAGAACTAAAAGCAATGTAATCGAAAATGCACCACTCTTAAGAGTTTCTATCGATTAGTACAGTGCATTGTGTTCTGCTTAGATTAGGTAAGGCAAGGCGACTTTATTTATTTAACACTTCATGCTTCATATACAATAAAATTAAGCAATAAAATATATGAGTAAAAGAAACAAAAGCAAAGTAAAATGAATACAATTAAATAATATAATAAAATAGCAAAGTGCAATGTAAGATTTAGAAGAAAGCTAAAGCAAACAGAAAAGTCTAGTCTAGAAAAGCAATAATAATCTATTACATTATATCATCTTGGAGCTCGGTCTCCGCTGATTGGACGAATACCTTGGAATGCAGTCTTTCTGCACTGCATTGAGTTATGCGTGATGCTCTAAGATCAGGTATTTTGTCGTCAACAACTCCATAGGAGGGAAGAGCGTGAATTTGCAGGCGAATATGTCCTGGCAAGTGTATTCAGATTGAAATAATATATGTATATTGCAATAGGACACATTTGTGTGGCATCCTATTAACAATTACAGGACTGATAAGGTAAGCTTAATGATTTCCATTAAATATGATGTTATGTTATAGGGGTAGGACTATATGCGTTTGTAATCCATGGGGTATCAATGTTAATGTTGAATGTGTCTCCTCATAAGCCAATTCAAAAGAACGAATGTTTAAACGGCATACAATATCGAAATAAAGTCAGTAGTCTACACATTGCCTGTATCTGGGCCTTTATGGTAGGCCTACCCATACGACCTAAAATAAATCTCAAAGTTGCATTTGTTGACTAATTATCAAATGTGGAAGAGGTGATTGCGTTCGCTCAGGGTAATCCAGTCAGGGCAGTAGGAATTCTGGCCCCCCTGAAAGAATATCGGTGTGGGCCCCTCTCCCCCATTCATTGCCACCTTAAATGTTCTTGTTTTTCAGTATTCTTGACGGTGCCTGGTGTAATACACCCAATTTGTTTCCTTTTTTACATTTAACGACTTAACAAGTCAGAGTATTATGTATTATTAATTGTCTTATTCTCATTTCCCTGATTTGCAACACGTTATTACACCTCTGATTGCAAATACATTTTCAATTAACCACTCAACAAATAGGTGTGGGCAGGGCCGGAGTGGGACCCATTTTCGGCCCGGGAGTTTCAGCCCCACACTGGCCCACTTTTTTCAGTGATGGAAGAATTTGCATAAATGAACAGCACACAACTCGTACTATCCCTTTTTGGATCAACGTTTGTCAAATAAAAAATCCACCTCAAGGATCTGTTACTTTAACTATCAATTATATATATATATATATATATATATATATATATATATATATATATATATATTATCCTATTATCCTAAATATGTAATGGGTTAACATTTTTTATATATATATATATATATATATATATATAAAAAATGTTAACCCATTACATATTTAGGATAATTTCAATGCATCATGTCAGTTCTATGTGTGGGTTATCTTATATCAAATATTTTTTTATATTTATTTTAGTCCTCTCTACCTGTCCCCTCAGCCCCTCAGCAGCATCAGACAGGCTGGACTGCTGCTCTGAGGCTACAAAATATTTTATATTTAATATAAATGACTATCTATCACGTTTGTTCTGTCTTTTATATTTTCCATGAAAAATGCTGTCTAGTATTACCTGTTCAGCATCGGACTGGCTTATCTCTTCTGATGCTACAAAAAAAAGAAGGGGTGACTTTATTGCTTGGACTAACTTACACAGATCATGCTGGAGTTTACATGATGATTTTCACAAATTATATTTGTGATTTGTCATATGGTTTAACAAAATTAACTAGAATAATGATGAATTGGTTTAAGCTTGTATGTTTGCAATCGGCATTGCAAACATAGCACAAATAGCTAAATGATTTATGTTGCAAATTAATCATTAGATCCACCTCTCTCTACCGGCTGCAACTTGTGTCTGTCCTCTAAAAAAGGTAGTTTATTTTGGCACATGTGGCGGAATCTTCCTCCAGTGCCCTTATTTTTTTTAATCAGGCCTTTTCGGCTACTCCTTGGCTTTTTCTGCCCTCCACAATCAACGACGTCGCTTCTGTTCGCTGATTCTCTTCTGTTAAAGACGCTGTTAAAGACGCAACATGGGCCAAACCAACTAAAATAATTGGGAGGGGTGAACTACCGTACATTGTATAATCCATATACTGCGATGCTGGGGCTGAAATTTCAGATGAATTAAGTCTACTTTAGGAGAAGATAAAATAATGGTCAAAGTATTTTTTTTCTTTCACCCAAGCAGCCCAAAATACATTTGAAAGTGGACCGGCCCAACGGGAAACCTCCCGAACGTCCCGATGGCCTCTCCGGGCCTGGGTGTGGGTATTTTATTGTATTTCACAATCAAGCACTGATATGCAAAAAACGAAGTGTCCTGGCTCAAGATAGTCCACAGGTAAATATGTAGCATTTAACTTAAATGTGCAAGTGAAACAAAGAGCACATGGAATACGTTGTTGTAAAACAAATATCAAAAACAACAACAAGCCTCATCTAATCTCAATTAAAGTTTAAATTGGCTTGTTTGCTCACTGTAAGTCTCATCGCTCACACTTCCGTTGAGGAAGAACCATGGAAAGAACCAGGCACGTGCACACATAGGGCCCTAGGGGTGCTTGAGCCCCTGCCCTTTTTGCCTCGTATTAAAAAGTGCCCTCTGAGTGTTCTTCAACAATTGCGCCCGCAATAGCGCTCGTCCGCGATCCAACCCCCGTTAACAATAGCCCCTCAAAACTCCTGAGTGTGCACGTCCCTGGGAAGAACGAACCGCGGTGTGGACCAAAACATTTTTTAAGAAGGGGCCAAGGGGATTATTGAAATTATTAAAATTAGAATATTGTTATGATTTGTGGCTTTGTTTTAATTCGGATTCATTCATAGGAATATATATTAGTTCAGTGTATGCATAATCATTTTGTCATAGAGGCTACTGGGGGTTGTGTGTGGGCCCTTGCGGGCTGTGGGCCCTTATAATTGTCATAACCTTTCCCCCCTATACGACGGCGCTGCATAGATTTATATTTATATGATAATATAAGAGCAGGGAGCAGGTTAACTACATATATTATATATTATATATTATACATAGATTTATATTTATATGATAATATAAGAGCCGGGAGCAGGTTAACTGGCTACATATATGAAGTACAAACAGCGTATATTTTGACTAAGGGTCTAAGATAAAATGATGCAAATGAAATAATTCAATGAATTGCTATCTATTGTTACTGTGGCAATTTTTTTTATACAAATCTATGTATTTTATAGCGAGAGCAGAGAACAGCGGTTGGGTGAATGGTCTGTAGGCCTTTAGCTAGACAGACAGCTGCGAAGGAATCTGAATTCGTTAAAGTGAATACATGCGTGTGGTAATACGTTTGTGTTTAAAATACCAAATTTAGACCAAACTTGTTCCAGATTAGAACTAAAAGCAATGTAATCGAAAATGCACCACTCTTAAGAGTTTCTATCGATTAGTACAGTGCATTGTGTTCTGCTTAGATTAGGTAAGGCAAGGCGACTTTATTTATTTAACACTTCATGCTTCATATACAATAAAATTAAGTAATAAAATAGCAAAGTGCAATGTAAGATTTAGAAGAAAGCTAAAGCAAACAGAAAAGTCTAGTCTAGAAAAGCAATAATAATCTATTACATTATATCATCTTGGAGCTCGGTCTCCGCTGATTGGACGAATACCTTGGAATGCAGTCTTTCTGCACTGCATTGAGTTATGCGTGATGCTCTAAGATCAGGTATTTTGACGTTAACAACTCCGTAGGAGGGAAGAGCGTGAATTTGCAGGCGAATATGTCCTGGCAAGTGTATTCAGATTGAAATAATATATGTATATTGCAATAGAACACATTTGTGTGGCATCCTATTCACAATTACAGGACTGATAAGGTAAGCTTAATGATTTCCATTAAATATGATGTTATGTTATAGGGGTAGGACTATATGCGTTTGTAATCCATGGGGTATCAATGTTAAACGGTGAATGTGTCTCCTCATAAGCCAATTCAAAGGAACGAATGTTTAAACGGCATACAATATCGAAATAAAGTCAGTAGTCTACACATTGCCTGTATCTGGGCCTTTATGGTAGGCCCAGCGCCGTCGTATAGGGGGGAAAGGTTATGACAATTATAAGGGCCCACAGTCCGCTAGGGCCCACACACAGCCCCAGTAGCCTCTATGACAAAATGATTATGCATACACTGAACTAATATATATTCCTATGAATGAATCCGAATTAAAACAAAGCCACAAATCATACAATATTGTAATTTTAATAATTTCAATAATCCCCTTGGCCCCTTCTTAAAAAATGGTTTGGTCCACACCGCGGTTCGTTCTTCCCAGGGACGTGCACACGCGGACGAGCGCTATTGCGGGCGCGATTGTTGAAGAACACTCAGAGGGCACTTTTTAATACGAGGCAAAAAGGGCAGGGGCTCAAGCACCCCTAGGGCCCTATGTGTGCACGTGCCTGGTTCTTCCCATGGTTCTTCCTCATCGGAAGTGAGTGAGCGATGAGACTTACAGTGAACAAACAAGCCAATTTAAACTTTAATTGAGATTAGATGAGGCTTGTTGTTGTTTTGGATATTTGTTTTACAACAACGTATTCCATGTGCTCTTTGTTTCACTTGCACATTTAAGTTAAATGCTACATATTTACCTGTGGACTATCTTGAGCCAGGACACTTCGTTTTTTGCATATCAGTGCTTGATTGTTAAATACAATAAAATACCCACACCCAGGCCCGGAGTGGCCATCGGGACGTTCGGGAGGTTTCCCGTTGGGCCGGTCCACTTTCAAATGTATTTTGGGCTGCTTGGGTGAAAGAAAAAAAATACTTTGACCATAATTTTATCTTCTCCTAAAGTAGACTTAATTCATCTGAAATTTCAGCCCCAGCATCGCAGTATATATAATATGGATTATACAATGTACGGTAGTTCACCCCTCCCAATTATTTTAGTTGGTTTGGCCCACGTTGCGTCTTTAACAGCGTCTTTAACAGAAGCGAATCAGCGAACAGAAGCGACGTCGTTGATTGTGGAGGGCAGAAAAAGCCAAGGAGTAGCCGAAAAAGCCTGATTAAAAAACATAAGGGCACTGGAGGAAGATTCCGCCACATGTGCCAAAATAAACTACCTGTTTAGAGGACAGACACAAGTTGCAGCCGGTAGAGAGAGGTGGATCTAATGATTAATTTGCAACATAAATCATTTAGCTATTTGTGCTATGTTTGCAATGCCGATTGCAAACATACAAGCTTAAACCAATTCATCATTATTCTAGTTAATTTTGTTAAACCATATGACAAATCACAAATATAATTTGTGAAAATCATCATGTAAACTCCAGCATGATCTGTGTAAGTTAGTCCAAGCAATAAAGTCACCCCTTCTTTTTTTTGTAGCATCAGAAGAGATAAGCCAGTCCGATGCTGAACAGGTAATACTAGACAGCATTTTTCATGGAAAATATAAAAGACAGAACAAACGTGATAGATAGTCATTTATATTAAATATTTTGTAGCCTCAGAGCAGCAGTCCAGCCTGTCTGATGCTGCTGAGGGGCTGAGGGGACAGGTAGAGAGGACTAAAATAAATATAAAAAAATATTTGATATAAGATAACCCACACATAGAACTGACATGATGCATTGAAATTATCCTAAATATGTAATGGGTTAACATTTATATATATATATATATATATATATATATATATATATATATATATATATATATATATATATATATATATATATATATAATTGATAGTTAAAGTAACAGATCCTTGAGGTGGATTTTTTATTTGACAAACGTTGATCCAAAAAGGGATAGTACGAGTTGTGTGCTGTTCATTTATGCAAATTCTTCCATCACTGAAAAAAGTGGGCCAGTGTGGGCCTGAAACTCCCGGGCCGAAAATGGGTCCCACTCCGGCCCTGCCCACACCTATTTGTTGAGTGGTTAATTGAAAATGTATTTGCAATCAGAGGTGTAATAACGTGTTGCAAATCAGGGAAATGAGAATAAGACAATTAATAATACATAATACTCTGACTTGTTAAGTCGCTAAATGTAAAAAAGGAAACAAATTGGGTGTATTACACCAGGCACTGTCAAGAACACTGAAAAACAAGAACATTTAAGGTGGCAATGAATGGGGGAGAGGGGCCCACACCGATATTCTTTCAGGGGGCCCAGAATTCCTAGCAACTGCCCTGCATGTAGGCCTATGTGTTAAGTTGTCTTTGCCGCAATTTACATGACGAATCAGTGTTTCTGAAGTTGGAGAAGAAAACGCTATTCCATGTGTGAATTATGCCTATTATTTGGCCATAAACTGAGCCATTTGAAGTTTGAATTTCATGTGGTCATGAATCTGTCTCAGCGGAGACTGCAAACGCGCTCTTAAAATATCAACTCGCTAAGTGAAATGCGCTGGGTCTTAAAGGGGATGGCAGGTGGTTTATTGGTTTATTGCACGTTACGCCTAAAACACACCTACAGGTTTCAGCCCAACCCTTTTTAGATTTGCGCTGGGCGGAAAGCTCATTTATCTCGCCATCATAATAGCAACAGCGCCGTAGAACCGCCCACAAAGTACTTTGACTTTGCGCCTTGACGTCTGCGTTTTAGACCGTCTAACTAGGGCCCAATATGTCGAATGGCTGAAATCAAGTGAAGAGATTTGAACAGAGTTCAATAGTTTCAATGGAGTAAACAATGTTAGCATGCACACCAATTTAAAAATAAAAATATATAAAATGGTTGGAAACAAATAAACTAAAGAGTTAAACAAATATCAAAAGTGATACATTTTGAATACATTTGAAATTAAATATAGAATAGCTGGGCTGTTCCGATAAAGTTTCAAATGGTTGACTAAAGTCAGTGTTACAGTAAAGTGTGTGTGTGTGTGTGTGTGTGTTTGAGAGAGTGTGTGTATTATTGACTTTATTCTTTCACATTTAGTTAATCAAGATAAGCTCACAAAATAATAAGGCTCGTAATGTTGGACTCCATTGAGTCTCAGCTTTCATATGACATGAAAGACGTGAAAAGTATTGTATTTTTACATTAGCATTTAGCTTCTACCGGAAGTAAATCAGATAATTAGGAAGCACTTATAACACATAAGTGGGGTTCCCCACATACAAACGGCTGAGATATAACAATCATACTTCCAACCGATTAATAATTGTAGAGCCAGTGAAACAAGAATACCGTAATCGTTTAACACATTTTGTTTCTAGGTTAAATATTGAATATTGGTAAGCCTCTGCGACGTCCGAAATGGTTAGCTTTTGTGATAGCCTCCTTGGGCTAGAGCAGGTGGAATTCTCACGCTCTAGCCTCAGCGTAGATCAATGAGACCCACTGAAAATATATGTAGCAGGTTAAAAATTAAACAATTGATTCTGAAAAAAGTATAAATTATGAAAAAAAATCTGTTTTGATATATTTGAAGATCAAAGTGTTGATTTGTTAAATATTTGAACAAAGGTTAACGGTTAAAAATTTACCAAGTTGCGAAGTAGTTGAAGTGTCAAAGAA
Source organism: Micromesistius poutassou (assembly GCF_964030765.1). NCBI lineage: Eukaryota > Metazoa > Chordata > Actinopteri > Gadiformes > Gadidae > Micromesistius > Micromesistius poutassou. The sequence goes on from NC_140273.1 coordinate 19,746,521, forward strand.
TGGGCAGACCGCTTCACAGTCCTCTCATTGACTTCCATTATAAAAAATAATATTTTCAAAGTAGGATATCTTAAAAAGTTGAAAACATAAAAAAAAAAAAGAATGGTACTGTACGACTCAAAGCTAATATGAATATTTTAGAAGTGGAATGGACTCTCTCTGTGAAAATTGTGGATGGAGTAGGTTCCCAAAATGTGTAGAGAATAATAAATAAAGAAAGAAAGAATTAAGCTTAAGAACAACAACAGTTGAGCTCCTTGCAGCACTCACCTAATAAGAAACAGAACCAGATTAATAGTTGTTGAATTGCTAAATATAGAATGTGGAATATAAATGATCTAAATGACCAACCACATTATTGAGTGTGTGAGTAGGGGGAGAGTGTCTAGTATGCTCTTAAAGTGTTTGTGTGTGTGTGTGTGTGTGTGTGTGTGTGTGTGTGTGTGTGCGTGTGTGTGTGTGTGTGTGTGTGTGTGTGTGTGTTTGTGTCCAAGGCTAAGTTACCGTGGCCCATGGGTGACAGCCAGCCTCCCCGTTATGGTTGTAAATTAAAGGGTGGGGCCCGTTGTACTCCTATTTCACTTTTATGTGAATGAGGGCATTGAACTAACTAAAATTATATGTTTGGTGGTTCCAGCCCAACCTGAACTGGTGTAACCCTCGCTGAGTGGTTATAGGAAGATTAGGGCTGTCAAGCGATTATTGAATTATCAAAAAAATTATGGAATTAATTACAGGCTCTGTGATTAATTAATCTAAATTAATCGCATACTTTTGCCGAGAAAGTATTTCAAAGTAATTGAATTCAAATAAATTTTGGCAGATGAGTGATTCAATGAATAATAGACATAATAGACTTCAAAGTTCAATGTCTCTTTTATTTAAAACATGTCTTTCATTAACATACAGTGCATTTTAAGATCAAATTAATAACATTTCCATCTCACTCAAGATGCAATGCATTTCAGGCAAAAAATATACAATACTTTGTTTTGACTTTAACACTTTTTCTTGAATACTGCCAAAAAAAACTCAATCTGAAAAAAAAAAAATAATAATAATAATAATCTGCGTTAATTTTTTGAACGTGTTGTTTTTTCTATGATTAATTACTCGAAATTAACACATTAATTTGACAGCCCTAAGGAAGATATAAAAAAACACACCATTAATGTGAGCCTAGAATGAATAAGATAGAGACATGTGCTCTTGTATATGAATCAGGGCATACATTTGGATGCTCTAGCCCTACAGGAAAGGCAAAAAAAGCATAATCAAATGCTCCATTGAAATGCATTGGAAACACAAGCTAGATATTCATCCAATTTCATAGCCAAGGGATCGTAATTTAGCCATAAGACCTTTCAATCAGGGGGCATCTTGAAAATGCTCTGTGAAAATCTTTGGTCGCTTAGTGAAAAGTTGGACCCTATCCCTAACCCTAACACTAACCTTAACCTAGCATTTGCTTTATGAGTCACTTCTTTTAGGGCTGGAGCCCCCAAATTGAGAATAGTCTATATTTACTAATCTTATTAAATGATTAAATGATTTAGCCGGCTTTTTCCTCAAACCACAGTGCACTGGTTGCCATAATGACATTATGACTAGACGCAATCTAGGTTTCACATTTCTCTTAGTGACATATATAGCCCTCAGACTGATTTATAAAGTATTTTATTAATTAAAATGTAATGCCGCCTCCAAAACGCTCAGAGTTTCCAGGAGTTTCGGAGGTTCAGACCTTAAAAGGAAAGTGCTTTGAACACTCCGTTGGGTCGGAGTTTTCGCTCAGAGTTTCGTGCGGAAGCAAAGCAACCGGAGTCCTCCGAGTTCACGTCACAACAATGGATGCCCATTTCGCTGTCATTACATTGATAGACTAAAGTGAACTTGCATTAAGCATTAAGAGGCAAACTTAACACCCATTCTAACATTTGCATTGCAATACATTGCTTACAATTATAAACAACCCCCTGATAAATTCTCAACCATCACAAGCAGTTCTAATAACTGATTCATCTGATTCAGCAAAGAAGCGCAAAGAGGCCCCTGCGGGCATCCATACTTGTTGTTGTTAGAGTAAGAGCTTCCGAAATGCCAAGCTGTTTTGAAGGCGATTTTTTATCTTTAGATTAGTAAATGACTGAAGTGCACTATTGGAGATAAAGAAAAATTAAAAAGTGAACTGTGTTTACATTGTATACATATATATATATATATATATATATATATATATATATATATATGTGTATATATATGTACCTCATCACAGCGTTCCACTCCTATCACAGGAAACAAGAATCAATCATTTCAGGGGTTGTTCCAAATATTGTGTTCATATTACATGTTCACGCTCATGTATTAAATACAGGATATATGTGCTGTATTTATGTATGCATGTGCATGTTACAGAAAATTGAATAATGGCCATTGGTCGCCAGTGGCCACAAACACATGGATATATACGAGAACTTGGGTGCAGGGGAATTCCAAACAAAAAGGTAGCTCATGGTTCCACATGTTTTAAATACATGTTGTGTAATAAAATATATCATTTTGGTAATTTCTTAAAGAGAATTTATCCTACTCCGATTTTATTCCCTCAAGACCCCAAATGAGCATGAAAAACGCCACGAGCAGTTTAACTAACCAATTAAACATCATATACAATCAATACAAAATTCTGGCAAGACCCAAAATAATATTTGTAATAACTTACAAACTGAATAACTTTTCGTACCATTGTATGAGGATACATCGCTGCAAAATGACCAAAGGTTTAGAGCGAGGAGTGTAGCAATTTTAATAATTGTGTTATTGTGCTTCAATCGCTTGAAGTTTGTATCACTTTCGCTATACTGCTATCCTGTGGTTGATTTAGAAAAAATGGTGCGATGAGTAATCACTAACCCTAACCCTGACAAACGATTAAATGTTGGCTTATAGGTGTTGCATGACTAGAATGTCCCGCGGGAACTAGCTACGCATATGAACTTAACCTCATCCATGTTGACATGTCTGCCAATGTGTGTGTGTGTGTGTGTGTGTGTGTGTGTGTGTGTGTGTGTGTGTGTGTGTGTGTGTGTTTGTATAGGACTTAGAACAAAACTTGGACAATATTAAAATCATAAATTATATAAAGAGATGAAGTGACAATGGCTATTTAATGAAATGTATTCCACTGAATAATTTAGAAAGTGGAAACTAAATAATGAAGATATGCATGCACATTTAAAAATAACTTACCAACTAAGGGAAATAGGCATTGTTGTCGTCGCTGAACATAGGCTGTAAAAGGCATGCAAATGAACAGTAAGAACAAAATGATTTTTTTTAAATGAATGATTAAAAAAAACTAATTTAATTGTTGGTAAAATGTTTAGCTTCATTCTCAAATACACAACTCACAAAGGGAGACCTTTCTGTGCAATAGTTAAAGCAGCTACGGACAACAATACTAGCCTGGGGACCTTCCTGATAACCTGACCTCACATTCTGTTTTGCTACACGGATCATTCTGAACATTCTGAAAACATGTGCCGCGATCACGGTGCACTATTCAGGATGGCGAAAATGAATTTTCCGCCAAGAAACTCTGCTAATGGATACCCTGATATTTCTTAATAGTTTTGATTAAGTATATTTCTGCAATAACTGCACTTAAAGCTGTGTTTACTTGACTTAGGTTAACGTTGATGCTCCTTGCTTCAGAAAACTCCATTTCTGTTTTATCAGCATTGGCCTGTATTTTACAACAGCAACTATGATTCAGTCCCTGAATGACAGTAACATCAACTATGACTCAGTGCCTTATTGGCCCCATTTAAATTGTAATTTTAGGAAATCGGTGTGGGCAAAGAATGCTTCAGACTGATTAGTGTAGTGAAACGGCACGGCCTCCAGGCTACAAGAATACATTAGTTGTCATCTTTATGATTATTACATTATTGATACATATTTCTACAAACATTGAATAACATTTTAATGTGTCCTTAGGTTCAAAAGTAACACGTTTAAATATGAAAGCATTCAGAATCATATTTATAGGTAAGTCTTATAACGAAGAAAATATTTTCAGCTTGATGGTTAAATAAATAAAAAATCTAAAACAAACATGCATTTACCAACCCAAGCAGTTTTAGGAATCGCAAATGCTACAGCAGAGGGTCCCACGACAGCTAATGCAGGGCTGACCTCTAGAACTGAAAGACCAACAAGTACATCTGAGGAAATCAAGACTAGTACAATGGGACCCCCCGTCATCACTCCAATACCATCAACAATAATCCAACCCGCAACTACAAGACCAACAGAAACTAAAGGACTCACAACAACTGCTGAATCAAAAATGGCAACTGAGAGACAAACTATGACAAGTGTAACGACAGCAACGACAACTGCTGCACCAACATCGACAACTGCTGCACCGATGACAACTGCTGCACAAACGACAACAACTGCACCATCTACAACTGCTGCACCAACAAAAACAATTGCTGCACCAACGACCACAATTGTTACACCAACGACAATAACTGCTGCACCAACAACAACTGCTGCTGCAACAACAACAACAACTGCTGCACCAACAACAACTTATGCACCAACAACAACAACAACTGCTGCACAAACAACAACAACTGCTGCACCAACAACTGCTAAACCAACAACGACAACTGCTGCACCAAGGAGAGCAACTGCTGCACCAACGAAAACAACTGCTGCAACAACAAACACAACTCCTGCAACAACAACAACTGCTGCACAGACAATAACTGGAAGAACAACTACAACGGCTTCACCAACAACGACAACTGCTGCACCAATGACCACAACTGCTGCACCAACAACTGCTGAACCAACGACAACTGCTGCAACAACAACTTCTGCACTAACAACAACAATTGCTGCAACAATTACGACAACTGCTGCACCAACGACAACAACTGCTGCACCAATGACAACTGCTGAACCAACAACTGCTAAACCAACAATGACATCTGCTGCACCAAGGACAGCAACTGCTGCACCAACGAAAACAATTGCTGCACAAGCGTCAACAACTGCTGCATCAACGATGAGAACTGCTGAACCAACAACTGCTGAACCAACAATGACAACTGCTGCACCAACGACAACAACTGCTGCACCAACGACGACAACTGCGGCACCAACGACAACAACTTTGGTACCAACAACGACAACGGCTGCACCGACGAAAACAACTGATTCACCAACAACTACAATAACTGCTGCACCAACAAGAACAACTTCTGCACCAACAACAACAACATCTGCTGCACCAACAACGACAACTGCTGCACCAAAAACTGCTAAACCAACAATGACAACTGCTGCCCCAAGGACAGTAACTGCTGCCCCAACAACGACAACTGCTGCACTAACGACCACAACTGTTACACCGACGACAACAACTGCTGCACCAACGACAACTGCTGCACCAATGACAACTGCTGCATCAACGACGACATTTGCTAAACCAACAACTGCTGAACAAACAATGACAACTGCGGCACCAACGACACCTGCTGCACCAACGACCACAACTGCTACACCAACAACTGTTGCACCAACAACAACTTCTGCACCAACAACAACAATTGCTGCAACAATTACGACAACTGCTGCACCAACAACGACAACTGCGGCACCAACAACGACAACTGCGGCACCAACAACGACAACTGCGGCACCAACAACAACTGCTGAACCAACGACAACAGCTGCTGCACCAACGAAAACAGCTGCGGTACCAACAACGACAACTGCTGAATCAATCACAACAACTGCTGCAACAACTGCTGCAACAACTGCAGCACCAAAAACGACAACTGTGGCACCAACGACAACAACTGCTGCACCAACGACAACAACTGCTGCTCCAACAACAGTTGCTGCAACAACAATGACAACTGCTGTACCAACAACAACAACTTCAGGACCAACAACAACAACTGCTGGACCCACCACAACAACTACTGCTCCAACGACAACAACTGCTGAACTAACGACAACAACTGCTGCACCAACGACAAAATTTACTGCAGCAACAACAACAATTGCAGGACCAACAACAACAACTGTAGGACCCACAGCCACAACAGAAGGACAGACAACTGCAGGACCAATAACAACAAATGCAATACACACAACTACTACAGCACGATCCACAACTGCTACAGCAGGACTCACTACAACTGCAGGCCCAACAACTACAACAGCAAAACCATCAAGAACAGCTGCAGAACCAACAACAACTACTGGACTATTAACTACTACCGTGGGATCCACAACAACTGCTGGACCAACGACAACAACTGCTGAACCAACGACAAGAACTGCTGCACCAACGACAACAAATGCTGAAATAACGACAACAACTCCTGCAGCAACAACGACAACTGCCGCACCAACAACGAACACTTTAGGACCAACAACAATAACTGCTGCACCAACAACGACAATTGCTGCACCAACAAAAACAAATGCTGGATCAACGACAACAGCTGCAACAACAATGACAACTGCTGCACCAACAATCACAACTGCTGCACCAACAACGGCAACTGCTGCACCAACGACAACAAATGCCGCACCCAAAACAACTTTTTTCGGACCAACAACAACAACTGCTGCACCAACAACGAAAAATGCTGCACCAACAACAACTGCACCACCAACAACGACAACTTCAGGACCAACAACGACAACTGCTGGACCCACCACAACAACTGCTGCCCCAATGACAACAACTGCTGAACTAACAACAACAACTGCTGCACCAACGACAACATTTGCTGCAGCAACAACAACAATTGCAGGACCGACAACAACTGTAGGACCCGCAGCCACAACAGAAGGACAAACAACTGCAGGACCAATAACAACAACTTCAGGATCATCAACAACGGCAGGAAAAACCACAACAACAACTGCAGCACCAAAAACAACAACTGCATTACCCACAACTACTTCTGTAGGGTCCACAACTACTAAAGCAGGACACACAACAACAAATTCAGGACCAACGACTGCTACATCAAGACCAACTGAAACTGCAGGACCCACAACAACAACTGCAGGACCAACAGCCACTGCAAAACAAGTAACAACTACTGCAGCAGGACCAACAACCAAAACTGAAGAACCAACAACAACAGTTAAAAGACCACAAATTACAACAGCAGAACACACAACTACAAACACAGGACCAACAACAACAGAAGGAGAAACAACTTCAGGACCAACAACGACAACTACTGAACCAACATCAACAACTGTAGGACCCATAACTACTTCTGCAGGACTCACAACTACTAAAGCAGGAGACACAACAACAAATTCAGGACCACCGACTGCTACAGCAGGATCAACTGAAACTGCAGAACCGACAACACCAGCTGCAAGACCATCAACTACTTCAGCAGGACTAGCAACAACAACTGCAGGACCATCAACCACAACTACTGAAACAAAATCAACAACTGCAGGGCCAACAACTACCAAAGCAAAACCCTCAACAACTGCAGGACCAACAACCACTGAGCAACAAATAACGACTGAAAAACGATCAACTACTGCAGCAGGACCAACAACAAAGACTAAAGGACCAACAACAACAGTTAAAGGACCACCAGTTACAACAGCAAAACACACAACTGCAGGACCAACATCAACTACAAACACAGAACTAACAACAACGGAAGGACCAACACAAACAACTGCAGGATCAACAACTTCAGGAGCAACAACGCCAAATCCTGAACCAACAACAATTCATGGATCAGAAGCTACAACTGCAGGACCCACGACAGCAACTGCGGGATCATCGACAACTGCAGTGTCAACAACGACAACTTCAGGACCTATAATGACAACTGCTTTACCAGCACCAACTGCAGGACCATTAACAACAACATTAACTACTACTGCAGGATCAACAACAACAACAGCAGGACCAACAACGCCAAATCCTAAACCAACAACAATTCATGGATCAGAAGCTACAACTGCAGGACCCACAACAGCAACTGCAGGATCATCGACAACTGCAGTGTCAACAACGACAACTGCTGATCCCCCTTCAGAAAATGAAGGGACTATTGATTTAAGATTCAGCATGAGACGTACATTTATAGACGACTACTTAGATACAAGCTCCACAGCCTATGAGGAGCTGGCTGCTAATGTTACAACAGAGGTGAGATAATGATATGAAGATTTATTTCAGTTTGAATTATAAAAAATATTGAATTCCTGCATTTTAACATGAAAAACATAAAACATGTTGAATATTAATACATTTTATATCTTATAATAGGTTAACAATGGCTTCAAACCTAGTTTTCCTGCAACATATTCCAGGAGTACAATCAACTCTTTTGCGTAAGTACAACCAATTTTATTGAAATACTTTTTGTGTAAGTACCACCACTTTTATTGAATTATTTTCATGCTCTTTATTTATTAATGAATACCTTTATGTATATAACATAGATGATTGCCAATCAATATGATAGTGATAGAAAAGCTAAAAAGCTTTGAAACTAGTTTATCCTAATTCTGGTGTTTTTGTTTCATTTTCATTATCACATTTCTAGTAAGGGATCAGTCTTTGTGGACTTGAGGCTGATCTTCAACAAAGAATCTGCTGTTCCCACTGAAAGCCTTGCAGTGCAGGTATTGAAGGATGCACTGAATGAAAAAATCACCTTCCTCGATGTGGACACTACTACTATTGCTGCAGGTAACTATAACACTACAATTATAATTTCACATAAATTGCTAGTTTAAACACTTCATTAGCAAAGCAAGATGGGTGGGTTGTAAATAGTACTGTAAAAGGTTTCATTCACCTCAAGATAATATACTTAAATATAAAATCACTCCCTCTGCATGACCTACCTTAATAGGACCAACTACAACAACTTCAGGACAAACAACCACTACTACAACTAGAAGGTCTACAACTAGCCAAGCAGGACTCATAACTACAACTGAAGGATCTACTGCTATCAGAGTAGAGCCCACATCTATGTTGAGGACCACATTTTCTACAACTTCTATAGTTGGACAAACAAGTCATGCTATAGCTCCCACAGTAGGACCAACTACAATAACTTCAGGACAAGCAACCACTGCAGGACCCACTTCTACTCAAGGGCAGAGTACAACTGCTGGACCAACATCCAGCGTGGCTACCACCTCAGGAGGACCAACTCTGAAAGTTACCATCAGAACTGGTGTTTGTTTACCCATCTTCTTTATGTTCATCAAAGGTCTGCTCTACAATATGTAGAACCCTGCTGGCTACCAAGTACCATGTACCAAAATCTGAATAAAGTTAATCTAAATTACAGCTTTGACTCTGTGGTAACACATCTAATTCAAGGAGGTTTTGTTGATAAGTATTGTTTAAAATATGTTTGTAAATAAGGCTCTGTTCAGATCTGAAGAGAAGGGTAGGCTATTCCATCAAAGTCGCTAACGAAAGCGGCGCTTAGTTGATTAAGCCCGGTTAGAACTAGCGCCAACTTCCACTTGAAGCTTAAGCCATTGCATCAACGCAGTTTAGCTGCGCCTTTCTCAGGTTAGTTCAAGCAAGGCTAACGTTATCCTCGATTACGCGCATTCACGAGATATATAACCAGCCCATAACCGTGAATGTGGAATCATGGATCAAATGTCCGAAAAGGACCGAGCGGGATCTTTTCCAGCGGCGAACAGAAGCTGCTTGTGGAGGTTTATGGGGAGTACAAGCATATAATAACTCAAAAAGGGAACACCGTAACCATTAATAGAAACAGGGAGGCTGCCTGGCACAAAAATCGGCGATCTGTTGAATGCATAAGTAGGCCAATAAGCGTAACATATTTAAATTTAATATTGACCATGGATTTGAAAGCAGGGAGATCTCGAGTTAATGTGTTGGACTTGCACCCGGTCGTCTGGGGTTCAATCCCCACGCAATTAGTAATATAGGTAGGATTACTAGAGAAATCAAATAACTTTTCATACCATTTATTTTCCATTTCTTTGAATATTCTTAATTAGGGAATTAATAAAATGAATAAAGGGAATTACAAAATGAAGCCAACGCAAAGAATACTATGAAATACTCATAACTATGAAAAAGTTCATAATTGCTGCACAAATAACTCTGAAACCAAGGATTTATGGTACCCTTAAAAGTTCAGCTTATACTAGACGCGCAGCTTGTGAACAGGCAACTGAAAGGTTGCCTAAGGATCGGTAAAGACATCAGACCGATGTTGACCCTTAATTTTTATTAAGAAATGAATGCATCCGCAGCAGACCACAGACGTGCAACGCGGAAGGTATGTACGTGCCTTTTAAACAGCCAACATGGACATCTCAGTAGGATACCACCCTCGAGAGGCCCTAGGTCCAACGATGGATTACCAGTGGCGGTTCTAGGATTTTTCTGAAACAGGGGCCATTAAGGGGCCACACGTTACATTCAGGGGCCAAGTAGGCCTAGGCTACATCAATAATTTATTCAGTACGGTGAAATACATTTTGACAGTCATACCTTTTTCAAACGCTCTAATAAAGAAATATGAGCCATTTAAGTTCTTAATTATTTTCTCATTTATACTGTGCATAAAGGACACAATGCATAAAACTCATTAAATGCAATACATCACACGCACACACACACTTACCACAGTGAATTCACAACAAAAAATTGGTATTTTAACAACCATGTAGGCCTACTGTATATAACACAGTTTCCAAATACAATACACTGTGTGTATCGATAACGTCCACTCTTAGCGCGCTACTACATGTTTACCTCTATAGGCGTGGTTCCCGAACAGTCTTAGGAGTTTTCTTAGGAAAGACTCCTTGAACGACGCTGTCCAGAAAGAACGTGCTGAAATCGATTGCTCAGAGATCGATTTTCCATTTCATGCGCAGGTACATGACAGCGTTCTAAAAAATATTGCCGTCTTTGCGAATAAAACATTGCTTGAAATCCTTCTAGTAGACCTAAACATTTATATAACCATGGGCGAACATAGGATAGCCTACACTGATTAAAAAAAAAAGTATAGAAAATGTAGAAACAGCGGAGGAGGCAATCACATCCTTAATTACATCTGTCGCAGCCGTTCAAATGAAACATACATCCCTTACGTGCCCCTGTTCCATCAATCAATTGACGAGAAGAACAACCGGAGAATTCAACGTTCACAGATGCAATTCCACACCCAACTATTGGCGGCAGTAATGTGTCAATGCAACTTAGGAGAAGAAGCGGACCTGTAAAGGTCTTGGCTTTATATTATCTTTTGCTTGAAACGTTTACTGTTAGTGGCTGAACGTTACCAGAGCCTGACATTCTCGGACATTATGCTAGGCGGGAGAAAGAATTAATCCAACTTGAAGAAAATTCTTGGTGAGTCACAAATCTTTGTGTTGGTCATTAATATATGAAAGAGTTTTTAGCTGCTGCTCTGTGCTGTACTCAGCGCCGTCGTATAGGGGGGAAAGGTTATGACAATTATAAGGGCCCACAGCAGTGGCGGTTCTGGGGGGGGGGGGCCAGTGCCCCCGTAACTCTGAGTCCGGCCCCCCCAAACGAGGCAACCCCACCCCCCCCCCCCCCCCCCTCAACAATCATGCCTGCAACAGCGCTTGTCCGCGATCCATCCCCCCCCCCCCCCCACCCCGCCAACGATTTTGTTTGTGCCCCTCTAACAGAAAAGCCGGCCCCATCTCGGCCCCCCCATTAAAACCGGTCTAGAATCGCCACTGGCCCACAGCCCGCTAGGGCCCACACACAGCCCCAGTAGCCTCTATGACAAAATGATTATGCATACACTGAACTAATATATATTCCTATGAATGAATCAGAATTAAAACCAAGCCACAAATCATACAATATTCTAATTTTAATAATTTCAATAATCCCCTTGGCCCCTTCTTAAAAAATGGTTTGGTCCACACCGCGGTTCGTTCTTCCCAGGGACGTGCACACTCAGGAGTTATGAGGGGCAGGTGCCGAATTGTTGACTGCCATTATACACCTCTGATTGCACCTCTTGCAATCAGAGGTGTAAAAACGTGTAGCAAATCAGGGAAATGAGAATAAGACAATTAATAATACATAATTTACAACATAATACTCTGACTTGTTAAGTCGTTAAATGTAAAAAAGGAAACAAATTGGGAGCGTCCAGGGGCCGCGGCAGGAGGAGCCGGTTCAGTGTGGAGCAGCAGGACAGAGGAGCCGCGGTGCCGCGCCGCGTCACCAGGGTTCACCTGCAGTGCGTTTACGCGGGGAAGCCATTGTTACCTGGGCCATAGACATCTTATAAGTGGACGCAGCATTGGCTGCTGTGACGCGAGAAATTCAGCCGCCGTCTTGGAGTGGTGATGAGCAGCCTGAGCTGACAGCTGACAGGTCGCGTCTACAGAAGAGAACAAGGATGCCGGGCTGGTGTTCCTGCTCAAATGAGCGGACCGTCGAAAATAGGAATCAGGGGATTACTTTTCACAAGTAAGATTTAACATTAACGTACTATTGGTTGTATTTTGTGAAAAAAATATTACCACTGAGTTGAGAAGGAGCGAAGATCTTCAATAGTACTGAAATCGTAGCCGCTAGCAAACAAGAGTATGACCATAATTGAATTGCTTGTCAATGAAATGAAAAAATTACGTAGGCCTACTTCAGTGTTTCCCACAGACCAGGTAGCAATGTGCCAGTTCAATGTGCCAATTCAGACCAAAGATTCGCGACGCAACTGCTTGCAACTCGCAACTCCTTGCGACTCCTTGCGACGAGACGGACTGAGACGTTCTAAAAACTGGGCAGTTCACACTGCTGCACCGGGCGGCGATTATTTTTATTTTGGTTGAGAGTAGGCTAGAGTTGCTGTGTTTCGCCATTCTCCACTACTTCTGCATTGTAGTAATTCGGTGGAGCTTAGTTTGTTTAGATCTCGCTAGTTGCATTGCATTCTTTCGTAGTGGCGACTTCTCGACTGCAAGGGAAGCTCGGCTTCACCTAAAATTTCGAAAATTAAATGGTCAGATATTATATATATCTGACCATTTAATTTTCGATTTTTTTTTTGATTAAAAATGCGTTAGAACACGTCCATCTCGAAGACGAGTTCGTTCAGAATCAGCTGCTTATCGCAGGTCGACTGACTCGATTTTCTTCTCATACACTTAGGCCCTACGTGTTTAATTTGCGTGTGTTTAGACAGATGGGCGCGCACCAAGCATCACCCGCATTCATTCATTCTATTAAATACTCACTCGCGGTAAAACTATGTTTTCTCACGATCAAATACTCATCAATCCTAAAAGTAATGGGCTTGTACACGATGTCTGGGTCAAGATCATATGTGTTTGCTGTACGGTGTTTTCAGATGCATTGATTTAAAAGTACAACCTACCGCTGTATCAGCTGTTCTTTCCCAAATAATTTAACCAATCATTTACCCTAAAACTAGATTTTGTTTTGGAAGCCTGGAATATACTTTGCTCGAATGTATTATTGTTATTATTATTATTTGAACGCATGGCATAGCCTACTATACTTCATTCATGTTCATTCATGCAGCCCTATGGCCCTATGTTTCCACAATCCACACGCTATTTCTATGCAGTTTCACACGTATGAATAATCTTTGACATCATAATATTCAACATGCAAGTGTAGTGGTGCCTGGTTGCTGCGGGGGAAAATCAGCTTTGCGCCGGGTGCAAACTAGCAACGACACATGCGTCGGTGTAGAAAGTCAATTGCGCCGGTCGCAAGATAGGGCCCTTCTTCTGTTTGGCGCACATGGCTAATTTGCATACGCGCACAGGACTGTTGGAATGGGAACATGTCGGACTGGCAGCATTACGGGGGCACGATTACGGGCTGGCGGAGTTACATTTAAAAATCGCGTTCAAGTAAAAATAAATAAGAAAAGCGGAATCAATTTGTGGCGGTTGTTGTTCAATCTGTGGCGCAGCGCCACACATTGGCCTATGTGTGGGAAACACTGCAATCAATTCGTTTTTTTTATTTGTTTGTCCATGCATTGTGTAACAGGCAATAAATGTCTTCTTTATGAATTGGGTGTGACTACGGATATTTGATGTATGACTATAATGTCATCGCCTTGTTTTTGTTTGTATAAAATATGTACAGATATAGATTTAATACATGTAAATGTTTGACTAATATATTGGAACACTGTTCAAATATACAATATAAGAATATTAAAGTAACAATATAATGTATTCTTTTATTAATGTCATTTGAAACATTTAGTGTCATTTGGATTTCTGTACGTTTTGATAACTTCATCACTTTGACAATAAATATCTGAGCTGATTGATTTTATTATTTTTTATGCCGTTATAGCATTTCTATTTTGTGAATAAACAAACGCAACTATAAAGACTTTCATAGTTGCATAATTTGCCCAAATGTTGTAATTTGCATATTTAAGTTAAGTAAGTTGTGTTCTATTTTTTTATGTTCTATAATAGTAATTGTATTTATAGTTAATTAGTTATGTTACACATTAGGCATTTATTTTTTTATTATTTGTATTACTTTCATCAAAAGGAAATACACCATCATACGGTGTAATTTCATACTTCAATCAGCATACAATTCCTGGTAGTAACAGTATTCCTCTACTCCATATGGTTTTAAGCCACACTCACACATCCACATAATATATACCATTTATTCCCACTCATCCACATATCGTTCACCTTTTAAACACACAAACCCAAACACACACCCACAGTTTGTAACCCAAACCCACCCACCCACTCCCACCCCCGCTCAACACACACACACACACACACACACACACACACACACACACACACACACACACACACACACACACACACACACACACACACACACACACACACACACACATCTATGGCGGCGCACACCTGCATGTAGTTCCGCTGATTATTCGCTGATTATTTCGCGGGTCTCGGTGCGGTTCGCGCTGCGTCTCCATTGAGCCTCACTGTGCTGCTGCTGCTCGCGCTCCGTCAGCTGTTGGCTCCACCACAGGTTAGATTGAAAAAGACGCTGAGCCGTCTCCATTACACGGTTAATATTGACGTTATTTTAGTAGTTTAACCGAAACATGGTTAGAAACGTCCGGTTGAAGTTATAAAAGTAACTAATGATCCGTCTGGTCCTTTTGTTTTCCAGGTTGACCGTCGGGTTAATTAACGAACACTTTTTGAAGTAAAACGGCCCGCTACATCCGGACCTGCTGTGAGTAGGACACTTATTTATAATTTATCTTATTGTTTTTCACTCTAGGCCTACTTGATAAGTTAAATAATAGTAGTTCTGGATCTATGTCGTCGTAAGCTGTTTTTAATTGAGTTAATTGATATTTTTCGCCGGGTGACGCGGCTGCAGATATTTATCAATGACTCGATGACGGAGTTGGCGGCTGAAGACGTAGGGGGGCGGGGCCATGACGTCACACAATGACCACTCGGTTACCGTCGTAGTTAGATGGGAAAAATAACTTATTTTAATAATTTATTTGGATTTATTGGATTAATCACTAATTAAAACACACACACACACACACACACACACACACACACACACACACACACACACACACACACACACAGCCACACACACACAGCCACACACACAAGCCGTAAAACTAATCTCGTTGCTCTCCTTCACAGCTCAAGAAGAAGAAACAGATTCTGTGAGTATCACGATCGAACCACGAAGAAGAAACTGCGAACTGTAAGTCACAACATTTTCTTTTAATGCTGTGGGCTGACAGTGTTTAGTTTGAACCGGTTCTCAGGCCCCGCCCCACATAGGCCCTGCCCCACGTAGGCCCTGCCCCGCCCTGCCCCACGTAGGCCCTGCCCCGCTCCCTCTCTGGCCCCGCTCCCTCTCTGGCCCCGCTCCCTCTCTGGCCCCGCTCCCTCTCTGGCCCCGCTCCCTCTCTGGCCCCGCCCCCTCTCTGGCCCCGCCCCCTCTCTGGCCCCGCCCCCTCTCTGGCCCCGCCCCCTCTCTGGCCCCGCCCCCTCTCTGGCCCCGCCCCCTCCCTCTCTCTCTCTCTCTCTCTCTCTCTCTCTCTCTCTCTCTCTCTCTCTCTCTCTCTCTCTCTCTCTCTCTCTCTCTCTCTCTCTCTCTCTCTCTCTCTCTCTCTCTCTCTCTTCCCCCCCCCCCCCCTCTCATGCCTCTCATTCGTCCCTAGAAGATACTTTATCCGTCCACTTTCCTACTACATTCCTCATCATTGCATCACATCCCATGTGTGTTGTCCTGCTGATAAGGGTGTGTGACTGACGGGTTCTGCGCTGTTTGAGGCCTTCAGTTGTGTAGACGTTCCCCCTCAGGGGAACCTAGTGTTTAAGAGGCCGTCGTCACGTCAGTTACATGAACTGGAACGTCCTTCAGGATGGAGACAGGGACTCCTCAAGGAGACATGCCAAGGGGCGAGATGTGAGGGCTGTCCCTCTCAGCAACTAGAACCCAACCTAGTTCCTGCACCTGAGAACCACGGAGCATGTTCCAACGTTTGCCTCCGTTCGCTTTGAAGCCCTAGCCCCCCCACCACTGGTCTCTCCATCAAACCCTCCACTGGTCTCTCCTCTCTCAAAGACCTACAAACCCAGCGCTGGTCTCTCCGTCAAACCCACCACTGGTCTCGCCGCTCTCAAGTACCTACAAACCCACCACTGGTCTCTTCTCTCAAAGACCTACAAACCCACCACTGGTCTCTCCGTCAAACCCACCACTGGTCTCTTCTTAAAGACCTACAAACCCACCACTGGTTTCTCTTCTCTCAAAGACCTACAAACCCAGCACTGGTTTCTCCGTCAATCCCGCCACTGGTCTCGTCTCAAAGACCTACAAACCCAGTGCTGGTCTCTGTCAAAACCTCCGCTGGTCTCTCCTCTCTCAAGGACCTAAAAACCCACCACTGGTCTCTCAAAGACCTACAAAACCTCCACTGGTCTCTCTGTCAAACCCAGCACTGGTCTCTCCGTCAAACCCTCCACTGGTCTCTCAAAGACCTACAAACCCAGCGCTGGTCTCTCAGTCAAACCCTCCACTGGTCTTGTCTCTCAAAGACCTACAAAGCCACCACTGGTCTCTCCTCTCTCAAAGACCTACAAACCCTCCACTGGTCTCTCCTCTCGTTTGGCTTTGTATTCCTTTTGAGTATTGTCATTGTTTGTGTAAATACACAATCTAATAACTGAAAATAAAGAGGTGTGATCTTTAACCTGGTACTGGTCAATCTTTGCGTGTCATGGGGTACTAAGTGTGAGGGGCAATCTTTGCATGGCATGGGTCACTACTTCATGTGAGGGGCAATATTTAACCTGGTATGGGGCACTAAGTGTGAGCGGGGCAATTGTTGACTTTGCACGGGGCATTAAGTGTGAGAGGGGTGATCTTTAACCTTGCATGTGGCACTAAGTGTGAGGGGCAATCTTTAACCTGGTACTGGGCACCACATTTTTCTACTTGGCTTGTATTACCTGAACATTTTAATTTTCAGCTATAGGAGGATGCTACTCTTCCTGAAACACCCTTGAGTGTCATTTGGTCGGATGTTTCTGATGACTCAAGTCTGTGGCCTAAATCAAAGAGGATAACAAAGTGGGTGTTCAATACAGCAAGAGCCTGGAGCGATCTAGCATCTGGATCTCAATTCGACCTTCTACACACTGGACAGGATGACTTGAGTGTCATGCAGCTTGGACTGTAGTGTGACTGAATCATGCAAACAATGGGAAGCGACAATGGCTACTTGGTACAATGGATGATGGACTAACGGCATTCCGAATGGACAGAATCGGATGAGAAACCAACCAACTAACTGAAGATGGAAGATGAACATTCTGCAACGTGGCTTCCGTACCTAACCTCAACATGATGGAATGCTGGCAAGCCCTCTGGATCTCCTGTACTCCTGCCCTGAGATCCAAGTATTTCTCGGGCTGAATCGGAAACCATCTTGGAAACATCCCAACTAGCGTCCCTGTTGAGCTGCAGTTGTGCTCTTCTTCAGAAGAGGTGAAGAAAGCCTCACTGGGGCTTCAAGGTCTATGAAGAGGAACGTTGAAATGTGCGCCATGATTCCCTCCTGTAAGAGCTGTTGTATTCTAGTCGCCGAGAGGGGGAGCCTCACAGCCTACCCTTTGGCGTTTCTCCTTGGAGAGTCCCTGTCACGGTCTTGACGGACGTTCCAGGTCATGTAACTGTCACGACAGCCTTTTGAAAACTTGGTTTCTCCTGAGGGGGAACCTCTACAGAACTGTAGGCGTCAGATGGCACAGTATCCCAGCATGCATCTCTGGTCACTCGGATCACACCCTGATCAGTAAGGCAACACTCATGCGATGTGCATGCGATGTTTTAGAGAGTAGTAAGGAAGTAGACAAAAGGCATGAGAACAGTTTGTTATTTTGTACTGTTGTCAGCCTTGTTTATGGGTGGGAATTATTTGCTAAATGGGGGGGATATGAAATGTATAGTCAATTATTTGTACATGAACCAACAGCAACAAACTACTAGATCTGCTCAAGGTAAGTCTGTTGGCTGTATTTTGCAACAAGACGACCAAAGCACCCCAAGATCTCCATCGTCGTTCCAGCTCAAGGTAAGGGGCTCCTGCGGGGGGGGGGGGGGGGTTGGTAGTTAGATTCGAGACTGCGATGTGCACGGGTCTATAAAGATGCTGTCTGACTTCACAGGATCTCCTGGACCAGGGTGGACCAGAGGCTGAGGACCAGCAGGTGACCAGATCCCACTGGACCAGGTATGGGTAATGGATAATAATAATAATTATTATTATTATTATGTGGATGTGTCTAGTGCTTTTCTCGCACTTAATTATAATGTAGGGTAACTAGATCCCCTAGACCAGGGAGGTGGCACCAGGCTGGACCAGAGGGTATCCAGATCCCCCTGGACCAGGAATGGGGCACCAGGCTGGACCAGAGGGTATCCAGATCCCCCTGGACCAGGAATGGGGCACCAGGCTGGACCAGAGGGTATCCAGATCCCCCTGGACCAGGAATGGGGCACCAGGCTGGACCGGAGGCTGTGGACCAGAGGGTAACCATAACCAAACACTTGACACCTGGAGGTTCTTTTTAATTATTTCAAACGATCGTAGAGGGTCTTCATTCGTTTTTCCTTCAGATTTTTCATTCTGTGAATTTTAGCCAAAGCTGTGATTTGAAGTAATTAAGGTCACATCAGCTGCTGTCTGACTTCACAGGATCTCCTGGACCAGGGTGGACCAGAGGCTGAGGACCAGCAGGTGACCAGATCCCACTGGACCAGGTATGCGTAATGGATAATAATAATAATTATTATTATTATTATTATGTGGATGTGTCTAGTGATTTTCTCGCACTTAATTATAATGTAGGGTAACTAGATCCCCTAGACCAGGCATGGGGTACCAGGCTGGACCAGAGGGTATCCAGATCCCCCTGGACCAGGAATGGGGCACCAGGCTGGACCAGAGGGTATCCAGATCCCCCTGGACCAGGAATGGGGCACCAGGCTGGACCGGAGGCTGTGGACCAGAGGGTAACCATAACCAAACACTTGACACCTGGAGGTTCTTTTTAATTATTTCAAACGATCGTAGAGGGTCTTCATTAGTTTTTACTTCAGATTTTTCATTCTGTGAATTTTAGCCAAAGCTGTGATTTGAAGTAATTAAGGTCACATCAGCTGCTACTACTATAGTTTATCCAGCGTACATCAAGGTGGACACTAAAACGTAACAGCTGGTCACACTCACACTTGGTAACGTAACATCACCCTTTTAATGTGTGTTTGTATTGTGAACAGATTAAGCTGACGACCCACCAGGAGCGAGACGAGGACTACGATGGGACTGCTCAAGTCTTTGGAAGGTTAATACCAACAGGTTTTTTTACATCGTTTCACCACCAAAGCTATGCTGTTAAATTCACAGAATGTTTTACTATATTCCTGAATTACAAATTCCCAAGTGTGTGCATGTTTCATGTTGAAGTTTAAAATTTGATTTGATTCAGAATTATTTAAACAAGGTGTCCAAAGAATAATAAACTACTACCACTGTTTCTAGTGTAGAATTCTCAAAACAAAAGTATTTTCTTCAACACAAATTATATAAACTAAAAAAATTATGGAGGAGGAGCCACCTATCTGGAGGGAGACCCGGAATCTGGTTAGCCGCCTAGTTGGACATCGTTAGCCTCCTAGCATAATGGATATCGTTAGCTTCATAGCATAATGGGTATTGTTAGCCTCATAGTATAATTGATATTGTAGCATAATTGACATTGGTAGCCCCATAGTGTAATCAACATGGTAGCTTCATAGCGTAATCGACATGGGTAGCCTCATAGTGTAATCGACATTGGTAGCCTCATTGACATTGTTGGCCTATGGCTAGCAACATAGATTATGCTACGAGGCTAACGATTTGTGTTTTTCCTCTTGCAACTTTTCAGTGACCCACTGACGGCGCCTCGTCGGAGCTGGACGGTGGAGACTTCAGATGCAACTTCTACCTCGCAGGACGTGACTTAAGTCACAGGTTGTCAAGGGTTCCTTGTTTCTCAAGGGTTCCTTTGCGGGTTCCTCATGGTTCAGTGTTAGGGACAGAGTTAGGGTCAGATGGTCTCACGATGAACCATTGTTTTTTTTTAATCACATCCCAGAATTGTTTCACTGTGTGCACAGATGTTGAAATGTAAACTGATGTTTTATGATATAAAATCATTTAAAATGACCTGGTTGTGTGGCTTGTTGTATGGTAATTTTTATTATACACATGCATGTTACCCTAATGAGGTAAGGTTACCTCTCCCCTATATCCTAACCTCCCCCCTCCCATATCCTCTCCCAACCTCCCTCCCCTATACCCTAACCTCCCCCTCTATACCCTGACCTCTGTCCTCCCCCCCCATACACCCTTACCTCCCCCTCCTTTACTCATACCCCCCCCTCCTCTAACCCTAACCTCTCCCCTCCCCTATACCCTAACCGCCTGCCTCCTATCCTCACCCCCAACCTTAGCCTCATCCTCACCCTTATCCCTAACCCTAAACCTAACCTGAACCATAGCAGCGAATATCAAGCCAGTAAAAGCACGTATGATATTAGCTAACTAGACAATCAGATGGACAGTGGCTATACAGTATAGCTAGTCTAGCTTTCCAACCCAATTTTGTGTAGCCCACCTTCGTGAAATGTGTGATAAACAGGAAAAGGTCCTGCCACACTTACCTGACAACTGGAATGGGGTATTTTTTTGGGATTACTGTTGAACTGTGTTCACCCGGCTATGAACTGAGACTTGATAAATCATATTATCAATATATAACATTTCTTGCCTTTTCTCTCTATAGTGTAACACTATATAGTACCATTGATACACTTACTGCTCTGGGTGTTCACCGGCTCCCAGATGGGTCAAAAGCAGAGAAAGAATTTCCCCCAAAAAGGGATAAATAAAGGATAACTTAACTTAATACTAACGAACGTGTAGCAATACTAACCCACTCTATATCTCTCTCTTCCCCCTTACCTCACTTGTGAGGTAAACCATTACCAGTCATTAGCTATCCTTGTATTTGGCCCTCATCGCACCTGAAGTCCCATCCCTAGGACTGCCCTACCATCGCCTGTTGCTGTCCCCTTGACCGGATTCCTGGCCTGCGCTGCCTAGCGATCCACTACTGCCCTATGACAATTCCTAATCCCTATGACAATTCATCCCTACACTAGACTATTTGAACTTTCTGACACTAAATGGGATTCATGCATTATCATACTGGTAAGGTAACCATCCCACCTCTTTGTAACATACACCCCAGGTGGCTCTAAACACCATGTTCTATTCTCTACACCTAGCTAACCTATTCATTTATCATGTATACAAACCTCACTGCCCTGTAACTGACCCTAGGCAGATGGGTCAGGCCCTCGGGTCGTGGATCTGCTCGAGGTTTCTTCCTATATGTATCTCCAATTCTAGGGAGTTTTTCCTCTCCCCTGTTACTCATGGGCTCTCTCTGAATTTTCAATACTGTGTAAAGCGCTGTGAGACGTGTAATGTTTTGGCACTCTGTTAACTTGTGTATAATTCCCAATTTTTATTGATATATTTGCACTTTTAATCTTGCTGAATTCTACAAGGCAAATATTAAGTTAAAACTTAGTTCCCCGGCCCCATTCGTCTTTGTAAGGAAATGTTCTATTTTGTCTAATTTTAGGCAAAGTATAAGACAATACTTTCTTAACAGTATAATTGGAACCATGAATAAGTCATTCAAGTAACAATATTGAAATACTAACATTGTTGGGTAAGACAGAATTTGGTTTTATTCTGAATCCAGTGAAACAGATTGGTGGTTTTAGCTGATATAAAAACTTTCAGGTGTTTATTTATGTTTAAGTATTTGGCAGACGCTTTTATCCAAAGTGACATACATAAAAAATACATATAAAACAATCACTCTAAACTTAATTTAAGGGAAGAATGTAATACAAAATATCAATACAAAGTGTCAAGACAGAATAAACTCTGCTGCTGCAGCAACAGAGATACAGTCTATAAGTCCCTAAGATATCTAATGTATTCATACATTGTTTATGTAGGATATACGTATATGTATATATAACCTAATCATATTGTTTCTTCTACTTAAAAATAGCTGACCGTTTTTTTCCCCTTCTCAGGGATTATATTCCCAGTTTTGATCTCGGACGTCTGGTCACTTATGGCATATAAGAATATTCTATTACTGTTAAGCCAACTATGAATAATAAAACACGCCAAAACATGTGTCCTTTATCATAGCTACACGTATGACAAAAAAACGTGTGAAAATCAGTGGTATTCAGTGAGGTAAGATTAATTAAATGCGCTAACAGTTCATTGCTCCTGCCAAATGAATTACACTGAGTGGAGCGGATCACCACTCCAAGATGGCGGCCCCGCGTCTCGTCAGCGCCAGTAGGCAGTAGCGGTCGATGCTGCGTCTACTTATAAGATGTCTATGGGTGTGCCATGCTACAGGCTTCTGCCCTGACAGGGTGGTGGTGTTCTGGAGGAGAGACGGCCAGGAGCTCCATGAGCAGGTGGACCCCGGGGAGGTCCTCCCCAACCACGATGGGACCTTCCAGCTCAGCGTGGACCTGGACCTCACGGCCGTCCCACTGGAGGACTGGGGGAGGTACGAGTGTGTGGTCCAGCTGAAAGGCATCGAGGACATCCCCACCCGCCTGGACCCCAAACTCATCAGCACCAACTGGGGGAAGACCGGTAGGGACCGCACTATTATATATATACATTTAAATCTGTTATCATTGTTTTACTCCTTGTTGAATGTTATTGATCAAATTCAATTTAATTTCAAGTCAGATTAATGTAACTATAACTTTATCACAATAAAATGAAGGGCTCTCTCTCTATATATATATATGTATATATATATTTACGCAATAGATCACAGGCTGTGGTATACTCTCATTAGACCACAGTTAAGGGGCGTTGTCCGTCCCGACGCGCAGCGGAGTTGGGAACCAATCACATCGCTTGATTTAAGCCACCCGTTTTATAATATATATATATATATATATATATATATATATATATATATATATATATATATATATATATATTTATTTATTTATTTATTTTTATATTGTGGCGACCACTGCCGTGGACGCCTGTTCGGGTCCTGCGCAAGGGAGCATGGGAATCTGCATTGCGGGAAGGGACGTTCCCGTTGTATCTGTTGGGATTTTATACTGTAGGGGTGTTTAGTAGGTGGGATAAATGGGTTAGGGGATTGGAGTGTTGAGCGGTTATGATGTTGTGTTCTTTGGGGTCGCACCATTAGAGTGTCATGCGTGTGTGTTGGTTGCGCTGTGTTCAGTGTAAAAGGTGGTGTTCAAAATAAAGGCAACTTCCGTAGTCGTGCGGTGTATGGGGCACGGAAGTTGTGAACCATTTAAACCTGGGCTTCTGTCTCAATCTTTCTGTACGTCGCCACAATATGTAGGCCTATATACTATGCGTACTATGTATATATATAAATACATAAAGACACGGATACAAATTGAGCGTTCCCGGCAGCCAAATAGTAAACTATGATTGTAAATTGTAAACAAATAGTAAACTATACCGCAGCCATGACAACAATGCTGGTTGCAATGTTTGGTGTAACCAAGGCCGCCACTAGATGTCGCTCTAAACGCCGCGAGCCAAGCTTCGTCAGAGATCTTCTTGAGATAACTTCTGCACTTTATTGAGTTTTTCAAGATTACTTTTGCCGCGTGACCATGTTGCCCAAAAAAATAAGATTCATGTGGAACCTGTAAGTATAAGTTAATTTAAATATACATTGTATTTTCCATTTTTTGTGCTGTTGGGTTAACCTAATATCAATGCTAATGGATCATTATGATTCATGATGATGATATTCATTCATTATATATATACATACATGTATATATATATATATATATATATATATATGTATATATATGTGTGTGTGTGTGTATATATAGTGTGTGTGTATATATATATAGTGTGTGTGTATATATATATATGTGTGTGTATATATATATATATATATATGTGTGTATATATATATATATATATATATATGTATGTATATGTATATATATGTATGTATGTATATATATATATATGTATATATATATATATATATATATATGTAGAACAGTTTAGAATTTTACCGGATCAAGCAAGAATGTAATATATCATAAAAAAGTAAATGAACTTGAATGGTCAAAGCGTTGTGTTCTGTGTCATCACCACAGCTGGACGCTCACCCCCCAGAGACCAGCAGCAGTCATAGGGAGGAAAATAAGATTCATGTGGAACCTTATGTGTTAATTTAAATATATTGTATTTTCCTTTTTTTGTGTTGTTGGGTTAACCTAATATCAATGCTAATGATTCATTATGATGTATTCATTCATTATATATATATATATATATATATATATATATATACTCTCAATCTCACTCTCCCCGTGCTGTTTGCTCGTTGCGTTGCTAAAGGACTGGTCCTCTTTTCTGCCCCTCGTTTGGGAAATGATGTGTTTTTGGAGGGTTCAAAAAAAACTATTGCTGTCGGTTCTTGCGAGTGATGTAATAATGGGTTTAGAAAATAAAAGCCCCCTACTTTTTTCATGTTTAAATTTGGGGGGACAAATGCATGTGTTCTAAAAAGTTCCTACAAAGGACCGTATCCCCTGAGTCCCCCTGAAATCAACGCCTGTTTGTGTTTGGGTGTGGATGCATGCATATATGTAGGTGTGTATGTAAACACACTTATTGCCGCACAATTTAGTGATTGGGTGAAAACTGGAATTATTTGTGGTATGTCTGACAGTCAAACGTTGATGTGAACTGAATGACAGTTCTGTTAAAAAGCTGTACTGTTCTGACACCGTTGTGCTTTCCCTCCCAAAGGTTGAGGTCCTTACTTCAGAAGAAGAAATCGACGGCCCCTCGACTCACTGTGGCCCCTCCTCCTCACTGTGGCCCCTCCTCCTCACTGTGGCCCCTCCTCCTCACTGTGGCCCCTCCTCCTCACTGTGGCCCCTCGACTCACTGTGGCCCCTCCTCCTCACTGTGGCCCCTCCTCTTCACTGTGGCCCCTAGACTCACTGTGGCCCCTCCTCCACAGTGTGGGCCCTCCTCTTCACTGTGGCCCCTAGACTCACTGTGGCCCATCCTCCACAGTGTGAGCCCTCCTCTTCACTGTGGCCCCTAGACTCACTGTGGCCCCTAGACTCACTGTGGCCCCTCGACTCACTGTGGCCCCTCCGACTCACTGTGGCCCCTCGACTCACTGTGGCCCCTCCTCCACAGTGTGGGCCCTCCTCCTCACTGTGGCCCCTCGACTCACTGTGGCCCCTCCTCCACAGTGTGGGCCCTCCTCTTCACTGTGGCCCCTCCTCCACAGTGTGGGCCCTCCTCTTCACTGTGGCCCCTAGACTCACTGTGGCACCTCCTCCACAGTGTGGGCCCTAGACTCACTGTGGCCCCTCCTCCACAGTGTGGGCCCTCCTCCTCACTGTGGCCCCTCGACTCACTGTGGCCCCTCGATTCACTGTGGCCCCTCCTCCTCACTGTGGCCCCTCCTCCTCACTGTGGCCCCTCGACTCACTGTGGCCCCTCGATTCACTGTGGCCCCGCGACTCACTGTGGCCCCTCGACTCACTGTGGCCCTTCGACTCACTGTGGCCCCTCCTCTTCACTGTGGCCCCTCCTCTTCACTGTGGCCCCTCCTCCTCACTGTGGCCCCTTGACTCACTGTGGCCCCTTGACTCACTGTGGCCCCTCCTCCTCACTGTGGCCCCTTCTCCTCACTGTGGCCCCTCGACTCACTGTGGCCCCTCCTCCTCACTGTGGCCCCTTCTCCTCACTGTGGCATCCTCGACTCACTGTGGCCCCTCGACTCACCCCCTTCTGTTTACCCTAAATAAATAAATTTTAAATTCAAAACGACTGTCTTTAAAAAAAGTTACTTATACAGTTTCATAGAATATTAAATCGCCACAGTGTGATGTTTGTGCAGTACAGTGCAGTGTCTGTAATCTGATTGGATGTAAATTGATCAAATGTTGTGTTGAGCAAAATTATGACCAGTTAAAATTAGCATACAATTACAGTTCAAGTTGAGTTAAAGATGCGATCAACATGGGACTATCAGGTTCAAAACAATGAAGAATGAAGAATGAAGAGCAACAGAGGATGAAGCATTACAGAGGATTATAGAATATTTGATTAGAATCAAAATGGACAGATATATTGGCAGCATAACAAGTAAAACCATTTAGGTAAAGAGGGTGAGTGAATATTAAAGCAGTGAAGCAACACAAAAACTTTCTCAGGCGCTTAGAGACAGAAGGAACGACCGGGAACTCACTCATCAAATACATATCATAAAAAGTTCATGAAATGTCATAATTCACAACAATTACACAAACTAAAATCTGGGTCCAAGGTTGAAATAACATCAAATGATATTAAGGCTTATATATATATGTATGTGTGTGTGTGTGTGTGTGTGTGTGTGTGTGTGTGTGTGTGTGTGTGTGTGTGTGTGTGTGTGTGTGTGTGTGTGTGTGTGTGTATTTAAGCAATAGATCACGACAGGCCGTGGTATACGCTCATTATACCACAGTTAATAATGTTGTCCGTCCCGACGCGCAGCGGAGGTTCACATAATAAAATGCACCAATGCGATTATTCAATTTCTTTAACAAAATTATTCTATTGTGGTCTATTTAACAAGGGCCAACTGAGCCAAATGAGCAACTGCTCATTCACATATAAGGTAATTAGCATTTCCTCCGGAGAACATACTACCTCGGGGGCAGTATTTTTTCAGGAGGTCCAACGTCAGGATATGTCATTCACATATACGGCACGTCCGTAGAATCTACGGAGAATAGACGGATGCACGAAAAGTTTATGAAGGAGGCAACAGCGTCTTCAGTGCCACAGCCCTGCTTATAGGCAAATTGGATTGAGATTATTATTATTATTTATTAAGGAATTTGTAAATATTCCACTGAATACATATTGTACTGAGGATCACTTTGCGATCACTTCAGTGAGACCCTTCTTGTACCATCTACCAGTCTCTTACATCGGTCTGAGGAAAGTTTGCCCCACTCCTCCTGTGGTATCATAAAGTAATAAATTACAAATAAATTTGTCCGGTATATGAAGGGACCTTCAGATCTTATTGGACTGAATAATAAAAAATAACGGCGAACAGACGATCGCATGCACACCCTTGAGCTCGATTCATTGTCAGTGTTTGCTCACTGTATTAACATTAAAAATAGGCAGACATTAATAAGTCAAAAGGCTTTATTTCTTGGCCTAGCAGCCAAACTGTATCTTTCTTTTATAATTTTCTCATCCATCATAACCACAATTGACTGTGAAAGTCTTTGAATCGGGAACACATTTTGTTTGAAGACTACACAGTTGGTGGTTGTCCCTACTTTATTGCACTTTATATAAGTGCACCCTAATTTAAGGGCAGGAGACGACCACATCCCAGGAAGTGGGAGGCAGCATTAGGCAGCGTGAGAAACTCACGGATGAGAGGATGATGATGATGATGATGACCTTAATGAAAATGATGGTGATGATGAAGATGGTGATGATGAAGATGAAGACTATATGGAGGGGTGCTATCCAGGATGCCTCTGACTGACATCTTGTTTGTGGATGGTTGGGGTTGTTGAGAGGTAACCTTCCCCTGTTGATTCTAAAACACACAGTACACATACAGTAGCCCCCATCCACGAGAGATAAAAGACGACCCCCCCCCCCCCCCCCCCGCCGTGAGGAAGGACCCCCCCCCCCCCCCCCATGAGGACCGCCCCTGTGAGGACCACCCCCCCCCCCCCCCCCCTGTGAGACACGCCCGCCTCTATTTCTGATTGGTCCATCATACACGCTTTTACTGGCTTGATATTAGCTGCTATGGGTAAGGTTAGGTTTAAGGGTAAGGGTTAGGTTTAGGGGTTATGGTTAGGTTTAGGGGTTAGGGTTGAGTAAGGGTTAGGTTTAGTGGTTAGGGTTAGGTTTAGTGGTTAGGGTTAGGTTTAGGGGTTATGGTTAGGTTTAGGGGTTAGGGTTGAGTTAGGGTTAGGTTTAGGGGTTATGGTTAGGTTTAGGGGTTAGGGTTGAGTTAGGTTTAAGGGTAAGGGTTAGGTTTAGGGGTTAGGTTTAGGTTTAGTGGTTAGGTTTAGTGGTTAGGGTTAGGTTTAGTGGTTAGGGTTAGGTTTAGTGGTTAGGGTTAGGTTTAGGGGTTAGGTTTAGGTTTAGTGGTTAGGTTTAGTGGTTAGGGTTAGGTTTAGTGGTTAGGGTTAGGTTTAGTGGTTAGGGTTAGGTTTAGGGGTTAGGGTTAGGTTTAGTGGCTATGATTAGGGTTAGGGTTAGGTTTAGGGGTTAGGGTAAGGGTCATGGTTAGGTTTAGGGCTCTTTTGTGATGCTCTTGAATGCTCACAGCGAGGGTACCGTAGCGTCCAGTTGAGTTGCATGCAACCCGGCCAATCACAGACAGAGTAGGGCGGGTCTTGGTGTGGCCATTGTAGGAAAAAATATATAATTTAATATAAGCCCATTTCTTTGGTGGCTGAAACATTAGGTGTCTCGTGTTCCTGGTGATCCCTCATCCCATTAGAAGTGGGATCAATACGTTGGTATCAGTCGTTCATAGTCATTAGGAGTAGTTCTTAAAATAACAAAAAAAACAAAAACATTTTATTTCTGTACCACTTCCTGTTTGTCAGTAAGTGGAGAAAAAATAAATCTATACAAACGTCTTCATGTCTTCACGGTTCTTTTCATCTCCTGTTTCACTCTCTAATTCGTCCATTATCACCGACCACTCACCGCGTAATACAGTCTCATGTGTCTGGGGCTGCCATGACGCCATAAGCCCTGCTGCTCCCAGAGCCAACACGCAGCGTAACGGACGTCGTGGGCTCTGAGCCACATGTCTTCTTCATGGCCAAATGCCTCCTCGGTAGATTTTAGGAGCTTGTTTCTCAATTTGCAGAAAGTGTTTGTGGACAATAAATATAAATGCTGCATTCAACTGCAAAGTTTGACATAAACCTGTGCATGACGCGTGCGTCTTGACATTTATTTAAGGACACATCATACATGTTTTTTATTGTTTCATACAATAATACATTAATTCTCTCAATATCACATTATTACTGGTTGTGATTATTTGGGTAATCATCTTTTGATTATTGTCTTGTTATTCATCAGCACACAATGGTTGGTGGAAGGTGGATTATTAATAAAATATGTTGTATAAAAACATGTTTGAAGTTCAATACAAAACTATACAATGAGATCTTGTGAAGTGCATTCAGATTCAGATTATTCAGATTATTCTTAATTGTAATAATCAAACATGCCTCATTAATGATTCACCATGATGGTTCTAACAACGGCTGTTAGAAAAGCCAATGACCTGAGAAGATAGACGGGAGATTAGACATTGATGGTGAAAACAACAGTCTGAGAAATTCCCTTTCCCAGTGCAGCGGAACAACGAGCCTTGATGAAGGAGGTTCTCCAGCTGGTTCTGCTGTTGGATCTCCTGCTCCACGCCCCGCCTCGGACCACCTCCTCCGTCTCCTCTTGTCTCACCTCCTCTGTCTCACCTCCTCCATCTCCTCTTGTCTCACCTCCTCCGTCTCCTCTGTGTCTCACCTCGTCCGTCTCCTCTGTGTCTCACCTCCTCTTGTCTCACCTCCTCCGTCCCCTCTTGTCTCACCTCCTCTGTCCCCTCTGTCTCCCACCTCCTCTGTCTCCTCGGTGTCTCACCTCCTCTGTCTCCTCTGTGTCTCACCTCCTCCGTCTCCTCTGTGTCTCACCTCCTCTGTGTCTCACCTCCTCCGTCCCCTCGGTGTCCCACCTCCTCCGTCTCCTCTGTGTCTCACCTCCTCTGTCCCCTCTGTGTCTCACCTCCTCTGTCCCCTCGGTGTCTCACCTCCTCTGTCCCCTCGGTGTCTGTGTGCCTAATTGGCTCCATCTGCAGCTGTCTTACCCTTAAATGGCCTCGGTCAGACTTGCAGGAAACGGGGCTGAATGTGTGGAATCTGCCGCAAAGCTGCGTCCAAAGCTGTAGCCTGTTTTCTGTGCAGGGTGCTCTATTGACTTTCCGTCATTGCGTTTGTATCAGTCCAATTAGCATGCTTTAAATGGCCCTTAAGAAGAAGATGACTTGGTGTGAGGTTAGGCATGAGATGATATTTCACCACTTAATATGCTTTTCGTCACACTCCATTAATGTCTGCCTTCTTGTCATAAAGTGACTGGCGGTTAATGGAGGCCTGCCAGGCCTGCATTGGATTAGGAGGAAATCGGATCCTTCAGATGTGCGTGTGTGTGTGTGGTTGTGTGTGTGTGTGTGTGTGTGTGTGTGTGTGTGTGTGTGTGTGTGTGTGTGTGTACGAATGTGCATTCTCACACATTCATACGTACGTGTGTGTGTGCACACTTGTGTGTGTGTGTTATTTCTAGATAACGGTCAAATGCAATTGGCTGAGTACATATAATAATAAGAAGAAAGCTAGGGCTGATGTTCCTGGCTGATCTAATTCTGTTCATTCCATCAATCATGCCCCATCGTTCCCCGCTGTCACTCCTGCCATTAGCCGTGGTTTTGTCATGGCACACAATTGTGGTGATAGAATTAGCAAGGAAGCAATTGTCATTGGAGTCGACTGAAATGTTATACCACGGATATGGCTTGTGGTTGGTGTGTGTGTGTGTCTGTGTGTGTGTGTGTGTCTGTGAGAGTGTCTGTGTGTATGTGTGCGTGTGTGAGTCTGTAAGAGCGTGTGTGTGTGTGTGTGTGTGTGTGTCTGCAAGTGCGCGTGTGTGTCTGTGAGTGTGCGGGTGTCTGTGTGTGTGTGTCTGTGAGTGTGTGTGTGTTTTGAACGGTAAGAGGAGGAGTTTGAAAAGCATTTGAAGGTACAAAGCTCCCTAACTTACAGAGAGGGTTTCACTCTCTTGCAGGCCAGCCCTTGAAACTGAAGCAGGGATTTGAAAGAAACAACAGCTGGTATTTGGACACAGGGACAAACAAGATATTTTTTCCAGCTCTATTTCACCGTTGGATCATATTGAAATCACATTTTTTGGCAGAAAGTAACACAGGACTGCAGGAATTTATCGATTTTTTTTATTTTCTTCAAATAAAATAAAGATGCTGGATTTGTGCATCTCTAAGCGGCGCGTCGACAATTGATTCCTGCAGCCCTTCAGACACAGATAGACAGGCAAACCGCGCACAGACAGACAGGCAGACCGCGCACAGACAGACAGGCAGACCGCCCACAGACAGACAGACAGAAAGCCCACAGGCAGACAGTCCACAGACAGACAGCCCACAGACAGACGGACAGACAGGGGCCACCATGTGGTCCTTCATCACAGACTTCTTCACCTACGAAACCACCAAGTCGGTGGTGGTGAAGAGCTGGACCATCGGCATCATCAACCGCGTGGTTCAGCTGCTGATCATCACCTACTTTATCGGGTCAGTGCTGATGATATTACATCACGTTATGTTATTTTACTGGAATATGATGATGGTGTTTATGTGTGTGTGTGCTTTGCATGTGTGTGTTTGGCGTCAGGGCAGTTGCTAGGAATTCTGGGCCCCCTGAAAGAATATCGGTGTGGGCCCCTCTACCCCATTCATTGCCACCTTAAATGTTCTTGTTTTTCAGTGTTCTTGACGGTGCCTGGTGTAATACACCCAATTTGTTTCCTTTTTTACATTTAACGACTTAACAAGTCTTATGTAAATTATGTATTATTAATTGTCTTATTCTCATTTCCCTGATTTGCAACACGTTATTACACCTCTGATTGCAAATACATTTTCAATTAACCACTCAACAAATAGGTGTGGGTATTTTATTGTATTTAACAATCAAGCACTGATATGCAAAAAACAAAGTGTCCTGGCTCAAGATAGTCCACAGGTAAATATGTAGCATTTAACTTAAATGTGCAAGTGAAACAAAGAGCACATGGAATACGTTGTTGTAAAACAAATAACAAGCCTCATCTAATCTCAATTAAAGTTTAAATTGGATTGTTTGTTCACTGTAAGTCTCATCGCTCACCCACTTCCGATGAGGAAGAACCATGGGAAGAACCAGGCACGTGCACACATAGGGCCCTAGGGGTGCTTGAGCCCCTGCCCTTTTTGCCTCGTATTAAAAAGTGCCCTGAGTGTTCTTCAACAATCGCGCCCGCAATAGCGCTCGTCCGCGATCCAACCCCCCGTTAACAATAGCGCTCGTCCGCGGTCATAGAGGCTACTGGGGCTGTGTGTGGGCCCTAGCGGGCTGTGGGCCCTTATAATTGTCATAACCTTTCCCCCCTATACGACGACGCTGTTTGGCGTGTGTGTGTGTGTGTGTATGTGTGTGTTTATAGCGTTGGTGTGAGTTTGCTGTGCTTATGGTATAAAAAAAACATTTTCTGATAGAAAGTAGAGTTACACAGTGGTTTGACGACATTGGCTGACAAAGCAAA
>NC_140273.1:19784699-19869699 GCF_964030765.1 Micromesistius poutassou
TGTGTGTGTGTCTGTGTGAGGATGTGTGATTGTGTGTGTGTTTGTGTGTGGGTCTGAGTTTGTCTGTGTGTGTGTGGGTTTGTGTTTGACTGTTTCCTTGTTAACCTCTCTTTAGGGTAGGAGGCATGCTGACCTTATTAAGTGACCGTCAACCTTATCATTCATATGAAATTAAACTAATGCTAAAATAAAAACAAGTATTTGACCTATAAACTAGTGGGCGTTGGGTTACTAGCGTTCATGTAATAAACAAACTGTATTGATCCACAGGCTGGGAAGTTCAACATGATCCCCACACTCATAAACATGGTGACGGCCTTCACCTCTGTTGGAGTGGTGAGTCTCTTTTCAGGGTAACATGGCCGCGGTGCCAGGGGACACCCTTCCTGCTGCCTTCTGGTTTTGCCGCAGGTGTCAGTATCTCGATTCAATATGTAAGCAGTATCACACAAGGGGGAAGTTCTGATATTCAGAATGAACAGCACGACCTCCAGTGGGATGTTGCGGCCATACAACATTTATACAATTTAAGCCATTTACAGTATTAGTTAACAGTAATGAGCGACAACAGATTATAGCCGTTTATCAATACCAAGTACACAGACTACGTACTCGCGGACTTGGAAGTACGTACTTGGCAAGTCCGGACTTTCAAGTACAGACTTCCGAGAACACGAGTACGCACCTGCAATTGGAACAGCAGCGGACTCGATGATGCATCCTGGGATATTTAACGGTCCCAAGTCCACACGAGTCACCTCCGATGCATCCTCGGTAGAACGGCCTCATCGAGAACGCATCGAGAACACTTCCGGGTTTTACGACAGTACTCGCGTACTTGGAATTGGAACAGTGCTTGGGCTACCACTGATGACGTTTACCGAGAACACAAGTACACGAGTACACACGAGAACGCGAATTGAGAAACGGTATATGATTTGTTTGTTTCTTAAATCATTTAATTGGCGTCTTTCCACACAAGTTGTTCCGCAACTGGATGGGGACTGGACTGTTGCCAAGCAACGCATAAACATTTTCCTCCTCCACACTAGCGTCTACCTTACCACAGGTCCCTTAGTATCACGTACGTTCAGCTCTGTGTTTACGTCTCGCTGCAGTCGCGGTGGCATGTGTGACTCACCGGCTTAGGATGGTCCATGTGTTCACGGTTATTAGGAACACCCGCTGAGCGTAGTGATACACGTATAGTTCAAAGGCTGTTATACTCGTTGTCACCACTCGTGGTAGCCTCTTGTCCAATCAAATGACTTGTTTAACAAGGTGAATTACGACTTGATTTACCACTGCTAGACTAGGGGGGGGGGATGACAACTCTGATGTGTTGACCCTGTGAAGGGGTAGACAGATGACTCTAGGTTTTTGCATTCCGTTAACGTTTGCTAATATCCACCTGTCACCGTAGGAACGGGAGCTGCCAATAGAATGCCTTTCCAGTTCAGCTCTGATAATCGGATTATCTTGTGAATGAGCAGCACGAAGCTAGATCCAATTCCTGAGATTAACTTCATCTCTCTGTGTGTGCCTCCCAGGGCACGGTCCTCTGTGACATCATCCTGCTCAACTTCCTGAAAGGCGCCGATCAGTATAAAGCCAAGAAGTTTGAAGAGGTAAGTCAAGACCACCGCGAGTAGGCGACCACGGCGCTGTCACGTCTCATCAGAACACGAATGAACGTACTACACACAACCCGGCACCGCAGCCCTCGTTTTTTTCTTCAGCCTTTGAAACGATGTGTCATACTAAATACAACCCGTCCACAGCTTTGAACCACTTGGCAGTTCAAAAGCTAGCGGCGGCTTTACGGCCCTTCCTTCCCAGCTCTTAGGTAATGCCCTCTGCCCATTACTGACCTTCTCTGCTCTCTCTCCACCAACCCACATTGATTCAGATAGAAGAAGTGTTTGGATGAACCCCGTCTGGGTAGCTGGGTCTCGTTGTTTGGTGGCACTCTCTCTAGTTTTGAACAAAAGAGATATCTGCAGTGAAGTAGATCCCTAGTACAATCATGTCGTGACCTATCAGCTAAATATAATGACGACCTTTGCATTCACCATCTGTCTGTTATTTAAGGCAGCACAATGCAGGTGAGGAGTGCAATATTTATTTGGATATTCTTAAACTGAGGTCACATTCCACTGATCATACATGCATGATGCATAACAAGAGTGTTGTGAAATGGTCCAACGTTTTTCTTGAATCTTTTTTTTAGGTGTCAAACACGGATGTCGACTCCCATATCAACGGCTTGTATCGCTCCCAGCTGTCGCTGAGACATGATGAGAAACAATCCACTGACTCATTTTCCTTTGGAAATTTTGGATAATGGATTAGGGCAACAGCCAATACCAGAAGTGGTAAAAACACAAGGGCGGGACAAGGGCGGGACAAGATGAGTTATGGATCCTTCAAAAGCATCTCATTAGAGGAGAAAGGAGAAATACATGCATATATACTTTTACCTTCGTCTAAAAAATGTATTCAATTAGTTAGGTTATTCCATGAAATATGTAATTGTATGTTATCATTAATGCAAAGGGTATAATCATAAACTTAGCATTTATGGGGAAAAAAATAAAACCCTATTTTTCCCCCATATAGCATTAGAAAACAATGTCCATATAGTCCGCACATGGGTTGACAGCATTACTGACTAATATTGTGGTTGCAACAATTATTCTCCAAGAAAAGAGAAAGAGCCTTGTTTTAGAACTAATTACTAATGCATTCTAGGAAATGACTAGAGTAGACTGACATAATAGAACTGAGTAATTACCTGAATGATTCTGGAAACTGGAAGTGCCTTGAAAAACTGGACAATTGGCTAACTGAGTTTCCTCTTCTGCAATAAACTAAACATTTGTCTCCACTAAAACAAGTGCCAGAGACAAAGCATGTTTGAAAAGCATGACAACTATCTAACAAGCCATTTGTCACCATAAATAAGGCAATGTCTTGCCTGGTGAACACCCAAATGCCGACTAGTAAGCTGAAGGAAAACCTTTCACATTGGGCAGAAGAGAGCCACTTGTTCACCAATAATGCATGATCAGATGTGTAATGCCTGGCGTGCCTTGAAACGGTCTCAGAAAGTATCCTGATAGGTTCGGGTCAAATGACTTGTTATACTTCCATCCCTTTTGGCGTCACATGATGGAGGCCACTGGCTGACAGGACAGGGCTGAGGAGCTGAACCCATGGGTAGACTGGGTTGGACGGGTCCGTTAGACAGACAGTGGTCACTCACACGTGCTATGCCAAATGGGATATATTGCTCCTGTCTTGATGAAAATGATGATAATTGGCGACTGATAATTGAGCTCATTTAATAGCATCCCTCTTCCATAACCATGTTCCCTCCCTGACACCTTGTCCTGTTGGTTTTTAAATTAGCTCAACGTGCATCACAATGCCTCTTTATTGTTTCACGTCCTGAATAAAACTATCTTGAAAAGAAACATACCATTTCTTGGAAAGGGGAATGTTTTTCTGTGTTTGTTTTGAATACTGGGCACAACGACTGCATAGGAAGAACGTGTGCCTCATGAATGTGCTTAGATGTGCACTTGCATAACAAACATAAACTTCTACTCAAACACATTCCACCAAGTCCTCTCAAAAGGCCATGTGCTCTGTACTATGGGAATTTAACAGTGGCTTGACCCTCTGTATTTCTACCAGATTTGGCAGATTGAGAATTTGTTGCATAGAAATGAGCTTTGAAGTTCTTTTTTGAAGTTCTTGTCTTGTGGACATTGTAAGGAACACACAGAACATGGCGATTTGGTTGTGTCCCTGTGGACTTTCCAATTAGTTTGGCATGCAATGGATCCCTTATCTGGGAAGAAAACGTACATCTATGATCAAAAATAATTAAATAAATTAAATAAGATTAAATCAAAAATTAAGAAAATATTTAAATATGTTTAAATATAATATTATTGAAAAAGTGTTTGAAAAGAGACAGTAGCTCAGATAATTATTGGATCAAACATATTGGTTGTGTATCAAACATATTGCAACTCATTCTTCTTTTTGCACCAGGATGTATAAATATGGAGGCAGGGGCATGGTGGAAGATGATGATTAAATATGAAAATAGTAAATTGTATGTATATTGTAATATACTTTTAATAAATATAAATGGTGAGAAAACGTATTGGGCTGCCTGCCATATCTAAGGGTCCATATCTATTTACTTATACAGGGGCCTATATTCCCCTGTTTGCAACAATACCAATTAAAACGTGTGCAAATATTAGTTTTGATAAATATAGGTTGATAGAAAATAAAACAAGCCCATGTAAATTGAATCCAGGATTATAGGATGAAGTGTCCATATGAATAAATAAAGCTTCATGGCAGAGCTAGAGTTAAGTTTGTTGTCGATATTAAAGGCGGTAACTTGGCGAGGAGTGACAGAGCCAATCCACACTCTCCATCTATCACCACGTGATGTATATCGCGGAAACCCTCCCAGTAGCGTCTGAAGTTAAAGTCCAGTTCCCAAGCGAAACCCTATCAATAAACACGAACATTTCATTAAACAAACTGGAGTGACTGAAGCATTTAGCTCATCATCAATCATGAAGTATGCACTGCTTCACGTTTCGCTGCCTTTTTTGGTTTGTGTCGCCGTGGCAAACACAGGTTTATTCAACAACGTCTTGGTAGACCTGTCCTATGAACATTACGCAGAGGAAGTGGTCGACTCTCTGCCGGGTTTCGTGGCGATGCCTTTTAACTCTCTGGTCAATGCGGGTTACGTTGTCATGGGGTTGTACTGGTTGTTCAGGAGGAACTCGAGTGAAGAAACCAAGGAAGGTCGCTACCTAAGACAAGTGTTCGCCCTGATGGCGATCTTTTACGCACCTGTGCAGTGGACGCGCCTGGCCACTATGCGCCGCGCGCCGGCCGTGCTGGACCAGTGGGTCACCCTGCCCATCTTCGCGTGGGTCCCGGTGTGGTGCGGCTTCATTGAAGGGGGGGCTTCATCATGGCGTCCAGGGTTCGCCCTGACGACCCAGCTGGGCTCCGTGCTGAGCTACGGCCTGGCGCTGGCGCACGCACGGGGATTCGAGGTGGCCCTCGGGGGGCACATCGTTTACGCCGTGCACAAAGGAGTGCGCGTGCACCGTCTGTACGGAGACCCCCGCTCCCAGAGACACCTGGTGCTGGCCCTGGTGTCATGCGGCGGGTTCGTCGGCCTGAAGCTGCTCGACCACTGGCTGGCCCGCTACGCGCTGTTCCAGTGTGTGACGGGACACTTCTGGTCCAAAGTGTGCGACGTCCTTCAGTTCCACTTTAGTTTTTGTCTCCTTACTTGCCTCACTGAACGAGCGCAAGCACTCAAAAAGGCGAGATAAAATGATATTACAGAAGGAAAATACGATACGAAGCTTGATTCGTTGACAGGTCATCATTGATTTACTACTTAACGACTTTCTATGTTCTTCCCGTTATCATGATGACTTGTGCAATTCTGCTGCACAGTTTTAATATAGGACCCAGCTCCTTTTTATATATCAGACATTTTGTGTAAATTTGCTGTATGATTTCTACTGCTACTCAAGTCACAAATAAAAGAAATACACAACGTATTTAATCAATTTCATTGTTGGATAAGAAGACATAACATTGAAATTTACTTTGACACTATATGTAATAACAATACATTGAATAGCCCCAGGTCACACAAAATGTATTATATACTGTATATTATATTATATTATATATATATATATATACATATATATTTGATATAAATGGGTTCATGAATTATAGGATCATAAATAAGAGGGATCTCCGTTCTGCGTTCTTTCTCAAGATTCCTTCCTTGGTAGTTAAGGGAGTTTTTTCTTGCCCTCTGGGGGACTAGGGTGAGTGGAGGGGGTAACAAATGGTTATGTTGTTAAGCCCTTTGAGACTGTTTGGTGATTAAGGGCTATACAAATAAAATTGAATTGAATGAATTTAGTGGAGGATTTTACAAGCATCAAGATTTGGATGAAATGATCCTCTGTGTAATGATGTTGTAACATATTTCAGCCATAATATCCTCCCATAGCCACAGGGAGCAGCACCGAGCACATTTAATGGTTAAGAGGTAATATTCTCCCATAGCCACAGTACCGAGTACATATAACATAAGCTGTAACACTTGCACATAGCCACGAGGGGGCAGCAGCTGATCACACATAGATGAAGGGGGCGGGCTTTTAAAGCCACAGAACACGCCCACCCCTACCTGCCTATTTAACTCGGACCCGCTATGGAATCAGAACCTCTTGGGCGGCGTATCGTAGATATAAAGCTTAGAGACGCTCCGCGCGTGTTATATACCATTCCTCTCCTTTTGTTTCATAGACGATAGACAATAGACCAAAACCTTTACCAAATAAAGTGAGTTAAAAGCGATCCTGTCTCGGCGGCCTTTCCTGGATTCAAAATATCATAACAATGTTGTCCTCATGCGTTTATTATAGATACTCAATGAATGGCATATTGCATTGGCAAAGGTGAGCTAATGCAAACACTTGGTTTGGTGATAGTTTTTTTTCGGTGGCCCGGACAGGCGTTAAGCACATTCTGAGGCCCCTGGGCCAGGCCATGTCCTACAGGTTT
Source organism: Micromesistius poutassou (assembly GCF_964030765.1). Taxonomy (NCBI): domain Eukaryota; kingdom Metazoa; phylum Chordata; class Actinopteri; order Gadiformes; family Gadidae; genus Micromesistius; species Micromesistius poutassou. The sequence continues at coordinate 19,791,342 of NC_140273.1, forward strand.
AACTGTGTTATGCCTGTGAGAATGGGATCTGAGAAGGACTTTCTACTGGTCCACAGCAGGGCTAGACCCGCCTCCCGGAAGTCGCGGTGAGAGCAGTAGATGAGGGGGTTCAGCCCACAGTCCAGGTAGGACATGACTGATGACACGGTCCTCAGCCAATAAGGAGCCGGGGACAGGTCCTGCTTGCCCAGGAGAATCAGCTGAAGGGAAACATGAAAAATAAATGACAACTTTCACTTAGATGGTCGATTTCGGATCACATTAAATCATTGGTGAGGATTATTAATTTCCTGTCTTATCAGGATTCATCAAGTTACTTTAATCTATAACATTTAAAGATAAAACTGAAGTTTTTCTGAGATATCTAACCCTCGCTGACGCTGGACAACGGAAAGGCCTGATCCTGTACAGTCGGGACCTTAGTTACTTAGTATTTGGTTTGTTTGTGTTTTGTGAAGCATAGAGGACGCCCTTACTGGCTTCCTGCTGACGGACTCTCCAGGGATAACAACACTGTGTATCGGTGTGTGTGTGGTCTCACCTCACGGTGAAGGGGGTGGTCTCACCTCACAGTGAAGGGGGTGGTCTCACCTCACGGTGAAGGGGGTGGTCTAACCTCACGGTGAAGGGGGTGGTCTAACCTCACGGTGAAGGGGGTGGTCTAACCTCATGGTGAAGGGGGTGGTCTCACCTCACGGTGAAGGGGGTGGTCTCACCTCAGACACGGTGAAGGGGGGGGTCTAACCTCACGGTGAAGGGGGTGGTCTCACCTCACGGTGAAGGGGGTGGTCTCACCTCACGGTGAAGGGGGTGGTCTCACCTCAGACACGGTGAAGGGGGGGGTCTAACCTCACGGTGAAGGGGGTGGTCTCACCTCACGGTGAAGGGGGTGGTCTCACCTCAGACACGGTGAAGGGGGTGTAGCAGAGCAGGTAGAAGGCCACCAGCAGCGGCGTGACCGACGACATGTCGTCCTCCTCGCTGAGGCCAAGAGAGGAACATGGTTATATACCTCCAGAGGCCGGAAGGAAGGAAGCTACGTTCATTGAACCTTATTCACCGATGGGGGCCGTCACGGGTCAGAGGAATCCACATTGAAGCCGTTTCTCAATACCAAGTACACGGACTACGTACTCGCGGACTTGGAAGTACGTACTTGGCAAGTCCGGACTTTCAAGTATAGACTTCCGAGAACGCGAGTACGCACCTGCAATTGGAACAGCAGCGGACTCGATGATGCATTCTGGGATATTTAACGGTCCCAAGTCCACACGAGTCACCTCCGATGCGTCCTCGGTAGAACGGCCTCATCGAGAACGCATCGAGAACACTTCCGGGTTTTACGACAGTACTCGCGTTCTTGGAATTGGAACAGTGCTTGGGCTACCACTGATGACGTTTACCGAGAACGCAAGTACACGAGAACACACGAGAACGCAAATTGAGAAACGGCTTGAGTCACCACCCAGCTAGCGGTGAGAACCACGATGGACGCTCTGTGCATAAGGCCCACAGCCAGTAGCTGGTCATGGAAGAGTTAGCTTGGTGGCTACGCTACTTTGCAGAAACTGATTTGTTTCTTACTTCCATGATATGAACACAATCTGAAAAAAACCTACACATTGTAATTGGGGGGGTTTAATGTTATGTTTAGATTTTACTTATAGTTCCTATAAGTAAAATGATAGCTTGGCTCCGAAACTCTAAACCAAGTCACTCCCACACTCGATTCAGGTGTTCTCATGTCACAACGATTAGTGTCTCACAACCAATGTGTGTTCTTGGCGCATGAGAGGGCGGGACTCCCGTCCATTCTAAGGAGGAAGTTATATCCGTTTGGGTTTAGTGGTGAGCGGCCAGAGAGAGGGCGGGGCTTCCGATAGAGGGATATCTGTTTCCGTTACATGTTTCAGACATGGCTTTGTCCGATTATTTGTAGAAAAAAAATGGAACTCTTCATCTTAATGTAAACATATTTATTCTCCTTGTCTTTGTTGTTGTTATTGTTGTCATGTTTTTCTTGTCTCGCCTCTGGGACAGCGGTCACACACGGCTCAGAGCAGGTAGGAGAACGCTGCAATGGACCGGAACACCTCAGAACAGAACAGAACATGAAGAAGCTCTTCCGGCCCACTCACTTGTAGGTGTTCCACCGCGGAACGAGACCGGCCGCAGTCAGCAGAGAGCAGAGGAAGATGAGGAGGACGGGGAGGAAGATGCAGACGGAGAAGGCACACAGGATGTACACCATCATGTCCGAGTAGCTGGTCTCCCAGAACACTGCACACAGCATCTCAGCGGGGTCGTACCTACGGCGGGGAGCCCGGCAGCGTTGAGGAGCTGGTACCGTGTGTGTGTGATATTAAGGATCTCCATTGTAGGATGGCCCTAACCCAACCCAAAGCTAGAGATGTTTTTGGCCAATAGGATGCAACCAACTACTGAATAAGCAGTGTTTAAGAGATTGTAATGCTTTGTGTAAGTTTAGTTAAGTAATAACCTAACTAACCAATTACGTTAATTATGTTAGCCAAAGTACAGAAGAAGTTCGTTATTTTGTAAAATGTGATCGGGCATTCTGTCTGCTGCTCTTTGTTTATATGTGGAAGGAACTCAGTTGGAATCGACCGACCCTAAACATGAAATATCAAGCGAAAGAAGCAAACATTTTTTTTAAACCAGAAGTGAAAGCTATACAGATACTTGATCCAGGCGTAGACCACCGGGACAGTCCCGAACACCACGCCTGACACCCAGGAGGCCAAGCAGGTCAGCACCAGGACCACGAAGAACACGCTGCCCCTAGAGGGCATGCCCAGCAAGCGCTGCACACACAGGACGGCTGCGGAGGGAAACGTCTTACGTTACGAGTCACTCCGAGACGCAGGGATCATTTTCCCCCCAAAATGCTATTGGTGGATGTTCTTAGCACTAGAATGCAGGGGAGCATAGGGTCATGTAACCACGCATGATATACTGGGTCTTTGAGGTTTCATATGAAGTTCACTGTTTGCCGCAGAGTGTGACAATAGCGTATGCTGTACTTTATTGAAAACTATTAATAACTTAACTTATTAATGTCAACCACTTATGTGTATAGTGTGCAACCGGCTTAATGATTTACACGTTTTCAAAATTTGTTCTGTTTCATTCTTGAGGCACTAACATATTCTATCATCTATTACGCCATACGACTATACATTCATGTAAAACAAAACAATTTTCTGTTTTCATAATTGAATCGTGTCATCGTATAGGCTCAGTGCGCCTTGGTTTGAGTTGGGGTTGAAAAGGTTAATTTTAAAGAGTGCATGAGGAATGGCACGCCCGTGCTGGCATGTGATAACGTTACCTATGCTTCCAGTTGAGGAGGTAATGAAGGCAAACTTTAACAGGCTGACCACCTCACACCAAGGAGATGTCTGACCGCCGGTCAGCATGGCCAGCAGGGAGCCAGAGATGATGAGCGCAGAGGAGCCTGGAGGAGACAGTGTTACTAGGGTTAACATGTGCAGCTAACTCAGACATGGTGTCATAGGGGCACTGCTGTGTTACCGAGTCTGAGTCTGGTTAGATTTGGTTTGACTTTACAACACATAAAACATCCCAGAGGTTTACAGATGTTAGAAAGTGTGAACACTTCCAACAGTGGTGAGAAACGTGTCTATAAAACCTGTACCAAGCTCAAGATGTGTCTCTCACCCTGCTCTTGTACAGCTCTCTGCTACACACACAAACACACACACACACACACTCACACCAACACACACACGCTTGTTACACTAGTTGCATATTAAGTTGTATAATAGTAATAATATATATTTTACATAACACATAAATGACTGTATCAATGATCAATGGTCTGAAGTGTAGAGAGTGAATCAGAAAATCAGAGAGATACATCCCTGATATGTTCCAGTGCGTAAATCGTGTGGTACCCTTACCTAGGTCCGACAGGGTGAGGCTCAGGAAGGGAACCCAGTAGCGACACGAGTACTGCTTACTGCACTGGAATGAAAGAAAGGGATGAACTCACACACAAAGGTTTCAATTAGGGAAGAAGTTAAAAAGGTACAAATCAGAAAGGAAAGATCATATTCTATGACTATGGATGAGGGATAAACAGAATCACTATCAATGCATGTGAGAAACGTGATTCCAATTTATCTACGTTTTCTTTAGAAACGTTGATTATGTTTTGTACGACTGTCAATCCACTGCCCACCATGTTGTGTTGCAGTACCGTTATGAGGATGATGAGGATGATGATGATGATCTCTGGTTCTTTATTTATCATGTATTATGACCACATCTCAGCTGACTCAATACATGTTCGGATAGTACTTCAGTGTTACAAATAAACTGTGTTTTCTTACTAAAATGCACATAAACGTACAGTGAAAGAAGGCAATCATGCACATTCAGTATATTTTCTAACCCTAACCCCATTCACATCTGCTCCGATCCTGATAATTCCTTGACAACTAGGAACCCTAAGATCATCATCAAGAAACAGCCACACTAAGGCATACCCCAATTTGTAAGGCACAACGGATCACAGGCAGACACAGAGAGAGACGAGGAGCGACAGACTCACAGCCCTACCATGACTTTGATGAGCAGGACAAGGCAGTTGCCCACCACCCCCATCACCATCTCCAGCCCCAGCACCGTCACCAGCACCCACCTCTCCACCACCGTCCAGGGTCGCTCCGCCGCGCTGTCGTTAAGGGACTGATTCACTGAGCGGGGTGAGTCAGAGTCGGGTCGGGGGTTTACGTTGGGAGGACTTTACCAGGCTGCTGGTCATGATTTTGTTCACTTTTTTATTGTTAATATTTTTTGAATATAAATTCTTCGGAAGTAACCACTTCATCGATGCATCAATGGAAAGAACGATACATGGCTCACATTGTCTATTTTGAACATTACTAGGCCTACTCGACCAACTACATTTCTTTATCATTCATTTTGGTGCTGGGAGCATGATAACGCTCCGTTCCAGCGTCATGTCCAGTACAAGTGGCTTGTGTCTAGCTATAGAAAGGTGTGTTGTCCAATGTTAAATAAGTTTTAGCTATTAATTTCTACTGAGCACAGTCGTATATGGAAAATAAAATAATGTTCACTTACTTGTAGGAATAGGATAAACCGCCAGCCCTCTACCTTGAAAAGTGCCCTTAGCAGTGCTCACATTGAGTGTACCTGTCAAATCAACCACACCTTTCCAATTAAAACTGCCATGCTTCATTTCACTCAACAAGAACAGCTTACAATGCAAACTGAGTTCATATACCTGCAACAACACTTCTGCAGCTCTCTGTCCATCCATCCCTCTAGTCTAGGCGGACAGTATAAACGAAAATAAACATGTTCTCTTGTGAAAGAGGTTAGAGACACAGGTGAGCACTGAGAGGGTGGGCTGGACCTCAGTCTCCACACATCGGTGCTTCAGCATACAGGAAGACATTGATTTATCAAACTGTTAAAGGGCTTCTGTATTCAATATTAGGAGGAATGCTGACACCTACAGATGAAGAGAATTTGAATATATGATAAGAAAAGCAATACATGTAGGCGCTCCGGAATATATATTTGAATGTATTTATTATTATTACTATTATTATGACCCCACTGATATTTCAACAGATGTTTAAATTTTGATCTGAACATGAAACATGGACGCTAATGGCTCTGGGGTATTCTTGTAGAATTGAACTTCAAGGGCTAGGGCTCACATTTATCTAATTCTGTGGTTAACAATGTCCTTTGGGGGTTCTACTAGAATAGGCTAACATGATATATAACTTTTAATTTCTTGTTTAGGAGCACTAATCCTGCAGTGCTGGTCCCAGTAGTACTGGGACCACATTGAACCAGTCGGACATCTATGCAATTTATAACAACAGATTGGTAATAATAATTGCTGTTGAGTGGGTGAGCTTAGCTGAGGTGGTAGAGCAGGTTGACTTGTAAGTGGAAGGTTGCTAGTTCGATCCTAGGCCCTATCTGAGTGTCAATGTGTCCCTGAGCAAGACACTTTATCCTAACTGCTCCTGACAAGCTGGCTGCCGCCTGTGTATTGTTGACTCGGATGCCGTCAATGTGTGCATTAACCGTTGTTAGTGGCTTTGGATTAAAGAATGTCGGGACAGTAAATGGTCTTCTTGGTCCGTCTGCAAAATAAAGTGTATTTAAATGTAATCATGGAGAGAAACCCGTGTAAAATACAGAGTTCTGTTTTTTATTCTTATTTTGTTTATTTTTCATTTGTACAATTTATCTATTTTAGTTGAAGTCACTGCTCCTGATTTCACTCCAGTCCAGTTGGTGGCGGTAATGCTCCCCAAAGCTGTTAACCGCCCATAAATAAGAAGTAGAAGAAGGTTCAAACACTGCCCTCCGGTGGACCACAGAGGAACTACACCAAACACGTCACATGTTGGAGCAACAACGAACAGCCCGAACTGTGTAATCCCTTCTTCTCTTGTTCAACAAACAAAGTAAAACAACAAATTAGGAAATCTCTGGCCTAGCATAAATAATAAACCCCTTTGATTTCTATATTGAAATATTACTTAAAGATATAACGTCGTTTCCGGTGACCTGACCGAACACCTCTGTCGTCACTTCCTGCACGCCGCCGTAATCGTAATCGTCTGCTGTTCTGGTTTAGAAGGCCAAATAGCGACAGATCGGTAAGCTCATTACGTTCAAATGTCTTATTACAGTCCTAAAACCCGTAGGTGGTTTCGACATGCAAAACTTAAACAATGAATAATTGTGTCCATGTCCAAGTCGAAGCGTTAGTGTCGCTGGTAGCCGTCCCTTAACCTCCCATCTCGTCCTTGAGATGTTGTGGAGTTGGGCTGACCCCAGGACCGGCGCTCTGCGGCTGAGCACTTATACCCTGTGCATGAAGGCTTTTTCAAGATCACTCTCCGCACCTGGATCAGCCGATTAGCACTGCGAACAAGCTAATTTATGCTGAAGATCATAATGTCTTGATGTGATTTTGAACATTGTGAATGTTGTTGTCAGCTCAAGTTTACAGTCTGGAACTGGTTTTCAGAAAACGGATCTGTTCACTCAACTGAGGCTGTTGAGTGAATAGTTTTAGTCGCGACGTTCGTCACATGAAGCGTTGATGTACATTCAGAACCGAACCGCTGCCCTTCAAACGGGCCTGCGAAACAACCAGCAGGGGGTGCTGCCTCACCGCGCATGCGTGGTGGCGCAAACAGGCTCAGCTGTAGTAGTGTTGTTTACACTTTGAAGTGGACTCTTCTGTGAAAGTCACAAATAGTTGTGTGTATTTTGTGTGTTTTCTTCTCCTCCTGACACGTTTGATTTTCGCTTCAGCGTTTAAACGTGATGGCTGCAACTCTGCGTTTGCTCTACTCCACGTCCAGGCAAGGTAAGGTTTCAACAGCCATGGATTCAGACACTGCCACTTTCTTGCCTTATTCACATTGTTGCCTTTAAACTAATTCCTTCTAAAAGGCTAAATGTCGAGGTATACACATACTCATTACTTGTTTTTCCTCTACATACATACATACATACATGTACTGTATGTATACTACACATATACATCTATACCATCTGTTTTACATCCAAATGAACATTGGAAACCTACTTATGTACAATAATGATTGGTATTTATAGGAAGTATACAAGTCATGCTGGTGTAGCTCAGCATCACAGCATTTGATTATTGAATTCTCTGTCATTGTCTTATTGTTCCAAGTATCCATATTCCCTTGCTCATGTGTTATCTATATTAGGATGAGAGTGGGATTTCTACTGTGTAACTTTGCAGTGGAATAGCACAATTAGAAATGTTCACATTTGCATCTTTCCAGTTGCTCCTCTTATGGTGTCTACCCGGTCGCTTGTCCTCTGTTGCTAACTGGAAATGTGTGATGATTTGCCCTTTTCTGTATGGTGATGATGACAATCATGTATTTTTCTTTCAGGGTCTTTTGCGACTGGCCAGAGTCTTGTTAGGTGCTTCAGTGTGTCTGGGCAGAGAGAGAGTTTCAGTAAGTACAGTAAGACAAAACACACCAATTCAGTCACAGTGAGCTTTCATGCAGTGTAACACGGTACAATACTAATCTTATTTGCATCACAGCCACAGCGTTTTCTAGATATTTGTCTGTCAAAAGTTCAGAAATAGACGCATATAAAATGAATTGCATTCAATAAAGACCCACACAAAAAGAATTTAAAAAGAAAAAAGAATATCAACAAATTCTTCAGAGATTCTTCAGCGAGGCCCGAGGCTACTCTGCAGCCACCTTAAGAGTTTGCTTTGTGTTACAGAGTTCCCCTTTGTGTTACAGAGTTCCCCTTTGTGTTACAGAGTTCCCCTTTGTGTTACAGAGTTCCCCTTTGTGTTACAGAGTTCACCTTGTGTTACAGAGTTCCCCTTGTGTTACAGAGTTCCCCTTGTGTTACATAGTTCCTCTTTGTGTTACAGAGTATGTGAATGCCCAGGAGCCGTCCCTGGACATGAAGGCCATCACAGATCGGGCCGCTCAGACTCTGCTGTGGACAGAGCTGTTCAGAGGTCAGTAAATGGACTTATTCTAAGTCACTTTGGATAAAGGCGTCTGCCAGATGCCCTAAATGTAAATTAAAGTACAACCTGTTCCTGCCTGCGTGCTATTTCAGCACTTCTAATCTTTGCTCCAATGTTAACCCTTCATGCAGTGGGTTTTCATTTCTATATTTGTACGTTGTTAGTTGTTGCTTTTATTAGAGATGCTCCGATTGATGATCGGACACTGATCATGATCGGCTGATATTGGCTAAAAGTAGCTTGATCGGAGAACCCCAAAAGCGCAGATCAAAAAAGCTGATCACTGAACGTAAATTACTTGCTCAATTTAATTGAATTTTTTTCAAATCAGAACTTGCCAGTGGCAGCATGAGTTTCCCGTCTACAACATTGTGTTACACTGCCAGGATTTCACACGGTCACTAATGATGGCAAAGGAGGCAGTTTAACATTCAGTGTCGTTTACGGAGCACTTGCATGGCTCAGTACGGGCGCAGGCACATTTCAGTATCGTATATGACAGTCACATTCTGCAGAGGCTTTGATGAACGCATTGAGCGCCATGTTTCAGTCACGGCCCAAAAATGCTGATTGGAGCATCTCTAGCTTTTATCATATGATTGTATGCAGACATTTGAATCCAAGCATATACTGTGCATTGATTTTCTGATCTATCGTCAGCTGCTTCTTGCCAACAGAACTTTGCTGTTAGATGTAATCGGCTGTTGTTGTATGTGTCTGCTAGTTTTCATTCTATATCATTTTATTATAAATGGGTTAACGGTAGTGCACCCACATGGCTTTCTCTACAGCCATCCTCCCTGCCACACATGAGCCCCCCCCTCCTCCAGGCTGCTTCCAGAGGCAGCCCCGTACTCCACACTGAAACACTAACGTGTTGCTGGAACGGAGGATAAAACCAGTGCCACAAAAATCAACCTCCCCATAGCGGCTGTGTGTTAATGGTTATACAAAAGTAGATTATTGGAATAATAACGATGATATAACGATCCCATTAATCAGCAGAAAATATATTGCACAACTTTATTGAACACTAATCAAAACATTGCCGGATGTTGAAGCGCGAATGACACTGCGGTAGGGGTGGGCGATATGGCAAAAATATCACTTCACAATTTTTTTCAGGCAGGATCAGGATCCACGATCTTATCACGATTCTTTTTCATTTTGGTTTTTGCACGTTACTGAACAGTACAAGTTACTGTTTGACTGTCAGCATACTTTTTCGGGTGCTTTCTTTTGAGGTGGTTAAAAAGGTTTGTCGTGTTGCCATCCGACGTGCGAACCTTATCTTTGCAATTTTTGCAAATAACTTGTTTGCGCCGTGTCGGTTCTGGAATATCCAAACCAGTTCCATATTACAGACGTCTAATTATTTTTAGGGACCAACTCCTCCGTGTTGTCATCCATGCCGCTACGTTGCCAAATAAAAAGGGGGAGGGGATTCAATCCAAGGCACTACCTACTGTTTGTTATATTGGTTTATTGGTGTGTCTCTATAGGGAAGGCGTGTAACGGACTAGCAAATTTTTGATTTAAGATGTGGCTGAGAAAACAACTTTGGATGCGTGTATGAGCCATAGAACTGCAACTGATTGAATGTGCACTAGGGCTGTCATTTTGGAGAAAAATCAAGTTTGAATGGATATCAAATATCAAATATCAAGCAATGTATTGGAATATCTACAAGGCCCCCCCCAAAAAAAATAAAACACCTTAACGGAGATTCAATCACAAATGTATTATGTGACAAGAGGAGACATAAACAGGACTTAGGCCATATCCACTTTGTTTGAAACAGGTTATCAACTTATTCAATATCAAGTGCCACTATGCATATCACAAAATGAGGCTATGCAATGAAAAACAAAAAGGGAATCGGAACTGCACAGCGCAACAATGACGTGACAACTTAAACGGGAGACAGCAGCAGGAGTACTAAGGCTTATAGCCTATCTGCAATAAATAATAATTTCTTAATGTTGTTTGCTAGAAACACCAATCCATCCACTTGATCTGGATCAAGTGCGGCTCTCTTTTTATTCATGAATCAGGATATATTATTTGCTTGACTAGCGTGCCCGCGAATGGATGAGATGGCAAACAATAAAATAAAAAGTAAAAACCAAACAGTCTAATCATAGACTGTAAAAAACACACAACAAATATATATTCGAATACGGATATGTCACGTCATATTTGAATGCATATTCGAATATCGAATAAAAAGTGACAGCCTTAATGTGCACTGTAGCATGATACTAACGATCTCTGTGTAAAGGCAGATCGCGGAGACGTTTGAGACATTTGAATCGTTCACGACCTAATGTCGTCATATCGCACACACCCCTACACTGCGGCAGGTGTGGTGTTCTGCTGCGTCACAGCTCTTGTGTTTTGACCCCCTCTACTGGCCAGGGCTGGGCATGACGATGAGCTACCTGTTCAGGGAGCCGGCCACCATCAACTACCCCTTTGAGAAGGGACCCCTCTCTCCACGCTTCAGAGGGGAGCACGCCCTCCGCAGGTACCGCCCGCCTCAGGTTCACTGATTTGTTTATCTGCTGTCTGGAGTCAGAAGTCTGCTTCGTGGATTGTGAATAGTAGGTATTGAAGTAGTTAGTGTACATGGGCGTGGGTCCCAGAGCCGCTGTATGGGTTAACCTATGTGAGCCAGGGGTGTAACGGTTCCCAGCACGTCACGTCTTCCGACAGATTGAAAGGCGGTACGGTGGACAAAACAAAGGCCCCTGATTTGAGTCAAAGCAATATTATAATAATAATAATAATAAACAAATATATATATACTTTTTCCTAACAGGACATTATTATACTAATGTTATACTATATGCGTAGTGACCATGTAACCTTTTACTGGCATATCATATACACCAGTAACAATGATGACTATCAATAACGTCAGGGTTTTACTGATCAGTAGAGAACACAGAGTGATCAGTAGAGTGATCAGCAGAGAACACAGAGTGATCAGTAGAGTGATCAGCAGAGTGATCAGCAGAGAACACAGAGAGTGATCAGTAGAGTGATCAGTAGAGTGATCAGTAGAGAACACAGAGTGATCAGTAGAGTGATCAGCAGAGAACACAGAGTGATCAGTAGAGTGATCAGTGGAGAACACAGTGATCAGTAGAGTGATCAGTAGAGAACACAGAGTGATCAGTAGAGTGATCAGCAGAGAACACAGGGAGTGATCAGCAGAGAACACAGAGAGTGATCAGTAGAGTGATCAGTAGAGTGATCAGCAGAGAACACAGAGTGATCAGTAGAGTGATCAGTAGAGTGATCAGTAGAGAACACGGAGAGTGATCAGTAGAGTCATCAGTAGAGAATACAGGGAGAGTGATCAGTAGAGTGATCAGTAGAGAACACAGGGAGAGTGATCAGTAGAGTGATCAGTAGAGGACATGGAGCAGGCCGCCTGGCGGGCGGTGGCGGGCCCGGGCCGGTCCACCGCCCAGCACGCGCTCTGGGTTGTAACTCGTTTTGTTTTTGTGTTGTTCAAGGTATCCTTCTGGAGAGGAGCGCTGCATTGCCTGCAAGTTGTGTGAGGCCATCTGCCCTGCCCAGGTGTGTGTGTGTGTGTGTGTGTGTGTGTGTGTGTGTGTGTGTGTGTGTGTGTGTGTGTGTGTGTGTGTGTGTGTGTGTCAAAATGTCTGTGTGTGTCTTATTACTATCAACGTTTCTGTGTGTATACTACGATAGATCTGGTCTGCTGGAAATCAGGGACAGAAAACTAAAAATGGCCTTGCACTGAACTGACCCAGACTAAAACTAAAACTGTATGTAACTGTTACTTAGGTTGCGTTACTTTCTTTGTAACGCGTTACACACAACACCGTCTACCGGTCACACCGATCACACTATAACGTCAAAATCCATACCATAGAGCAAATTCACACCGGTGTAGTCTCTGTACCGTTTATACTGTACACCCCTAGCAATGCAAGGAAAGCTCTCTTGCTTAAATTGACACAATCTGCTTATTTTTAACCTTTGTAACTCAAAACGGTCAGAAAGACCAAACATAATTAGTATCTCAACTCTAAACTCTACACTGCCTGCGAGAAGATAATATTTTCTCGCATGTTGACATTTCATAATGTGCGGATCATCAGCAAGTCTTCAAATCCTTGAAGCTCCTGTGACCTCGGGGAAGTAAAAACACGTTTACCTGCTGTCTCTGTGGCCCAGAAGCCTAATATAATGAATGTGCCGGGTCATAAGGGAGGCTCTCTCCTTACACAAACCCTGGGATTGCATCCTAAAAACTGCCATTTTTCTGAGCTTGGCAGCACAGGAAGCAACTTTCTGATAGTTGGCGCCTGTTGGTGTGAGGCTGTCCTGCCTTAGCATACGTCTGTGTGCAGAACCAGGACGGACACGGGCACCACCTCAACATGAGGCAGCTTCAAAGGGTGGTTCTGCCAAGCAGCGCATTGGTTTCTTGGCACCTTCTGCAGAAAAAAACACACAATCTTAAATGAACAAATGTATAAGCTAATTGTAGCTTCCCGGCCAGGCCTGTGCGGTAGGTCCAGAGGGACGAGCCAGGCCGGGTCCCTGCCCCTGTGGGTGGGCCTTGTATTGGTGTGAGTGCTGACCGGCGCTGTGTGTCCCCAGGCCATCACCATCGAGGCTGAGCCGCGCGCCGACGGCAGCCGGAGAACCACCCGCTACGACATCGACATGACCAAGTGCATCTACTGCGGCTTCTGTCAGGAGGCCTGCCCCGTGGACGCCATCGTCGAGGTGACACACGTACACGCACACGCACACGCACAGAGGTTTCTCTATCATGATGGTCACTTACCTTCCCCTGTCATCCCCCCCCCCGTGGCTCAGGGCCCTAACTTTGAGTTCTCCACGGAGACCCACGAGGAACTGCTCTACAACAAGGAGAAGCTGCTGAACAACGGAGACAAGTGGGAGGCGGAGATCGCAGCCAACATACAAGCAGATTACCTCTACCGATAATACCACTCACTCACACACTCATACACACACACACACACACACACGGCAACGTCCATACTGTACTTTAAGACACATGCGCTTCAGTTGCATTCAGGCATTCGTAAATTATTGAAAACATCAACAGTCCAGTCTGGCTTCGCCCACAGTTTTTGCACAACCCAGCCTGTGGCCCATTTCAACGTGTGGCACAGCGCAGCATGCACTTTGATTGGGCTAGGTCTACTGCCTGTCAACTAGGTTAGGAGGCGGGTTGTCCATTTGATGTAGCTAGTCTAGTATGAACTGTTCTTATGGCCCCTCGCTGGGCTCACTCTGCAGCATCATTACCCATGGTTTCACCGGGTTGACTTCAGGAGAATTGTATAAAGGGTAAAAAGACTTGTGGACATGTAATAAGAAATTAAACTGTTGTTTTGAACTTACCTTTCCAATGCGTTCTGATTTCGATTGTGTGTTCGTTTTCTGACTTTTGTTTGTATCATGATGGTAAGAGTTTATTTAAAGTTAGGAAACATTTAGTCCCAAATGTCCCCATATAGAAAACCGCCGTTTGATTTCCATATGTAATATGATTTAGTTTGGCAGACAGTTGCTAGGCTAATCAGGAGATCCGTAGGTGGGTTGAAGCAGCCAATCGGCACACGCAACAGCCTGAGTGGACCGAACAAATGCCCTCAATAGGCTAGTGGGGAGAGAGGGCGGGACTTTCAAACGGCTTCAGCGGGAGTGCTTTCATGTTAACAGGGTGAGTGGTGAGAAAAGGAGGGCCTTCTGTTAAAGTTTCATGTTTTGGATATTGCTTTATGTAATTATTTGTCCAATAACCAAAAGCTACACCCCTGTGAGTTAGGACAAACGATGAACTGGTTAATGAATGTGCAGAGGAACAGGCCATTGTGTGTCACATTGTTATATTCATGACATAAGTGTGAACATTGTGGTATGCCTCCCACGCAACCCATTTGTTCGTGATAACTTGGCCATAGTTCAGTCCGAGCTGCCAACTCTCACGGTTTCACCGTGTGACACACGCTTTTGCCTGTTTACACACACCACACATCCAATTTCTCATGGCAAAAAAAAAAAAAGCCGAGACATGTTCGTTCCTTTCCAAACTCCCCGACGGTAGAGTGAGACAGCGGGAGAAACTACCTCGAGACGAGACCCCCCCCCCCCCCCCTCCCCGTGAACAATTACACCCGCGGACCCTGCTATAATGCTATAAGGTATGCATTACAAGATTCTACAGAATCTCACTCCGGCCAAAACCCAAAAGTTGGCAGCCCTGGTTTAGTGATCAGAAGTAGCAGACTACAAAAACATTCATCTAGACTGGACCAGCATAACAGAGCGTCAAACTAGCAGCCTGTGAGAAATGTACTGATTTCCATTTGAGACAAAATTGTTCAATTAAAATTAAAAAAAAAAAAAAAAAAGTTAAAATGTATTGCTGTTTGTTTTTTGCAAGTGTTCAAACGCCCCAGTGGCAGAGAACAACGTGGCTAGTGCCCCCAGATAAAGTGAGCTCCAGACCCCTGACTATATATTTTTTAGCCAGTGGCTTGTGCTTGAGTTGTCTCCTCTGTATAAACCATGCTGTTACAGAAGTATTAGTGTTGCTATTCATTTAACGGGACGGGGCAAAAGGATCTAGAAACAAAATACACAAATATCCAAAATGTAATTAATCATGTCAAAGTCAGCTTAATAATTATTTGAAGGCTTCATATCGGAGAATTGTCTCTGATTTGTGTAGTTTGCTTTAAATAAGCACAGTAGCCTCATTCGGCTGCACTGTAGCTGTGATGGGAGTGTTGGGTACCAGTGACTAAATCCATTGCTATCTGAAATTACTTCAGATTGCAATGGATTTGTGGATCAATGATGATGCTTTATGCACGCCATGATAACACCAGAGTTTTGGGATGAGAGACAAGGAAGGATGGGGGCGTGTTATCACCATGGTTACGACCCATGTCAACTTTGTTATAGTCTTATAACACATATAACACACATACCGTCCATATAACACACATACCGTCGTTGTGTATGTGTGTTATATGGAGCGATGTGACAATTGCTTCACAGACTGTGGTTTTACACTAGAAGTATCCAAGAAGCTTAATCCTATCTCAGACACGGAAATCAACCTCCCAATAAAGGCTTTGGGTTCACTGACTCTGTGATAACTTAATTAGATGTAACTTAAAGATTTCCCATCCCTCACTTTAAGCTTACCATTTAACTTTTTCAGGGGGTGAAAAAAATAAATAAATTATAGTTTCCACCCTTCACAAACTACAATCGATAATATACATCAGAGATGCAAGGCCACACCACCCTATCAGAACCAATGTGGCCCCATCCCAGACTTAAACACCTTTCTATTGTTGCATCAGTGATATGTTGATGGCCATGAAGGGGTTATCACTGAGCATCAAAACCACACGCCTACGCTGGTAGAGCTCCTCCATGTCATTTGCATAACACTTCCTGTCAGGTTTTTTCTATTAAACCATTAGCCCTGACAGTCTGGGGCACATTCATTCTGTGACAGCAAACCAATCAACAGCAAAGTGGACTTTTGAGGCAAGTAATATATCTTTAGCATTCAATGTGATTATGATCAAGTTATTTTACATCTGTTACATCTGTACCAGTGATGTATTTCGGTGTTTGTTTGGTATCATGATCATCTCCTTTCCTGTGCAGCAGACGCCCCAGAGATGCGTACCCTTCTCCTCTCCTCCCTGCTGCTGTCTGTGGTGTTGGCCTCAGCGCTACCAACCCTCGATTCAGTCCAGGATCTGAAGAAGACGGGCTTCGGGCTTAGTCAGTCTCACCATGGCCTCACGCTGCTGAAGTGGTACGTTAAGACGTGCCTGGGTAAAAAGAAGGCTCTGTGCGACCCTGTGGCCGGAGCATATGGATTTCACCGGTACGAGAACAGGGAAAACTTGCTGCCCAAGATACCAGGCAAAAAAAACAACACTGCCTACTACACCCTTGGCAACCTCCAATCACCCCACGCCGAGGAGCTGCCGTGTTACGTGAGGAAGGACTACAACTGCACTATACTTCAGAGCAATGCGGACAGAGTGCTGGTGAAGTACACCAAAGTCAACAAGACGATCTCTGACATCTTCATCTCCGAGCATTACAACAAAAAGAAAACCTATAGAATTGGCCCCAAACTCCTTGACATCCTCAAGAAGCTAGTATCCCACTTTTACATAGAAATATGATGCATTTTACTTACTGCAAAGTTTAAATGCTTTTAACTTGATCAAAAGGCTCACTTAATGAATGTATTTCATTGTTTTGTATTTGATGGAATATATAAAAGCAGTTGTTGAAATAAACCGTCACTACGGTCTTAAGTCCGTGTTGCAGGGTTAATTTTCCAACGAATTTGTGCAATTTGCTTGTTGGTAATAAACATTTAAACAGTTATCCATTGTATTTAATGTTGTTGGGCATCACAAAACTTAATTTAATACGAAAAATAAGGTACGATTTTAGCGGTTTGCAACTGATTCTCATTTCCCCCACAATGCATTGCATGGCGTCATGTTAGGCAGACGACAGACTGAGGCCCTTGAGAGTAGAGACTAGTAAGAGAGTGTTCAGCAGATTATACAGATACATAGATAAATACATAGATATATATATAGATAGCCTAGATAGATAGATTGCCTATTCAAGTATTTATTATTGCCAAACGTGCCACAAATCGTCGGGAATTAATTTTGGTGATTCGGCTCACACAGGACAGTAGGCTACAAGACCACACAGAACAAGGGAGACAACATGACTGGACATACACAAAAGACATCACATTAAAACTAGACACATGCGTTGATAGATGGATATAGCTAAATATGTTATATGTTACATATAAATATTTTTTGCCAAGCGGAGCCAGCCAGTCAGTGGCGTAACATCATGATGATGGCCCCGGTGCAAGTCGGGAGTTGCGATCGGACGGGATTGTTGAGGGGGGGGGGGGGGGGGTGTCTATTCTAACTTAACTTACCTTAAGTTAGAATGGACACTTTGGGTCCATTCCAACTTAAGGTAATTTAAATCTTTGCAGTGACAGAATGTTGATGATAGAACTGATTGTTGTGCATAAGAGTGTGCGACTGTGCGTTGTGTCCTTTCCGGCTTCGCACTACTGCATGGTTAGTTGTGGTCGGTTGTGGTCTTAGTGAAGCAGCCTAGCCTTTGAGTGGGAGAAGTAGTGATTGTGTACGTTCGTGCGAGAGCGAGAGAGAGCACACCCGCCGTGGCTGGCGCCGGGTGTCTGGTTCGTTGTGGGCTGTCAGCATCCGGTTGGACGAATGTGTGTGTGTGTGTGTGTGTGTGTGTGTGTGTGTGTGTGTGTGTGTGTGTGTGTGTGTGTGTGTGTGTGTGTGTGTGTGTGTGTGTGTGTGTGTGTGTGTGTGTGTGTGTGTGTGTGTGTGTGTGTGTGAATGATGTATCTGTCTGATCGTATTTGCTGTAGATGGATGGTTAAATAATGTCACACGATCGGTCATACTGCAGGCTCTCATTTGCAAGTTCACTGATTGCGTGTCTGATATATATCGCATTTATTCAGTTAATTGCTCTTCTAAATGCGCCAGATTGATGCCAATTATTGTCGTGCATTGTAATGTAATTATTGTAATGCACATCTTTGCCTCTCCTTGTTATAAAACAACGTGCATCGAAACAACTTTAGCCAATGCAGCCTCCTATGTCACTGACATAGGAGGCTGCATTGGCTAAAGTTTCTGCATTGGCTAAAGTTTCTGCATTGGCTAAAGCGTTTCCAAAAAGCATTGGACATAGGCTATGACCGTCATAGCCTATGTCCCCACTAGGGGAGATGCTGGAGACTCAGACAATGCACCACACATTCGCAAGAACAGGAGTCAGTCTGCTGATAATATTCGGCCACAACTGATGGGCAAAAACAAACACATCACATCTATGGTATGCCTTTTAAACTTTTTTTAACCAGGGCGCCTCCCGCCTTTCTCAAGGTTAGGGAGCTGAACAGGGAGCTGGACCCGGGTAACCCCCACGCCAGCACGGAAAACACACACACAGAGAACCATCATGCTCTTCTGAAGCAGAACTTCCACGGAGGCGAAGCTCCAGACGACCTCAGCGCTGTTAGGGACTTAGAAAATATTCGACCTCTCACGCTTTATGAATCTGTATCACCTTTGCTACTTTACTCAATAAATCCGAGGCCCTCGTGCTGACAGACTTTATTACCTCTCCGTCTCATTTCATCTGGTCAAGTAACTAGACTGTTTTTCCCAACAAGGAGCAAGATACCTACTGCTCGTTTTACACCTAACACCATTTTTAGCTACTGGGGGACCACAGGCAGGCTAGGGGAACTCATATTAATGTTAGAAAACCTGATAAAGTGAAAATTTCATGCCATGGGACCTTTAACACCTGTTGCGTTTTCCCCGTAGACTGCAAAGAGAAAGCCGTGTTTGGTGAGAATACACATCTTTGTTAATACTCAGAGAAGTATAACAAACAATCAGGCTGCCTTTCGGCGTTTGAAGGTTTGCTTTATTTATTTAATTATTTTTCCTCGTACGTCCCTAGAGTGGTGACTCTTACTATTTCATAGTTGATTTTTATTTAATTGGTAGTCAACTTAATTTCCCCCTAAACCTCTGTGTGCAGTAGGTGGGTTTTCTTTATTTATCCCCCATTGTACTTTTGCGTACATTTTGTGGGTTAGTTTGGTTTTGTCTGGGCAGTAAGTTTTACTGATAATATACAGTATAAGGCTGTCCCTATTGTCATTGTTATTTTTGTTTGGCATTATGGCCCCCCAGACATGTCATTTTTGTGGAGCGACCATGGACCCGTGTGATGGTCACAGAGAGTGTGCCCCATGTTTGGGCAAGGCTCACCTTTTGGAGGATGTGGAGTCCCCATGCCTAGCTGCATTGGACCTGCTGCACACAAGGCACATCCTGGAGTCAATAGAGGAAAAGGAGTGGTTCACCACTATCAATCTCAAGTGTCAAGTGGAGTCTAGTGGCTGGCAACCCATCGTCCTGGAGTTTCCGGCTGCCTTGGGCTGAGTACGCCCACAACACACTCAAGTCCACATCTACTGCCATGTCTCCATTCCAGTGCCAGTTTGGTTTTCAGCCACCTCTGTTTCCTGAGGTGGAGACGGATGTGAGTGTCCCGTCAGCGCTACAGTTCGTGAGACGGTGTAAAAGGACCTGGAAAAAGGTCCGACAGGCTCTCCTGCAGACCTCCAAAAGGAACCAGCGCCAAGCTAACCGGCTTCGGAGGCCAGCCCCCAGCTTCCGCCCTGGTCAAAGGGTTTGGCTGGCCGCCAAGGACCTCCCACTGCGGGTGGAATCCCGCAAGCTGGCCCCTCGCTATGTGGGCCCCTTCAAGGTGGTCCAAAGAATCAATCCTGTGTGTTACCGCCTCCAGTTGCCTCGCTCCCTTAAAATAAACCCCACCTTCCATGTGTCCCTATTACGCCCTGTATTCACTTCCCCTCTTGCCCCTGTCCCTGAAACCCCCCCTCCCCCCCGTGTTATTGGAGGCCAACCAGCCTTCACCGTCCGCCGTATTGTGGATTCCCGTCAGGTTCGTGGAAGGTTGCAGTACTTGATTGACTGGGAAGGATACGGTCCAGAGGAACGTACCTGGATTCCAGCACGGGACGTTCTCGATACAGACCTCCGAAAGGACTTTCATGCCGCTCACCCTGACCGCCCTGGGTCCTGTCATGGTTCTGAGACATATATTGGCATTTTGGACTCTGGCGGCACCTAGTGGCCACACATATGTTATTTAGGTATTTCCTGTTCCCCTGCAGTCCCAATTACTCCTGTCACCTGTGTCTCGTTTCCCCTGTCACATGACCAATCAAGCCATGTACTTAAGCCCTTCCTTTGACACTGTTCTGTGCTTAGTCTTTGATGTGCCACTTCGAACTCTGACCCAAGCTTAGCCTTGAAAGATAGATTACTATTGATTCACTGTGTTTTGATCCTCCCTGCCTGTTCTCTGGATTACCCACTCGGATTTGCCCTTTGGTACGACGCTTTGAATTCTTTGTATTTTCACCAAGAGTCTACCTATGTTTAGTTTTCTTTTTGCTTTTTGGAATTTTGCCTTTGTTAGATTTTTGACTTTGGACTTCTATGATCTTCTGTGTTTTTGCCCAAGGACTTGGTTACAATAAATAACACTAAATTAAGCTGTCTCTGCACTTGAGTCTACATCCTCCTCGTTTCCCACTGGGTTTGGAGTAGAACTGTGGATCTGGAGATCCGGGCTCGATTCCCAACCCTGACAATATTGAACATGTTTTCTATTGATATTGATCAAAAGCCTATCACGATACGATAATTTATTGTTTTATTGCCCAGGCCTAGTGTGTGTGTGTGTGTGTGTGTGTTTATTTGTTTTGATGACTTCCTTTTATACCT
Organism: Micromesistius poutassou; assembly: GCF_964030765.1. NCBI lineage: Eukaryota > Metazoa > Chordata > Actinopteri > Gadiformes > Gadidae > Micromesistius > Micromesistius poutassou. Next base: position 19,812,402 of record NC_140273.1, read on the forward strand.
TATTCATGTGCATAATTATTTTCGTTCATCTTTGGAGCCTGCAGTTGTTATTATATTGTAATGCTGCTGTTTTATATATTACTTTATATATTACTTTATATATTACTGATGATGCTGCAGTTATCCTGTTATTTTGATACTCTATGATGACATGTGCGGGGGGGGGGGGTTTGGACAAGGAGCCATTCCATGTGACCTGATAGGTGTGAGTTCGGTGAGAGTGGCGAGAAGGATCTGGTGGTTCACGTGTGGAACGCCACGGACAGGTCGAGGAGAATGAGAACCGATGAGAGGGACGAGGCTCTGGCAGCACGGAGGGACTCAGTCACCACGAGGAGAGCTGTCTCAGTGGAGAGTGCAGTCTTGAAGCCTGACTGATGAGGGTCAAGCAAGTTGTTATGTGAGAGATAGGCGGACAGTTGGTTAAGGATGGCACGTTTCAGTGTTAGAAAGGAATGAAAGAAGAGATACCGGTCTGTACTTCCGGATGTCAGTGGTGTCAAGGGTCAGTTTTTTAAGGAGCGGCTTGATTTTAGCAGTCTTGAACTTGTCTTTGGACTGTAAATACTTCGGATATATGAGAGAAGCTACAAAATAATTCTTAATAAGAACAAAATGTTTGTATATATATGTATGTCTGTCCCTCTATGTCCCTCTGGTTACACATTTCACATAACCATGGAACGTGTGAAGTACAGTCTTTAAGTTGACTTTTGACATTTGTGTATCGAGTCATGAAGTTTTGTTAGCGCTAGCTTAGCATTGCAGTCAGACAGAATATAGAAAGCGCAGATAAAAACCCTGACTTTACGGGGTATGTAAAATGGTCTGCATCCAAGCAGCAGGATTTCCACGTCAGGGCAGCAAAGTTGTTCAACTACAGTGGTGTTTGTGCACCAACAGTCATTGAAGTAAATGCACAAACCTCCACCGGTCTTCTAACCCGAGTCTGCTGTCCTGTCGGCTCGGTAGTCAGTGCGGCCAGCTAGCTCGATAGCCGCCACCGGGGTCGTGCTGTCCAACCATGTTTCCGTGAAGATCAAGCTGTGACAGTTGTCCACGTGTTTCTATGTGGACAGTCGCAGTCGGATTTCATCCATCTTGTTCCGGATTCAGCGGGTATTCGATAAGAAGATGGTGGGAAGCGGTCTCCTCCCCCGTCTCCTCCTCCGTCTTGCAGCCTCGGGAGTACCGGGTGGTGATCTGGCGATCTCCGTTGTTGTTATCCGTTGCGATAGTACAAAGTGCTACCAAGACAACGAAAAACTTATGCCCACTGTGAGAGCTCCTAGCCACTGTGACTCTGCGCCCTAACCCTAACCTTGATGAGGATGAACGTGTTTAAAAAGGGCATGATGGCCATATACAACGCATGACATGACATGGGAGAGACGCCGGATTTGTAGGTTATATAAGGATTCACAAAGTTTTGTTTTGTGCCATTATAAATCCCAAAGCTCATTAGCTTGGTAGGCTACCAGAACATACAGTTGGCTAGCTACGTTTTGTCAAGCAGGGAAGCCGGTGTAAGCTTTCTCTTGTTTTGTCAGTTAGTTTGAAGGCGTGTGCTTTGTATGTCGGTGCTTTTGACCAGATTTAGTAAACCGGGTGTCAAAAGTGGTCCAGAAGAGAATAATTTGAAGAGGAAAAAAATCCCTGGATGGATTGAGTTGTGGGTGGGCGCGTTTTATTCTTGAAAAATGTTCTAGTTGAGATCATTTTTTATGGAGTGAGCTGCAGCATTAGGTGCAGGTTTAAGTGTTGCATACTTAAGCATAGATTGTGTTTAAAGCTGGACAAGCAAGGTTGAACAAAACACAGGAAATGGCAATGTGTTTATTATTAAGGGTGGTTTGGGCACAACATGAAAATATATCTTAATTTTAAATGTAGATCACTAATAAATGTAGTAATTATTAACCAATAATTAGAACACATTATATGATAAACATGTATTTTATTTACTACATGGCATTAGGAGTGTTGATGGCATTCACAGGTTCAAGTAATTTAAGACAAACTGCTAAACACATAACTTGCCTGGCCTGAGGAAGACACTTCAGTTAGCTCCAACTGTAATCTGATTGGACAAGAGTTCCATGAGGGCTGGTATAATAACAGTATAATAAACAGCACTGGGACTTTGGCTGTTGCCTCCTGATCACAGCACTAAAGTGCAGAAGTGTGAACGTTCCCATCCTTAACTGAACCCTCTATGTCCTCGTCCAGGTGCCCCGCCGACGCCCCACCACCTCTCTCCCTCTCCGCCCCCCCCTCAGCCTCTCTGCTCCCCGTCTCTCTGTCCTCGCCGGTCTCGCTGGTCTCGCTGGTCTTGCTGGTCTCGCTGGTCTCGCTGGTCTCGCTCTGGCTTCTCCTTGACTCCCGTCCGTCTCCTCTGGTTGAACCTTCCTCTGGTCCCGTTTGGCTCTCCAGTCCCTCCTGCCATGACCTCCGCTCCTGCTCCAGGGAGATCCTTCCCACAGAGGCCTGGTCCTTTCATACAATCATGGCATTGTGAGCATTTTAGGTTCTGTTGTTTGGTTAATAAACTTAATCAAATGCATGTTTTGTTATCTTTTCCATATTTTTCCATTTTATATTAAAGGGAGATTATTATTCTCACCGATGCAGAGGTTACAGAAGTCTTCCTGGCCGTATTTCTAGAAGCAGCAGAGAAGGTGGTGTTTAATCCTGTATCAGAAGAGTACGTCGTGCATCATCTTCAGAAAGAGTACTTACGTGAAGCCCTCACTCTGTCGGTCAATGTCAAACTTCTCCCTGTGGGGGTCCTCAAAATGTTCCTTCATCCTTCTAAACCTGGGAGTCATAGAAAGTCACGTCAGCACGACCAAAGGGAACCACGTCAGATGATCCTTCTGTGCTCCTCATTGCTGGTCGTGCAACACTATGTTTTTTTACTAAGTTGAATTGAATGCATGGTCATTCGAGGCATGCTTCTTACTTGACGACTGAGAGGACCACTATCAGCATCAGTACCAGCACGCTTATGGCCAGCAGTACGGACAGAGCAATGACAGCCACATCCGAGGTGGCGACGGACGCTTCCTCCTCCACAGCGTATTCAAGCCCCTTCCCAAACACCGTCTCCAGCTCCGCCTTCAGCGCCTCGGACTTGGTTCGCAGCATCCTGGGAGCCACATGACATAGGTGGTGCAAATCACAGGTAAATGTTACGAGGAAACGGTAACAATAAGGTTTTCGAATCAGTTTAGAGTCCTTAAGCAATGCTCTCAATTCACGTGGTTGAAGATAAACATTACACATCGTTTTGCCTTCTGTACTAAAGAAAACCTTTGGTCCACATTTAAACCCCTGCTGTAGTAGGAGAAAGGCCTCACCTCTTAACGTCTTCAGACGAAACGACTTCCACTCCGTCCATGGCGATGAAGCTTACGTAAGTCTTGGGTTCTTGTCGGGATGTGCGAGAAAGGGAAGCTCCGCCATTGGTGTTGGACACCCCGATAACGTCCACAGTCCAGCCAATGACTCTCCCTAGTGTGCTGGGTCACATCGTAGAGACTCAGGTCAATCCATGTTTTGTATTTAACGCTTACCTTCCCAGGTTACAGTTGACAATCATAAAAAAGCATGGATAGCTATGTATTTGTCGCATAAAATATATAATTACAGTAAAGCCTTATAGCTCCTGTGATAAGAATCCCAAATAATTCAATCCATTTTAACTCCTTCAACACCTCATCACTTATATCTTGTTTGTTCGTTGTAACAGTCACAGGAAAAGGTGAATGCTTTCCTAGTTCACCATCGATGTTGTTGTGTTTGATTCGGTGAATACACATTTCCATGTCAATATGAAAAAATAACTGATTTGATGCAATACCTCTCCACCTCTGGAATTTTGTTCTCCACTACATTTGCAGCCTGGTTGAGGGAGATGACCACCACATCGCTGCTGACACTACCCTGCACCTCCACCTGGGGGTGGGAAAGAGGAGCACGCTGACGTATGGATATAAATATACATGTAGATGTATGTTATATATAAGTATGAAAGTTAGATGTTCTTGCTTTGTAGCTATCTTGTATCTAAAGAAAAGAAAAGTAGCTTTTTAACTGTACAGTAGATGAGCAATAAAAACGATGCATGTAGCGTGGGGACCAGGCAAATCTGAACGCTCATGTTTCGCTTCCTCTGGCCTTTCTCCCTCCCGTTCAGACAGATTTCAGAAGACCTTTCACTTTGATTTAGATCACTCTGGTTGATCCTTTATGGGGCGGGAGAAATACGGGGGTGTAAGGAGGAGCCCCCTTTGGCAGTGCCGTCGAGGCATAGTACCAACATGGCTGCCACTGGTGTGTCGGACATTTCCTTGCTCTGATTTGTTGTAGGTCTATCCAATTGCGTCCACAGGCATTTAGTCTGTGGTCGTTGATAACGGCCCTTGGAGATTGAAAACATTGTTCAAGACTGATCATTAGTGAATTGGTCTGGCGATGTGAGGCTCCAGCGTGTGTTTAAAAACGAGGTACACTGCACGGCAGTTTGTCACCCTTCACACATTGAGCATGTTTGCGTTCCCCAAGCCAATAGGACTGCAAGTGAAACGGAGGAATGGATGGCTGCACCACTCCAGTGCCGCCGCTGCCCTCACACAAACCCACCTTCACCCTGGTGGTGGCGTAGAGCCCCCCGATGTCCGTGGCTCTCACTTCCACGACGGCGGACTGGCCGGCCAGGTCTCCTGCTGACAGCACGTAGAGAAGGCCAGAGGAGCCGTCCACCTCGAAGTAGGGGCTGGCCCCCTGGAGACTGTAGAGGAGCTTCCCCTGGTCCCCGAGGTCAGGGTCCGTGGCCTGGGGGTGTTTAGAGAATTAAACCCCACGGAGCGCCTGCACTGCCCTGGCATACAGCCAGGGGTTCACGTACCACAGGTTGAAAAAACACGAGAAGGATGATCTCCTTGATGTGAAAATACTCATGCTAATACAGTTTAGCAGCAATTTAACTTCTACTTAGCCATGTGTTTCTCTGAGTAGGCTACCAACTAGAAGAAGATGTTGTTTAGTTTAGTCATGGGATGTTGGGATGTTAATACCAGATGGTTGAATTCAACAATTCCAATGATAGACAAAGAGGTTTTTCCTCTTTTTTTTTTAAATCAAAACGGCTCTCAGGAGAATAGGCAGAAAATAAAATCCAGAAAAGGATGAGTCAACAAGAGGCTTTACCTGGACATAGACAACAGGGGATTTGTAGATGGCAATGCTGTAGATCCTGGCCGTGTAGTTGTCCCTGACAAACTCAGGATCCTCATTCTCATCCACAACCTGCACACTGACCTGAGAGACAGAGACGTGTATTCGGGGGCACTTAAATATCTCAATATTGTTTCTTCATTATCGTGCAAAAACTAATAGTAGCAGTGTGGATATGGATTATCAAGCAGAGGCACGAAGATGAAGTAGTCTGTTATGTCTTTAATAATTTGAATGTTAATATAACGTTTTATATACCACCCAGCACTACAGTCTTTTTACAAATTATATCAAAGAAATATAATGGAACGTACCATTGTGGTGGCTGATGTAGGGGGGACTCTGTTGTCTACTGCTTCTACTTCCAAAATGTACCACTCCTGGCTTTCCTTGTCCAACTCTTTGTTGGCCGCGATGGCCCCATGAGCATTGATGGAGAACATATCTGTGTGTGCGACCAGTGTGTAGTTGACGGTGTTAATGTCGTTTCCTGGGTACGCTGTGACCACCCCAACAGTGGTTCCCTCTGGAAGGTTTTCAGCGAGTGTGAAGTTGTAGGAAGAGCTCTCGAAGCTCAGTCCCTCCACTAAAGAAGTCATTCTTAGATTGATGACAACGATGGCTGAAAGAGCAAGTTTCAACAATATAACAACACATTAGGCCACACTCATATTTTCTTTCTCAACACATTTCTTTTGGATCTATGGACAGTCGAAATGGGGAAGACATTTACCGGATGGAAGGTGGAATCCTAACACTGACACATTCATGTACTGTACCTTTTATACATACTATAGCACATATGTTTACATACATTTGCATATGTTTTAGGATGGAATAAAGCCAAATTATTATAATAAAGAGAATAATCCTTGCAAACCCTCCCTACCAACACGTATACTTTTTTCCACCATAATACATACGTTTTAAAATGTAACTTTCTGGGCAAGATTTGGAAAAGAGAAGACAGACACCAGACAAACTTAAACTCAAACAATAGCTCTGATATCTTCCCTACAGCCGATTCTACCTTGAAGACTGACCTGTTGAGTTGAGAGGAGGCTGGCCTTGGTCTCTGGCCAAGGCCGTGAGGGTTAGTGTGGTGTCCTTGGTAACGCTAGCGAGGTCTGAGGTAAGGACCACTTCCCCGGTCTCACTGTTTATGGATACAAAGGGATGCCCTCCTGCAGAGAAGCTACAAGACAAGCAAATCAACTCAATGTAGGAGTCAAAACAAAGTCAATCTGATGTTATACAAAAACATCTTGGATTTCACCATTATTTGATTTCATTATAACTGGAATTTGTTCTTCCGCATCTAATCCTGCTTCTGTGCATTTCCGACAACTTCTCAAAGAAATGTAATCAATCAGTTTCCATCAGTGACCTTCATCACTTCTGAGATCAATGTCCTCCAGCAGCCTGTCTTTGACAAAGTGTCCCAAGGTTCTAAGGCTTGCTGTGTCCATCATTCATGCAATGTGCTGGGATACACAAAATGCATCAACTCTAATTCTGCCCAATTCCTTTTTGTGCTTTATGTTCTTTGTGTGTGTGTGCGAGAGAAGCCTCAATATTGCCATTTGTTGTGTTGCCAGCAGCCTACCGACCTGTAGGTGATGAGTGAGTTGTTCCCGGCGTCGTGGTCGTTGGCTACCAGCCTCAACACCAGGTCCCCTTCTTTGGCGTCCTTCACCAGGAGGCTCTTGCTGTACCTTTCTGAACTAAACTGTGGCTTGTTGTCGTTGACGTCGGCCACACTCAGCCTGACGGTAGTGAAGTTCTGGGGAGATTGGAAAGCAAGCAGTGTTCATGTTTGATTGGCTTCACATTGGTTGGAGCCACGTGAAAGTCACTTGTCTTGATCCACCAATCAGAGAGATTGATGCTGGTCTACTATTCTTACATGTACATATGCCTCTCCTGGAACCGTCACCTTATCGTGGTGGAGAGGTTTGCGTGTCCCTGTGAACCTGAGGGCTGTGTTGTCTGGAGCCATGTGCTCCTGGTAGGGTCTCCCATGGCAGAGTGGTCTCAGGTGAGGGGCCAGACTAAGAATGGTTCAGAAGACCCCATGAATACACCAAAAAGAGGAGGAGAGACCCTGCCCGGAGGAAGCCCGGGGCCCCCGTCTGGAGCCAGGCCCAGACGAGGGGCTCGCCGGCGAGCTCCTGGTGGCCGGGTTTGCCACGGAGCCCGGCCGGGCACAGCCCGAACAAGCTACGTGGCACCCCCCCCCTCTTCGCCCTGTGGGCCCACCATCTGCAGGGAGACCCGCTGGGGTCGGGTGCGCTGCCACATGGGTGGCAGTGAAAGGCAGGGGTCCCGACGGACCAGACCCGAGCGGCAGAAGCTGGCTCTGGGGACGTGGAACGTCACCTCACTGTGGGGAAAGGAACCGGAGCTTGTGAGGGAGGTGGAGCGCTACCAGTTAGATCTGGTGGGGCTCACCTCTACGCACAGTCTCAGCTCTGGTACCGTACTCCTGGATAGGGGTTGGACTCTATTCTTCTCTGGAGTTGCCCAGGGCGTGAGGCGCCGGGCGGGTGTGGGGATACTCATAAACCCCCGGCTGAGTGCCGCGGTGTTGGAGTTTACCCCGGTGGACGAGAGGGTCGCCTCCCTACGCCTAAGGGTGGTGGGGGGGAAAACTCTGACTGTTGTTTGTGCGTATGCACCGAACAGCAGTTCAGAGTACTCGGCCTTCTTGGAGACCCTGAATGGAGTCCTGTATGGGGCTCCGGTAGGGGACTCCGTAGTTCTGCTGGGAGACTTCAACGCCCACGTGGGCAACGATGGAGACACCTGGAGAGGCGTGGTGGGGAGGAACGGCCTCCCTGATCTAAACCCGAGTGGTCGTTTGTTACTGGACTTCTGTGCTAGCCATGGATTGTCCATAACGAACACCATGTTCGAACATAAGGGTGCTCATAAGTGTACCTGGTACCAGAGTACCCTAGGCCGAAGATCGATGATTGATTTCATGATCGTGTCATCTGATCTGAGGCCGTATGTTTTGGACACTCGGGTGAAGAGAGGGGCGGAACTGTCAACCGACCACCATCTGGTGGTGAGTTGGATCAGGGAATGGGGGAAGAGTCTGGACAGACCTGGTAAGCCCAAACGGGTAGTGCGGGTGAATTGGGAACGTCTGGAGGAGGCTCCCGTCCTAGAGATCTTCAACTCACACCTCCGGCGGAGCTTTTCTAACATCCCTGTGGAGGTTGGGGGCATTGAGCCAGAGTGGGCGGTGTTCAAAGCCTCCAATGCTGAAGCTGCGGTGGTGAGCTGTGGCCTCAGGGTCTTAGGTTCCTCAAGGGGCGGTAACCCTCGGACACCGTGGTGGACACCGGTGGTCAGGGAAGCCGTCCGACTGAAGAAGGAGGCCTTCCGGGGTATGTTATCCCGGAGGACTCCTGACGCAGTTGCAGGGTACCGGCAGGCTCGAAGGGCTGCAGCCGCTGCCGTGTCGGAGGCTAAGCAGCGGGTGTGGGAGAAGTTTGGAGAGGACATGGAGAAGGACTTTCGGTCGGCACCAAAGTGTTTCTGGAAGACCATCCGACACCTCAGAAGGGGGAAACGGGGAAACATCCAAGCTGTGTACAGTAAGGGTGGGACTCTGTTGACCTCGACTGAGGAGGTGGTCGAACGTTGGAAGGAACACTTTGAGGAACTCCTGAATCCGACTAACACGTCCTCTATGTTGGAGGCAGAGCTCGAGGTTGATGGTGGTTCATCGTCAATTTCCCTGGTGGAAGTCACTGAGGTAGTTAAACATCTCCGCAGTGGCAAAGCCCCAGGGATTGATGAGATCCAGCCAGAAATGCTAAAAGCTCTGGGTGTTGAGGGGCTGTCTTGGCTGACACGCCTATTCAACATTGCGTGGGAGTCTGGTACAGTGCCAAAGGAGTGGCAAACCGGGGTGGTGGTTCCCCTGTTCAAAAAGGGGGACCGGAGAGTGTGTGCCAATTACCGGGGTATCACACTTCTCAGCCTCCCTGGGAAAGTCTACTCTAAGGTGCTGGAAAGGAGGGTTCGGCCGATTGTCGAACCTCAGATTGAAGAGGAACAATGCGGTTTCCGCCCTGGACGTGGAACTACGGATCAGCTCTTCACTCTCGCAAGGATCCTGGAGGGGGCCTGGGAGTATGCCCATCCGGTCTACATGTGTTTTGTGGATTTGGAGAAGGCATATGACCGGGTCCCCCGGGAGAAACTGTGGGAGGTGCTGCGGGAGTACGGGGTAAGGGGTTCACTCCTCAGGGCCATCCAATCTCTGTACTCCCAAAGCGAGAGCTGTGTCCGCGTTCTCAGCAGCCAATCAGTTCCGTTCCCGGTGGGTGTTGGCCTCCGCCAGGGCTGCGCCTTGTCACCAATCCTGTTTGTGATATTCATGGACAGGATATCGAGGCGTAGTCGTGGTGGGGGAGGGGTTGCAGTTCGGTGATCTGAGGATCGCATCACTGCTCTTTGCAGATGATGTGGTCCTAATGGCATCATCGGCCTGTGACCTTCAGCACTCACTGGATCGGCTGGCGGCCGAGTGTGAAGCGGCTGGGATGAGGATCAGCACCACTAAATCTGAGGTCATGACTCTTAGCAGGAAACCGGTGGATTGCCCTCTCCGGGTAGGAAATGAGTCCTTAGCCCAAGTGAAGGAGTTTAAGTACCTCGGGGTCTTGTTCGCGAGTGAGGGTACGATGGAGCGTGAGATTGGCCAGAGAATCGGAGCAGCGGGGGCGGTATTGCGTTCGCTTTACCGCACTGTTGTGACGAAAAGAGAGCTGAGCCGCAAGGCAAAGCTCTCGATCTACCGGTCGATCTTCGTTCCTACCCTCACCTATGGTCATGAGGGGTGGGTGATGACCGAAAGGACGAGATCGCGGATACAAGCGGCCGAGATGAGTTTTCTCAGGAGGGTGGCTGGCTTCTCCCTTAGGGATAGGGTGAGAAGTTCAGTCATCCGGGAGGAACTCGGATTAGAGCCGCTGCTCCTTTGCTTAGAAAGGAGTCAGTTGAGGTGGTTCGGGCATCTGGTAAGGATGCCCACTGGACGCCTCCCTTGGGAGGTGTTCCAGGCACGACCAGTGGGGAGGAGACCCCGGGGAAGACCCAGGACTAGGTGGAGAGATTATATCTCAACACTGGCCTGGGAACGCCTCGGGATCCCCCCGTCAGAGCTGGTCAATGTGGCCCGGGAAAGGGAAGTCTGGGGCCCCCTGCTTGAGCTGCTGCCCCCGCGACCCGACCCCGGATAAGCGGACGACGATGAGGATGAGGATGAGGGACATATGCGTGTACATGTAAGAATAGTCGACAATATGCAGTACATCTTTAGAAACAAAGCAGGCCAGTATTCTAGCTGATAAACGACACAAATGTTATCATATATATCAGGTACAGGGAGTCCCTTAAGACCACAACAGAAACATATCACCAAAAAACGTACACAGTGAGCACAGAAGTAGCTTTCTGAGGCCGCTTTGCCTGCACACTCTTAAAATTATTGAGCAAAATGTATTTCACTAGCATGTCATCGCCAGAACAATCCACAAATGTGTAGCCCATCAGTGGAAGGCCTCTTGGTTGTCTGCAGTCCCATTGGGCACCCTTCTGTTCCCGCCCCCTATTAGATCAACGGTTGTGTTTGGGCAGATCTTGGCTAGACACATACCAGAGCAAATAATACACAACCTGGCAGATTTGTTTGGTTCCCACGCTAGTATTTAGAACCAATAGCTCCTTTTCTCCAATGATGCAATAACTATCTACAAACCTCATATATCTTAACCACCCAAGGTGTGTGTAGGTCTGTCTGTCTTCCACCATTGATATTATGATATGTTAATGAATTCCTCAGATGTCCTTGAGGCCACCGTACCTCTCTCTGGGGCGTTCCCTGGTCTGAGGCCAGGATCACGATGTCGTATGAGTCCCTGGTCTCCCGGTCCAGAGGACCCACAACCAGAAGGGTGCCATCCTGCAAAGACACACCAATCACACACGGCTGGCGACAAACGGTGTAGGAATCAACAGTGAATATTAACAACCGTGTTTCCCAAGAACAGTGAGTGATAATGAATCAAGGCTGTGAGGCAAACATCAGTGGCAGGGTTTCTTAGCAAAACTTAATTTAATCTTGATTTTTTTTTATAGAAATGGCTGTGACATGATTTGAAGTTGATGTTCCAACAATCCTGAGACCACTCCCTTAAGTCTCCAGAAATACAGAAAGGCTGACTTTTAAAACAGAGAGGAAAAACCTGAGAGATTAGACAAAAAAAACAGATGTGTATGAGAGATATTAACAGAGTTTTGTCTTTTGTCTCATGACGGTTGGGAGCCACTGATCCTAGCTCCAACTAGGCTACTACTACTAAACACTACTTCCCTGTGTCAGAAATGCTGTCGGTGTTAACAAAGCTCCAAACGACGTGCTGATGTGATTCAGAGCTCACCTCTCTCAGTGTGAAGAGTGGGTTTGGCGATGGGAACGACAAGGTGACCACCCCATTGGGGCCGGCGTCTTCATCGGTCACCAGGAAGGTATGAACTTCCCCTGGGGCGGCATCCGAGTAGGGGCCCTCTGAGACCAGCAGGGGGTCTGGGAAGGCCCCGAACTGAGGGCTGTTGTCGTTATAATCCAACACTTCAATGTTGATCTCTGCCGTGCCACTCAGTCCGGAGGTAGGTTGGTCTACTGCTACTACCTGAAAACATTCACACACAAGGGATTCAACAGAAATTATTCTTTATATTATTATTATTAATTATAAGGATTCTCCTCAAGGATAGTTGAGAGTACGTTTGTTATGGATGAGACAAACCAAAAGGTCACCAGTCTTTTTCAAATGAATGTACTGGTCGTTCCATAGAACATATTAATAATAAATGCTCACGGTGCTCAATTGGCCTTTACTTCAGTAGAGAAAAGTTTATTTATATTTTATGTATATATGTATTTCTATTACTTTATTATATGAGCATCAGCTATATTTCATTGATTCATTCTGCTGAAATGCAACACGATAACTCAGTTACAAAAGAAATTTCACCTATAAAAATCTATTTATAGATTTCTAGTTGGCATGTTTCATACTTTCCTACCTGCAATTGGTAACTGCTGCGAGTCTCTCTATCCAAGGTGGCGTTGCCCCTCAGGAAGACCACGCCCTTTTGGTCGATGTCAAATGTGTCACTCGTCAAAATGAAGTGACCATTGGAGAAGCCATCCTGTAACAGAAGGAAGGGGTCAGAGGCCTGAGACGTGAGGGTCTGTGAGGATGTGAACAGAGGTCTGTTAGGATGTGTTAGGGTCTGTTAGGATGTGTTGGTGTCTGTTAGGATGTGTTAGGGTCTGTTAGGATGTGAACAGAGGTCTGTTAGGATGTGTTAGGGTCTGTGAGGATGTGAACAGAGGTCTGTTAGGATGTGTTAGTGTCTGTTAGGATGTGTTAGTGTCTGTTAGGGTGTGGACAGAGGTCTGTTAGGATGTGGACAGAGGTCTGTTAGGATGTGTTAGGGTCTGTTAGGATGTGATAGTGTCTGTTAGGATGTGTTCATGTCTGTTAAGGGCTGATTATGGTCCCATGTTCACGCAACGCAATGACCACGCAGACGCTTCGACGTAGTCGTGAACCTTTATGGTTCTGCATCGGGATTTAGTAAGCGGACCAATCACAGCCCTTGCTGCTGCGTCGCCTCGATGGAAGGTTAAAATTTCTGGAAGGCGCACGTCAGGCCCTTGCGCTTGACATAAGGAGGGTCCGCAAGGACGTAAGGGGTCCGTAACCCCCTTGCGTTGTGTGAACGAACGTGGGACCATAATCAGCCCTTTAGGGTGTGTAAAGAGGTCTGGTAGGATGTGCACCAAGGTCTGTTAGGATGTGTATGTGTCTGTTAGAATGTGTTAGGGATAGACTGGTTACAGAATCTATATTGATAGCAAATTTCCACTTCTTCAAAACTTTTACAAACTTACACTGTACTGTATTGCATGATTGTAACATGAAAATGTATCTAACGATTACCAGTATGAAACAATAGTGAAATACAATGAAACAATAAATACAGTGCTATTTAGAATGTGTCTTTTTTTTTTTAGGGTTAGCTAACGTTAACCTCTTAACCAATCAGAAACAGTATAATTGTAATAGCCGGAAAATCTTACTATCCTCTGTCACGCCAAATGTTAAAGTGATCAATAAAAAATACCAGATAAAATACCTTTTATCTGATATATTTCATTAAAGGTCAAAATTTTATTGAGTATTTCCTAGCTGTGAAGTTGGAGATTGCAGCCAACTGAAAACACGCAGACGACTTTTTTAAAACTAAAGGAGTTTTCTCTAGAGGCTTCTGTCCGTTCTGGACTACTGTAGAAAAATGGCGGTGAAACATGTGGTTTCAGGAGAAGAGGACCCGCTACCTATGTCGATTTAAAGGCCTCATTATCAGGTAACAAACACACAATTCTTATATACATCATTTTCATTATACACTAACTATATTCAAATTCTGTTCCACTAGATGCCACAAAATTCTACAGTGTACCGCAAAGTACGTAAGTCACAAAATACAGTGCTGAGTCTATGTTGGAGACCATTTCAGGGCTACTTTCTAGGGCGGCAGGAGGTGATGAAGACGTGTTTCTAACCTCGTCTTTGTCAGTGACGTCCAAGCTGACGACGGCTGTGCCATTCAGCAGGTTCTCAGGCACCGGGACGTTGAAGGGACCGGAACCAAATTCAGGACTGTTGTCATTGATATCGGTGACTTGAACTTCCACGACCGCATGGTCGGTATCGTCACCGTCAGAGATAGAAATCCTGACAGAGTAGTTTCGCGGGGATTCATCGTAGTCAAGAGGCATTGTGGAGGTGAAAATGCCATCCGATGAAATTGCAAACTTGTCCGTATTGGTCACAACTTGGAGAGTAGGAGGAACCTCTGAACCTGTGAGAAATGTGACCTGCACGCATAAAGAAAATGTGTGGTGTGGTTAGCTATTTACTTGAAGATGAAAACTAGCGTTGAATAAATCAACAACTACTTACTAGTAACTAAGGTTCATTAATTTTAGTTTTGGCTAAACCTTGAGTAACCTCATTATTTTGAGTTGGTCTTATTTGTTTCTATGGTATCACAAAACAATGCAGCTCCATTATGGTTGCAAAGGTTGGCAGTAAAGTCGTAAATGCTAATCAGGAAGGAAAAAAACAGGAAAGATAATCTCATACTGCTACTTGCCAGGCAGCCAATTGCAAACTCAAAGTCTGAGGAGATTTTATAGAGACTACTGTCACATTGAAAAACTCTTCAGTACTAAGCATCATAAATACAAACATGTTTCTAAAATCTATGCCATAAAGATTACCTGGTTATTATATCTAACATACATACTTAAAATCATCCAAGACAGACTCTTTATCGAACAAATATTTTTTACGTGCCTCTACCCCATTCCCCTCAATTGGTGTTTAGGAAGATTCTATTTTAGAAAATATTTGCATAACATCACATACTTTCAGGATCTCAACTCCAGCACTTTGTTCTTCCTTTATGGTGCCACTGTAGGTTTTCTGTGTAAACTGTGTGGAAAGTCCAGGACCGAAGATGTTCACCTGTGCAGAAGAGGAACGTGACACTATGCCACCTAGGGGGAAGAAGAGGAACAATATTGTTACCAACCTAAATAATAATAATTATTACTTGAAAAGGTGAGGAAATGGTAGGAGGCATACTGGAAAGGTTTATCTTTGCTGGAAAATTTGTTTTGTCATCATGGTATAGGATAAAAAAAGGATAAAAGATATTTAGAATTAGCCTTCAATAAGTAAAGTAAAATAGCAGTGTCTTAATGGAAACTTATAGTAACTTTGATGTACCATCTCTGGCTGTGATGAATAAAGAGAACTCCAAAATCGTATCCACCATGGGTGGAATTATTTTCTTCAGAGATATCTCGCCAGTTTTGTCGTTGATAGAGAAGTAGCCATCTTTGTTTCCAAACTCAAGGGAGTATGTGATCTCTCCATTTTGACCTTCATCTGGGTCTTCTGCTTTGACCTTTTGAAGAGTATCATAGCTCATTAGGAAAAACATGCTGTCATTATTCACAAGTTTAGTACTCACTCAAATGGCAGCTGGAATTTGAGTAAATCAAATCATCTGAGGGTTATATCTCAGATTTTATGTTTAAAATATATCATCTGCAGCTTTGTTAATCAGCTACTCCAGGATCTGCGTTGTTCAAAATATGTTAAATATGACCATTGTATATACCCTTTACAACTTAGAATAATGTTGACAACAGCACTGATGGGATATTGAACGCTTACCTGGACCAATAGCATTCCTTCCATTTGTTCTCCATGCATCCTCACAATGTATAGGTCTTGAGTGAAGTTAGGACTGTTGTCGTTCTGATCCACAAGATCCACCGTCACAGTCATCATTGCAACTTGGTTGGGGGGGTCAGACTCAATGGCCTTCACCTTTAAAAATGTAGAAAAGTGATATCTTACCCAGACAGTAATCCTGTGTGCTGCAACAAACCACCAGTTCAGACCACCATCAGTCTGAACTGGTGGGTGTCGTGTCAAAGCATGTCAGAATGAGATGGTAGTTCATATCTCAGATAGATAGCTGCTATCTATCTGAGATATGAATTGCATAATTGAAACGGCCTGGCATGGAGCTTTCTCATACGTATGATGCATCGTATTCCACGTCAATACAAGTGTGATTCCTAAAGATTCTGATTGGAATTGTGTCTGCTGTAGTAAGGGAAGTAAGGGAACCTGAAAGAGGATGCTCGTGTGTGATTCCCGGTCCAGCGCAGCCGAGTCCTTCACCCTCACAGAGCCGTCAGCGCTCACGGAGAAGGGAGCTGATTCCGGAACAATGCTCAGGTTTCCCGCAAAGCCACCCTGCGGATAACAGATAGCAGATAACAGATGAAATGTTTCGAATGTAAAATCCACCAGTGCCCACTTTTTGATTGGCTTCAGGTAAAATCGGTTTTAAAAGGCACGGGGTGTTTTGTTTTTTGTTGCATGAATGATCCACACCTACCTGGTCTGCGTCGGCGACCGATGCCATGGCAACAATCACACCTACAGGAGAGTTCTCCGGGATGGACACGGAAACGCTCTGCTCGCTGAACACCGGCGCGTTGTCGTTCACGTCTTCGACGGTCACAATCACCACGGAATCAGCGGCCTTGGAAGGGTCATCAGCCTGGGCAGCCTGGGAGAAGAGGGATGAGGAATCAAAGCCGTAAGTCTGAGTACAGTATAACACTAGGATGCGCCTGAAGTAAGACCAGGTTATGAAAGTAAGACATATTGTAGCATTGCAAACATAATTTGGCTACGATGGAGATGGCAATATCTGATGAAATTAGAGACCTCCTCCCTGCATATGTTCTGCTTCCTAATCAAGTGTGAAGTACATTCCCAGTATAGTACCAGGCTGGTTCCCCGTAACCCTGTCCCCACTATTAACCCCCACCCCTTCACCACACCACCCCCACTGCCAACTCCACCCACCACCACAACACCCCAACCCCACCAACAATTGTCTGTAATGTCTAGTATGTTTTTATTGTGCTTTGAACTTCCTGCCCGGGGACCACAGGTGCAAATTAGCTGTTTAGCTAACCCTGGTATAGAACCTGTTCTATACATGGTTCCTGTTAACAAAAAACAATAAACTAAACTAAACTAAACCACCAAAGTGTGTTTTGCAGCATCATGAGAAGGGTCTGTCTGGCACCTTGATGCTGACGGTGATCAAGGCGCCGTCCAGCTCCTCTCGGTCGATGGCTGAGGTCATCACCACCACCCCGCTGCTGCTCTCCATGGTGAAGCTCTCCGTGTACTTGGGTGGAGACACTGAGAAGGTTTTGGTCAGATGTTACAGTTTAGTTTGATGGATTCAAATGCCATACGATTAAGGCCTCCAAAAGGTTTAGGTAGTGCACATTTTATAGGATAGGTGTAGGTAAGATGAACAATGTGTATGTAGTTCACCTTCAGTGATGCTGTAAACAATTGTCTCATTGATCCCTGTGTCTCCATCCTGGGCCGATATCGCCTCAGGCGTTATGCGATGAAATGGCCCGGACTATAATAAAGGATTCACAGTTAACTGAATAAAACACCATGTGTCAGGTCGCACAGCTTTGACAAGTCACGCCTTTCTTTTCTTACTTTTACTTTTTGCATTGTGGCAATCCAAAAGAGTCACACACTCGCTCCCTTTAATACAATTGGACATCATTTTAACAGAACACCTCTGAGTCTTTACTAAAGGGGTTCACGGACAGACCTCGTTCTCAGGAATGGAAGCGCGGTATAAGTTGTGCTTGAAGTAGGGGTTGAGGTTATCGATGTCCTTCAAGGTGATGACCACCGCAGCTTCATCAAACTGACCCCCCACGTCCTACACACACAAACACACGAGCGCACACACACAAGCACACACACACACACACACACACAAACACACACACAAACACACACACACGCGTGCACACCCACACAAAGAAAATGTGTATATAGGACTTCCATGATGAATAGACCCCTTAACAATATCAATGACCCCTTTAACAATATCAATGACCCCTTTAACAATATCAATGACCCCTTTAACAATATCAATGACCCCTTTAACAATATCAATGACGCCTTTAACAATATCAATGACGCCTTTACCTCGGCCTTCACAGTGAATGTGTATAGTTGTTGTAAATTGTAATTCAGGCGCCTTGTCACAACAAGAGACCCTGATTCAAGCATCTGAAAGTCTGGAGATGGGGGCTGAGGAGAAAAAGATAGAGAAATACACTGTCAATCCAGACCATAACACAACCGTACAGAAGGAATAGCTAGCCTTGCCCCTTTTTCTTAAATCAAGCATTTTCAAAGTGTCTGTTGTACCTCAGATAATTAGATCAATTTCATATTTTGAGATTTTAGATATTTTCTCCTATTTCTGATGCAAAAGGTCACATTGACTAGTGTTTTTCATCAATGTGAAGTTAAGGCCAAATCCCTAGCCATTGTCACTGTTACTAAACACCATGAATACAGTGCAGAAACTAAAATAAGAATGACTTACCTGCATAGAATATGACAACCTATTGTTATCCGGGGAGATGTCCAGATCTTCAGCTAGAACCCTCAGAACCTCGGTGTCAACGGGCACTATCTGAGAGCAGAGAGCCTGGATCACTCACTGAGCCCACACAAGGCAAGCTCACGCATTTTTATCGACATTGTGTTTTATATAGTAGAAACCCCATCCAACTAACTCGAAAGTCTACAGTATTCACTGGGTCACATTCACTTGTTCATTCATTTGAGCAGCTCAGTTGGTGAGATGACATGGACAGGGCCAACCTTTATAGTTTCAACCTTCAAACGTGGCTGTAGATACCATTTCTTGATCATTTCATATCCCTCGTGCCTAGCCCTCGTGTCTGTTGTTTCTACTCCATCCCAGCGGGTTACCTCAGGCACGTCTGCGGTGAACCGCTCTTTGATGAAGGCAGGTGTGTTGTCATTCAAATCTTCGACCTTCAGTGTCCGCTTGTTCTCAAACTAGAGGAGCAAAATTGCATTTATTTCAAAGATCTTTATTATTTTCCTTAAGGTAAGTACTGGAACATCTTTCTTACCTCTTACTGACGTACCTTATCTAAATCATCACAAACCAGGGAGTATAGTAATTGTCCTCCAGTCTGTAGAACAGGAATGTCGTTAACGGTTTGTAAGGAATGCCTCAAAAGATAATAAGATGATGATATTCCCATCAAACATTCCCTTTAAATTCTTCCTCTTGTCTGTTTCTCAGATTTTTTTATTTTTTAATCTATTTATCTATATCTATATCTTATCTAGACAAACTATGTCTATGTTATACAAATCTATATCTATATTTACCCATAAATGTGTCTATTTTATACAAATCTTTATCTATATTCACCCATCCTTGTTCCTATATTCTATCTAGACCACTCTCTATCTATATTCACCCATCCATGTTTCTATAGTCTATCTAGACCACTCCATCTATATTCACCCATACATATAGTGTCAACAGCTCCATTATGAATGGATGATGTTCAGTATGTAGCATATCAATAGGTTATTCATTGTTAGACAAATCCATAGTAGGGGTTCTTTGACTTTGTGAATACCTATAGACAGAGACCACAAACGTGCATCTCCCACCGTCTATCGATTCATTCATTCATCCAACGTGCATCACATCATCAAACTCACTTTCCCTAAAACCTCTGCGTCCAACTCCTTCCTGGTGGTCACTGTGGCGTTGGTCTGTCCCGGCAGGAAGACCAGCTCCAGGAAGTCGAGGTGCTCAGGGAACACGTTAGACACTAGGAGCACATTGCTGCCCGCTGTGATCCCCGTCACTATCTCCACGCTGCCTGTACATTCACAACACCCATTAACATGCATGCACTGGTTCACTTAATAACACTTTCATCATTATCACGGATGCACATTGTTATAACTGTGTCACTTTGTTCAACTATTTGCGTATGTGATGCACCAGAATATTACTGACAAACTATTATTGTATATTAGACAACATTGGTGGATAAAATAATATGAGACACCAAATCCAATCTGACATCCAAATTGAATAACATATCTTTCTCTACAGCTGGATTTCTTTTCGTGTCGGACACTCTTTGCCATCTGTTAACAGGCTCACAGAGTTATGGTCCCTCATGCATCATCAGCTCATCATCACGTGGTACCTGCATAGCCTTCATTCACGCTCCCAAAATCCAGATCTGAGCCCGCACAATTTATGGTTGAAGCACCTTTGAAAGAAAATAAAATCACACAGCTACATACACACAGACATATTCATAGAAGAACAGAAAGGTGGTTGAACTTTTAAGCTGTGGTGCTTTCAGAGTTTGCTCGGACGTAGGGATCAAATGCTGTGGGCTTGGGGCATGACCTATCAGCAGAAAAATAAGATAAAGAGGAAATGGACAATGTTATCTGTTTAAATACAGCTTCTTGTGGAACGAGTCTGCTCGCTTCAGCTAGTGGGAATTTGGGGCCATGGATCCAGTCATGTAATCCATAGGATGAGGAGGGAGTTGAGGAGAGAGTTGAGTTGAGCTCTTGATCAATCTGTTTCAACAACTGTTGACGGAACTGTTACTGGCAGTGGCTCCTGAAATGACTGCTGGAATAAGATATGGAATGACTGAGGAAACCTAAAGCCTCTTAAAGCCTGCGATGCGATGAGAGAAAACCCTACGATCTAATGTTACATTGTGTGCGTTTGTTTCTGGTTCTTGCTTGATTCTTGCTTTCGGGCCTGGTCGGACTTCGCCTTGCATTGCTTCAGTTTTACTGTAGGTGGCGTTATGGAGGGAGTCAATGCGTCTGACTGTGGGCTAGGCACAACGATGTAAGTAGGATGCCCTGTATAAAGGTGTACCTAATAAGGATTTGTAATTGGCAAAAAGTATTCATTTGTTCAGGTCAACGTTCAACCCCCCCCCCCCCCCCAGAAAGGCATATTTCAAGATCATATTCCAGCTGTTTATTGCTGATGAGCTAACATTGTTTAAATGTCCTCAGTATGTTTTGTCGGCAAAATACGAGATGTACACACTCACCTGGAAGGCCCCGGACGACTGTCACACCGACAGAGAGCACGAGGACACACAACCACAGCTGCTCCATGTTTCACCGCCAGTAGAGCTCCGTGTCTGCCTGCTCTCCTACCAGGACCAGCTGATGATACGGCTCAGGTAACCCTTGCACCCGCTGGCTGCACACCCAGCCCCTTTTATGACATGTTGTTCATTTTTATAGCGCATTACTCAGAGGAAATGGATTAATCTGAGCTCTGACGTTCATTCCAGTAGAAACCATGGGGAGAACGACCTGTTAAAGTACAGCGGCAGATAGTCGGCTTCTGGTCCCGGTCGATCTCAGTGGTTCAGTGGAGAGCGTGTCATGAGCTCATGACCTCATACTTGATAACATGACTGCTGGTTAACACTGATAAGAAACATTTCCCTCATGAGCTCACAACTGTCCTTAAGGAATCCTTCTGATTTCAGGTTGAGCAACAAGGAACATTGATTTATTTTCAATAATAATAATAAAAATACATTTATTTTGTACAGAGCTTTTCAAAATACAATAAAAAATATCCAAGGTTTAAAAGAGTTTAAACAAAAGACGTAACATTTCTGTTCACTTGTGTGTGTGTGTGTGTGTGTGTGTGTGTGTGTGTGTGTGTGCAGGGGCGTAGCACCAAATTCTGGGCCCTATATACAAGAAGTCCTGATGGGCCCCCCCCACCCCCGCTAAAAGAATTACGTTTTACTAGCAGGCAGCTAGGATGATATAGCCATTTTGTAATGCAATGACGTCTGCGACTAACCAGCCTATATTCCATAGGCTATTATTTATCATGTAGCCTAATAAAGGCTTAGTATTCATTTTATATTAGGTTGCTTTAAATCAGTAGCCTGCTGTTGCAATATTAGCCTACCGTCCACTTTATTTATCCTTTACCTTAATTACCAAGGCCTCATCATTTGAAAGTGTAGCCAATTGTTCTTGCTTTGGGTTGTCTCTGTTTTAGCAACGATAACGGAGTTAAGAATGGGGTTTCATCTTGTGTGTTTAAACGTTTGTGCTCACCTTTCTTAGAAAATAAGTTAGTCAGAACCTGACTTCCTCAATTTTGTCTTCTCTCCCTGTCTTTCTTCACCTTTCTCTGCTGAGCCAGACTTCAATGTATTTAACTGTGGCTGTGACATATCGCCGCATGACATTTAGTTATGTAATTAAACTATTTGAGCAACAATCCCAAAATATTATAATCAAATGTTCCCATGGGCCCTCCTCTGCCCCCAAGCCTGTCCCACTTACACCCGCAGTCCGTCGGCCCTGTGTGTGTGTGTGTGTGTGTGTGTGTGTGTGTGTGTGTGTGTGTGTGTGTTGGCTGTCTGTCAGTCATTCCCCTCCCCTGCACATCTGCACAGCTCTTCATTCTCCGCATCATCTCCACCGCCGGAGCGCTGCGTCACACTGCGTCACACTGCGCACACATCCGTCCGTTTTGCCAACCGTTGTGTCGGTCAGTGGCCTGCAGTGACTCTCCTCTGCCCTGCCCCACCGGGAGTCAGCCGGCCGGCCGCCACGTCTAACCCCGGCCCGGCTCCATGGTTTACCGTACCTTGCCTGTCCGGGTCTGCGACTGGCTTCTGCCTAGGTCCGTGTCTGTCTGACGGACGGCTCCTCTAGCTGCTCAGAAGAACGCTCCCCCGCTCCTCTAGCTGCTCAGAAGAACGCTCCACCGATCTCGATGCAGAACGTGGGTACCCGGACTTCTCCGCACCCCCACAGGAGGATCTGGCCCTCCAGGCTGTCCTGCAGGGGCTAATGCCACCTCACCGGGCCCCGGGCCCCGGGCCCTTGTGGGGCTCTCGACTGTATTACTGAACAGGCTCTGATTCAAAAGAGGTGCGTCTTATTTGTAGGGTTTAGTTTTACAATTGGATACTGGTTTGGAGTCAGTGGTTCACATGACATGGAAGCTATTGAATTTTTTATTTTATTTCATATTCATATAAAATAGAGGAGGCACTAAAATACCATTAAAATGGTGCGTCTTATTTGTAGGGTTTAGTTTTACAATTGGATACTGGTTTGGAGTCACTGGGTCACATGGAATAGAAGCTATTGAAAGAAAATGAAAAATTCTGCATATTAATATTCATATAAAATAGAGGAGGCACTAAAATACCATGAAAAGTGGTGTGTCTTATTTGTAGGGTTAAGTAATACAATGTGATACTGGTTTGGAGTCACTGGGTCACACGACATGGAAGCTATTGAAAAACCTGCATAGTATTTTGTATTGATATATTTACGTGAAGTAATTTATTGACGGTCCCTAAATCAGTTTCCAGCGATTCACCGCGAGGCTCTGCGGGCTGCAGTCAGGGGTACTCGAACCGTTCTCCCGCTGCTATTTCTGGGCAAACCTCAGCGAAGTCGCGGCTGGAACTGGACTGAATATCTGTCGAATATCCAACCTAAAACTAACTTCACCGCGGTTGAGGACGTGCCTTTCCTCATGATGACGATGGCTCTTTCTTTCTTGATACAAATGTGAATAAAGAAGTGGTGTTGGTCAATTCTAAACAACGTTTTACACAGTAGCCTATCATAGAAAAAGCTCATAGTTAAATCAAAGTAATTTAACACTGATTGTTCTTCTTCTTTCGTGCATGTTGCAGTAGGCCTACATGTGCAGCGATCCCTGGGGTTATACTTTACGGTGGGTTACAGTCAGAATACGGAGTACCACCGGCAATAGCAACACCATATACATAATGAGAGTTGGCAGCTCTGTCTTACATATTATATTGTAAACCTCCTTATAGCATTCCCACATTTCCCGTCTGGGATCGAGTATATTTTAGTTTGGATATTTTAGTCTAAAATAACACGTTTCCGATTTCATGATCAGGTACTTTATGAGGTGTTATGAAGTGTTTTGGCTCATAAACAAACACGTTTCTGAGTCAACACCAAGTGACACCGAGTGACACCAAACCAATTTAAATCGCCTTGTTATTGCATCGTTTTATTGTAGGCTATTGCATTCCCAGAGGCCCCCGCTCCTCCAAACGAGCCCACATGATCTGTCAGAAGCAGGCTGGCGGGCTGCTTCTGACAGATCACATGGGCTCGTTTGGAGCGCCGTGCACGTGACCTCCTCCAGATCACATGACCACAATAGTAAAACATGGCCGACGTCGACGCAGCCAAGTCTCTCACCGGGCTGCTTAACGGAATAGCTCAAAAAGCATATCACAACCACGATGAGGTCACCGAGGAGCTCCTCAGGACGGAGCTGTACCCCGACCTGTCCCCGGAGGACTTCCACGCCCTGCACGACAAGATGAGAGGCCTGCTGAAGGTAGGCGGGTCGGGATGTCCCTGCGAGTTGGAGGATGGAGGAATGGTCCTCCTAGTGTTCGTGCACTGGAGGATTGGTTCGCCGATATGCTGCGGTTTGTGCAACATGTGTTGTGTCACTACTTTGAGATCACGAGTTGTATTATACAGATCCACGCTTCTGTGCTGACCCTATGGCCTCTGTCATCTGTCATCAGTTGTCTCTGGTGTTAAGAGACGCTTTCGGGTCCATGTCAGGAGTCAAGAGTAGTTTGACTAGTATTTACTGAATGCAGTGTACAGACATGGTCATTTTGTGTCAGTTCAATCAAACGCCGTCACATCGCTCGTTGTGAGCCGCATCGGCTCCGCCACTAGAGGGCACTGCCGGCGCACTGATTATGTGACGCAGTGTCTTGGAACGTGTTATAATTTTTTTTTTACCATCATCAATATATCATCAATACTATACTTTATCATCGATTCACTCTTTGTCAACTGGATTCCAAAATGGTCACTTTTAGTTGAGATAGCATATACATATTTTATGACCGGCGTCGTTCATATATCCTAATCCTTCTCGCCCAGTCCATCGCCATGGCGGACATGGACCCCGGCCAGCTGGAGGCCTTCCTCACGGCCCAGATGAAGCGGCAGGGCGGCGGAGGGATGAGCGAGGCCCAGGCCGGCGCCCTCTCCCGCTTCTGGAGGAGCCAGCGGGCGCGGGTGCGGGAGAGCCTGCTGGCCCAGAGCCGCTGGGAGCCCGGCCTGCGGGGCCTGGCCTGGCGGGTGGATCTGCAGACGTCGTCCAGCGGCCGGGGGCCCGGGGCGGCCCCGGGGGGCCCCGTGGCCCTGCTGGAGCTGGAGCTGGGACGCCCCTCCCAGGTCAGACCCCCCCCCCCCCTGTGGTTCACGGTCACTAACAGTCACTTCATATTTCCACCGTATCTCTTACCACTCTTCAAACGCACAATGTAATAATCATTTGTTTTACATTTGTTTTATATTTGTTTTATATTTGGTTTTATTGAAATTTTGTCTATTGTTTTTTCTTCTTCATTTTAATTTATTACTCTAAACGTATTGTTGTTTGAACCCATGAATCCACACACCTTACACTCATGATGTCGTAGGGCATTTCTATGTACGGTGTTTTGAGACCATGCTTATGGTGATACTGCACTTTAAATATCAATAAACTTAAACTTAACTTAATACACAGACAAAGAAGTTTCAGTACTACTGCATATGAACCAGCCCCAGCCCATTACTGGTGTAACGTGTCCGTTTAAGTGTACCCCGATTTGAAATAAAACAGCAGGGTAGGCTGTAGATTTGACCCCCACTTCTAGGGTAGTGTCATGCCTGTTTGAGCTCCCACTAAAAGGCACTGGTTCCCAGTGTCCCCACCATACCTGTTGGCATCCTAGAGCCAGAGCTCATGACCTCTGGCTGTTCTCAACTCATCTGAACTCACTGAGAGCGTTCACTGAATGAATAGTAAACAGTAGGGCTGGGCGTGTGCTTGTAGCAGGCAGCAGCTGTAGTCCTACAACTCAAACACTAATTGGTACACAACATGTACTAATCCGGCCAATCATGTGCCAGGTAAGAACAAAAGGCCTAGTTTATTAACAGAGAATTTAACTAGAATTTAACAATCACTTACTAAAATGAATGGCAATGTGATTAAAATCATGTTAGTTTCGTTCCCTTATCCACACACGTATCACATCAAACAAATGCTTACACATGGTGTTGTTTGGTTGCAGCAGTTAATCTGGTCTTATTCAATGGAGCGATTCTGACGCCTTCAAATGACCTTGTGGAAACGTGTGTTTGGCCTGGGGCTTTTAAAACGCCCTCCTGAGGTCGAACCTATCCAATGTCGGAGTCACTTCTCCACAGTGGCCCTGTCTCTCTGTGTGCTCTGTGTCTTGAGAAATGATATGCTCAGTCTGGATACTTTGGGTCGTCAGTTACACAACATTATAATCCATATCAGTAGTATGTCTTGCAACAACACCCTGACCAAAGTACACACACACACACACACACACACACACACACACACACACACACACACACACACACACACACACACACACACTGAACTCACTGCACTGGTTGCATTAGATTAGGATTGTATAATTCACAGCACCATTTATACGACGCAATTGAAGTTGCCCTGATGACTTACTAACTGCCAGACCCTTTGTCGTTGGGGTAAAGCAATCGGGGGATCAGTTCACATCTCTCCAGTTCACGTGTACAAAGTGTACCTGTTGTGTGAGTTCTAGATTTGCAGATCAGGGTCATGTTCCGCCCACTGGCAGGAAGCGCTGCAGACCAGCTGCGGTCCAGCACAGGGCTGGGGGGGACGGGCAGCCAGTGCGTGGTCGGCCGGTCCCCTACCCTGTCCCGTACCCTGTCCCGTACCCTGTTTGAGTGTAGTAGAAGGAGCCGCTCAGTGGCACACTGTAGCTGTTGGTCGGGAGACCCCAGCTGGAACCAGCGTCAGAATGAGGATTATCATGAAACCTTGATTTAGAAACATGACAACGAGGACTGCTTTAAGACCCCGATGCTTCGGTTGGAGACGTTTTGTTATTATTGAATGGGGAATGTATTTAGTGTTCAACTACTGCGCTCTAATGGAGAACGCTGCTGGCCAGATGACCTTCATGAATCTGAGTCATCGTAACCCCTTGTTGTGGGACATGGTCACCTGGTCTGATGACATCAGAACCTCCTCTTGTGGTCAGCTGGTCTGATGACATCAGAACCTCCTCTTGTGGTCACCTGGTCTGATGACATCAGAACCTCCTCTTGTGGTCACCTGGTCTGATGAAGCACTGATGAGACTTGGGTCTGTCCGGTCTCCGGGAGCTGGCTGGACAGAACTGGGAGCTGTTGTCGGGGGGGTTTGAGTCTCCTGAAGCTTTCCTCTTGATTACTTTAAGCCTCCATAGACTATATTTAAATCTATAGATTAGGTCAATGGCATTTTCTTATTGCCAATACGCGTAATGTAAATCATATGCAACAACAATGTTGTTTTTTCTCAATAGACCCTTTCATTATGATTATGATTATGATTTATTAGGATCCCCATTAGCAGCACACCGAAATGAGAGCTAGTCTTCCTGGGGTCCGAAACATAAAATATTGACAACATTCATTCATTCATTGTTGTCCAGAAATGCATTACAACATTGGTTTGGTCCTTTAACGAAGCACCCCTCTCATTTATCTACTTGGTCTGGTCCTTTAATGAAGCACCCCTCTCATTTATCTACTTGGTCTGGTCCTTTAATGAAGCACCCCTCTCATTTATCTACTTGGTCTGGTCCTTTAATGAAGCACCCCTCTCATTTATCTACTTGGTCTGGTCCTTTAATGAAGCACCCCTCTCATTTATCTACTTGGTCTCTTCCTCTAATGAAGCACCCCTCTCATTTATCTACTTGGTCTGGTCCTTTAATGAAGCACCCCTCTCATGTCTTTATCTACTTGGTCTCTTCCTCTAATGAAGCACCCCTCTCACGTCTTTATCTACTTGGTCTCTTCCTCTAATGAAGCACCCCTCTCATGTCTTTATCTACTTGGTCTCTTCCTCTAATGAAGCACCCCTCTCATTTATCTACTTGGTCTCTTCCTCTAATGAAGCACCCCTCTCATGTCTTTATCTACTTGGTCTCTTCCTCTAATGAAGCACCCCTCTCATGTCTTTATCTACTTGGTCTTCCTTGTCTTGAATCTTTTCCATCGCTCCCTCCTCTTCCTCCTCCTTGGACTGATTCTGAAGTTATTGTCCCCATTTTCAAAATAGCTCCTGCACTCTTTCTTCTTCTCTTTTTAAGTGGGTCTAATAATACGACTGGAGAGAGTTCTGGCCCACTTGTGTGACCGCAGACCCAGACCCATGGCTCCGGCTCTGAGCCACCGGGCCGCTCTGTAGGGGAACTCTGAGGGAAAGGAGGCCAATCTGCAGACATCAACTCTGAAAGAGACCTAATGTCGATGTCTAAGAGAGCTAATGTCTAATGTCAATGTTTCTAAAATGTGTATGGTCACCTTCTCGATCTTGGTGGCCCCCTGAGGCCCAAAGAGGTTTGTATATGAATACCAAAAGGGAGTTGCCATAGTAGCGATGCCATTAGTAATACACGCCTTGGGGTTGACAAGGTCATATTGGTGTTGGGTCCCCGCATCAACACATCACCCTAGTGCAGCAGTGTGCTGGCCCCGTAATGAGGGCGGGCCCCCATGGGGACCCCTGAGGGCCCATTGTTCAGCATGCTGTGTTAACAGATGGTTTTCTGTGGCTGGTTCCATTATGGATGGCTGGTGGTGGTTCCATACAGACCCTGTCAAGGGAGGAGGTTCCTACAAAGATTGATTTGTATTTAATTATTTAACCTATTTAACCATAGGTCATAGCGTACAAGCAAGATGGGGATTATGATTAAAAATGTAAACATCTCTGTTTGGCTGTTCTGGGCGCTGTTGTTTGTACACAAATTAACACATACGTCCTTTCCACGAGATGCCACTCAATTGTACACACTGCATCGTTCATAAATATTTGAACGGGCGTGCTGTACAACAGTTGATTGAGGCTGACAGGCCCGTAACTACGCTGTCTACACAGGCTTTCATCTTGAGGATATGTGATACTCTTCCTCTTCGTACTCTGAATGATGACAGATCGGGTTCTTCCTCTCTGAGCTTATGTACACGTCAGCATCATCATGGTGTTGCTCCAGACAACGTGGGCTTCACTAACAAACCTTGTGGCCATCAGCATCCTGTTGAAAAACGAACCAGGTGATGGTTGCATGAATTGTCCATCTCACTGCAGACCAGCAATGCACCAGGTTCTGTGTTCACCAATGTTCCTTCAACTAATGGGTCAGGAGTAGGGATGGGTCAGAATATTCGATTATTCGATTATTTGTTCCCGAGGGTCAAAGCCGATTTTTAACATTTGGACCGTTAACATTTTTTCCCATTCAAATAAACAAGAATTAACGGACGGAACTAATGTTGGTTCTGTAGCACTATTAGTTTTTTTTTAATTATTATTAATCATGTACAGAAAAACAACATACACAAGCATAAATATGAATATATATATATATATATATATATGCATACAACACAAACACTGATCACTTGTTTTTTTGCGTTTAAGATATTAAGTGATTTCTTGCCGATGATCCATGGCTGCCTTTGTGAACGTCGGCACACATCGAATAATCGATCATTCGTTCATACCACCCACTGATTATTCGACCATGAAAAATTTGAGTTATTCACATCCCTAGTCAGGAGCTACTGCGGTCCTGCATGCGGGCGTGGGTTACTCCACAGCAGGGGTCATCAACCTTTTTAAGCCCAAGATCACTGACCTCAGCCTTGGTGAAAGGCAAGATCTACCTATTGAAGCCTTGAGAGAAAAAACACAGCCCAGATTTTACTTCCAACTTGAGGCCTTTTATTTGGCTAATTGTATTTGAATTACATTGGCAACTCTAAGTTGCATTATATAATTTCATTCCAACACAAAAAATAAAGGCATGTGGGTTATTTTCCATTTGTATGAGGAAATTGTTTTGTTCATAGTAACCAACAAATCAACATAGATAATAATAATACATTTTACTTGCAGTTAGCAGATCATATGAAGTGCCATTGTTAACTGTTATGCTCAGTTCTGATTATATTATTATATATATATTACTGTGGAAAGTAACTATTGCAATACTTTCAAGTACATTTTTAAATGCTGAAATGTGTCTAATTTAGACAGCCCTCTTAAACGGAACTCAAAATACATGTGCATGTTTATGTTCATGTTCATTTTCATGCACGCAAGCATGGAATGCATGGAAGCATGCAATGTTGAAAGATCAGATGTTTGAAATACTTGACACCGACGTGGAGAGGCACTTTTGTCCAGGGCATAATGTGCATTTCACGATTACTCGTTCCAACAATTTCTTGGAGGGAAAAATAATGGCTATACTTCCATTTAAAGAAGGCTACTTTTGGATAATTTTGGCTCGTCATTCCTGTTTCTCGTTGACTCACTTGTGTCGTTGTGTGTCCGACTCTGCGTGCTTTCGAATGTGTAAACAACACCCGCCCAACTCTACCTCAGATTGGCTTACCGTGAAATGTTACTCTACCTAGTCTCGTTCCCTATAATCAAGTGAAGAACAGTAGCGAGAGAGAGTGATAGAGAGAGAGCGTAGTAACGCCGATATATACGCCATTATTCCCATCACTGATTAAGAGAGAGAGGGCGAGAAGCGCTTGCAAAACTGAACATTAATCAGGCATATTTTATTATATGTATGTATATGTGTGTAGTTTTCTATTATTTTTAGGGAGCTACAGGAAGTGTCTCAAAGATCGACCAGTAGATCGCGATCGACGGGTTGGCGACCACTGCTCCACAGTATAACCAACCCCCCCCCCCCATCTCCTCTTCCTCCCCCAGGACTCGCAGTACGTGTGTCTGGAGTGTGACGAGGCCAGCGTCAGCCAGGTGCTGAAGAAGATGGCCGACATCCAGAGGAGCATCGACGCCGTCGTGCACCGCAGCTAGAGGACCGACGGAGACCGGTACAGGAGCCCTGGACCGGGCTGTGGTCCTGTTGCCCGGTACAGGTGCCCTGGACCGGTCTGTGGTCCTGCTGCTGCCCGGTACAGTAGCCCTGGACCGGTCTGTAGTCCTGCTGCCCGGAAGGAGGATTTGGTGGCTGATTCTTTCTCTGACTCAGATCCTCTCGTTCTACGACTTGAGAGAAAGCAGCAGGATGGGATTTCTGAAAACATTTTGTACGACTCCTCAAAGCTGTAGCCGATCGTTTCATCTCGGGGGCCTCAGTGAACGTCTTCATTGTCCACAAGCCCACTTATTAAAACTGAACTCCTCCTTAACCATTAGGTTTTATTGGAAGATGCCTACGGTTGATTTGATTAAACATGAGTTATTGTTGTAACTTTGGACCTTCTCCCATTTAATTCATTTGCAGTCTCTGCACAACAGAAAACAATTAGAACATACATTTTTTACGTTTGCCATTTGGGATATCTGTTGCGATGCATTCATTGTCCCGCTCGCTCTGGCCTCTGACCTTTGACCTTCTGCATCAGAGACTGTATTGTTGCACTGAGGAAGCTGAAATTTGTGTCAAACTGAAGTTTCTTTCAAAACCTGTTCCTTAACATTCAACAGTGGTGTCATGTCCTGGAGCACACCCTCTGTATTACTTTCTATATTTCTATTGTAACATTTAGCCTTTTAATAAATAAGTGATTGCAAATATTTGTGTTGAGTTGATTATCTGCTTCATGCTCTGCTTGACGTGCTTGTGGTATGCAATGATATGTTCTAATTATGTGTACAATCTTGGTTATCTGTACAAATATCTCTGCAAGCAGCTGATCTCTTCTACTGAAGAGTAACCTCAATCTAACATCAAATATGAATTCTCTAGGCCTCTGCCACCATTGCGCTGCAAGGCAGCTGGATTCCATCTCACCAGGCCTGACGTTTTATGATGGACGCTGATAGACTCCCAGAAGCATCGGTTTACAATTAAGTTTGGTAAGAAAGTATGAGTGATGATCAATCACTACTGTTGTGGTTCTGCTGACCAATACAACAGGTGGGTATCGGGTTTGGTTTTAACAGGTTTATGGAGGTTTAGTCCACCCCATCCTAAACAGTTTATTAACAGTTATTTATTTCATTGGCCAAACGGCAGCGCAGTCGTGTTTGTGTTACCATACACTGCTGTCCTTCGTGTTTACAGATGATGGGTGAGGTTTCTCGTCACATTGCAGTTTGTGTCGACTCTGGGCAGTTGTGAGTGGCGTACAGCTGCTACACCATATTATTTCTGGGTGGAGACTACAGAGGGGTAGAGGCCTGGGAGAGATAAAGAGGGCTCCACCCTAATCTGGGCTTGCCAGGTAGCAGGGAGTTTATGATGAAACTGCCATTACCACTGTGTTTGGGATTCTGATAGTCGGAAGTTATTTAATGAAAATTATAAAACAAGACGACAGCGGCCAGTGGTTAACGTCCCAGTGATATGGCGTCTAAACTCCGCCCGGTCTCCAGAAGTTTGCGAGATCATTGAGTGCGCACCGCGGACCTCGCCGGATCCTCGGACCCGGTGCGTCCGTTTTGTTCTCCGGGTAAGGTGCTCCTGTTGCTTTACTCTTATTCGGAACTTCGGTATAGGTTTGTGTTATAGACGGCATAAAAAAGGTTTGGTAACAAAAACAAACGTGGCAAGGTCGGATACATTGAACATGAAATGAATCTACGCGCGTAGGCTGCTGGACGTGTCTGCAGCCAGACCCGGGCGCAGGGTCCGCTTCCTTCCTCCTGCGCTCTGGAGAAAGGTGTGCTCTGCAGCCAGTGGGCTGTCGGTGGGTCTGTCTCCATGAGGCTGGGCTGGTCGTCTGGCCTCTGGTAGGTGAAACTAATGGCGAATCTTTTGAACACGGCAGATGATACTGTCAGGAGGATCGAAAAGGTCTCTGTCTGTCTGTGCGTGAGAGGAAACGATCGGGCTTGATGGTATTGATCTGACTCTCAACGGTGCCATAATGAAAGTATTCTAATGGGAATGTAAGAGACGTGAGTTGTCAAACTTCCAAAACAAGGAAAGCTTAATACACCATTTATTACCTCGTGTTCGTTCCCCACCCTGCCGTCAGCGCTCCAGGTGTCGGTTTGTCCTGTGAGTTGTTATGCACTCACCGGTAGATCGCTCCAGGCCATCTGCCAAAAGGCGCCATGCAAAACCCAAAGCTCTCTTTCCCCTCACCTTTTATTTAGAAAATCGTGCACAGGTGCACAGGTGCAGCAGGTGTGGTCTACTTTCTAGCACATAGCTGGGCAGGTGTGGCACTTTGGCTCGGCGGTGAGCCCTGTTGCCTCACAGCTGCAGGTTCATAACACCGGGGAGTTGTATGTCCTCCCGTATTCACGTGGGTTTTCCTCCGGTTGCTCTGGTTTCCTCCCACACCAAAATACATCCATGTTGGGTCAATACTCTGAGGCAGGAGACCTGGAGTTGGTCCCCAGGCGCCGCACTGTGGCTGCTCACTGCTGCT
The DNA here is from genome assembly GCF_964030765.1 of Micromesistius poutassou. Classification (NCBI taxonomy): domain Eukaryota; kingdom Metazoa; phylum Chordata; class Actinopteri; order Gadiformes; family Gadidae; genus Micromesistius; species Micromesistius poutassou. Next base: position 19,845,764 of record NC_140273.1, read on the forward strand.
AGTGATGGTTCAAGTCTCCTAGTGATGGTTCAAGTCTCCCACTGCTGGTTCAAGTCTCCTAGTGATGGTTCAAGTCTCCTAGTGATGGTTCAAGTCTCCTAGTGATGGTTCAAGTCTCCCACTGCTGCTAGTGATGGTTCAAGTCTCCTAGTGATGGTTCAAGTCTCCCACTGCTGGTTCAAGTCTCCTAGTGATGGTTCAAGTCTCCTAGTGATGGTTCAAGTCTCCCACTGCTGGTTCAAGTCTCCTAGTGATGGTTCAAGTCTCCTAGTGATGGTTCAAGTCTCCTAGTGATGGTTCAAGTCTCCCACTGCTGCTAGTGATGGTTCAAGTCTCCTAGTGATGGTTCAAGTCTCCCACTGCTGCTAGTGATGGTTCAAGTCTCCTAGTGATGGTTAAAGTCTCCCACTGCTGCTAGTGATTATTAAATGCTCCCAGTGATGGTTAAATGCTCCTAGTGCTGCTAGTGATGGTTAAATGCTTGTAGTGCTGCTAGTGATGGTTAAATGCTTGTAGTGATGGTTAAATGCAGATATCTCATTTGGTGTATAGTATATTTGTACTTGTGCAATGACAAATAAAGTTATTCTTCTAACCATAGCAGCTTTGGGAGCAGCAGACCCTTTCTCTCCTCAGTGTTAATATATCGGTCACTCATTCTAACACTGCCAGGGTCCCCGCATGTTTCCATGTCTGGCTTTTACCTCGATGCCAACGCAGGATGTATCCGCTGTACTGCTTTGAATAGGAACGCCTACCTTGGGACTAGCCAGCGTCCAGCGGCTACAAGCCTATGGGGAGGCTGTTGTTGTTGTTTTAGATATGATCACATGAGATTTCAATAATGTTATCAATAGAATCACATGCTGCGCCATATGTATTCTTCAGCTATGATATGCTGGCCAGCCTGTACCTCTCTTTGTTTACAAGAATCTTAGTAAGGAGGGGGGGGGGGCTGGCAGAGTTCTGTCAGAGTTCTGTCCACTGGCAGAGTTCTGTCCACTCCGCCAGACTGGACAGAACTCTGCTCTGGCGTGCTCTGAGTCTCAAGTCCTCCCTCCTGCTCACTGGGAGGGGGCTAGTCTGACACACCGGGGCTTAAATACACTCATATTGACGTTGCAATCTTTGGTTAGAACCAAATGTTGTTTTGCGTACCGTGAATATGGGACAGTGCTGAAGAACCCCTTTTTAAAGCCAATTGAAAACATACAATGGTTTTACAGCCATGTCTGATTCCAGATGGGCCCCCCTGCCCCCCTCTCTCATCGGACCGACCCTGTGACCCTCGAGATCAGATACAGCCGAGTGGGTTTAAATAATACCTGCCGATTACGATTGATAACCTCATTGTGTATACATTGCGTTATAATGAATGATGCTGTACACGAACAATGCAACACACCATGGCGTTATATGATATAAGTGTTTAAGAAGCTTCTCTAGGGCACGGACATCAAAAGACGGCCCAGCTCCACACATCCACCAACGCCTCGTGCACACCTGCTGTAAAAGGAGCCGAGGGGTTCAGAGACTGGAGATGGATGGAGGGGGGGAGGGGGGGAGATGCAAAGTGTCAACCACACCAGACCACAAAACACACCACAAAAAAGCTAAACATTTTGGTTCCATTTACGGTCCATTTACAGTCCGCTGGCATGGAAAGTCAGCATGGTCTGTGTCGTCATCGTCACTTCATTTCACCATACACTGCGAGAACACACTGATCACATAGGGAAGCCCCTCCCCCCATCTGACCACTAAGCAGGCAAAAGTAATCCTTCAAGGTATTTGCAAGACATTTCTTCCAGGTGGTTCTTGAGTTGACCAACCCTTGGTTTCTGCTAGGCATTCCTCCTTACCAATGTATTTAATGATAAACCGGTCTCCTGCTATGTCCTATTACCTGACTGTAGGTCAGATAACAACTTGCAAAGCACATGGCCTTTGATTGCTTGTGATTGCTTGAATGTGTGTTTTCTTTGGATTACAAATTGTTTCTGTTGGGTTTAAACTATCATTCTCTTTCTTATCTTGAGTTCATTTTTTATTTTGTTAAAACATTATTTCCTAAAAATCCCCTCCCTCATTGACCATTGACTGTGATTGGTCTGAAATCCTCCCAGAATGTTCTTAAATCTAAATGGTCTCATACAGGCACAGTCAACTCGAAACAGATATTCTCACATTGCATTTCACTCACTATTAGCTAACGGATGTCGTGGCCATTCTTATAAAATTACACTCAAATATAATAGCTGTTAAGGCGCCTTTAATTCATCATTTTATATTCGGACAGAAACCCAGAGAAAAATAAACAAGTAGCAAAGTAATACTGTTAGGGTCAAGTATCAACATACAATGACTCAGATTGAGGCTAGTAAATTGATGTCATGCATGGAGCATAATTACAAACACATGATGGCTTGGTGTCTCCGCTGAAGGGGGGTGGAGACAGAGGCTGAAGGAGGGCTGGTGTGGATAGAGCTGTGTGCTGCCTGGTCCTGGAGGACTAGCATGGAACCGACTCGTATACAGACATCAGCTCTGTCACTGAAGAGGGGAGCGAAGTCGCTCACTGCCCTTCAGTTCATTACCGTTTCCTTCCTTTCTCCTCTCTTGATGCTCGCGACCAGTGTGTCGCTATGTTTCCTAACATCCCGTTGTATCCTGGTTTTGTTGTAAGTCTGCTAGCCTTAAATAGTTGAATCCATTCTGTCTCTGATGCTGAAATGTGTAATTTAGCAGAGTGTTCTTGTTGATTTGTGTACTTTGTTTTATCCATAGGCCCAAAGACAAAGCACAATGGCCGTGGGTCACCGGAGAGGCAGGGTGTTCAGTAGCACACTGATGCTCATCGTCGTCTGTTTGCTGGTGGTTGTGGCGAGGATGGTGGGCCAGCATAAGCACGGCATCCACGAACTAAACGTACCGTCAAGGTTTTGGCATTGGTGGCAATGGAGTGGGTCCTTCTGGAACAGGGAGCAGCAGCACCTGGATCGCCTCTACAACCCTATCCTGAACCTGGCGCACACCAACGACTCCCCGGTTGCCCGGACGCCCTGGTGGCTTAATAACCCCCAGGCCCTCAAACCCTGTGAGCCGGACCCCCGGGTCCCCCGACAAGTAGGGGACTACAACACCCTGCCCCAGCGCTTCCAGGACTTCCTTTTGTACATGCGCTGCAGAGCCTACCCCATCCTCATCAATCAGCCGCACCTGTGTGACGACAGACCCTTCCTCCTCTTGGCCATCAAGTCGCTGGCGCCTCACTTCGACCGCCGACAGGCCATCCGGCAGTCCTGGGGAAGGGCGGGTAACGTGGCCAATCGGACGGTGGTGACCGTGTTCCTCCTGGGCACCGCCTCCCCGGCGGACCACTTCCCCGACCTATCGGGGATGCTGAGCCACGAGGCGGAGCGGAACAGAGACCTACTCCAATGGGGTTACAGGGACTCCTTCTTCAACCTCACACTCAAGGAAACCCACTTCCTGGAGTGGTTCAGTCAACACTGCTCCGACGCCCGTTACATCCTGAAGGGGGACGACGACGTCTTCGTCAACACCCGGGGAATCATCCACTACCTGGAACATCTGCCAGAGGGGACGGCAAAAGACCTCTTTGTTGGTGACGTCATCCAGAACGCCAGCCCCCACCGGGATCACAGGCTCAAGTACTTTATCCCCGAGAGTGTGTATGTGGGCGACTACCCCCCCTACGCAGGCGGAGGAGGGTACCTGTACTCAGGGCCTTTGGCGCGCCGTCTTCACAAAGTCTCCCAGCAGGTGGCGCTCTTCCCGATCGACGACGTCTTCACCGGGATGTGTTTGAAGAAGCTGGGACTGGCGCCAGAGAAACACAAGGGCTTCAAAACCTTTGACGTGGACAAGAAGTACCGGGAGAACCCGTGTGCGTACAAGAGCCTGATCCTGGTGCACAGTCGGACGCCACAGGAGATGATCCAGATCTGGTCCTGGCTCACCGACCCCAGACTGGACTGCCAGAACTCGACGATGTGAACAACCGGTGGCCTCGTTCGCATCGTATCAGAGTTCTGGCAGTCTAGTCTGGTCCTGGCTCACCGACCCCCGGACTGGACCGCCAGAACGCCAGAGTCGTCCAAACCTGCAGGTTCAAAGTGGAAGAAGAGACGGGGTGTGGAGAAAGGCCCACGTCTTCAGGGGTGGCCCACGTCTTCAGGGGTGCAGGGACCCAAACTCCTTGGACAATGATGATAAAAGAAAATGTTGGAATCATTTTCTTTGTAACTAAACATTTACGACTGTATGTGTTACGTTATTATCTTTCTCTTTTAAGGAAATATTTGCCGATATCTTAACTATTTCAAGGCTGAAGGGGCTATGGAATAAGTTAGACAATGACAAAAAGTCCCAGCACCCAACCAGACCTCAGCACAAATAGGAGGAATGTCTTCAATGCATAACCACTGAACGGAGAATGGGTCAAAGGGAAAGTCGGAGTGGATTACTGGATTTACTAAGAAACAGAACGGTTGATCAACCTTCAAACCTGAACCATGTTTCCCCAAACACAAAGAAGAATTAGCAACTAGAAACACAGATTCTTATTCAATTCTTTCAGTGTAAACGCATCTTAAATATACTTCTCTAATGAATTGTAAACTATCTATTGAAGATTACATGCATTTCTCTTTTCAGGAGAGCATGACAGAGCCAGGGTATCAATGTCTAGTTCAAGAGTCAAACAACAGTCAAATCATATCAAACATGATGTTAATGGTGATTATAAATGAATTCTAGATATCAAAATGATTTGATTTTGATACATTTCTGATAACAACATTGTCAATGTCATTATTATGATTTAATGAGTTCATTTGATAGAATGTGTATGAGTTTTATATTTTTAGGTATAGTAATAAAGGGACTTAACAAGTTTGTTCAACCTTTACGTGTGTGTGTGTGTGTAGTGTGTGACCATACTTACTTCATGGTTGTCCTCAAAAGGATTTGACACAGCTAGAGGAATATTTTTTCCAGTGTTAAGTAAATGTGAGATTAATTAATGACAACCCATTTTTCATTAATATATGAGGGATTATATTAACCAACCATAACACAGTCATATTTTATAATTTTCTTATTAGCATGTTTTTTTTAGGAATGTGTAATAATAGACTATTGCCTTCTTAAACTAGGCCTGAAAAAAATATAACAACAGTTGATTTGGGAAACTCTGGGATGAGGGACACGGAAGAGTTGCCTTCGGACCCGGGGGCCGTAGGCTATGTATGTGGATCCCTCGTTGCTGACCACTTTACATGCACAAATAATCATCATAAAGTTAAACATTAGACCAAAATACAAGGTCATTTTGGAAAATGACACCGGACTGCGCGTGCGTGACGCAAGCAATAACACGTGTATGTATGTATGTACCACGTATATTGTGTGTGTGTGTGTGTGTGTGTGTGTGTGTGTGTGTGTGTGTGTGTGTGTGTGTGTGTGTGTGTGTGTGTGTGTGTGTGTGCGAGCACGTGTGTTTGTATGCGTGAGACGATCAGAAGAAACAGGAAGCCAGACTTTTTTGAGGTGGCCGGGGTGAAACTGAGGTGATGGGAACGTCTGGAAGAATTAACTGAAGATGTCTGCAATGTAGATATTTTTCTTGTTATTTTTCCATACTTTTACTTTTATTTTATTTTATTTATTTGATGTATTCACTACTACGCTAGCAATGACTGCCATGTTTGTTGTGTATTTCTCCTTCTATAGTGTCTCTGATTTCACTAACTAAAGAACCTGAACTTGAACTTGAGTTCAACATACATTACGCACGTACACAGGAAGTGTATATGGAAGGAATCTTCCTTTTTCAGTTTTCGTTCTGGCGATGTGTGTGAGTGTGTGTGGGTCTGGGTGTGTGTGTGTGTGTGTGTGTGTGTGTGTGTGTGTGTGTGTGTGTGTGTGTGTGTGTGTGTGCATGTGTGTTTGTATATGTGAGACGATCAAGAGGTTGTGAGGTTGCGATAATGTTGAAGTGATGAGAACGCTTTGGAGGAATATAGTAGAGATGTTTGCATCGTTTTAATTACCAGCCCAAATTTCTTTTTGTTGTTTATTTGTTTGTTTATGCCATTTTGTTGTTATTTATTTTACCTTCCCATTTTATATGCCTAGGAGGCCCTAGGCAAATAGATATATAGATAAATATATATATTTTTATGCACTCTAGCACCTTCTTATTATACATTAAAAGTGCATGTATTGATCACTGAAAAACTTTAATGTGTACCTCAAAAACGGTTGTTCACATTCCAGATTAATTATGGATAGTGATGTTAACAATATTAGTAGTTGTATTGTATGTATTAGTATTGAGTCATTCACTATACGTAACTGCTTTCAAACATTACTTAACTGCTATCATTTAACATGTATTGACAAGCAACATTTCCAATCTAAAGAAAAACTTTTAAATGTATTTATGCAAAATGTATTTATTTGTTTATTGAATTATAAAATTGTCTATTAATGTAAATTAATTTATTCTATGCCTAATTGAGACCACATGATATTCAAGCTAATACCAGTACCTCATTGGACCACATTTGTAGTGCTAACACCAGTCCTGAATAGCTTATTCTACACATGGAGTGGTCAACACAACACCATAAACATTTGTATGGGTTTGAGATGATTACAGGCATGACCTCTTTGCCAATCCGCCCTTAAGACAAAGACAGAATGAAGGTTTACCAGGGTAATTGGAACCTGTAGGCGTGGCTTATTTACCATTCCGACCGATTCCAATATAAACTGAATCTTTTACCTAATTCCGGCAGATGCTTCATGAACCACCTCCGGAGTTACACGTTCGTTTACCTCGCGTTGAACCTCTACCACTCTCCCAGTCACACCTAGCGCGTAACCACGGTACCACAAAGGATCTCTCTGACACACACACATGTATGTGTGTATGTATGTATTACTGTATGTATGTATGTATGTATTACTGTATGGATGGATAGATTTATGTAATTATTTATTTACCAGAACGCGCTCCAGTTCTGACGCACCCTACCACTCCGTCCCGCCTTCCAGTTCCAGAGCGCTGCCTGCCCGCCGCTTGATGGTCAGCGTCGGGACTTTCAATCAGGTGATAGATGTCACCTGCTGAGGGTCGCCTTCTGGCAGAAAAGGAAAACAAACGGAATCCAGCGTGCTAGCAAAAGTTACCAGGATCTTGATACTTGGAAAACAGTTGCATGTTAAAATATAAAAAATAAACTAACACGCAAGATGCCACAATGTCATCTTGGACTCAAGAAGTCCATCTTTGTACTAATATTTGGCATTCTTACGAAATGCTGCTTCCCGCAGGTGAGAAACCTTCTTAAACGTAAACACTAGGAATCCTAACACAGTTAATATTAATCTCGTTTCTTTGTGTTCCTAGATTATTGAAGATGATGTCACTAACGTTTCGGGTAAGACATTTTGATGTTACCGTTAATAATATTTATATTGTTAAAAATAATTCCCTAAACAATCAATGTTTCTGTGATTTGAAAATAAAAAAGTTAATTCAGGTTGACCCAAAAACGCCATAAGCACACTTATCACTCTATCACTAATTTATTGACCAAACGACATACACCACTAGACATATCTTGGTAACTTCTCTTTTAGTGTTTAAACATCATCTGAAGTGAAACCGCTTCCGGCCCGCTCTCCCCTAGACGAACAGATGGACGAGGGCGGCCACGCCTTCTACGCTCTGCGGGGCTGCCACCAGGTCCTGCGCGGCGAGAGCGGCGAGTTCTTCTCCCCGGACTACCTGTGCTCCAACCCGGCCCTCTGGTGCAACTGGACCATCCAGGTGGACCCCGCCATGCGCATCCGCCTGCACCTGGAGGACCTGGTCCCGCCCGGCGCCTGCCACCTCAAGCAGGACCAGATCCACGTGGACGAGGCCGCCGGCGTCTTCGGCGCGCACAAGATCCTGCGCAAGTGCTGGCGCGAGGCCGAGTACATCTCCGTCTCCAGCACGCTGCACGTGGTCCTGCTGATCGGGGGGCACCCCGGTCACTCGTACCGGGGCGTCTACGGCCGCTACCAGGCCTTCGGACCCCCGGCGCTCTACAACCCCGTGGACAGACTCACAGAGCTGGATGGCGTGTCGTGGACGGGGACGAGCGTCACGGCCGTGCCTCCTCCTGGGGACGGGGGGACTGGATTTTCGCCCGAGAGCAACAGTGGGAAAGGGGAATCCGTCCTGGTGGACGACGGTCCAGCCCTGCCCTCCCCAGAGAAGGACGACCTGGGGAGCGATTACCACTCGCCGACCTCCACCCTGCCTGTGACGCAGCACCGGCAGCCCGGGCCTCCAACAGAGCAGGCCGGCGCCCTGAGAGGCCCTCTGGTTCTCATGGAGGAGGAAGGCCTCGCTGTGCATCAACGCCGCCGCCCGCCGTCCCCAGGTGTCGGGGATTATGACGGCACCCCGGAGGACCGGACCCCAGCGTCCGCCGGGACACTGCGGGGAGCCGGGAGACGGGCGGCGGCGGAGAACCAGTCGGACCAGGGGACGGCCCGCGCTCCTCCTCCGGGCGCCCGGCCGTCGCCGCACGGCTCCGCCGCCACGCGCGGGGACGTGGGAGAGGTGCGGTCAGACGAAGGCACGCCGACCGCACCGGTGCCGCACAACAGCAGTGCGCCAGCGGAGCGCGTGATGGCCGTCACATCGGCGGGGCGTTCAGAGGAGGTGGAGGGCACAAGGCTCGGCGAGAACCCCGAGTCGCCACCTCTTTCCACGGGTCACTTTGTGTCTGTCCACACCCAGAGAGCCCCCCCACCTGCACAGCCCAGCGTCGTGGAGCACCGGTCGGGTCACAGAACCACGGGTGGGTAGATGTGGTGTGAGTGTGCAGTGGGATGTGCCGTCCCGTTGTAGAGTCAAGGCTGTGGAGCCAAACCCAAACCGGACTCCAGGTCTTGAATCTTCTTTTTTTCCAATGAAATATCAAAGTAGTGCTGCAGATAGGACATTTTCCCTATTAGGGTTAACTTTCTAGTTCTGGAGAATACAAAGCAACCACTTTCACTGTCGCATGTATACTTTAAGAAGCATTGTAGAGTTTGCCTTACCTCCATATTTAACAAATATTAGTATTAAACATTTCGGTGCATTTTGGATTGTGGCATGAATTGGCTGATGGGACAAAATGTGCATTACTTTATTTATGTTTATTAAATGTGCTCATGTCTGCCAGCAGATGCCAGGAATCACACAGAGTTTGGACATATACCCGGTGGTAGGTATTTTAGATTTAAAGGGGCTTTGGAAAATAAATATTACTTTGAGGAACTTGAGTGACTTGTTGTTGATCAGTACTGCTGGCTGTCTCTTTATCTTGGCCTGTGTCAGATCACCTTTTTGAGGTGGGCGTTGAGGTGAACTTCCAACCCAGTCCTGTGGAACACTGGGACCGCACAGCAAGGTCCCTGCTGCACTCTGTGAAGAACTCGGTATGTCAGCAGCTGCCTGTTAGAATGAAGATACTTATTTAGTATACACAAAGAAGGTGTGTGTGTGTGTGTGTGTGTGTGTGTGTGTGTGTGTGTGTGTGTGTGTGTGTGTGTGTGTGTGTGTGTGTGTGTGTGTGTGTGTGTGTGTGTGTGTGTGTGTGTGTGTGTGTGTGTGTGTGTGTGTGACCCTTTAGATAGCCTAAATTAACTTATATCCAATATCTCAAGCTTGCTTAAAATGTAATTACAATTTGTTTATGAGTAAATTTATTTGAAATGTCATACAATTGTTGATTCCATAAGGTGTCGTTTCAAAACCTTTTGTAGATCTGCTTCTTCTTGTTTTTCTTCTTCAGATCAGCAAGCAGCTGGAATTTCTTCATACCCCAAAGCTGTTGTCCAAAAGGATCAAAAGGTGTGTCCCACAGCATACACATGCTGATGTATTGCAGAGGTGGAGCCTCTGCACATGGCCCAAGGCTCATCTCTCACATCGAAGTGTGTGTGTGTGTGTGTGTGTGTGTGTGTGTGTGTGTGTGTGTGTGTGTGTGTGTGTGTGTGTGTGTGTGTGTGTGTGTGTGTGTGTGTGTGTGTGTGTGTGTGTGTGTGTGTGTGTGTGTGTGTGTTGTTTCAAAATGCAATGCTTGCAACATTTCTGGAATCTTGGCTGATTTAACCTTTTGAATTGTTGGTGTATTTTTGGTGTATGTTGGTGTCAAAGGTCCGACCGCTTTCTAAAGAACAACCTGTTAGTTTGGTGGTTCAGAAGCGGCAGCGTTGTGTTCTCCGGGCGGGTGTGTTTGCAGGCTGAGTGCGGGGGTCCTGTACATCCTCTGGCTGCAGGTCTCAGAGGGGGGCGCTGGTCCGCACGTCCACACAGCCGTCCACACCCTGCTGCAGGAGCTCATAGAGACCAGCGTCACGCTGCAGGACGGCCACAGCCACGCCGTCGTCGTCTCTGTCTCCACAGCAGGTAGACCGCGGCCCACCGGGCCCCTGCTCCGTGGCCCACCGGGCCCCTGCTCCGTGGCCCACCGGGCCCCTGCTCTGTGGCCCCTGCTCCGTGGCCCCTGGTCCGTGGCCCCTGGTCCGTGGCCTTGGGTTCGGTCAAACTATTAGCCCAACATGAATATGAATCGTGACTCATGTGAAACAACCACATTTAAATGTCCTGGTGTTGGTTATATCCCCGTCCAAAAGGCCCTGCTAAATTTAAAACACATTTGCATATTCCTTATCTTATCTCCTAATCAATAGACAAGATGGGAATTCATTGTTACTCTTCATGAATCTCATCGGTCCTGTTATCTGCTATGCAATTTTCTAAACAGGACTTCTTTGTATCCTCTCTTGACTTCCCTTTGTTAGATGTCAACGAATGCGGCACTCGTTTGACGCTGTGTGACACGAACGCGGAGTGTGTGAACGTGTTCGGCTCCTACGCGTGTCACTGCCGGCCAGGGTTCCGGGACGCGTCGCGGCTGGGCTCGGGAACGGTCTGTGTGGACGCCAAGGCCTCCGGTATGGGTTCGTCCCAGTGAACCCATTCCACTGCTGGTGGTTTACGTCTACCTCCCGATGTATCCTGCTACAATAAGGGACAGCGCGGGTCAAAGTTCCCCAAAGTTAACCGTTATTCCCGACTTGACTTGAATCATTCTTGTGCAAGATGCCTCAGCTCTGCTGTGTCTTGAACGTGTCTGTATCGATGTAGTGTCTCACAAATCAATCTAGAGTCTGCAGACAAGCTGAACTCTGGGGGGAAACTCTGGCCTGCACTGGTTGGTGCCGGCCCAGGCTCTGTGCCCCCCCCCCCCACTAGAAGTTCTGCTGTAATATAAGCAGACTGCTGGATCCCAGATTAACAAATAATTTATAAATGCATGTTATTTTTTGCATTTCTGTCCATGGCTACGTTTATACGGCGTGCTTCCCAATCAAATCACCACATACAAATGTTGAGAAAGTTGAGCGTTAAGAAAACGATAAGCAGGCTTTGTCATGTTGGAATAGTTAAGATAACAGTACAAACAATGTATCACTGACGGTCCCTGATGGTTCCTGACAGGCTGCCGGTCCGGGCCGTCTGCAGAGGTCACCAAGGGCGTGTACGTGGTGTTCTTCCTGCTCAGCGTCCTCTTCCTGACCCTCCTGGCCTCCATGGCGGTCACGTACGGCCGCCGCCACCGCGGCGCCTTCCTGCTCCGCCGCCACGGGGACGGCCTCGCCGGCGCCGCGCCCCGCCCCGTCGGGGAACGCCGGCCCCTCGACGCGGACGCGGACCTGCCCCCGCCGCCCCCGCCCATACGGCGCCCCAAGGACGGCTGGGCCCACCACCCCAAAGAGGGCTGGACGCACCCCAAACAATGCTGCCCCCCTGTGGACGTGCCGTTGCTGCGCTTCAACCCCATCCTGCCGCTGGACGGCCTGCTCGACCCCCCGGAGGAGACGGGGGAGCAGTGACGGAGTGCTGACCGGGGTCCGCCCCCCCCCCCCCCCCGGCAGCCACTTGGCTTATGTTCTTTGTTTTCTTTAAGCTGTAGATTGACTACATTTTCTTTCACTATTATAGTCCAACACAAATCTATGAGCCTTACTATGGTCTGAATTAAAAAAGAAAAGAAAAAATAAATACTTAGTTTGATTATCGAGTATCCTCTGATGGGGCCTTATTGACTGAGCATTTTGGTGATTGTACTCCTAATGGCTGCATGAGAAGGAACCGACGCGTCTCCACTCTGACGTTTAACCAGTTAACCAACGGTCGGCCCGGCCTGTCCCTGGAGCCTGAACCATGCATGTGGTTCTGGATGGTATGGACAAAGGACAAACCAAACTCCTTACCAATCGGATGTGAACCTAGAATCTCAAGTAACCTGATCAAATTTAGATATAGAACTTAAGTTATAGCTACCCCGTCTCAAGGGGTCACCGGAAGGTTACGCATGCATGTGGTTCTGGATGGTATGGATGCTAAGTGCGGCTCCGCAGGCAGCAAGGCTCCCCGCTGAAGGGCACCTTCTGCTGAACACGTGGGACCGAAGGGTTGGCGCGGGGCCGGGTGTGTGACCTTCTCACAGCAGGGCGTTCTCGCTCAGCGGCAGGCAAACGAGATGTCTGGCAGCAGCACCGCCCCCCCCCAGGTGGGCCTCACCGACGGATCCACTCTGGGGTGTTCCGTGTTGTTCTCATCTTCTGCGCGGTTTGCTCTTGTCTCGCTTTGCCACTGAAGATATTAACTGACAGGGATATAACCAACATCAGGATATTTAAATGTGGTTGTTTCACATGAGTCACGATTCATATTCATGTTGGGCTAATAGTTTGACCGAACCCAAGGCCACAGATCAGGGGCCACAGAGCAGGGGTCACAGAGCAGGGGCCCGGTGGGCCACGGAGCAGGGGCCCGGTGGGCCGCGGTCTACCTGCTGTGGAGACAGAGACGACGACGGCGTGGCTGTGGCCGTCCTGCAGCGTGACGCTGGTCTCTATGAGCTCCTGCAGCAGGGTGTGGACGGCTGTGTGGACGTGCGGACCAGCGCCCCCCTCTGAGACCTGCAGCCAGAGGATGTACAGGACCCCCGCACTCAGCCTGCAATCTGCTGGTCCAGGGTCAGGTACACAGGGCTGTGTGAGAGATGAGCCTTGGGCCATGTATTTCAGAGGCTCCACCTCTGCAGTACACCAGCATGTGTCTGCTGTGGGACACACCTTTTGATCCTTTTGGACAACAGCTTTGGGCTATGAAGAAATTCCAGCTGCTTGCTGATCTGAAGAAGAAAAACAAGAAGAAGCAGATCTACAAAAGGTTTTGAAACGACACCTTATGGAATCAACAATTGTATGACATTTCAAATAAATTTACTCATAAACAAATTGTAATTACATTTTAAGCAAGCTTGAGATATTGGATATAAGTTAATTTAGGCTATCTAAAGGGTTAGTCACACACACACACACACACACACACACACACACACACACACCTTCTTTGTGTATACTAAATAAGTATCTTCATTCTAACAGGCAGCTGCTGACATACCGAGTTCTTCACAGAGTGCAGCAGGGACCTTGCTGTGCGGTCCCAGTGTTCCACAGGACTGGGTTGGAAGTTCACCTCAACGCCCACCTCAAAAAGGTGATCTGACACAGGCCAAGATAAAGAGACAGCCAGCAAGTGACTTGTTGTTGATCAGTACTGATCAACAACAAGTCACTCAAGTTCCTCAAAGTAATATTTATTTTCCAAAGCCCCTTTAAATCTAAAATACCTACCACCGGGTATATGTCCAAACTCTGTGTGATTCCTGGCATCTCCTGGCAGACATGAGCACATTTAATAAACATAAATAAACTAATGCACATTTTGTCCCACCAGCCAATTCATGCCACAATCCAAAATGCACTGAAATGTTTAATACTAATATTTGTTAAATATGAGGTAAGGCAAACTCTACACCACTAGGCCATCGCTGGGCTAGGGGCCAACCGTTAGCAGGCTTACCTACCTAATCCTCAGCAGTACGCTCTCACATGGACCGTCGGCTGACCCACCTCTAGTGCATAGCAGGGCTCTCATTCGTTGGATTCCTTTGCGCGTCGGGGGTGTCGATTGGGCGTTGGGGTTGAGGCTCTCTTGTCCACATGTTACAGTGAGTCGGCTGAAGGGCTCGGCTGGTGAGTGCCTTTGCACCTACGATGCAATACACACAGTCTCAAGCTTTAACAAGGATTGTATTGAAGGTAGAGTCGGGTGACAGCCCCATGTCATCCTCCATCCATCCCTAGATCACATGTACATTTTACATATTGCTGTTTTAGTAGCCTAAGTAATTCTACATGGTTTCACATAATCAATATATATCAAAGTAAATGATACAAAACATAATTACATTCAAAAACGTTAGTATTGTATATATTGTAGTATATATATAAACTTTATATATATAAACTTTAAACCCAATAGACAACAACAGATACATAAACACATACAAACATACTCTTATTCATGAGTCTTAAAAGGCACCCATACCAATGTTTCCACAGATATGATTGATATCTGACCGAGCTGCACCTGGGGCTTGTGAGCATCGTTATAATACAGTTTTGTGACTCATAAAGTCGAGACATAAAGTTAAACATCAGGTTCCTCAAGAGAGCCTGTAAAGTGCTCAGCCCTGAGTTACAAAAGAGCTCACTAGCACTGCTACTCCTGGGCTCTTTCAGCAGTATCCTCAGACAGTCATTGTATGCTACCTGAAGTTTGCGCAGGGTCTCCTTTTTGTAGCTGACCCATAATGGTATAGTTAGTGTAGTATATATCCTGTTGAAGGCAACACAGCTTTGTAGTTCAGTGGGATGAGTGTGGTGGCGTGGTGCTCCACTCCCAGCCGAAAACTCCCACCATCCCCCCATCCTTACATCCAGGTACAAGATGCCTCACACGTCAGTCACGTTGGATTAAAGTCATTTATTTGAGGCATTCTCACACCCTACTGCAGAAAACCGCAGGCTGTTGACAATTCCTCCCCGACTCTACAGGGCTCTGATATCCACGGCAGGGGGAGTGCTGCCAGGGATGCTGCAGGCGCCCTGCCTTAGGGCGGGGTTAGAGCCCCCTGTGCCCATTGGTTGAGGCCTAAGGAGCAGGGGAGCCACCCCTCTCATTGGCTGGCTGTCCTTCTCTCTGGTGGTTTGCTTTGCTCTGTTCCACCCCAAGTTGAGTATAGTATGTTTAGTGGGCAGGTTAGTTACAGTTCACTCTAGGGTCAGCTTTCTTTTTATCTAACTATGCAGAGCCAAAAGCAAATGTTCCTGAAATGTTTGCACAGTGCATTATACCGTTTATTTCTAGATACTCCGGTATACATTTAGATCATATCATGGCTCCTTTTACTCCGAAGCCTGACTCATTAAAAGCTGTTTTAAGGTACAATTATTGCAACAAATAATAATTGCAGTTGGGAAAGTGACTAAATGGCCTTCGGCCTCCCTATTGTTGGGAGAACTGGTGTTTTTAACACAGCGAAATACATTATATATATATATATATGTATATATATATATATATATATATATATATATATATATATATTATTCATGGTGTGTATTCTTTGTATTTTTGTTTGGCTGTTGTCTAAACCATTTCTACTAGACCCAGGCTCTGCCATAGGATGAGTTAAGCCATCATCTTTATTAACTTGGCATCAGTACTGTATCACTTTTATTTCACAGTACACATGGAGCTCATTCACACGTTCTCCTCCACTCACAGCACATTGTTTGGCATTACCACCACAGCGCTTTGTCTTTAGTGGAGAATGTGATTGGCTGGTCAGCTGTCCGCTAAGAGCCCACCTTACTGGAGCACGTGGCTATCAGTCAAGGTAAATCTCCAACCCACATAGTGCACTGGTGTGATTGAATCTAGGGGGGGGCGGGATCAAGTTAGCCCCACCCCCAATCCAGCCAAGGAGCAATACACTCTGACTTCCCGTCATCATTTATGAAATTCACGTTGGCTACACATTAGACAATAGCTATTAGAACTATAAACGACTGTGACTGAAACCCTGTGGTCCATACTTTTTTTACACAGACCCAATTATAGTAAGGACTTGGTAGTTATTGGCAGTTGTTCCTCTTTAATCCACCATCCGTTATGACTAAACATACGCAGCCTGTGCATGTACTTCGTAGACCTCGGTCTGTAGGATCAGACCCGAGGGATCGTCTGGACGGGGTCTCCTCCCCAATATACAAACTAATGACAAGAGGCACAGACCATGTCAAAGGTCAACGAACACACACACACACACACACACACACACACACACACACACACACACACACACTCACTGTAAAGTGCTAGCCTGATAATCATCATGAGCTCCTTTTTCTTCCAATCCATTTTTCATATCTTTGATTCATAATTCCTGAAGCACAGAACTGTTTCTAAAGCGGGTGGGCATTCAGGGGCTAGAACTAAATGAATAATGCAACCAGAGTGTATCAAAAAGCGCTTTATGAATACAATACATTTGTATTATTACTGTTCTTTTTCATATTCTTTCCTCCCCATCTGTTCCCAGTTCGTCTGAAACCAATGGAAATACATATGATGACGATCGCTGCGAAACCATCATTACATATAAATGTCCCATAATATCACATTGAACTCTGTTTTTTGAATGTTGGTCCGATAAAGGAACATACAAATATACATATAACTGCATTAATAAAAGCACAAACACTTCGTCATTGTAAGTGAGGATTTGTATTTTTCAAATTGTGAAATTCTTAAAATGATTATAAGCTAACTATTATCCATTACGGAATAAGGTAGCAAAACAATGATGTGGGTTTTTCAGGCATCTAAGTTTCATTTCCAAACCATTCAACACAAAGATCCTAAATGAAACTGAGCCTCACTCATCTAGCGCACCAGCTGTTCATGTGTTACTTTCAATGAGCGCGAACCGCAAAAATGAAGTCTGTTCACTTAAAACTTTCCCTTAAAAGGTTTTAATCGCATATGAGATCTTAAAACGTGTGAACTGTGAATGAAACAAATTTAAAAACTGATGAGTTCAGCAAATGATTAAGTATTGACCAAGAATGTTAAAAGCTTCACACACGCAAAGAAAATGTAGTCACACCTTTGTTAACATGACTGAGCTAACACATCACATCTCTACGTAAAAGTGGGGCGTCAGCTGCCTGAGATAGGACAGGAGTTTGGGGCCGATGATGTAGGTCCTGGTCTTGTTGTAATGCTCGGAGATGAAGATGTCAGAGACACGCTGGGTGTTCTCGTTGTACTTAACCAGCACCCTGTCCTCGTTGCTCAGATGGTTGTTGGGGTCGTAGTCCTTCCTCACGTCATACGGCAGGTCCTGGGCGTGGGGCGAGTGGAGGTTGCCGATGGTGAAGTATCCCAATGGCTGCTCTTCTGGAAGCCTGGGCAGCAGGTCCTCCTCGTTGACAAACACGTGGAATCCGTATTCTCCGGCGACGGGGTCGCACAGAGCCTTCATGTTGTTATCCAGGCACGCCTTAACGTACCACTTCAGCAGCCGGAGGCCATGGCGAGGGGGAGGACGACCGAAGCCCGTCTTCTGCAGATCCTGGACTGAATCGAGGGTTGGTAGCGCTGAGGCCAACACCACAGACAGCAGCAGGGAGGAGAGGAGAAGGGTACGCATCTCTGGGGCGTCTGCTGCACAGGAAAGGAGACAATCATGATACCAAACAAACACCGAAATACATCACTGGTACAGATGTACAAATAACTTGATCATAATCACATCACGAAAATACAAATGACTTGCCTCAAAAGTTTGCTTTGCTTTGATTTGTTTGTCTTAACAGAACGGATGTGTCCACTTACCAGACCTTCAGATGTTTCAACAAACAACTGGCAGTTGACACTGGCAGTTCAACATTACAGGAAGTGCTAGAGACACAAATAGAAGGTAGGCCACCTGTGGTTAGTGTACAGTTTCAATGTTGGTTCCTCTTCCTTTTAGGCTGCATAGCTCTTCAATTGTGATTGGCTGGCTTATGTAAACCAACTAATAATATGAAACCATGAATATGAAACCTATCTGGGGGAAATCTTACCAGAGTCTTCCACATCTCCTGGGGCTGCCCAGATGTTTCCATGCCCTCAGCCGGATGCTCAGATGCCCCTACCCAGCCACGGGCGTCCCTCACAACCTGTGGGTCGTATGAGGAGACACAGTAGCACTGCTCCACTCCGGCAGTGCAGTTACCCTCATCCAGCCAGCGTATATGGGACGGTTGTCAATCCAACTGATCCCGGTGTCCTGTGTCCAAGGACTACCCCCGGCCCTCATCCAGATGCAAACCCCAAGGGGCCAGGCCACCCTGACTGCTGGCAGTCAGGGTGGCCTGGCCAGGGTGTAGTCCCCATTCTCCCAGTCCCTCTACTGGTGGGAGAGATTCCCCGCTATTTGGACGGTATTGGGTAGCCCTGATGGTCAGAACCCGGGGGGGGGGGCACAGGTGGGTAATGGCTGCGCAGAAGCCTCTCCCAATCCTCCCAATCCGCCCCAGTGAACGCGGCTCAGGTCTCGGGGGATGGGGCATTCAGGGTCCCCTGGAGAGGAAGAACCGCCTGATAGGAGTCAGGAAATCACTGCAACGGCCAGTGAGAACCAAGCAGCCCCCCAAACCAGACTCCTGTTCTCCCAATTCCCAGAGGCGGAGGTGGTGGGGAGTAACGCAACCATCTCATCCCACTCCCCATCATCAAGACTCCAGGCCAAGTCAACTATAGGGTGAGGCAACCTGGCTGGCAGGAAGGACTCTCCGCTCCCGGGTTTTAAATCCCCCATCAGTAAGGTCGCCATCTTGGGGCCTGTGTCCACATAGCATCTATTTCAGAGGGCCGGAGCCTTTTTTCAATTGTTTCCAATGAGGAGACAGAGCGCATGCAACCGCATTCGGATGCTGAGACACACAGAGCACAGCGGCTAATGTCTTCCTTCACAGATTTGACCACAGAGCGCTGTCCCTGTCGTTGCTTCTCCCTGCCACTCAAACACAGATTCGATAAGTGCAACAAAACATGTAAACTTTCAAATGAACATTACATTTTTGAAAAGACTTGTTGTTAGGGTTAGAATGCCTTCATCAGAATGAGTAATGGATTAGCTTGTTGCTCATACTGTGCCATATTGAGAAGCCTCAAGAGGGTTCAAGACAAATCCTTATCTACAACAATGTCCTCCCATAATATCTAATAATATCATGATTATTTCATTAATACACAGGATCAGATGTTATAATCCCTTGTGCCAAAATCCAAGGAAAACACATATTCAGGAGCCCCTGCCCAAACCAACCTTATAAGCACGCTGGCCACTAAGCTACCAACCAAAGGACAGCAGTATGCAGTATGCAGCATTTCATTGGGGTTATCAAGTGGGCGCACTCTGTCACAGATGTTTCGTTAAGTGAGGCGCACGACACCTCCTGAGGGCTGAACAATTTTCTCCTTACCCACGGTTAGAATTAGCTTGTTGCTCATACTGTGCTATATTGAGAAGCCTCAAGAGGGTTCAAGAGAAATCCTTACCTAATGTAGATGAACCGGAAAAATATCAATGACATCTTGCATTATAACTCTGGCAGTTTCAAACACAACAATGTCTTCCCATAATATCTAATAATATCATGATTAATAATTAAACAATGACCAAAATTGCAATGTTTTGCCTATTATCATGGTAAATATAGCAAGTTGAGAATTACATGGGCCAAATGGTTTGATATATGTTTCAGCCTTGGTAAACCAGACAAAAACTGTACACTGATTGAATAGGAAATCGTTTTATATTTTATTGATAGCCTATTGATTATAATTGCTCATGCCTGTTTCTGGTATAATTTCAGTAGACCCCCGTGTAGCAAGGTCTTTCAGATAGACACAAGACTAATTACAACCATCTCAAAATAAATATTCATGAGCCAGAACATTTTTAATTTTAATTAATTCATTAATTAATCTATTCATACATTTTTTTAAGCCACAGTGATCGATTAATATGTAGAATAATAATGGCTATGGGTTCAGTTATTTGTGTCGTAGCGGGGTTTCGCTCTGGGTAGAAACCGGGTTTCATACGTGGCTTCTATCCTGTTGTGACTTTGTATTCATGTTGTTTCGTGTTCGTTCTCCCCCTAGCCACTAGGTGTCCTCAGACTTTTCCCCTCGCTTCACAGATCCTGCCTGCACTCACTCCAGTCCTCACATGAGCGTCCTGGTCAACCGTCCAACCTACACCTCATTCCCCCATCAGTCTCTCCCCATTTAAACCCCATATATATATATATATATATATATATATATATATATATATATATATTAATTTATTGAATTTATAGCCTATAGCGCTTTTCTAGACACTCAAAGCGCATTTTTTTACAGTGAAGGGGGGACCTCACTAACCACCACCAATGTGTAGCACCCACTTGGGTGCTATATATATATATATATATATATAAAAGGAGGGGTAGGCCTACTTATACATACTTGTGTGTGTATATGCATATGTATATATGTATAAGTTCCCCTCCTTTGTTCCCTTGTCCCTAGCTCCTTTGTTTTTCTCATGTCCCTTTTTTTCTCATGGTTCCCAAATTGTCAGGTTTTTTTGGACAATTGAACAGAGATTTTGAGTTTCTTTATTAAAAGCCTTTTTTCCGTTTCCTCTGCATTTGCACCGGTCAACAGCTTCTTCAGCAATTGGATCAGCAATCTATTTTACATACATACATGTATAGATAATATTAAGAACGATGGAGGATGGGTTTATATTCTCCATCCTGGACCTATAGGATAGGATGTAGGACGGGAATGATTCTGCTGGATTCAGATAACTGCTACTACACCTTCTCTCTAGTTAACACGCTCATTGTAGGCTATTGCTTGCATGAAAACATTTACCCCTATGTATCATCTCTACTGCAGTTATATCTGAACGTTTCTCAATAATAAAACATTTCCATTCACCGTCAATCCATTACATATTTCTTAATAAATCTTTTTTATTCTGTCTTCTGACAGTTTGTGAAAAGTGAGAATGATTTAGTACGACCCAACAACTTAAGCCCCTAGAGTGAGCATCCAAGAGAAAATCTAAATAGTGCAGCTTTAAGTAAAGTAATCATGTCGAAGTACAGCTGTAAGAACTTTAGGTATGAAAAGAAATGAAGAAAAAACTAGAGAACTTCAAACCAGGACTCGGGTAAACCGGCATATGTCCGTCCGTGTGTCTGATGAACGTAGCTGAGAGAGAAAAACTGGCTGCTGGTTTTACTTTGAATTTGAGGGACAAGGGCAAGTCAACCTCAAAATGTTACTTTCCATTCTGCGAACGAGATTAGCTACTTTTAAGCTCTAAAATGTATCAGAAAACGAAGGCAGCTGGGAAAGACGAGGCATACACTACAGAACTGCAGTGGCCATGATTTGACTATAGAGGGCAATGTCAGGCCTTCCCCCCGTCCGTCTCCCTTTATTTCAAGCTTGAAGCATTTGTCAGGCTTATATGGGGAACATTCATCGGCATATCCTCGTAATAAAGGAAGTGCCTCTTTGTCCCCTTTTTGATTCAACACATTGTCAAAAACAGCCCTAATCCTACAAGCTGATGGACAGTTGCATCCTGGGAAAAAAAGGCACAGGCCATTGTTTGAGTGAGTCAAATCTGTTAAGCCCTAATTCTTTTGTGAGCATTTGCATATTCGGAAGTATTTCTTTACTAAAGGGCCAAATCCTCCTTATGTGTGATGTGAGGCATTTTTAGTATCATTTGTGAAGTATCTACATGCACTATTAGCGTTTCATAATACCTCCACATAATGCGGCGGCATAATCCACCAGATAAGATGCGGGCTTCTGAAAGTCTAACATTACGCCAGGATGAAACACTGTCGTTTCAAGCCCATTCAAAGGGGCTCAAATGTCATCAGAAAATGTCAAGTGCTTCTGCAGAGCCAGGATACTGGAATGCCTTTTTTTTTTTATCCGTTTCATCACCAAGACGATTCCACAAATGTTCCGGCTCAAAGCTCCGCCAGGCCCGGCCGGCTGCAATGTAATGGGTCTGGCTCCTATGATAAACACACATACGACTACAACACACTCCTATTTACTCTCTCTCTCTCTCTCTCTCTCTCTCTCTCTCTCTCTCTCTCTCTCTGTTTGTTGTTCTATCCCTTTCTGCCTATTCCTTCCGCTTTGACTCTGCGTTGCTTTCTGTGGCGATTATAGCGGGACAGCTTTTCTCATTCCAGTTGAGTTTCTGGCACAGCAACAGCCTTGTTTGTTATCTGCTCTTTGTCTTGCTCTTTCTGTATATGACTCTCTCTCTGTCAATGTCTCTCTCTCTGTGTGTCAATGTATCTCTCTCTGTCAATGTCTCTCTCACTCTCTCTGTCTCTCTCTCTCGCTCTTTGAGAAGCAACGCATATAGGCAGTGCCTGGCATTCATGCTAGTGCTACGGGCCCCTTTGCAGCCCCGTACCTCCTGGTAATGCTGCGATAAGATAGAGTTCAGGTGGCAGCCTGCCACACGCGCAGTGAGACGAGGAGCAGAGGTGTAACGCTGTAAAACAGGCATGTATGTATGAAAGTTGTCTTTTTTAAAACGCTCTCCCCGTACAGGAACACCTAGTGACTCAGACGAGACGAGAGGGATGACATGTGAACACACACATGGGGCGTCACGTCCCCCGTGTCGACACACGCTCCATGGTGGAACAATGCCGGCTCCTTCGTCCTAATCTTGGGACGCTTGCGGGAGCGATGAGGAGCGTCTCTGTCACGCGGCCAGGGGAGAGGCTGTTTGTCTCCATTGTGTCAGCGCGTGCATGCAGGCGCTGGGGGACGCGGCATCACACGAGTACAGAAGGGAGGGAATAATCCTGATCACAACCACAAACAATCACTCACACATGAAAAGGAGTAGAGACAGAAACAAAGTAGAGCCCCCCCCGTCCCCCCGTCCCCCCGTCCCAGAAAAAGACCGGCGACTCTGGATGAGATGCAGCGATGGCCGACGGCCAAGCAGCGATACGTAGAGTCAAATATAAACAGGACGGTAGGAACCACAAGCTGCGTCTTTGTGTGTGGCTGGCAGTTGCAATAGCAAATTGATACAATGGTAGATATTCAGTGCTTTCGCTTTAAGGGATGATGCTTTGTTGGTTAAACGATAATAATGATAGCATGATTATCAAACATCTTCTAAACAGCTATTCTGAAATGTATGGTAAAACTATTTGGGTCAATCCATCCTCTGAGGTGTAACATCCAGCCCTGAACTCATCCTTACATCCAGCCCTGAACTCATCCTCTGAGGTGTAACATCCAGCCCTGAACTCATCCTGGCCTGTTTCCACGTGGCCGTTCCCTTCCATCCCCCCTCTCCTGGTTGGTTGGTGTTTTGGCTGATTCGTTGCTTATTGACTGCAATTTCTGTGAATTTCCCAGTGGACCTACGAACACTGAACGGTTGATAGTGGTGCTTTTGAGGGGAACCATTAGCTGCTTCACTACTGACCAAATTCCAATCAGACGATTTAACGTTTCCACCTTCTATGATGTCCTCAAATGAACTCCTTAACTCAGTTACTTAAGATGAATGCAACGGTAAGGGAAAGTCTGATTTGTACAATTGGACCCATTAAACGCATACGATCTTTATTACGAACACTGAGCATGTAACTCTGTACTGAATTGATTCCCTCGCTACAACATAACGTCTTTAAACCACCGTTTCTATACTTTGAATGCGCTTTCTTCACAGCCTGCCTGATAGCAGCTCCTGTCACAAGGTCCTCCTAAGAGACGACAGGACTGTTCAGATCAACTGGTGATGGCGCCTCACCAT
>NC_140273.1:19874699-19882302 GCF_964030765.1 Micromesistius poutassou
TTCCTCCACCTATTGGCATAGCTTTGATTTTCACACCTTTTGGCTTAAATCCCCCCGAAACATCCCTGGAGGACCTGATGTGAACCCATTGGCAGGCTGCGCTACAGGACTCTCTGAATAACATGTTGGTGGTCTGGTTCTCAGTTCTCAAGCGACAGCATCCCACTAAACCCCAATGAGGAGCAGATTTGACCGTTGGACCTTCTGGACGCCATGCTAGGGTACTGGGACCAGCAAGGCTGTGGGCCTGGTTCACAGGCAGGGCGCTGCTATATGGTGCAGGGCTGTGATAAGATTCAATCCGTTAATAATTGATGAGCGACTGATGTACTTGGTTGACTGGTGAATTACAATAATTTAGTGATTAACTCGTTGAACCTTGATTCTTACAGCCCCAGTAAACCGATACGATTGGCATTATAAATACGAAAAAGGTAAACATACAGAATCTCAGTTCTCTGTCTCTGTGTCCTGGTCTATCTTCTAAGGACACTAAGGTTCATGCCTTTAGTCTTTTCGGGCCTTTTCCTTAAAATGCACTCAGAGAACGAAGCACCACATTAACCTGTTAACCTTAAAGCAAAACCAGCTTGTTCAATAAGCTTTAGGAACATTTCATGGAAAAAATTATTATTACCCATCAATTTTATCAATAAGAAAAGATGCCTCAATTTCGTGCTCAAAGTCATGCACGCGCTGATGTCGTGCCATGGCGGGTCGTTTCCGCGTGCAGGAGGATGAGGTGCAGGTCTAAGGCTGCGTCCTGAACACAAACTGAGAACATGGATTCCTATTTAGCAGCAGTTTACAACTTAAAAAAAAACAACATTTGAATGTACGTGGAGCCATTAAATCGTCTGACCGCCTGTCACAAAGGCTGATCAGTCAAACCAAGCCCATAGTGGACTGAATAATAAAAACCAAGAAGCACAATGATGCTGGAGCCTTCTTTCTGTCTGCGTTTGGTCTTGGAAATAAAGGACTCTCTCTTCTCTCGCATCATGATTGTCTCATTATTAAAAAGATCATTATGAATAGAGTTAAACGAGATCATCGTGCAGATTTGGGAAGGAATGTTTGCTTTTTACTACTACTGTCTCTCTGACGCAGACAGACTAAGTACTTGTGAGGATAATGACGGTCTATTTCTACTCCAGACGGGGATCATTTCTCTGCTTCTCGCGAGACATGTTACATTGATTGGATGGAGGTGTTAGGCCGTTAAAATAACCGTCTGCTTGCGCCCTGTATTTAGATAACAGTGGGATTCCCTTCTTGGGGCCGATCCGCGAGTACTTGGCACCGTCACAGTGTAGGACTTAAACCGACCAACAGGGGGCATCCACTGGCAGCTTTAAGGTGCAGCTGAGCGTTGGCCAAAAGGGTCCGTTTCTGTCTCCTATTTGCAAGCTGTTTCTTCACCTCATAATTACCCGGGAATCTACCCAGGAGTATTCACGTGTTTACCCCTCTTCATATATTCAGTAAAAGGTAAATTGTTGCGTTTATGATACCACAAATAGTCTGTGAGAAATGGCACACAGTTATCATGCTGGAAATTTGTTTGTGAAATGCCTCGAATAAAATACTGCATTTCAATTGATATATTCCTGTTAAAATTGTACTTTTTATGCACATCCCCTATGATTTCAAGGTTGTTATTTTTGGTTGCTGTAGTACTTCACTTTGAACATACTCATCTGCACACAATGTATTAGTATGCTGTATGTTATATACATATTTACATACATATTTTGGATTTATTAATTTATTTTCCACTTAATCACCAGTCGACAATACATGGCATGTTACATTACATACATGTTATTTTCATGCGATTCACACCTAATACATTGCAGCCGTATGATTATTATTATATAGTATACTATATTATTATAGTTCTCAACACCAGGTTGTGTGTGGATCATTTCAATGGTATTAATGAATGCTAATCTTAATTAATCTGTGGTCTGTCATGACTCTGAGGTAAACAGGCTTTTGTGTTGCTGTCTTCCATGGAACCTTTTTCTCTAGTGTGAGCAGACCATACTATATAAACTAAATGGAAAACATGGATGTGTGTGTGTGTGTGTGTGGGGGGGGTGTGTGTTTGTGTGTGTGTGTGTGTGTGTGTGTGTGTGTGTGTGTGTGTGTGTGTGTGTGTCTGTTTGTATTGTGTGTGCATATGGCTTGTCGAAATGCATTTTTTTAAGATCTTGGTTCTACAAGATGTCTGATCTGAATTTTCGCAGAGAATTTCATATAGAAGACATGAGCGCTCTAATCCATGATAACTCATCAAAAGACCAAGCACTTAATTACACGTACATTATTCACGCTAATCAACGAATGACTCTTAATAACTAGGAGCTAAATGTAATTTAATGTATTTACAAAGCATGCCTGCAGGACTCTCCTGTTTTTAATAGATTATAAAAAAAATCATAAATTTCATACTGAATATAAATATGGACAGATTACTGCAATCATCTTTTGTATATAGATATTCCTCATACATTAAAAAAAAAAGTTTGGAATATTCTCTCCTTGGATTACGTTAATATTGCAATAAGGAAGATCATTCTTGTTTTCAAACAAATACAAATGATTCATACAAATGTATGAATCCATGCAGCAAAATACAATAAATCATTGCTATCTACAAAACATTTAGCCTCTTTCACCCATGAATACAGAGGTCCTCAATATAAGTGCAAAATGATTATGGATCAAATATTGGTTCTAAATATTGGTTCTTTGTGATTGGTTGCTGTATTGATGACACACTGCAGATAAAGGGCAGAACGAGGGTTCTTCCAGGCTTGCATGTTGTGCTGCGACGTCTCCTGCTAATGGTGGCCTATCGTACCGTCCCTGCACTCTGTCTCTGTCCGTCCCCCTGTGTTCTCCAGCCATGCGTGGCCCACTGTTTTCTGGGGTGGTGGTGGGGGGGGGGGGGGGGGGGGTCTTTGATAGCAGCGCTACGAAGCATGAATTGTTTTACACAGTTGTGCGTCTACTGCTGGTAGGTGGGCCTGGTAATCTATAGTGACACCAGAGCTCAACTCCAGAGTCATGTCAAGGCCTCCCGCCCGGAGAAAATTGATAATTAGGGGACTGGTGTTTAGTGGGACAGGATGACCCCTGACTCATACTTTGAGTTACACTTTGAACCTCTTGATGCCTGATTCCCCCGCCATCGAAACAAATTAAAGGTGCCGTACTGCACTGGGGCGCCGCGCCGCGTCATCCGAGAGGAATGCGACGTCTATTGTCTTCTGCGACCCGGGGCCCTCTGTTTTGGTTGTTGGTCGTCATGGAAACGTAGAGATGCAACTTTGATGTTGGACACCGCGTCTTAATTGGCTCTTTAAAACCTTGGTTTGTCGGTTTGTCTGCGCTGGCTACCTGTGGCACTCTGCCCGTGCGCTCAGCCACAAGGTGCTCTCGTCCTATTGCAGACCTAGTGCTAGTTGACTAGCGAGCCTGTCCTGTGTTTAGGGGGAGGGGCTGCGGAGGGAGGCCAGGGTGGAGGGCTGTGATCTTTTCGGTGGGATATTTTCAAAATTGGAGCTCAATCTTGCTGGTTTCCCTGAAGAGCCTATCCTGGCTTTAATGTATTAAAGCTATTCATATATTGATAGTCTTTTTATAGTCTCCTTTTAAATTAGGTTTATTTGTGAAAACAAATATGTTTGAAGTACAATTCATTAATGTACAATGGACAATAATGATCAAGTCCTATTTGAATCTCTACCAGGAACCATGATCAGTCAAAACTTGACAAATGTGTGATTTTTCTGACAGATTCCGTCTAGATTTGTGAGTTTGATTTGTGACATCAGGTTAATTACTCAGGTTTATCCACACGTCTATGAAGAGAACAGTTAGGTTTGAGTTTCAATATGCCATTCAACAAAAATATAATATTATTATTATTATTATTATTTTTGGTATTGACAATTTACAGCGATTCTTAATAAATAAAAAGATGAATTGACTGATCAAAATAGTTGGATCTTAAAGTGAGTATCTTTCTTTTACCTCTAATCAGCAGATATCTATTTACATCACCGATTATAATAACTATCAAACTATCGGAATAACTATCAAAAATAAGGGGCAAAATTAAGAATAATTTAATGAAAGCCTTAAAGCCCTACAGCATATGGCAACATGACTTGATACACGACCAGCACCTGTGGCATCAGCCTATTTTGGTTGGTGATTTTCTTTACGCAGAAAAGTCCGTTCTAAATGTATGTCCAAAATCTAGATTTGTTTTATTGCTCTACACTAATTAATGTAATTCTTATGGAATAGTAATGAGATGAACGCAGGAAAGAATCCTGCGAGTGGCTCTTCAACGGGTCGGTAACACATTGAAGAGGCAGATTCCCAAGACTGGTGGGCCCCGACAATTATCACTCAGGGGGAACGAGAGAGAGAGGCATACGTAAAGCAGAGAGAGAGAGGGAGAGAGAGGGAGGGAGAGAGAGAGAGAGAGAGAGAGAGAGAGAGAGAGAGAGAGAGGGAGAGAGAGAGAGAGAGCGAGAGAGAGAGAGAGAGAGGGAGAGAGAGAGGGAGAGAGAGATAGGGCCCAGGTGAGACTTCTTGTGATCACTGGCTTGTTAGAATCAGTTTAATTGGGTTCTGTTTGATTTTTCACAGACGACAGCCATGCCCTCCACCCCCCCTGCCCCCCCCCCCCGCCCCCGCAGACAAACTCCACCCTCCAACTTAATGGTATAAAAGGGGGTGACTTGTCAGAGTTGAAAGTGACCTCGCTGTTAGTGGTAAAAGGCAAAGGGGGGGGGGGGGGGTGGTGGGGGCGGGCGGGAGGGAGCTCTTTGAAGTGTCACTACTGCCGCTCGTCGCCTCTTTCAAAGACTTTTGTTCTTACGAGAGCGGCTTCCGATAAACAGAGCGACCACTTCTTCTTTAGCTTAGCTTAGCTTATTGGCACAGCCACACAGCCAGGCTGTTGAAGTCCAGGACAACAGCCAGACAACAGCCAGTCAACAGCCAGACAACAGCCAGACAACAGCCAGTGGACCACTGCTGTCTCTCAGGAGGGAAACACGATGCACACGTGATCAGGGACCAGAAGAGCCCGTGGTGGTGGCAGGGTTCACCCTAGTTAACGGGGGCAGCAGATTGGAGTAGAAGGAGAACGACTCTTAAAGGACCGGGCGTGTCTTCAGCTGTTGGTCACGTCGTCGGTGGACTGATCCGTTTAAAGAGGCTGATTACAGCCCGACACAAACACACCGAGGACCGGCATCGTCCGTCCCTCCTCCTAGCACCCAGAGGTCCACTCTGACCCGGTCCACTCTGTCCCGGTCCACTCTGACCCGGTCCACTCTGACCCGGTCCACTCTGACCCGGTCCACTCTGACCCGGTCCACTCTGACCCGGTCCTGACGCGGTCCTGACCCGGTCCTGGTGTTACACACAGAGACATTATCCAACTTCCTCGGCAGCGTCAGCACAGAGACAGAAGATGAGCCCAGATTTGCCGGTCGTGTCGTGATTGTATTTATTTCGAATGTGGTGAACTTTCAGAAAGTCACTCTTTATTACTGATTATTTTTTGTGAAAGTAGCATTACTAATTGGGTTGTATCTGTCAGCATTAAAAGTTTGAGTAGCAGGAGTTTGAAAAACTAAACCTAAAAATACAACACAGAGAAAGGCAGTACAAGAAGCACTGAAGAGTATTGACATTTAGTTGTTCACATAAACACAGAAACAAGTTCCAAGTTTGAAAGTGTTCTTTCCTTAACTAATACAGCTTAAGTGTGTTTTGTTTCTAAGTTACAATGTGAATGACAATGTAAAATTTGCTATGTCAAATATTCTGCCACAATTAATTAAAAAGTGGGCTTTGCATTGCAGTGTAGAATTTACACATATCAAAAACCTCTCTCCTATCCAAAGCTTGGATATCAATAAGCTAATGTTGCAGCTGACATGTTCACCACATCACAAAGACATGATGTGATACCAGCTTTTAAGCACAGTAAATATTATTGTCCCAACATGTGAGTAGAACTACCCGGAAGGTGCTGCTCTACCTACTGGCAGAAAGGCCTGAGTAAAAAGCGAGGTCTGAACTGAAGCTGGGTAGCTGGTGTTAGTATAGTACTGGTGCACTCCCCCTAATCTCAGATGCACCCCAAGACGTTTTGTTCTGGAACCGCGCCTGAATGTGGTGTTCGTCAGTTCCCCCTTTCGTATGAAGTCTCTTACTCTCGTTATCCTCGAGGTTGTAAAGCGGTCATGCGCCTCTTTTCGTTGCAGCGGTGCAGGGAGTCAGCGGCGCAGCGGGCCGCAGGTAGGCCGCCTTCAGCGCTCAGCCGGTCGGGCTGAGCTGCGCCTCGTGGCCTGCCGTCTCTCCCAGCGATCGTTTACCTTGAGACGACCTACTCTTTTTACGTCCCAAAATGTCATGCAGACGCCTGAACGGCTTCTGCTCTTTCATACTTATTGTAAATCATACACACACACACACACACACACAACACACACACACACACATTTAAATGCTCTTTCCTCCTCCCCCCCCCCCCCCCAGCGCCAGCGCCGCCCGCGATGCGCTCACACACACGCACGCGGCGCAATCACAATTATGTGTGTGTACTGAGCTCCCCGCGATAAGGTGGACAGTTTATATTCTGTCTTAATTCCTTATCAGATGCATCGATCGTGACGCGCGTGCACTGATCCCGGGCCGCTGTCTGGAGAGCGATGATAAGCCACGTGCTCTCTCTCTCTCTCTCTCTCTCTCTCTCTCTCACACACACACACACACACACACACACACACACACACACACACACACACACAGACTTCAGACTCTGTGTTTAGTAAGGGGGTTGACTTATATCTTTGCAGACTCTGCCTTTTTAATAAAATATCTCAAATTGACACCTCAACAGTCTTGCTGGATATTTAAGAGGGAAGAAACATCACACACACACACACACACACACACACACGCACACACACACACATGCACACACATACACACACACACACACACACACAAAAAACCAACAACGTGCACACTAACGCATGTGTTCAGGGTTATGCAATAGCTATCACACTACAGGAGGCTCCATAGGACATGAGCTTAATCAACATTCAGTCCCAGACACTAAAGTTTAAACGATGCACTAGCATATTGTTCCTGTGTAAAAAGGAAAAAACACACACACACATACACACACAAAGGCACAAACTCTCTCACAACACACGCACACACACCACACACACACACACACACACACACACACACACACACACACACACACACACACAACACACACACAGACGCGCACATGTGCAAACACATTAGCTATGCCTACAAAAATAGCCCATATCATATTTGAGTGTGATAAATGAACAGTGGGCCCTTTAAGGTGAGTCCTTGATCCGATCCTTGTGTCATTCAGCCTCTTGAGAGTGGTGGGGCTTTGTTTACCACTGTACAACAAGGTCTCTCTCCCCTCTCTCTCTCTCTCTCCCCCCCATCTCTCCCCCTTCTCTCGCTCTCTCTCTCTCTCTCCCCCATCTCTCCCCTCTCTCTCTCTCTCTCTCTC
>NC_140273.1:19882502-19892502 GCF_964030765.1 Micromesistius poutassou
GCGTGTGGTGCTGCTGCTCCCCGGAGGCCTCCTCACTCGTCCACCGCCTCGTCTCTCACCTGTCACTCGTTCATTCTTGTCTTCATCCGATGCGTGTGTAAAACGTTCATCAGTTCTTTAAAAAATATATATTTTTCATGCAAGTTGGACACTATAGTATTGTGTGCACCGCTGATTACTCGTTATGTAACTAGTGCATTGTACACGTGTTATTCTTTTATGCTGATGAAACGTTGTGCGGTCGAGCTCCAGTGAATGCATTCCATCCTGAATGTAAAGAGAGAGAGAGAGAGAGAGAGAGAGAGAGAGAAGTATGAATAAGGATCCTGTTATAGCTGAGATTGAAGTGATGATGATGAGTTGTGATAATAACATAATAATAATAACAACAACAACAACCACACTGACCAACACCATGACAACACGAGCAGACTCCGGTCCCATCGCCCCTGGACGGTATCTGGCTCCAGCGAGCCGTGAGTCATGTGTGGTCTGATCAAAGGACCGGGACAGGATGACACCAGGCAGCCACCTCCACGAGCTGCCCCTCGGCGCTGCACAGCCCCGTGAAGGCAGCCTGCGCTCATTAGCTTCCCATCCATCACCATTACACCGCCCTGCTATCAAGATGGCACTTCACAGCCGCCCCGCTCCGCGCTGTCCCCCCCCCGACACCGCGCCTCGTCAGGGAGGAACACGGCGTCTGCTGCCGAGAGAGGAACGCACGTCCTCTTCAGTGAACCTCAGTGTCTTTGTCCAGAGTGGAACCAGGCCCGCTACGCTCCAACACCACCACCACATCCACTCCCCTTTCATGACTTGTTTTGATTTTCGTTTTTTTATTGTACTTTTCAAACTTAAACGTTGATCTATATCATATTCACTGTGCATGCAGCTCTTAGCAACTCAGACATGGGATTGGAATGATGCGCAAAACAATGTAATGCTACTGGTTTTAATCCTTTTTCTAGCACACCTAAGGGCATTGATGACATGACACGTTTCATTAAAGTTTGGTTTGATTGTGATCCGAATGGGTTCTGAGTTGTCTTCCGTTACCAGTCCATCCTGCTCCAGTATGCCCATTGGACACATCATTAATGAATCGCCTAACGTCCCACAAAAGGCATGCGTGTGATTTTCTCTGCGGAAAAGAGAGACGGCTGCAGCACACCTTGTGTCTGTTGACGGTACAGCATGTGTTGTGGTCATGTGACGTTTCCTCAGAGCGCCTCTAACCAGAGGAGCGGTGGCGTGTACGGCCTTGCAGCACCAAACCCCAGAACGGGTGCGTTTCCTCCACGCCTTGCTGCTGCTGTTGTTTCTGGTGTACATGGCGGGGCCTGCGGGCCGGTACATCTCTCTCCGGGCTCGGTGCGCGCTCGCGTCATTACACACCACCAAAGGGCTCGGGGGACGCAGAACAAACAGCTTCTTGTTTGAGTGGCCTCTGACACCAAAGTGTTTGTGTGCGGTTTATCTTGCGGTGACGGTGAGCGACAGCCAAGGTGCGGTCTATATTATGATTTGGTTTAAGATTAAAGCCCAGCAAAGCCTATAAACAGGTCTAATCCCAGTCCTCAGCTGGGCTCAGCGGAAGGGCACGGGGCGGGCGTGGCATCAGTCCAGCGGGCCCACCGTCACCTTACCCTCTATAGGATATATTTAAGCAATAGATCACGACAGGCCGTGGTATACGCTCATTATACCACAGTTAAGGGGCGTTGTCCGTCCCGACGCGCAGCGGAGGGGCGGCGACCCCCTTCACTGTGGTATAATTACCTTATATCACTGACTGAAGTGATCTATTGCTTTTATAAAACGGTTACGTAAATATGGCGAAATTAAAGTCATAGACACCATCAATTTTGAAAAAGCGAGAAAGTCGGAAAAGCATTTTTTTTAACGAATACAGAAAAGTAGTCCCTCCCGGCTGCCGGCAAAGTGTACGGCGGTTGCTATGCAACACACTAGCGTCCTTCAGAGGGAAGGCTAGAGACGGTAGCTTGGTTCGCCGGCAATTTAGCAATTTAGAAGGCTAAATTGCCGGCGACCGTGTGCCTATTGCTTTACAGGCTTTTTTTAGGCTTCAGTGAACTATGCTATCGCTTTTATATATAAATAAACAACAGTTCAAGTTAGGCGCGGAGTGATACTGGACTCTGTAAACTGAACGGGCGTCATAGCTGTGTGTATACGCTCAATATACCACGGTTGGGAACCAATCAGATCGCTTGATTTAGGCCCCCCGTTTTATAAAAATATATATACCATCACTATACAGTATATACCAACCCTATAGTATATATACATACACCAACTGGCCCACCGTCACCTTACCCTCTATAGGATATATATACCATCACTATATACAGTATATACCAACACTATAGTATACATACACCAACTGGCCCACCGTCACCTTACCCTATATAGGATATATATACCATCACTATATATATATACATACACCAACTGGCCCTCCATCACCTTACCCTCTATAGGATATATATACCATCACTATATACAGTATATACCAACACTATAGTATACATACACCAACTGGCCCTCCATCACCTTACCCTCTATAGGATATATATATACCATCACTATATATATATATATATATATATATATATATATATATATATATATATATATATACCAACCCTATAGTATATATATACATACCTGTGAGAAAGTGAAACCCTTCTCACTTCCAGGAGGACTGGTGTATTGGTTTAGTTGTGCTTGTATTTGAAATGTCCCCCCCTGGTACATGGTATGGCCCAACGGGCCTTGATTGGTCCACCTGCCTTATTGAAGGGGTGTTGCATTATGTGTTTGGGGGAAAAGAGGAAAGGTAAGACTGGCTTGAGGCGAGGCCAGTACTTCTGTTATGCTAAATTATGCCAAGGCTAGTAAATTGCTAACAGCTTTTCTTTTTAAACTATAGTATGTATACAAACTCTAGAGTATATATACAAACCCTATAGTATGTAAACATATACCAACACTATATATATACAAACCCTATAGTATATAGACATATACCAACACTAGTATGTATACATAATATACCATACTGTATATACACTATAGCACTATAGTATCTCTATAGTATCTCTATAGTATACCAACCCTATAGTATCTCTATAGTATACCTAAACTATAGTATAGTATCTCTCTAGTATTTCCATAGTATCTCTATAGTATCTGTATAGTATCTCTATTGTATCTGTATAGTATCTCTCTAGTATTTCTATAGTGTCTCTCTAGTATCTCTATAGTGTCTCTATAGTATCTCTATAGTGTATCTATTGTATCTCTCTAGTATCTCTATAGTGTCTCTATAGTATCTCTCTGTATCTCTCTAGTATCTCTATAGTATCTCTCTAGAATCTCTATAGTGTCTCTATAGTATCTCTCTGTATCTCTCTAGTATCTCTCTAGTATCTCTATAGTGTCTCTATAGTATATCTCTGTATCTCTCTAGTATCTCTCTAGTATCTCTCTAGTATCTCTCTAGTGTCTCTATAGTATCTCTCTAGTATCTCTATAGTGTCTCTATAGTATCTCTCTGTATCTCTCTAGTATCTCTATAGTGTCTCTATAGTATCTCTCTGTATCTCTCTAGTATCTCTATAGTGTCTCTATAGTATCTCTCTGTATCTCTCTAGTATCTCTATAGTGTCTCTATAGTATCTCTCTGTATCTATCTAGTATCTCTATAGTATCTCTAGTATCTCTCTAGTATCTCTATAGCATCTCTCTAGTTTCTCTAGTATTTCTCTAGTATCTCTAGTATCTCTATAGTGTCTCTATTGTATCTCTCTAGTATCTCTCTAGTATCTCTCTAGTATCTCTATAGTATCTGTAGTATCTCTAGTATCTCTCTAGTATCTTTATAGTGTCTCTCTAGTATCTCTATAGTATCTCTAGTATCTCTCTAGTATCTCTATAGTGTCTCTCTAGTATCTCTATAGTATCTCTAGTATCTCTCTAGTATCTCTATAGTGTCTCTCTAGTATCTCTATAGTATCTCTAGTATCTCTCTAGTATCTCTAGTGTCTCTCTAGTATCTCTATAGTATCTCTCTAGTATCTCTAGTATCTCTCTAGTATCTCTAGTATCTCTATAGTATCTCTAGTATCTCTTGTATCTCTCTAGTATCTCTATAGTACACAGTAGCTGTCCCGGGGAGGCGAGGAGGGGGAGCTGCAGTAGCTGAGGAGGATCATTTTGTCGCCTTCATCTGTTCCTTGTTGTCTTGAAGCCGTGACCTTTTGCTGAAGAAGGGATTTGTTGAAGTGGCTTTAGCAGGTTGCCTTTATGCATGCTTGTGTGTGCGTGTGTGTGTGTGTGTGCGTGCATGTGTGTGTGTGTGTGTGTGTGTGTGTGTGTGTGTGTGTGTGTGAGTATGCCTTGTTCATGCCTTGTTCTGCCCGCGATTTGAATTTGTCCTGCAGAAGGGTCTGGAGAGGAGCAATACATTTCTTTATGCTTCCGATACGCTTTTGCGGGGGCCAATCGCCAAGCTGTCTTTTCCTCCTGGCGCGCTATTGGCTGGTTGAGCACAATGACGACAGGGAAGCGACGGAAAGCAGCCAATTGCGTACAGAGTCAATTTAACTCCGCCCGTTGATCACGCCTCTTGTGCTGAAGAAAATGACAGCAGCCTCCCCAGACCAATGTGCAGTAATACAATTTTGTAAATCTTGTAATCTTGTAAATCAGTCGAGTCAACTTTATTGATATAAAACATTCAATACACAAGGCAGACTCAATGTGCTTCACGTTAAAATTAAATACTAAGCTATCCACAATAGTCAGCATCCTTTATTTAACCACAAATATATACTGTTGTTAGTGTTGCACATCCCATGCATAGTTTACCTTATTGATTTATAGATAAATATATGTTGCTCAAATCACTGCATGTTTTTTCTTGACAATGTGTTTGTTTTGTGTAGATTGCTGTTACAGCTCAATAGCTGCAGTGTCCCTGGAGGTGAACATTTACCCCGCATCGCCCCCTGTTACACACCGTTTGCAATATTATTCAAACTCACACAATCGTGTGTTGGTGTGAACACCCACACGCACGACTAGACTTTAACATCCTCTACAACAACACTGCCCATGAGTGTGTGATCAGGAGGGAACAATAGGAGGGAGTGTGAATGGAGAGAGAGAGAGAGAGAGAGAGAGAGAGAGAGAGAGAGAGAGAGAGAGAGGCAAAAAAGGAGAATTCAAAGATATGAATAGAAAAAAGACAATGTATAGAAATGGAGAGAGATGGCATCGTTCATTATTTTTGAGATAGCAAATCTATCGTTTTCTCTTCAATGTTGTCAGTTATCTGTGATTTTTGATCAATCTTATTGTCATTATGTGGAATATGCCATCAGCAGTCAATTGGAGAGAGAGAGATAGAGCGAGAGAGAGAGAGAAAGAGAGAGAGAGAGAGAGAGAGAGAGCGAGGGGGGGAGAGGGAGGGGGGAAATGAGGGAGACGGAGAGAGAATAAGTGAGAGAGGGAGGCAAGAGAAGGAAAGAGAGAGGGAGACAATGAGACATGGAGGAAGAGAGACTGAGGGAGGGAGAGAGAGAGAGAGAGAGAGAGAGAGAGAGGGGATTTCCCAGCCTGGCCCTTTGCTACCGGCCCAGGGTTAATAGGTGTCCAACCCTCCCATTATCCAGGAGCGTTGTGAATTACCAGCCCACTGATGTTAACCACTGATATCATATATATGCTAATTAGGATGCTTAATTAGTAGGGAGGGGCTTAGTGTGTGTGTTTGTTGGGGGGGAGGAGGAGGAGGGGGGGCTGGGCCGGGGGGTTGCGGTGGTGTGTGAAATTGATTTGTGAGGGGTGATATTTGGTGGTTAGCGGGGGAGAGGGGTCTGGTTAGGGGGGGAGAAGGGTCTGGTTAGGGAGGGGAGAGGGGTCTGGTTAGGGGGGGAGAGGGGTCTGGTTAGGGGGGGAGAGGGGTCTGGTTAGGGGGGGAGAAGGGTCTGGTTAGGGGGGGGAGAGGGGTCTGGTTAGGGGGGGAGAGGGGTCTGGTTAGGGGGGGAGAAGGGTCTGGTTAGGGGGGGAGGGGTCTGGTTAGGGGGGGAGAAGGGTCTGGTTAGGGGGGGAGAGGGGTCTGGTTAGCGGGGGAGAGGGGTCTGGTTAGGGGGGGAGAGGGGTCTGGTTAGCGGGGGAGAGGGGTCTGGTTAGGGGGGAGAGGGGTCTGGTTAGCGGGGGAGAGGGGTCTGGTTAGCGGGGGAGAGGGGTCTGGTTGGGGGGGAGAGGGGTCTGGTTAGGGGGGAGAGGGGTCTGGTTGGGGGGGAGAGGGGTCTGGTTGGGGGGGAGGGGTCTGGTTAGGGGGGGAGAGGGGTCTGGTTAGTGGGAGAGGGGTCTGGTTGGGGGGGAGGGGTCTGGTTAGCGGGGGAGAGGGGTCTGGTTAGGGGGAGAGGGGTCTGGTTAGCGGGGGAGAGGGGTCTGGTTAGGGGGAGAGGGGTCTGGTTAGGGGGGAGAGAGGGGTCTGGTTAGGGGGGGGGAGGGGTCTGGTTAGGGGGGGGAGGGGTCTGGTTAGGGGGGGAGAGGGGTCTGGTTAGCGGGGGAGAGGGGTCTGGTTAGGGGGGAGAGAGGGGTCTGGTTAGGGGGGGTCTCTCCACCGCAGAGAGAGGAGGTGGGAGCCGGCCGTCTCCACCATCACTTCCTGCCCTCCGCCCCGGGTCCGCCCCGGGTCCACCCCGTCCCTCTGTTAGTCCAGGTACGGGCCCCTGGGTACGGGCCCCTGGGTACGGGCCCCTGGGTACGGGCCCCTGGGGCCGTCCTGCACTGAGCTACAAGCTGTCCCTTAGGAGAAGACATGCTAGACATTTAAGGCGATGCAACGTAGAACATGACATGGCGACAGTACATACAGCGAATGAACCAGAGCCTACCAACATGTTACAGTCCTTAACGTGGGTGCCTTGTAGGAATTGGTGGGTGGTAACTATCAATTTGTTTTTTGTTTCATGTTTGTGAGGATTTCAAAGACCACCTCTATTAAATACCCCCAGTACTCCACAATAAACCACTCCCAGTATAAATATTCTGTAGTACTGTTAGTATGTCAGGATCATCATTCTTGCCCTCACATGTTGAGGGTCCACATATAAACACACATACATAACACAAAGTGTATGGAAAGTGTCCCTTTGTGAACCGACACGACACTTCTGGCTCGGACAAAAGACATTCCAGCTATGTCATCACGATTATGGTAATGTTTCGCACATTTTAACTTTAACAATCGTTTATTTTAACACGAGGAGCAAACAAAAATGTGTTCAAATGATATTTGCCCAACATATCTATGAAACGATTGTTTCTTAAAAAAGTTCCATCGTGGCCCGAGAACAAAGTGCTGGTCGCGTTGTGAAACCGAATGTGTGAAAATATGTTTTCCTTTGATAAGTTGAAGTTCAGTGCTGGTGCCAGGCGGAGCCGTCTCATTACCGCCGCCCCCCCCTCCTCCGTTTGAGCCAAAAGGTTTAAGCTGTCGTACGTGAGGCGCATGGCTAAATGTCTCCTGGCTCTGAAACAAACAGGCCGCAACCGCTTTAAGTATATTATCAGCAAAGTTCTTTTAGGAGCGTATTGCTAAAGGAGCTTAGCATTTAATTAATGTAACTTCAGTCAGATTACACCCCGGCCGGCTCTTGTAGAGCACAGCCACAGTCTTATTGACCTCCGATGCCACAGCTTAAAGACACAAGAATGGCGTTTTTACTCAACTTTGAGGGGATAACTGGTATAATCTTTCAGAAGGAAAGGGGAAATAAAGTGTTTTTGAACATAATACCCTTGGAGCGGTGAGTGGCCGAGAGTCTTTTCTGAACGCCGGTGTGACATCCTCCCCGCTCCACCGCAGTGACCCACTTTCTACAGTGCTTCTCTTCTCATGTTCCTTTTAAAACGGGACACTTACTGCAGTGCAACTCGGATTGGAAATATTCTGTTAATAAAGTAGAATAATGTCCTCCGTTTCTTCTACCGTAACTTGATTTTAGGGCCGCAACGATCATAGATGAATCGCTTAGTCGATTGACAGCAAATGTGTCAAATCAAATATTTTTTCGGGATGCTTTAGAAAATTTTAATAACTGTTAATGGATCCTTATAACTTTTATCCTTTCATTTTTTTGGGCTGCTTGTCTGAAAAAAGATTTTTTTGAAGACATCAATTTAGAGTCTGGTACCTTTGATGACATTTGATAGACTTAATGATTAATTGATTAAACCAACAAAAAGGTGTTACATTAGTAGACTAACAAAAAATAGCTATTAGTGGCACGCTACTCAATCTTACTTTGCATTTTAACCCTTCAGTTGTTTGACTTTAGTATTTTTGGTTCATATTTTTCAACCCTTTCTCTTTTTGATTGTAGCATTTAAATCAATATAAAAAAAACTTAAGACATGTCGTCGTGGATACAAATCTTCCTTTTGTTGTTTCTCCCCCAGGGCGATTTCCCTCCTCCCCCCCTCTGTGCGTCTTATCCCAGATGTTGCCCCCCCCCCCCCCCTCCTCCCAAAACCCCCTTTTTTCAGGGTGAAGGGTGGGGTGGGGGTGTAGGTGGTGTCACCCCTTTCAAACATTCTTTAACAGTGGTATAAAGGGATGGGTGGGGGGGTGGGGGAGAGATTAGGCTCCGGGATCCTCAAGGCATTGTCTGAGAGGCGGCAGATAAAAAAAGCATTTGGTTTTTTAGAAGAAATGGGATGGAACGCTTGTGTTGGTTGTTTTGGTGTGTGTGTGTGTGTGTGTGTGTGTGTGTGTGTGAGCTGAAGGCAGCACACTGAGGGGCAGGTGGTATCAGTGTGTGCTGTCTGTCTATTGGCTACAGAAAGGGGGCCCATTTAAAGTGGATATTGATATTTGGATTAGCGCCACAAAAGAGACATTGGCGTGTATCAGAGAGTTTCCAGTGACAGACCATTCTGGTTCAGGACACGGCCAGCGAGCTTAGGCCCCTTGTGTGGGGCCAGAGGGAAATTCCAGCGATTTACATCCGTACTCTAGCAGAAAAATGACCCTTTAACGTCGGCTGTTACTGAGCAGAAACTCATTTAAGAAATATCACTTGATCTGTTTCCGCGTTGGCGGCAGCGTCCTCCGTTTGAAGGCGACTGGACGTGTTCATCCGGCTGCTATATGCTCATCCTTCCTGAGAACGGTGAGCAGTCCAGTGTTGGGGATAGCTCTGCCAGACGTTTAGATTCAGCACTGGGTAGAGGAGCAGATAAACAAACATGGTGGAATCCCAGGCTCGGCTCGGCACACACACACACACACACACACACACACACGCACACACACACACGCACACACACACACACACACACACACACACGCACACACGCACACACACACACACACACACGCATTTCAGTACAGACACACAGACACTCAAAGTGTGCGCATGTTTTGAGGGAACTATTGTAATTAACGTCCTGTCCCAAAAGCCACCACGTTACTGATCAATTAACTGCAAACGTGAGAAAGAACCGATTGTTACTCCGCAACAAAATAATGATTATATTAGACTTAATAATAAAAAAAATAAAAAAATAAAATAATACAAATGACTAATAAATCAAAGTAGAGGCGGTGCTGAGGTTGGGAGTCTGAGCGGCTGCCTGCAGTCTCTCGGCCCAACGCGGCCCTCAGCAGAAGGCATATATGACGGAGCTGGAGCGCCTGTGAAAGGGCGGTGTGTGTGTGTGTGTGTGTGTGTGTGTGCGTGTGTGTGTGTGTGTGTGCGTGCGTGTGGACGCAGGGCGTCAACAACGACACGAGTGCTCCCACACCCACACCCTCCCCGTCTCAACACTGGCGCAGACGTAACACTACTCCGCCGCGCCTTAATGACGTCCCCGCGCGGGACGGGGGCCCCGAGCGGGCTGCCGCCTCCTCCGGCCCGCGGGTCAGTGCTGCGGTGGTGGGGAGCTGCGGTGGTGG
>NC_140273.1:19902502-19905002 GCF_964030765.1 Micromesistius poutassou
TGGTTATTTGAGGCATGGGTCACCCCACAGAGCACAAAGACCTTTGGGACGCAAACCTGGCGCCGACCCCCCCCTCTCCCCATCTCGGTCCCTTCCCCTCCCCCCCCCCCGTCCCCCCCGTTCGTGTCCCTCCGCGAGGTCGGGGTTCAAGGGGCTGTGCTAGAGGAGCTCAGCTTCAGATTTGCCTAAATTAGCTTTTACTATTTCATAAACATGTATGGTTGTGTATCTGTGTGGCGACCACTCCGCGGGCTCTGTCTACTCCTCATATTTTCGCCTCGCCTCACAGCGCCGGCCAATATTTGCTTAAAGTATTATAATGATGAGCGGCGCCGCTAAAACGTGGGTGCTTGACAAATGAGTGTTTACACGGTAACAAGCAGTGGAGATATTCAGCTTAGGCCCGACACGCTGGATGTAAATATCATTACAGCTGCTCCCCCTCCGGGAGATGGAGCCGCTGGCGGGAATCTCTTCATCTGTCACGCGTCACGTTCGGCCACAGGAACGTTCACCGGGCTGGACGTTCCGTGTCTGGGACGCCAGCCATTTTTATCAATGAAGCACGAATCCATCAAATAATGTTTGCTATTTACTGTTTGTTGTGGAAAACAGTAAAAACACACACACACACACACACACAAAAAACCGCACACTATTAATTCCTCCAGCATGAAACATGTACAAATGAATGAGTGAAAAAACAGTTCCGTATACATTTCTTCAGAATAAAATGAGCTACATGTGTGATTATTAACAAACTGTGCGGCACTTGAACGTTGTTCCTTGTCTCTCTCACGCACACGTCTCAGCGGGCGTGTGGTATCTTCTTAGTGCGGTTCTGCCTCGTCCATCAGACGTGAGATATAGTTCTTTACAATGACGCGTGTACATCTGTAGATGGCTGTGAGTTATGTATGAGGTTGCTTTTACCAGTACATTATATATATATAGAAGGTAACGCCTCACTCAATAAACTAGCCATCACAAAGATATGTTTACATCCTCATTCAGACTAGGGTTAAGGGAAGACTTTGGCCTTTTCTTTTTACGATCACTTTGGATCGGAGGGACTAAAGCAGACAACATTTTTTAAATTGTTCCGATATTTAGCAAGAATTCTACAGCCGTAAACCAGGCTGCAATTTAATCAAATGCTTTTTGTTGCCACTGACAAACTCAGATTATATTCTTACTTTATGGGAAAGACCCCTACACAGAAATGTAACTTCTTTACCTTATAGATCCTGGATTGTTTATTATCGTATCTAACCAAGTCTCATGATATTTTCTTAATCGTGGCTCAGTGAACGTATATGATGTTTAGTTTGTTAGTTAATGATACGTTCTCTATTGTCTCGACTCTTTTATACGAGTCGGGGCATTAAGGTCTACTAAAAATATCAATTTGGAGACTCTAGCCCTACAGGAAGTGATGTAATTTGTCGGCCCTAGGGGTCAAGGACACATGGGAGTGAGTGTAGCAGAATGATATCATTCCA
Source organism: Micromesistius poutassou (assembly GCF_964030765.1). Taxonomy (NCBI): domain Eukaryota; kingdom Metazoa; phylum Chordata; class Actinopteri; order Gadiformes; family Gadidae; genus Micromesistius; species Micromesistius poutassou. The sequence continues at coordinate 19,904,005 of NC_140273.1, forward strand.
CTTGCCATGCTTTTAATTTGATAGAGCCCCTGGGATTCCCCCCTTTGGGCCCCTGCAGACACGGGGGGTAAACCCCCAGTCTTCCCAGTCTCATTTTGCGGTCACATTGGTAAATGGAAGAGTTTTAAACACCTGTTACAATGGAGGTAATAATGGAACAAAATACACATTTTAAAATACACAAGTTATTATTATTGCTTTAATGACATTTGCACTGCATTCTGTAACTGAGAATTGTGATGTGTAGGATGAGACATTGTTTGTATTTGACGATCTATTGATGGGCATCCTAAATATAATTTGTTTAGCTAGTTTAGTTTAGTTTAGTTTATTTTAGTTTAGCTAGTAACGATATGCTAGGCTACGTCAGTCGCTTATATTTCCGTTATTTTGTAGTAACCTTTTGCTTCATGACCAAGACCTTAAGGGTCTTGTCGTTATGGAATCACTCGGTGTATTGCTCATTGCATTGGTTGTTCTTGTCTATCCGGTGTGTATTTGATGTGTAGTTGTGTGATATTGCGGTGTCAATGTTACGGTTCATTACCAGCGCAAAACATCTGCTGTCAGCCGCCTCCGACTCCAGCACTGTTGTGACCACACAGCCCGATGCAGAGTTCACTCCGCTGCAGGAGGGAGGGGGGGGGTCTTCACATGAAGCACGTGTACGATTCTAAATGAGGGGGTCCTAGCCCTACAGCGAGGGACTCACAAGGCCTCAGCAAACGCTCCACCGTGACGTCTCACCCAACCCCCACTGAGACCTGGAGCTGAAATCTCCCCAGACCCCCCGAACCCTACCCATGTTCCACGTACCTCTGAGAATCACACCTACTGATGAGACACCTCTGAGAATCACACCTACTGATGAGACATCTCTGAGAATCACACTGATGTAACATCTCTGAGAATCACACCTACGAGACATCTCTGAGAATCAGAGCTCATGGAGGAAGGTTCTGAGTGAACGTCAGTCCTGTAGGGGCCTTGGCGGGGCG
>NC_140273.1:19912502-19916175 GCF_964030765.1 Micromesistius poutassou
CCATAACACCGCCACCTCCACTGCCAAACAGGGACAGATGCATGGAGAACACACACACACACACACACACACACACAAACAGGCACACAAACACACACACAAACACACACAAACACACACACACACACACACACACACACACAAACAGGCACACAAATACACACTCACACACACACAAACACACACACACACACACACACACACAAACACACACACACACAAACAGGCACACAAACACACACACACAAACACACACACACACACACGCACACACACACGCACACACAAACACACACACACACACACACACACACACACACAAACAGGCACACACACCTGATAGTGAACTGGAATACACTGTATTTTCCCTGTCAGATTGTACCACTCTGAACGTTGTGACAGATCCAGGGGTCCAGGGGCCCCGCCTGGGCCCTCCACGCTGAGGGGCCCAGGGGCCCCGTCTGGGCCCTCCACGCTGAGGGGTCCAGGGGCCCCGCCTGGGCCCTCCACGCTGAAGGGGTCCAGGGGCCCCGTCTGGGCCCTCCACGCTGAAGGGGTCCAGGGGCCCCGCCTGGGCCCTCCACGCTGAGGGGCCCAGGGGAGGCCTCCTGGAGACGTAGCTATAGCGATCTACAACCCCCCCGCTACACACTGTCAGCCGTTCCTGAGCCCCTGGGTCAAGGTCAGGGCCCCTGGGTCAAGGTCAGGGCCGGGGGTCCGTACAGTGGTGGGGGAGGAGATGGGGAGAGCATCAGAGAGAGGGAGGGGGAAGAGAGAGGCTGAGTGGAGGGGCAGGAGAACCGCTCCTCCCACAGGCTGACGGAACCGTGGCCTTAAAACATCAAAGATGAACACTTTGTAACACACACGTCTTGACACCTGCTCATCTAACGCTGCCTATGTATCTGTCAATCATCTCTCCATACAGCTCTCTGTCCATTGATCATCTCTATCAGCTGAAAGACATTAGGCTACTTGTCTCACACAAAACACACACACACACACACACACACACACACACACACACACACACACACACACACACACACACACACACACACACACACACATACACACATACACACAACTCCGCTCCGTCTGGTTCCATCGTTGTTCATTGAATAAAATTGTATGAGAAAACATGTAACCTTGTTTTGTGTTGCATTGCTCTGCACACATCAATACTAATATCACATGGCCAAATGTCCATGTACATCATATGTACCTGGAGATCATCTTAAGCATTTATTACAATCCGTCTGTAGTGTTTGGATTGTAATAAAACAATTGAAGATGTTTGTCTTTTTTCATTGCTTTAAAGAGTGGCTCCAGTCCTCATAGCCAATCAGAGAGAGCAGAGGGTGATGGTGGTGAAACCAGCTGGCTGTACATCGTTACATCATCAGTGAGTTCTGCTTCTCTATACTGTTCTCAGAACATGTTAACATTCAAACAAACCTTTATTCACAACGGGTGATGCACAGCTCAGCTGGGATAGGTAACGTAATGCTATTACGTTACTTCAGGGTAGAAGCACTCACTCACACACACACAGACACACACGCACGCACACACACACACACACACACACACACACACACACACACACACACACACTCCACCCATGCTACTCCTGTTGCTGCATTGTGAAGAGCCAGGTGATCACACACACACACACACACACACACACACACACACACACTCCTGCTATGAGTGTGTGTACAATGTGTGTAACTTCCCAACAAGTGTGGATATTGCCAAGTAACATGTATGCCTCACATGGAATATATACAGTATATGCACACACACACACACACACACACACACACACACATACGTCTGTATGTGTGTGTGTATGTGTGTGTGTGTGTGTGTGTGTGTGTGTGTGTGTATATATATATATATATATATAAACCCATTTATATTTACACACACATATATATATAAATATACCCACATATATATATATATATATATATATATATATATATATATATATATATATATATATGTATATATATATATATATATATATATATATATATATATATATGTATATATATATATATATATGTATATATATATATATATATGTATATATATATATATATATATATATATATATATATATATATATGTATACATATATATATATATATATATATATATATGTGTATATATTATCAAACAATTTCCATTGACCACAATGTTTTGTGTTTAATTTGTATTGATCAAACGGTCAGCTCCAGCAGGCTGCTAAGCTATATAATATGAATTAATATGAATTGACAATTTATCATTTTGTTGCAGCGTCTCACCTAACCAATTCACCTTACTTTGACAGCAGTCGTCATTTACACTGCCGAAACGCGTTCATCATAAATCGATAACATTATCTGACATGTTGAGGGGAATATGCGGCGTAATCTGATATGATACACAGCGGTACAGAAGCCTCTTCATTGGCCACATTTAATCCAACAGGCCACGGGCCTGAGGTTGGAAGTAATCAAACAATTAGGGCTGAAAACCGTCCTAATGTCGGTTAGACATGATCTGATAATCTTGAAGCCTGAACACACACACAATAAAACCCCATCCATCCGGACGGAGGAAGGCCTACCTTAGACTGACAGCCACCGAGGAACACTTTCCTTCTTTCTGACGAATTATTCGATCCTTTTGATGAAAAACAAAAAGAAGAATTGAAGTTTGGGATTGGGAGGCTGTCCGTGTCTGTTGACAGAGGCAGGTATGATTGTACGTGAAACGCCCCCCCCCCCCCCCCCCCCCCCCCCCCCACCCCACCTCCGCGGTTTAAGTGCACTTGAGTCGCTCGCTTTTCCCAGGTGTGGTTTTGCTCCGGTCGCGTTCCTAACTAGACAGAAGGAGCTGTGGTCGGTTCAAAATTTCTGACAACCTGGGCGGTTTATGCATCGTCCTATTAATAAGCGCGCCCACACAGGACCCTCCGGCCCGCCCCGCTACAGACCGCGGTCCCCCCCTCCCCGGCCCGCTGAGCCCTGGATTTACGGCCTTAGCATTAAGGACATTCTACCTCCATTCGGGATTAGGCCCCCAATATCTCCTCCACAAAGGCCCGCCATTTGATATCTTGATACTTGTCAATCAGTCCGCGGACTTTGTTGAGCGTCGATCCAACGCTTCACAGTAGGCCGAGAAATGTGTGAGACTAAGCCCAGAACATCTCGTCTGGTTTCCAGCGGCCCGCGGCCCTCTCTGCTCCCACAGAAGTATCTTCATCCAGCAGCCCAGCAGTCTGCCGTCGGTGAGTTTAGTGAGACAACAGGACAGGCCTGTAGCCCGCAGAAGCCCTCATGTACCAACATCTGCTCACTGGTCAGGTTTATTATCACCAGGTAAACGTTTCTTAGTCGCCTGTTCAGCGAGTGAATGTCGAATAGGGATTCGACGTTCAATGAAATTTAATTAAAATATTCATTAGAGGAACATTTCTAGTTGAATTGTCTCTAAGGTATCTAACCGCCGTAATCGGTCAGTAATAAGGACTACGCTTCAGTTATATATTTAGTCCTATTATAATTATTATTAAGGTGTGAATAATATACCAACTATTAATGTTAGGGTTAGCTAACCCTTAATACTAATTCTAATATATTATTATTATTATTATTATTATTATTATTATTAT
>NC_140273.1:19916375-19918875 GCF_964030765.1 Micromesistius poutassou
TGCCACGTACCTGACTTTAATGTTTCAATGAGTCCTTGGTCCGCAAACACGTCGATAAAAACACACAACAAAGAGCAGCAGCAAAGATTGTTGCCGCTCTGATCTCCTTTGTTGGTGGGAGTCCCAGTATGTCCATCTGTCCGTCCGTCCGTCCGTCCTGCTGTCAGTCCCTGGGGGGGGGGGGGACCCCAGCGGGGAGAAAGGGGGGGGTCGGGGGGGGGGGGGGGTCAGGTGTCTTTCCCATGGCCGCAGGACCAGCAGACAGGCAAGAAGTGCCCTGACAGTTAGGGTGTGTCTGTGTACGCAGGATGACAGCCCCAAAGGTCACGGAGGGAGCCAGAGAAAGAGAGAGTGACAGGGACAGAGAAGAAAAGACGAAAAAAGAAAGAAGTAGGGAGGGAGGGAGGGAGGGGAGAGGAAGAGTCTCCAGAAGGCAGCCCAGGTACCCGAGGTACGAGGGGCAGAGTTGAGGGGTTGAAGAGTTCAGCGCTGGGCTGGGGTCGGGGGGGGGGGGGGGGGGGGTCGGGGGGGGGTGTGGGGGGGGGGCTGGAGGAAGCTGAACTGAAGGGGGGCCGAGGGAGGAAGCGGTGGCGGTGGCTGCCCACAGAGTGGTGGTGCTCCGGCGCTTTGCGTTTCCCTTCGGGCGACTGGAGTCACCGGAGCTGAGGTGGAGCTCAGCGCTTTCAGACACTTCTCCAAAAGCATGTGTCAACCATGTACCCTTTGATCTTCCAGAAGGAGGTCGGGGGGCTCGTCGACACAGGGGGGGGCTCTGCTGCTGTCGTGAGTGGGAGAACCGTAATGATTAACATTTGGAGTTGCTGCAGTTCAAATGTCTGACGTCAAACGATGTTGTTGTCCTGGGCGTCGTGGTTTACCTGCACAGCAGGGCCGGCAGGATGAGGAGTCAGTAATGCCTCTCTGGTTGGAAGGCCCTGCTGGTACGGGTGGTTCCCTGGTCGTAACGCGACGGTGCATATTCAAATGTGTGCTACGTCGGCGGCCGCAGGAAACCCCTCTCTAGAGCCTCCGGCGTCACCGGACGCTCTCTGCAGGTTCACTCATCTGAAAGTCCTTCAAACAATGAAGCAAACTCTAGTCTAACGTAGGAGAGGAGGAGTAGAGGAGACCACGGAGAAGAGGAGGAGTAGAGGAGGAGTAGAGGAGAAGTAGAAGAGTAGAGGAGGAGTAGAGGAGACCACGGAGAAGAGGAGGAGTAGAGGAGGAGTAGAGGAGAAGTAGAAGAGTAGAGGAGGAGTAGAGGAGACCACGGAGAAGAGGAGGAGTAGAAGAGAAGGAGAAGAGTAGAGGAGGAGTACAGTTGAGGAGGGGTAGAGGAGGAGTAGAGGAGACCACGGAGAAGAGGAGGAGTAGAGGAGGAGTAGAGGAGGAGGAGTAAGAGGAGTAAAGGAAGGGTAGAGGAGGAGAGGAGGGGTAGAGGAGGAGAAGAGGGGTAGAGGAGGACGCAGAGTAGAGGAGGCGTAGAGGAGGAGTAGAGGAGGAGGAGTGTGAGAACGCATCGAGGAAGGCAGCCCCCTCTGTGCGGGCCCTCAGATGACTCCAGCTCCCCGTCACCTCGGCACCAGCCCAGCCCTTCCATCCCGTGCGATTGGACTGCGAGCAAATTCCCCATGTTGTTCCATTTCATTCATCGCAGAACAAAGGCCTTGCTGCTTGTCGGCTGTGTGGACCGGAACGTCAGTACCGGCCGCCTTTAACCCCGACCACGGCGAGCTCCGCCTCGCCTCCCTCACCTTCTTTGTCTCGTCGGCTTCCAACCGCTACATAGCGTATTAGCCAGCTAGCTCCTGGCCGGGCCCCAGCACTCCAGGGCACTCTCTATCAGCGCCGTTCCAGGCAGATGGCACTCAGTGTGATTGGCAGGGGGGAGAGAGAGAGGAGGGAGAGAGGCGGGGGGGGGGAGGGGGGGGGAGAGGCAGGGAGAGAGGGAGGGAGAGAGGAAGGGACTGCCACAGTGATGGAACATGTGAGGTTGCCAAGGAAGGGCTCGGGTGAGGGAGGCTGGGGTCCGGGTGAGGGTTTGGGCGGCAGAGGGGGCGAGAGGGCTGCTCTTAATTATCTGAAAGGGGGTTGCCAGGCGTTGGCGCGGTGACAAGGTATCCAAAGCGAGTGACGAGCCCTCCGGCTCAATAAACAGTGAGCCAATAGGTGTCTGCTTGGATCAGGGCGGGGGAGGTAAACCGTGAGGTGACTGACAACGCTCTGGAATCCACGCAGGGTGTGTGCCCCTTTCTGAGAAGCGGCGGCGGCGGCGGCTCTAGAGACGGAACAAACGCACAACACAACACAACCCACACTACAACACAACCAGCACCGTGTAGCCGGGCGCCCCGGGTTCATCCAGGTGGTATCTGATGGCAGAGGTGAGAGTTGAGCTATCTCCAGACGCATCTGACACTTGGCCGTTTGACGTTTTAATCCTCGTTTTTAGAATAATGTCCCACGATCCAATCTATGCAAATCCTCGTCGGAATGTGTG
>NC_140273.1:19921375-20137355 GCF_964030765.1 Micromesistius poutassou
GTTTTATGTCCACAATGTCGAGTGGTGCTAAACATCAGGCTGCTGCTGACGACTGGCTGACTGACTGACTGGTTGTTGTTGGCAGGCTGGGGCCCGCTCAGCTCTGAGCTGCCTAATCACGCATTGTCTGCGGCAGTGAGGACTTCATGAAGGAATGCTCAATACTCCTCCGGGTCAAATGAGTTAGAAGCACCAAACCAAGAGAGCACAGGTTGACAAGGTCAGCGTTTGACACGTTCCCCCTCTCTCTCCCCGATCTCTAGAGTTACAAACCCGTTTTCCCCTCAAGGACCGTCCACATCTCCTGCTGCGTAATGGATGTTCATCGTTTTTAATGCCGTACGCTTAAGAGATACGCGTCAGGGTGACGGGTTCAACTCCCCGCCGTAGATTAGTGCGTAACTAAAGTCATAATACATCGATCACCCTCACAGCAGAGGAAGGGGCTGAATGTGGAAACTAAAATGGTCTCATATTGATAAGTTGGTATTCACGTCGCAACACCTTCAGTCGGAACATGAGGAATCATTTGCTTAGTGTTTGAAGTCTGTCTAGATAGGGAAGGACACGTCAACACGGTGCGAGATATTCGCAGGCTCGGGGCATGTTGGTATATTCATTGGGCGTATAGCGCCCTCTAGTGGCCAGACCAAGAACGGAGGGGATCTCTGTTCGTCTGGGGCAGGACTTACAGCCAATACAGATGAATGCTCAAGTACCTTTTGCTACCTCGTTTGGTCGATCTTTAATCATTAATTTGTCTTTATGGAAGGTTGACATGGGAGAGAAGAAGTCCCCCTGAACGTGTTGGTTGAAGCTTGTTCTCATTCATCGCCACATCCTTGTAGTATTACGTTCTGGTGTTTACACAATAACTAGGCAGCAGGTGGCCATTGTGCCACTGAAACCGACCATAGTAAGCCATATCACGCTCTGCCTTTCTTGTATTGCAGCAAACCACAAAAATACAAATATATTTGGGGTACAAATTATCGGCAACTCTAGTTTGAATCTGAAGGTTCAGATCCAGCAACTTTTGGAACTAATACCTGGACATACTTTGTTTTTAATTTCACCAGGTGGTTTATAACACACACACACACACACACACGCACACACACACACACACACACACACACACACACACACACACACACACACACACACACACACACACACACACACACACACACACACACACACACACACACACAAATGCACACACGCACCACAGTCATTTTCTGGAGATTATTTTACACACACCTGCATGTTGGTCTGAAAGTGCAGCAGGGGAGATAAAGCACTCGTCCAACCAAATGTCCTCCTTCTGTCTGGCAAGGCATCGAACCCGCCCTCCCCAGGTGACCCGGGGAGCCAGGCCCTGATCCCACATCCCTACCGTACCACATCCCTAACGTACCACATCACTAACGTACCACATCCCTAACGTACCACATCCCTAACGTACCACATCCCTAAGGTACCACATCCCTAACGTAGCCTACCACATCCCTAACGTAGCCTACCACATCCCTAACATACCACATCCCTACCGTACCACATCCCTAACGTACCACATCACTAACGTACCACATCACTAACGTACCACATCCCTAACGTACCACATCCCTAACGTACCACATCCCTAACGTAGCCTACCACATCCCTAACGTAGCCTACCACATCCCTAACGTACCACATCCCTAACGTACCACATCCCTAACGTACCACATCACTAACGTACCACATCACTAACGTACCACATCCCTAACGTACCACATCCCTAACGTAGCCTACCACATCCCTAACGTACCACATCCCTAACGTACCACATCCCTAACGTACCACATCACTAACGTACCACATCCCTAACGTACCACATCCCTAACGTAGCCTACCACATCCCTAACGTACCACATCCCTAACGTACCACATCCCTAACGTACCACATCACTAACGTACCACATCCCTAACGTACCACATCACTAACGTACCACATCCCTAACGTACCACATCCCTAACGTACCACATCCCTAACGTACCACATCCCTAACGTACCACATCCCTAACGTACCACATCCCTAACGTACCACATCCCTAACGTAGGCCTACCACATCACTAACGTACCGCTGCCAGACGCTTTAAGTGCCACCGCGGGCTGGGCGCCACGACGCTTTATTCCCTCTCCATTTCACAGAATCCCTGCAGACACCCTCACTACCACCACCACCACCACCAGCACCACCCCCCTCTCTGCCCCATCGGGGCCCAGACTTCACGGCCCCCACATGCTGGTCACTAATGACACAATAAACAGGCAGCCCGTTGGCTGATGTGTGAGCTGTCATTAAACAAGGGGAACGCAGCGGAACGCACCTATTGACATTTACAGTCTGGAGCAGAAGACAGGAGCACAGATGTTCGTATTACGACTATTGTTAGTGTTTACTGTCAACACTCGCCTTCTATGAAAGACGGGCTTATTTTGTGGAAATTGTTTTCACGTGAAAGTGTTATTATGGGCAGCAAGACTGGAATCGGTTTATAGGTTGTAATCTAATATTTACACCCCGATTAAGACACTACATGTGGGGTCGTTTACACCCGATAGCACGTAGTCCAAACAAAAGCATTCCCTCTGACACCGGTGGCCATTCGCTCATGTGATCATATATGTAAAACAGATTAGAATCCGTGTCTATTCACGTCCTCTTAATCGCATTAGCAGACTAGACCGCGGCGTGTGGCGGAGGGGGGGGGTGAGTCCAGGTGAGAGAGTGAGAGGTAACGGTGTCGCCCGTTTAACTGCGAGGGAGCAGCGAGTGTGCACCTGCCCACCAGCTCCAATAGCAGCGAGCCCCCGTGTTCCGCAGAGCTGCTGGTTCCGCAGAGCTGCTGGGTTCTGCAGAGCTGCTGGTTCCGCAGAGCTGAGCTGCTGGGTTCGCAGAGTTGCTGCTGGTGCTGAAGAAGAGCTGCCGTGCCGGGTTCTCCACGACAACTCCACTCAGGCTTATCGAGTTCAAGCTGCACCGGCGGACATTTTAGTGGAACCACCAGAGACCGGGAGAATGTTGACTCTGCTGACCGCGATGTACTTGGTGGTGCGGGCGGCCAACTCGGAGGTAAGAGCGGGTGCGCTCGTGAGAAAGGGCGTCAAGCATGCATGACACCCCGGAGGGAACTGCGCAACAAACTCCGCCAAATCCGTGTTCAGAGGACGAACCGCAGAGTGGCAGTTTGAACGGTGCCCGACATGTAAGGCTGTGTTTGAGTTTGAGGCCTGTTTCGTCAGCGGATGCCGAATTCTGCGGGCGAACAAGCGGCCAAGAGGCTTCAGTGTCATGTATTATGCATACGTGTTGCGGTGTCGTGTGGTTCTTAAGAGGGCGCAGACTGAGCGAGGCGGGCGGGGGGGCGGGGGGCGGCTGTAGCGGCCCCGTCGTCATGTCACAGTCACACTCAGGGAGGTTGCAGAGGCGCAGGACCCTGGACAGCTCCTCTGCCTCGGGGTGGGGGGGGCCCCCCATGGCCCCCCTCGCCGCGCCAGAAGCACAAGGACACACTAGCTCTCGCGATGTCACGTAACCTTGACGCAGTAGCCCGCTGGAGGCCCCAGGCTAACAGAGGGTTAGCGAGCCGACCGTGAGCCGCAGCCAGGGGTCAGTGAGCATGACCCCAGGAACCAGACCTGAGCCTCTGACAATGCCCATGTCCTGACCTGGACTGGGAACTGCCACGCAGAATTTAAATAGAGTCAGCGTTGCAGATTAGAAAAATGTGAAAGAAGGTTAAGAATGGTCGTGTCCAGCAGGACCGGTGCCTCCTCCCTCCCAGCAGTGAACGCTTGATTCAGCCTCCGATGACCAGATCACTCCGCTGTGCTGCTGACTAAAAATAGCATTCCATTGCAGACATTTTGTTGGCATAAACATGTGGTCTGATAAATAACATAACCTTCTTAGGATGCGAGCCTTTAGGATTAAGGCTAACTGGCAAATTAGAAATTGCAATACGAATGTTTACATTTAGAAAACATTTCAATGAAGCAGAACTAATGAAGGAAACTTAGCGAGGCACTGGAGATGTCCTACAACGACACATCATAATATAACTACTCTAACACCTACACAGAAGGACCCTAAGTCATCTGGAACAACATCTTCACATTGATCAAAACAGCAAAACGATGCTTAAACAATGAGTGAAATAGTGTTGAAGCACTGAGAGGCTGAGGCCAGTTCACGGTGCTCCCCACCAGGGGGCAGCAGTGGCTGAGGCCAGTTCACGGTGCTCCCCACCAGGGGGCAGTAGTGGCTGAGGCCAGTTCACGGTGCTCCCCACCAGGGGGCAGCAGTGGCTCTGCTCTCAAGCTTCTAACAGAATCAGAACACACGTTCCAAATATGGTGATGTGGGCGTGACGGTGGGAGGGCGCTGGAGCGGTGCTTCCCGGGTGAATGTGTTTCTTTGCACCAACTGTAGCATTGAAAAAGAGCCTGGTCGGTAGCGATAGGGACTACATATCCCATCAGGAGGCCGCCCTGAGCTGATCCACCGCATGACATTTCAATAGAAGCATAGAGGTGACCCTGTTTCAGTCGGCAAACAGAGAACATCCTTTGCAGACCTTCCCAGCTCTTCGACTTCTTGCAAAATGGTAAAATGATATTCATTATTTGACCTGTTCGGCTGTTGCAGCTGTGTGCGAGGACATCGAGGCATCATGCGGTGATGTTTCTCGACAGTCCACCTGGCTGTATTCTGGGGAGAAAAGGGGTCACATTGGTGGAAGGGCTGCTAGCTATAGCCGTGAGCATCACTTCATCACCCTTCAGCAACCTTCTTAGGTCGGCTCCGCTCGGTGTAGCGATGCGGTCGACTGTGTGTCGAGCTGATCGATACCCGGGCCCGCAGTACGGCGGTGGGGAACGAGGATGAGGATCCGTCATCATGATTGTGATGCACTAACATCATGCAACCTTCATGTTGTAGTGCATCACGTCATGCACTACAACATGCAGCCTCCTTCCTGCGGTCCTGCGTCGCTGCAGCGTCCAGCTCATCCAATATTCAGAAAAGAAAGCGTTGCTTTGGTCACATAGATTATGCCGTCGTGGCATAATTTATATGACCAAATTAACTTTTTTTTTCTTCCTTTTTTTGAATATTGCATTATCCAACGCCAGTTGCAGCTGGCTAACTGCCGCTCACTGCAGCTTCCGCAAACTGCCTCAACTTGTTCCCGATTATCCACCTCAAAAAGGTGGCTTCCGTCCAACGATGCCTGTCATTTAACCCTGCGCAGTTGGGTAGGACGTTGTGTTCTATTTGACAATGGCTCTGGGTTTATCATTTATTTCAAGGCCGAACCCATCCGTGTCGTGGTGACTGGCGCAGCCGGCCAGATCGCCTACTCCCTGCTGTACAGCATCGCCAAGGGAGATGTCTTCGGCAAAGACCAGGTACGACTGTGGATCGATGACTACGCTCCACCGTATGCTGCTGCGCCTAACATCCATACAGGCCCTTTCCCTCCACCTCGTTTATATATGTATGTTTGGGTCTGTGTTGCCGTCACCAGCCCATCATCTTGGTCCTTCTCGACATCCCCCCCATGCTGCCCGTCCTGGATGGGGTCGTCATGGAGCTGCAAGACTGCGCCCTGCCACTGCTGAGAGGTGAGCCTGTCCGTCTCTCTGCTGAGAGGTGAGCCTGTCTGTCTCTCTGCTGAGAGGTGAGCCTGTCTGTCTCTCTGCTGAGAGGTGAGCCTGTCTGTCTCTCTGCTGAGAGGTGAGCCTGTCTGTCTCTCTCTGCTGAGGGGTGAGCCTGGCTGTCTGTCTCTCTGCCGAGAGGTGAGGCTGTCTGTCTCTCTGCTGAGAGGTGAGCCTGTCTGTCTCTCTCTGCTGAGAGGTGAGCCTGTCTGTCTCTCTCTGCTGAGAGGTGAGCCTGTCTGTTGCCTTGTCTGTCTGGTGGTGTGGCCCTGCTGTGCACAGGAAACCTTGACCTAACCACACTAGAGGGTGTGTGTGTGTGTGTGTGTGTGTGTGTGTGTGTGTGTGTGTGTGTGTGTGTGTGTGTGTGTGTGTGTGTGTGTGTGTGTGTGTGTGTGTGTGTGTGTGTGTGTGTGTGTGTGTGTGTGTGTGTGTGTGTGTGTGTGTGTGTGTGAGTGAGACTGTTCCGGGTCTTGTTTGTGTCGTTTTAACCTCCACTACTAAGGCCTCCCTCTAATGGGCTGCGATGGGGCTTTGGAGGGAGTTTCTGCCAGAGTGCTTCCCATTGGCTGGTTGACATTGCTGTGTGGGGGCAGGAGGCCAATGGCATTGTCATGGTGTGGAATAACAATAGAGGGAGTTTTCAGGGGCATCTCCTCCACCACTGAACCCTAACTAAAGTCCGTGCTGATAGCAGGCCTGCTCTGCCTCTGATGTTACAGCGTTTTATTACCACTGCAACCAGCAGGCATTGAAATACTTTAGAATGTAATACTATGTTATCTGAAAGATAGTGCATTTAGTGACTGAGGTCATGTTATTGGGCATTGAGTGAAAGTAGAAAAATAGACCCCAGCCCCATTTAAGATAAGTGGAGAAAGGAAAGAGTATGTGTCCATACTTTAAGGGGTTTGTATGAGGATTGTAGGACTCCACATGGCCTGAGGGGAAACTACTTGTTTATGAACGTATGAGCAAATTGAATGCTCATAACGTTGTATATGAAGTTTGACTCCATCGTGGCAGTCAATATTTACACATTAAAACTTCAGTAGCCTGATATCCAGAGTCTCCGCTGACGACACCTCTCCTATCCCCCCCCCCCCCCCCTAACAGAAGTCATCCCCACTGACAAAGTGGAGGTCGGATTCAAGGACTTGGACGCGGCCATCTTGGTTGGCTCCATGCCCAGGAAGGAGGGCATGGAGAGGAAGGACCTGCTGAAGGCCAACGTGGCCATCTTCAAGGCCCAGGGGGCGGCGCTGGACAAGTACGCCAAGAAGACCGTCAAGGTACCCCTAGTGGAGGCTCTGGGACTCATTCAACATGACGCAAAGGCTGAGGAACTATTCTCTTGACGCACTTAAATTAAATGAATGAGAACCCTGTGAGATTAATAAAATGATGTTCTGGTCTAAAGAGTTCTAGGGGAAGGGTGGTGTGTGTCTCCATGGTTACGACCCACGATACCTTTCCTAATGAAAATATTGCTCCAATACCGTTGTTGTGCATGAGCAAAGTGTTATAATGAGCAGTGTTTTATGTGGAATGAGCCAGACACTGTTGTACGATAACGTGTCAGAGAAGATAAACTTCTCTCAGACGCAGACCTCAACATCCACCACAGTAGTCCTAGAAGACGTATAAACGCCTTTTAAAAACAGGTTGGGTTCATCTCCCATCCCAAAGGTTTCCTGAAGTGAGGCTGGGTACGTAATGTACCGTTTGACACCTGCCTCCCGTGGCGTCACAGCCTCCAGAGAAAGGCTGATCGTCTCGTGGTGTGTGCTGGAATGGAAAACCAACAAAGGCTATTTATGGGATGAGGTGTGAATAACCACATTAATCCTGCGTGTTGTCGGCCCCGCCCAGGTCCTGGTGGTGGGGAACCCAGCCAACACCAACTGTCTGATCGCCTCCAAGTCGGCTCCCTCCATCCCCAAGGAGAACTTCTCCTGCCTGACCCGTCTGGACCACAACAGGGCCTCCTCCCAGGTACTGGTCTCCTCAGGGGCCCCAGGGGCCCAGGGCCTCCTCCCAGGTACTGGTCTCAGGGGCCTCAGGGGCCCAGGGCCTCCTCCCAGGTGCAGGTCTCAGGGGCCCAGGGCCAGCTGACTTGAGCATGAGAAGTCTAGATATGGAGATCAATTGAAAGCGCAGATACACTGTGTGTGTGTGTGTGTGTGTGTGTGTGTGTGTGTGTGTGTGTGTGTGTGTGTGTGTGTGTGTGTGTGTGTGTGTGTGTGTGTGTGTGTGTGTGTGTGTGTGTGTGTGTGTGTGTGTGTGTGTGTGTGTGTGTGTGTGTGTGTGTGTGTGTGAGAGATTGGCGCAGCACCAGATCAGGGTTCATTCGTCCCGCTCTTGTCCACCAGGTGGCCATCCGCTGCGGCGTGCCAGCGGACAACGTGAAGAACGTCATCATCTGGGGCAACCACTCCTCCACCCAGTACCCCGACGTGCACCACGCCAAGGTGACGGTGCAGGGCTCCGAGGTGGCCGCCTACGACGCCGTGAAGGACGACTCCTGGCTCAAGGGAGAATTCATCTCGGTGAGTGACGAGGCCTTAAAGGGGCCGCACCCCGCGGGGCCCTCTGGTCCACTACAGGGGCCACACCCCGGGGGGCCCTCTGGTCCACTACAGGGGCCACACCCAGGGGGGGCCCTCTGGTCCACTACAGGGGCCACACCCCGGGGGGGCCCTCTGGTCCACTACAGGGGCCACACCCAGGGGGGGCCCTCTGGTCCACTACAGGGGCCACACCCAGGGGGGGCCCTCTGGTCCACTACAGGGGCCACACCCCGGGGGGCCCTCTGGTCCACTACAGGGGCCACACCCAGGGGGGGCCCTCTGGTCCACTACAGGGGCCACACCCCGGGGGGCCCTCTGGTCCACTACAGGGGCCACACCCAGGGGGGGCCCTCTGGTCGTGTGTGTGTGTGTGTGTGTGTGTGTGTGTGTGTGTGTGTGTGTGAACCCGTTGCATGAGACAAACTAGCGAGGTAGTTCATAGATTTGATGCAACCATTTTTAACCATTGAGACCGAGATGGGTCACCTGGGACTACACTGACAAACGGTGTTGTTGTTGATGTGTGCACCAGTGGAGCGGGCCTCCTCTGGTGCCGCTCCGTGCAGACGTGTGGACTGTGTCCTCCGTTGAGCCCCCTTCTGTTGTTGGTGTCGGTAACCCCTCCTGTCTGCTCCTCTCCCCGGCCACGCCCCTAGACGGTCCAGCTGCGTGGCGCCGCCGTCATCAAGGCCAGGAAGCTGTCCAGTGCCATGTCCGCCGCCAAGGCCATCTGCGACCACATGAGGGACATCTGGTTCGGGACCAAAGAGGTCCGTGTCCCAGAGGAAACGCAGCTCTATAAGAAGTGTCTGAGGGTTAAACGTAGCTCTATAAGAAGTGTCTCTGAGGGTTAAACGTAGCTCTATAAGAAGTGTCTGAGGGTTAAACGTAGCTCTATAAGAAGTGTCTGAGGGTTAAACGTAGCTCTATAAGAAGGGTCTGAGGGTTAAACGTAGCTCTATAAGAAGTGTCAGGGTTAAACGTAGCTCTATAAGAAGTGTCAGGGTTAAACGTAGCTCTATAAGAAGTGTCAGGGTTAAACGTAGCTCTATAAGAAGTGTCTCTGAGGGTTAAACGTAGCTCTATAAGAAGTGTCTGAGTTATCAGTTGGAGGGTTAAAGCTGCAGCCTTCCACCAGAAGAGGTGACTAGAATGTCGTTTGGTCTGCTGAGTGCGTGGCGCGGCGTGGCGTGGTGTGTTAACGGTGTCTCCGCTCACAGGGCGAGTTCATCTCCATGGGCGTGTACGCCGGGGGCAACTCCTACGGCATTCCTGAGGATCTCATCTACTCATTCCCCATCCAGCTCAAGGTGAGTTCCCGGGCCTTTTAGAGGTCACCGTGTTGCACTAGACTGAAGGCCCGACTGAAGGCCGGGGGCTGGCAGTTAGTGGCCACTATGTCCTTCTAAAGGAATGACTCTGGGGAGTCCCTGAGGCAGGAGGCTAACGCCGTTGTCCCCCCCCCCCCCCCCCAGAACAAGAGCTGGAAGGTGGTGGACGGGCTGCCCATCAACGACTTCTCCCGGGCCAAGATGGAGGCCACGGCCGCCGAGCTGGTGGACGAGCGTGACACCGCCATGGCCTTCCTGTCCCAATGACTGTCGCCAGGGCAACAACAACAGCACTTAGACCCCCCCGAGTCCCCCGTCTCCCGGCTCTGAGGTCCCCCTCCGCTCCGACCTCGGCAGCCCCGTGTGTCTCTCCCCCCCCCCCCCCCCCCCGGTCCTTGTTTGTGTATGCGTGTTTTACTTGGCCTCCTTCTGTGGTTTTAAGGAAGAATTAACGTTTGGCTGTCCTGTCCTGACCGGGGGGAACTGTCCCTTCGTCTTCGGTACCCACTAGCTGTCCAAGAGCTGTGATTGGAACATACTATTCAACAATAAAACATTCAAAACTGATAAAACTACCAAGAGTGTCGGTTATTGTACAGTATTTAGGAGATATTGGGTTGAAAGACGCTTTCCACACAAGTTGTCACATCTTAAGTGTATCTCCTGTATTGGATGTGAAATGGTTTTATTTGTCATGGTTAAATAAGTGAGTCCTGTTGAGTACTCAACTGGTGTTTGGTATCACTAAGGCTACTCTGCCCTCGGATCTTTGCTCCAACTGCAGTCAGAGAATTGGCCTAGTAACCAAGCGTTAGGTTTTACTGATTAATAAAGTGAAGTCTTTCCTGCCACACGGGGGCGCCAGAACCGCTCCCACCCGCCTGGAGCAGGGATCAAACAGGTGGTTGAAACTAAATTTCCCAGTTTGAACTTCGACTGTGACAGATTATGAAATGTATCTTTTAAAATGAAAGTTTATCATGCCATTCATCAATCGATGTAAATAACTTTCATGATGCACATTTATAGTCAGTCGGTGCGGCTCGTGCCCGCGAGGGCGACGTGTTTTCAACACATGCACGTGCTGAGCTATTTCTGCCGACTTCAAACGACGTCACGTCCGCTCCTGCTTGATCTCCTGAGAGCTGCAGACGGGCGTCGCTTCACAGGAGCTGCAAGGTCTGCAAACTTCTGGGTGTTGGAATGGTTCTGATTTCTGTCCGTTAAGCCCTGCCGTGTGTACATGACTTTGCTTATTAACATGCGCTGGACTTTATCGGGACAGCCAAGCAATAACATCTATTACCATAAGGTGGGTTTCTTGTGGCGAAAGAGAAGCGGTGTCTTGCGTGTCCCTGACTGTTTGTTCTTTTAACAAAACATCAACTGCCTGTTCGGCCTTTGCAATTTTAAGCATGTAAACGTTGGCCAATAGAAACGTCAGAAACGTGTGTGTGTGTGTGTGTGTTGCGTGCATGTTCTTCTGCTATATCAACGTGAAAGCAGATGAGCCCAAATGGCCAGAGGCGGGCGACCTAGTAAGTCAGTCCAGTCCTCACACATCCACTGACAGACCGATCTGTGGGTCCGTGTTGTGGTTCAGCGGACATGTGCTGCGTGTGTGTGGACGAGTCGCGCCTTGCGCGACGGGGTAAATAATGAATGAACTACAGTGTGTGACGTCAGGCCAAACAAAGGGGCGTGCTGTCATCGTGTCTGTGATTGTCCGGCTGAGCTCTCCTCCGGAGCCTCGCCAGTCCTCCGGGCAGCCGCGCATCTGTGCGCCAGTTTCCAGGCGTTCTTTATGGTCTGGAACTCATCGACATTCCGATAGATCTGCCGAAGAAACCGATCGGACCAGATTCTAGATTTAGCAAAGGGACTGACAGAGTTTTAATAAAGTTATCACCACCGAAGGGCTTTGGAAATACACGAATATTTATTTGGAAATATATTTCCCCTCATCATCAACGTTTTAAAATGTCCCTCACTGTAGCTGGTAAGTTTTAAGACGTTATTTTTTACACTATTGTTTTTTTACATAACTATTCCAGTGTTAAGTCCAACATTAACTCCAGGTTTAGACTAATGTAACGCACCAGAGTTGATCACAAATCTGTGATATAAACGTAATATTCATTCTTTCTACACATTTAGGCCTAACGGTGTTAATAAAGGCTGTATGCAGGCCTCTATAACAGTTGAATAGTACAACTTGTGACAGAAGAACATAATAGAAGCTTCTCACTATTAAGATGGGTTTTAACTCTGCTAGAAGGCTAGGTTTGGTACAGCCCACCTAATTTCAATACAAATGACTTATAACTCACCATTACCATATAACTAATTAAGGTAGGTTAATATCCCAGTCACTTAAAACACCAGCTACACGGGTTGGACCTTGTGTTAAATAAGTATGTGGTTATACATACCAATGATATGTGTTTGAATATCTAATTTGGTGTGATTGTAGTTTCACTTTGAGCATACCAGGGTAAGTCTTAAACCACTTCCTCTTTGGTTAAACCTCTTTTCATTTTGATTCTCTCAGGCCAAGAAAACAACCTTGGTTTCGGGGCCTGCTCTTTATTCCTCTTTTTCAGTTTAAAGTGGTGCGGGTCTGTTTGAGTGTCTGAACCCAAACGTTCTCTCTCCTCCAGACCTCGCCGGACCGGGCATGACGGAGTTCCAGGAGCGGCTGCGGCAGCAGCATGAGAAGACGATGACCGAGGAGCTGGAGAAGCTGCTGCTGTCCTCCACCGGCCCCGAGGCCCAGGTGGGTGTAGACCACCTCCTCTTCCTGCTCAGGGCCTCCTGGGCCCCTCACTAAGGGCTAGACCACCTCCTCTTCCTGCTGAGGGCCTCCTGGGCCCCTCACTAAGGGCTAGACCACCTCCTCTTCCTGCTCAGTGCCTCCTGCTGCTCCACAGACCCCACCAGGCTGCTGCTGGTGGGGTCTGTGGAAGCAGGACCTGTTCCTGAGAGAGACCAGACCGGGTGCTGGGGGTCTGGTTAGAGTAAGACAGGACAACCCCTCGATTCATAACCGCCAAGTCCTCAGTGTTCTCAAGAAGCACCGTCTATGACCTGTCTTTGACCTCCAGATAATCCGGTTCAGGGTTTATACGTGAAAGACGCGTTGTACGTTGTTGCCAGGCCGAGGTCGTGTGTGTCTAGCGGGTCGTCGGCCCGTGGCAGAGGCTGCAGGGGGTCGTTGGTCTGAGGACCGCCTGTACTATCTGTTGGGGTCAAGAACCCCCAGGTCGCTACAGTGCACACACACACGCGTACACGCGTACACAACACGTACACAAGTAAAAACTGCTATCCAAGACCAACATCAGACTGTCCATGTGAATTCTAGAACCATCTAGAATGGAGATCAAATAAGCCTCATCCTGAAGTTCTACTTTCTCATTAGAGTGACAGAGGCAAGGTCTCTGGAAGCTAACCCACTCGCTACACATGTTGGACCCGGCAGCTAGACCCTGTGATAAAACATAATAGAGTTGAAGATCAACACTCCTATAACATGGGGTCAATGCTGACTGACTCTCTATCTCTCTCTCTCTCTCTCTCTCCCTCTCTTTCCTTCGGTCTTTCTTTCTGTTTCTGTTGCAGATTTCCAGGAAGGACTTTGAGGGCTTCAAATGCATCTTCCACAGATTCCTCCAGCGGAAAGGACCTTCAGTGGAGTGGTCCAAGATCCAGAGACCTCCAGAAGACCTGGTAGGTGAACCAGAGTACAGGCTGGCTCCTCCCCCCCCCACACGATGTTGAGGTCTGGGCTTGAACCCGGGGGTCAAAGGTCGATCCTGTGAGAGCCCTGGAACAAGAGGTCTGACCCCTAGCTTCTCACCTGCTGTGGATATAGTGTCTGTCAAGTAAATGGTGACTAGAATAGATAGAAACACTTTAGGTGTAGGATGTTATGAGGTGATGAGGGAGTTGGGGCAGAGAGTAGCAGACAGCGAGGACAATGAGAGTGGAACACCGTTTATGTAGTTTATGAGTCAGTGACATGAAAACATGAAAGCTAGGGTTGGTCGACTTCATCTGAAAACTGGATTACACACACACACACACACACACACACACACACACACACACACACACACACACACACACACACACACACACACACACACACACACACACACACACACAGCGCTCCCAAAATAGCCTGGCTAACACAAGGTTCGGCCTCAGAATACTCTGACCTCTGGAGAATCCCAACTGGCTGGCGTGGGGCAGGCGCCTCTGGGCTGACATTTGTCCATAACCCCCAGTGACCTTTAGAGTTCAGATCTGCACGGTGCGATCTGTACAGTGTGAGCTGTACAGTGTGCTGGGGTCTGTGCGCTCGTGCAGACACTATGGACATCTGACCGGGTAACACTAGCCTCCTGTCCTTTTACTCCGTTACCTTCTGACCGTGGTCAAGGCCAAGGCCTGGCCCCCTCTGGCAGATTGTACTGTACTATGATCATGTGTGGTAGTAGTGGCAATACTTACATAGAGTAGTAGTAGTAATAGGAGTAGTAATTCATATATATAGAGAGATATGGGAGCCCCGTGTGTGTGTGTGTGTGTGTGTGTGTGTGTGTGTGTGTGTGTGTGTGTGTGTGTGTGTGTGTGTGTGTGTGTGTGTGTGTGTGTGTGTGTGTGTGTGTGTGTGTGTGTGTGTGTGTGTGTGTGTGTGTGCGCGTGCGTGCGTGCACAGACCTGAACACACTGGATGGATTTGTAGCACGTGAAGAGAGAAGTCTCCGTCAGGCCTCCATCAGCTCTCGGTCAGGCCTCTATCAGCTCTCGGTCAGGCCTCTATCAGCTCTCCGTCAGGCTTCCGTCAGGCCGTCTGATCTCCTCTCAGACCACATGGTCTGACAGCTCACAGCTCTGGAGCAGGAAGGCCTGTGGTGGGAATTCCGGAACCGTGTCAATCCATCACAATAGTCTAAACCGACCAAACTGGGCGGAATAAAGAGTCATCCGAACTTATAACAATGAATGGTCATGTATTTGGGCGATAACGGTACAATAACATACAACAAACTATAAAACATAACATACAATAATCCAATGGATCCAATGGATCCAATGGTCCCTCCAGAGAGGTCCGCAAGCTGAAGTCTGACGCATTAACAAAAGCGAGGACTTCTTATACCGTGGCACAGGTCACAGAAATGCGGACAGCTCAGAACAGCTCTGCTCCACACGTGACGTGTGATGGAAAAATCCATCATGTTGTTTCCCCTTCATCATGTAAGCTCCGTCTCCCATTCCCTGCACTGTCTAGCCGACGGCTACCTGTTCCTAGCGTTATCTAACGTTTCCCTTCGTGCCTGGGGTATACCGGTCACCAGGGAACAGACGTCCCCTCATGCATTCTGCTCCTTGATGAGAATACAGGAAACTCTGTCGTTAAGTAAACATTATTTGATTTGATCATTGACAATTGTAACGTGGGGTCTCATAGTGGTGACTTCTCCGTTGGACCCTTGACCACCCAAAGGGTGTCAGCGAAAAGGCCCAATCAACAAATGGCTATAGTTATAGAAACAGAATGGGAAAATATAATTGTTCTATTACAGGCCCCGTGGCGTTGGAGCAGGCGGGCCCATGGTCTGACGGCTCTGGAGCAGGCGGGCCCCTGGTCTGACGGCTCTGGAGCCGGAGGGCCCCCGTGGTCTGACGGCTCTGGAGTAGTGGTGGCTCGTTCGCGAACGAATCAGTTTGCACGAACGACTCTTTAAAACGAACGAACCGACCTGATTTGCCGCTCTCGTTCGTTGTCATTCATCTCGTTCGTTCTCCGAGACTCGACTCCCAGCTCCACCCACTAGTCGCTGAGTCGCCGTTCATTCACTGACTGTGATTCGTGGTGAAGACTCGAGGACTGAGAAGTCACGAGAGCCAGCCGGGCAACAACATCCCGATTCCGAACATGAAGCGCTCCTCAGCTAAAAGGAACTTAGTTAATGTTGTGTTGATTGATGACCGTTTGCACCATTGCACGATCGTGATTCGTTTGAGAATGAGAACGAGGGAGGAGACGAGTCTGACCGACTCGACTGAGAACGTGCATTCGCGATTCGTTCGAACGAGAACGAGGGAGGAGCCGAGTCTGACCGACTCAGTGACTGAGAATCATGATTCACCGCTACCGGAAATGTGAACGAACGAACAAACGAATGAACGACTCTTCTTGGCGAACTGACCGACGCGAACTGATTCATTCAAACGAATCATGAAATCCACCACTACTCTGGAGCAGGAGGGCCCCTGGTCTGACGGCTTTGAGGACAGGAGCAAACTTTAACAGTTTAGACAGAAATGATTGACGTGTTCCAGATTCCCACCACACAGGTTCCTGTCTCTGCACCCACGGAGGAAACTGACCTTCTTCTCTACGTATAATCCAAGGGGCAACTGGGCTTTGAGTTTTAGTTTCTTGTTAATTAGTGTCAGGTTTATGCATTGTTCTCTACCCTCTAACAGACAAAATAAACAGTCAAATATAACCCTATGTACAAGAATCCAGACATACCTGGATAACTGCTGTTGAATCACGGTTAAGTATAATTCATTATAGACACATGACTAAAGAAATGTGTTTTAGGTTTCTTTTTTTATGAAGGTTGGTGGTAATTCTGATGAGCCAACACTTATTATTTCCTTATTATAACCTTATTTCTTAACTCAGTACTTTACATCAACAGCGAAACCAGTCTGATAAACAAGGTTGACTTCTTTAGAAAGCTGGAATCCCCCCCCCCCCCCCCCCCACACACACACACACACACACACACACACACACACACACACACACACACACACACACACACACACACACACACACACACACACACACACACAGTATGGGGGGGGGCCTGTTTGGTGGTGAACCTCTCCTTCCTTTGCTGCTGCTTGCATTTTGCAGCCTGTTGGAGTTGGTCCTCATGCAAAGTGGCACCTTCTTGCAGGCACCTTCTTGCAGACACACACACACACACACACACACACACACACACACACACACACACACACACACACACACACACACACACACACACACACACACACACACACACACACACACAGAGCCTGATATCGAGCTCCCAAAATACCCGGGCTAACAAGGTCCAGCCTCAGAATAGTCTGACCTCTGTAGAATCCCAACCAGCCGGGGGGAGGAGCCTCTCAGCTGACATTTGTTCAAATGCATCGGTTCTGAAATCTATCCCAGTGTTGTAAACTAATCATGTCTAAAAAATGGCTTCTAAAGAAATAAATGATGTCCGACCTACACCTTCTACTGCAGTAAATGCCTGCAATAAATTTCCTTTCATTGGTCTTGGTTTGAAGTAATCATGCATACTTACCTAGCCGTTGCCTAGTCACAAAATTAGTTTCTTAATAAGGCAGCCACCTTAACACACAAAAGCATTTTAGAAGTAAGCCTCAATATCAAATGATTTTCTAACTTTAGAAATCAGAAAACTAAAGCTGTCCTGAAAATGGTCTTCAACATCTAGCTCTGATACGTGCTTTAACTTCCTACTGTCATTAACCCCAATGAGACACGCTTTGTGACTGGACCCCCTCTGCCCTCCCCTCGTCCAGATCCTGTCCTACGAGAAGATCAAGGCCCAGGGCCGCCCTGAAGGCATCACCTCCAGCCTGAACAAGCTGGTGGTGCTGAAGCTGAACGGGGGGCTGGGCACCAGCATGGGCTGCAAGGGGCCCAAGAGCCTGATCAGCGTCAGCAACGACAACACCTTCCTGGACCTCACCGTGCAGCAGATAGAGGTGGGGGTGGTGCAGCAGCCTTGTTACAGTTTTTCCACAATTGCTTAAGCACATTTCCTGATAGACTACCTCACTTTCTCAAAACCCTAAACACAAATCTCAAAACTCACACACAAAATGCAAAATCCTACACTTACTCTTGCAAAGGCACACTTTGCCCTCAAAACAGTGTTAACTCTGCACTAAATGGTATTTTCTTTTCAAGTGACAAACACATACATCATATGAGTAGACATTCCTAAGCACCCATTGAACACTGTTGTGCAGAATGGAAAACACTATATGAATGCTTCATCAGTATTATGCTGTTGCATGTTCAGTGTTACTGAATGAATGAATGAATGAATGAATGCATTTTTATTGGTCGTAACCAAAGGGTAGGGGCAGAAGCTTCAGCTTATATCAAGCCCCCCCTTCTCACATTTTTAAGAGTAACAAACAAATGTCACACATACAGTGTGTTTGCATATACATGCATACACTTACCCACATACATACATACATACATACACGCCTACACATACCCATAAGGGTCAATACTTATATCCAGTACATTTTCACCATAGGATGGATAATATCCTAAATAATGATGATAACCATAATGAGAATAACGATGTTCATCATCATCACCATTATCAACATTCTCATAGAGTGATACTACTCAATGTCTGTACTTATCTAGTGTCATGTCTTTCTTCTGGGACCCTTCTATAGCAAATTGCAGATTGCTAATTGCACAACAGCCTTTGGAGTTTAGAAATGTGATTGGCAGTGTGTTCTGTGTGAACACCAAAAGAGAAAAATGTGTGGTTTGGAACGGGAATCTGAGTCTAAAGCAGAAAATGTGCTTGGAGTTCAGCAGAATTGGTTTTGCAGTTGGTACACAACGTTCAGGTTGTGCACATTGTGTCTGATGTTCAAATTAATGTGTTTAAACAATTGTGAAAAACTGTAAGGAGAGGTGTAGAAGGACCAGTCGAACCCCACTGGTCCTGGACCTCAGCGTGCAGCAGATAGAGGTGGTGCAACAGGTGTAGAAGGACCAGTTGAACCCCACTGCAGGGACCTTCCCTGCTGAGGCACATGTTCCGAGTCACTGTTCCGTTCCGAGTCACTGTTCCGTTCCGAGACACTGTTCCGTTCTGAGACACTGTTTCGTACAGACTTGCGTAATACACATTTCACCACTCAAGGGTCACAGACAAGGGTCACACAAAGCTGTGTTTGGTTAAACTTGGATGAACCTACTCTGAATATTTATCCAGCAAAAGGAAGCCTTTAGGGTTGTGTAGGTAAGATTTGAGCTTTGTATAGAGAGAGCAGAAAAGAGTGGATTAGAAAGATTTTGAAAATAAACCTGCAAAACCTCCCCTCCCTGCAGATTAATAATCTGAACCAATCAGGGAAGAGATACCCTGATTGGTCAGAAGTAACCTGGGGCCGGTCTAAAATCGAAATTTTCGCAAACTGAGGCAAGTCGGTCAACTGGAAACCGCTATTCTTACAGAGCGTGTCACTAACTAATAGTTGACGGATTGCCATCCCTGAGTCGTTTAATTCAAATTATAGCTCTGAAATCGCCCCTTCAGCACCTTAACCATTGTTTCTGCGCCGCATTCTACCATGGAAATGAGAATGATACATTTGAGAGTAGCAGCCAGGACATGTAAGAATAGTACAGGAGGCTACCCTCAGCTACCCCACTCTGAATCCATCTGTCGTCTATCGTCTTCCTTAGCACCTGAACAAGACTTTTGATGCCGACGTTCCCTTGGTTCTGATGAACTCCTTCAACACAGATGAAGACACAAACAAGATCCTGCAGAAATACACGCACCACCGTGTCAAGATCCACACCTTCAACCAGAGCAGGTCCCTCTCACACACAGCACCTCTCCCTCCCCTCCATTTCTATTATCTCGTCCACGTGCCGATTCATCTGCTCACTCTGTGCACTGCGGGACGAACGTCCCACGCTGCCAATGCTTTGCACCTGATCCCATTTTCCCCCTTTCTCGTTTCGTCCCCCCCCACCTCACGTCATCTAACCAGGTACCCGAGGATCAACAAGGAGTCCCTGCTGCCCATCGCCAGCGACCTGGGCATGAAGGGGGAGAACGCCGAGGCCTGGTACCCCCCCGGCCACGGGGACATCTACGCCAGCTTCCACAACTCGGGCCTGCTGGACACGCTGCTGGCCCAGGGCAAGGAGTACGTCTTCGTGTCCAACATCGACAACCTGGGGGCCACCGTGGACCTCTCCATCCTCCACCACCTGATGAGCCGGCCGGCCGACCGGCGCTGTGAGTTCATCATGGAGGTCACCGACAAAACCCGCTCCGACGTGAAGGTGAGGGGGGCGGCCCGGCGGCGGGTGCCGGGGGGCTGGACGCCGTTTGAGCTCGTGTTTTGGTTTGTTCTTGTTTAGTTTTTATGTTTCTGTCTTGTCGATGATCCCCGGGGGGTCTAGTAGTGTTACAGGTTAGGTCTGGAGTAGTAGATCGTACGACACATCTCTGTCGGATGTCCTCTGGTGCAGCGCTTTGCTGTCGTCATCTGAAATGTTGGGTTTGAAACACGATAGTCAGTGACATGATGACGGTTCATCGACAAACACGACAAACACGGGATCAAGTAAACAGGAACTAAACATGAAAGTGAAGGTGAACGTCCTTGGTGTGTGTGTGTGTGTGGGCCTGACCGCTGCCCCCCCCCCCCCCCTGCAGGGAGGCACTCTGATCCAGTACGCCGACCACCTCAGGCTGCTGGAGATCGCCCAGGTGCCCAAGGACCACGTGGACGAGTTCAAGTCGGTCACAAAGTTCAAGATCTTCAACACCAACAACCTGTGGATCAGCCTGCCGGCCATCAAGAGGCTGCAGCAGCAGAACGCCCTGGACCTGGAGATCATCGTCAACCCCAAGGTGAGCCCCACCCCGCCACAACCCCAAGGTGAGACCCACCCCGCCACAACGCTCATAGCTCGTAGGGCACGGCCTGGCAGCTGTGTCTGAAGGGTCTCAACGGGGCAGCCTCTAAACCAGTACTAAAACAAAAACGCTGAGGCTCATGTGTTGTTGCAGCGGCCATTCAGTTAGTTGTTTACATGCTCAGAATAAGAGCCAATGCAGCAGGGGGCTAGGATGCTTTTTCACCGGGAGGGGAACGCCCACTGATCTAGACGATCTAGCCCACGAAAAAAGACAGATCACAGCAGCTCTGCACGGTCCAAGGCAGCAGCACATGAAGACATTAGAGACAGGATGACAAGCACATCCAAAAGGTGCCAGTCCAGTCCAACCTGATGACTAATTCCACGACCGTGATGAGGGGAGGAGTCAGAGGAAGGCGGGGCTATGAATCACCTGGCAGCGCTCAGGTGGTTGTGGTTGTGCAGGTTCCGCCGCACCCCCCCCCCCCCCCCCCTCTAACCCCGCCCCTCCTCTCGCCCCCCCCACGAGCAGAGTCTGGACGGCGGGCTGAACGTGATCCAGCTGGAGACGGCGGTGGGCGCCGCCATCAAGTGCTTCGACAACGCGCTGGGCGTCAACGTGCCGCGCAGCCGCTTCCTGCCCGTCAAGACGTCCTCTGACCTGCTGCTGGTCATGTCCAACCTGTACAGCCTGGAGGGCGGCTCGCTCACCATGAGCAAGCGGCGCGAGTTCCCCTCCACGCCGCACGTCAAGCTGGGCAGCTCCTTCACCAAGGTAGGGGGTCCGTGGGGATCAACCAGAGAGCAGAGCAGAGAGAGTGAGGGGTCGCCGTGAGTGTCATGAGCGCGTGTGACAGAGTGTGCTGTTGTTGGGACGTTGTCACATGCTTAATCGCACAACGGAGCACGATGAAACATAACCGGCTGCTTGTGTGTGAGCTGTAGCCGGGGAGGCTGTGCTGGCAGGTTGACCGGCCCTCATAGCGGCCCAGGAATGCGGGTGGGAGGGGCCAGACAGGAGACAATGACAATGACGCCAGATGGAACCTAGAGTGTCAGTTTAAGAAGGGTTTGGGTGTTTGGTGTGAATGCTGTAGTTGAAGACCCTGTTGAACCTGTTGAACAAAATCACATGTCCTCCTGTTAACCTGGAATGGTGACGGGACTCCCGTGACCCCCCCCCCCCCCCCCCTCAAACCCACGCACGCCACGTCTCTGGGCCTGGGCCTGGTGGCGTCTGTTCACGACGCGCTCAGAGAGAGGCCAGGGTCAGTGTACTCATGCATTCCCTAGGGGACGCTCATCCCTGGGGCCTCGCTGGGGCGCTAGGCGCTATCTGTGGTGCTAGGCGCTAGCTGGGGCCCTAGCTGTGGTGCTAGGCGCTAGCTGGGGCGCTAGCTGTGGTACTAGGTGCTAGGCACTAGGTGTGGTGCTAGGCGCTAGCTGGGGCGCTAGGTGCTAGCTGTGGCGTTAGCCGCTAGCTGGGGCGCTAGGCGCTAGCTGGGGCGCTAGGTGCTAGCTGTGGCGCTAGGCTTCATTGATAAATCATCTATAAATATAACTATACTGGCAGACGGCTATAAGAAACAGTTTGCATTTCATCGAGAAATGCAAACATTTCATTTCGGCTCAACTCTAAAAAGACTAAATGCTTCCTTTTCGATCGCTAAAACAACCCCTCCAGCCCCCCCCCCCCCCAAGATCCTTTGCGCTGACGACTCCGAACCGGAGTTTGTCAAGTCATTACCGGGAATATAAGCCCTGACAGGGCGGACCGGACACCGACACGGAGCGGAGGTTAATTAGGAAGGGGAGAAGTGGTCACGATTCAAGGGACAAAGAGCCGGGCTCTAATACAAATTCTGACGAGTGTGTTGTTGATGAGCACGCTGGCACAGAATCAGTGGCGGACTCAGGGGGGGGGGGCAGGGGGGGGCAACCACCCCCCCCCCTCGTGCCTCCATGGTTGAAAAAGCGCGCTAAAGTGCCCTCAAGGCTGATGAAAACGAGAGGAAGTGCCTTATTGGCTGCCCTTTACACATGCAAAAAAATGATTGGGTGCCCTCTAGGTTGCCCCTTTGCACAACAAATGATGATGATGTGCCCTCTAGAGCAAGAACATTAGATAACGTGCCTTAATGAGTGCCCTTCTACCCATCTGGTGCCTCTGTGGTTGAAAAAGTGTTGCTTAAGTGCCCTCTAGAGCGGGGAAAACGAGAGGAAGGATTGGCTGCCCTTTACACGTGCAAAAAATGATTGAGTACCCTCTAGGGTTCCCCTCCATACAATCAATTATGATGACGTGCCCTCTAGAGCCAGAGTTTAAAGTCACAATTCTGACTTTAATCTCAGAATTCTGACTTTTTTTCTCAGAATTCTGAGAATAAGGTCAGAACTCATTTTTTTTCTTACGTGTGGCCCTAATCCTCTTCCGTATAATCTTAATAAGGATGAGGAATATTTCATCATACATGATGATCATAGCTTTCTGCGCGCTGGTGGGGGCCCCATGTTGTGCAGAATGTGCCCTTTTTATTTTTTCGCCTCTGCCCTTCAAACTGTCCGAGTCTGCCACTGCACAGAATGTACGGTCTCATTTAACGACCGCACAAAGGGAAGTGGATCCATTGTGCTGATCCCAACGTGCACGTAGACGTTGGTTTACCGGGACCTCCAGGAAGTGTGTGTGTCAGGCGGTTCTCCTGCTGACGAGAGCTCTGCTCCGCTCTGGTCTCTTTGGCTCCAGGTTCAAGACTTCCTGAAGCGCTTTGAGAACATTCCGGACATGCTGGAGCTGGACCATCTCACCGTGTCCGGGGACGTCACCTTCGGGAAGAACGTCTCCCTCAAGGTAAGCGTTCCATGGCTCCTGGCCGGGAGAACGGAGCGTTCCGGAGTGACCTGTCAACACCCGTGTTTACCGGCTGCTTGGTCCGATCCGTTCAAAGGCATGAACTTGAAAACATGAGCTTGTCACTAGAGGTAACCTGTTGGTTGCTCTTTGGAGAACACGTCTTTAAACTAATGATCTGACCTGCTCATGGCGTGTTTGCTGATTCTAATCTTGAACAGTAGTGTGCGGTCAACCTCAATTTCTGTGGGGCAGAAACTACTGGCGTATGACCACATTTTATGTTTTTTTAATATGTACATATTATATACATATATAATATTGTATTATATATATATATATATATAGGCTTCACACTCGTGGTCCATAAATCCCCTCGTCCTGTTGTTTGATGGCTAACTTCTCTTCCAATTGTAACCTCTCAAATGGGTTTTTGAACAGAAACTCAACACTGTTAATCACAGGTGCGACACCACTCGCCACGTCTGCATCTGATATAGAAACAACGAAAGATACTGGCAGAATAATTTGAGTTAAAACAGTTCTAGAATATGACCATGGGGCAGACTACTTTACGACCATATAGGCGTCTATTAGCGCGGATTGCAATTCTTACTGCAGCCTGCAGGGTTATGCGATAAACATACGGAGGAACGCGGTCGCTGAGCTGCCCCAACATTGCATGACACGTTAAACTAACCCTACAGAAACTATAGATAGTTAACGTGACAATCACATTAATAGATTTGGCGCAATGATTTACTGAGGAACTATTTTTTTGGGAGCATGCTTTTGCATTTTGTAGTTCGCTGCCCCACCTGCCCATATGGACGGCCCACGCCTGGTCTTGAATATGAATAAAAAGGTCATCCTCTAAATCAGTGATGGGCAACTTTCATGATGAAGAGGGCCACAATTTTTCACTATCACCATCAGAGAGGGCCACATGACCGCGCTCTTCACCTAATCGGATATGAGAGAAGCATAGAACAAAATATGTGTATATATATATGTCCATCAGTGGCAGCTGGTGATTAAATTAGTGTGTGGGACGTAGTCATGGAGGGGGGGTCTGGGGGTACACCCCCAGAACATTGTGAATTTGTTAGATGTGATTTCCTGTATTTTGGTGCATTTTGGGGACGCCCACTACATAAAAATGTATTCAGATTCATAGCCTATGCATTTTTAACATGTCTATACTCAAATACAGGCACGTGCACAGGAGTTTTGAGGGGCAGGGGCCCGATTGTTGACAGGGGGGGGGCGAACACTCAGAGGGCACTTTTTAATACGAGGCAAAAAGGGCAGGGGCTCAAGCACCCCTAGGGCCCTATGTGTGCACGTGCCTGCTCAAATACAACACGTTTGTTTCAAAAGAAACAACAGCCACATGAGTGATTCAGATTTTTTTTCAGCGCAAAGGGCTCACATACATCATCATTCAATGACGGCACAGAATTCAGTGTAGTTGTAACGGCGACTTAAGTTGGACTCTTTCATGACTGATATCGTTTCTAAGCAAACTAGACACATGGGTTTGCCTTTTGAATCCTATGAACAGATACTCTGCTTCTCACCTGGACTGAAAAGTACGTGTTTCTTGATTTTTGAGTTTTCTGTAAAAAAAAACATTCTCCCGATGTTCCCCAGGGAACGGTCATCATCATCGCCAACCACGGAGACCGGATCGACATCCCGGCCGGGGCGGTGCTGGAGAACAAGATTGTGTCCGGTAACCTGCGCATCCTGGACCACTGAGGCCTCCGAGGCAGCCTGACCTCAAGTACAAGAAGACCTGGAGGCTAGTGCAGCATCTCTGACAAATGTGACACGCCGGAAGTAAAGCGAAGCGCTTTCCCTACGGTCATAACATCTTATTTTCATGTGTCTGCTGACTGACCGCTGATCAGGTCTGTAGGCTTCTCATCATCATGTAGAGTGGCCTTCAGAGCAAACAGCCAAAGAATGAGTTTGTTACACTTAGTTGCGATGCCTGAGCCTTATTTTGTACCAGATCCTAAAGTCAGACAATAATAAAAAGGACTGATTTGTGATCTGCGTTTTCTCCCGGGGGGGCTGGGACGGTACATGGAACATGTGGAAAAACAGGTCATGACATGCCACCAGGTGGTGACATGTCATGGGTGGGATTAGCCGTTACAAGCCGTTTTGGAAGTCTGCCCCTTAAGACATCACAGGTGGGAGTGTCCACCAAGATGTGTGACGGATAGATGAGCAACGTTTGCTATGGTCCACTGGGTAGGCTGGTAGACTGATCTATCCAGAACACATGTAGGTGGACCTTTAAAGAGGCTGGGCTTCTTGTGGGCGCGGCTACCTGCAGGGAACAGAGCACTGTGCTCAAACAGCCCATCGTGACAACCGTCGTACAACATGCATATTGAATGTGCATCTTTAATAGCACATGCCACCACTTCATTAGTTAAGTGAACATTTGCGATGCATTTGAAAGATGTATTCCTGGTCCGAGACAGGCGCCCGTAACAGAGATGGGATGAGTCTCAACAGTTCCATTCCTTTATTTCATTCAGAAAGGTTTGGGCGTAGCTCACATTTAAAAATCCTCAGGCATGCCGTCCTGTTGGTTGCATTCTGCTCACACACAAACAGTCGGTACTGAACCGTACGCTACCACAGAGAGGTGGACACTTATCAAAAGTAGGCACTTTTGAAGGAGAACGTCATGGCTGTTAGTTCGTTGGTGGAGCTCGGGTCCAGAGAGTCCAAATGACACGTTATTTGGGTTGAAAGCTGCTACTCTGCCTGCACTCACGATAAAAACAAACAAACAAAACGCAGATCCTGTCCACTTTAAAACATTTAAGACAAGAGTTGTCGTCATTATACAGGACTTGCACAAGGAATTAAAAACATTACAAAAAGGACGAGAGCTCATGTTCACATGCTGCATATGGAGAGGCGGCCCGGTCCATGAGGACACCACTACAGCACCAGAGCGCACACGCTCTTTAACCACCCAGTGGGAGCGGCCCGCTCCTCTGCGGCACACAGCTTACTTCTGCTGATCCTCTGAAGAAGAAGTGGGATTATAAGACACTTTTTTCCTAAATGCTTGCATGTTTTTTTTTTAAGTTTGCGTTAACCAACGCCACTCCAGACTACGACTACAGCACCGTCTCTGAACTCCACTGGTTACTGCAACGGCTTTTCCTGATTGGATCAAATAGGTGCCAGGTGATTTCACATGATATGAGCCTCATCCAATCACAGGGGAATCCTCAGCTTCAAGTCAGACGGGGACCGCAGTGGGCTGTATTTGGTTGGATTTCAGTTTGTGGGGTTCCACTTTGAAGAGGCGCGTGGGATCCCTCAACATGGACGACACTGTTAGTTTACGCTCTCAAGAGACATCTCGTGTCCAGCTTGTGAAATAAATTGATTTGAAGGGTTCTTCATAATGCAAGTCTCAGCCACCCAGAATAAAAGTAAGGTCCCTTCATTAAAACTCAACCAGGTCAAAGACAACCCTGTAGCATCAAGAACCTCTTGGAACACCTCCTAGTGTAAATATACGCTGACAAGACCGCCACCCCCGTTCATTTGAAACCAAACCGTTTATTTGAGGCGCTTGTCAGCCAAGGTCCACTCTGACCCCCGCAAAAACAAAGATTTGAGATTTTAAAAATAAATGATTGAAGCCATTAGTTCAACCAAGATTGTGAAGCATCCCCTTTAAATGGGCCTCAGCAGCCCCTTTAAGAAGCCCCAGACATTGCATTGCTCCCATAGCTTGAGTTGTATTGCACGTGTTACGATGAGGGGACCTAGACTTTGTTCAAGTTCTCTCCAGATCAAGCATGTTTTCGGGGGGGGGGGGGGGGGGGGTTGAGTCTCAAAGTGTCGAGAGTCAGTGAGTCAGAGTCAGTGGCTCACAGGACGACGGTCCAACATCTCCCACCTGCCCGTCTCCCATTCGGCTCCTCCAGTGTGTGTGGGGGGTGGGGGTGGCGGTGGGGGGGGGTGAACGGCAGAGGGAGGGAGTGTGTACCCCTGCTGCTCTTCGTCACCCTCCTCCTCCTCCTGGTGGTCATCACCTCTTGTTCTCCCAGATCTCCACCATGCTCAGGTCCATGGTCTCCAGCGTGCGCAGGGACAGCAGGTTCTCTGTGTAGAAGGCCACGTCCACCATCACCAGCCTAGTGGGGGGGGGGGGGGAGGAGGAGGAGCAGTTAGCAGAGCATGCTTTCTATGGTGGACATTTCATCAGAGGTCTTGATTGTCAGGATTGACAAAAATGTTTGGGCTCAGTCAACATGGAAAGGACAGTGAACCCATAGCCTTCAATTAGTGATCTTCAATTAGTAATCTATCCCATTAGTAGAGACTCAGATTATATTCTGTCATTATGGAACGGATCCTACAATCTTCAGGAGCAGGACAGAGGAGGTTAAAGGTCAACAGGTTAAAGGTCACTAGAGAAGAGGTTAAAGGTCAACAGGTTAAAGGTCACTGCAGTAGAGAAGAGGTTAAAGGTCAACAGGTTAAAGGTCGCTGCAGTAGAGAAGAGGTTAAAGATCAACAGGTTAAAGGTCGCTGCAGTAGAGAAGAGGTTAAAGGTCAACAGGTTAAAGGTCGCTGCAGTAGAGAAGAGGTTAAAGGTCAACAGGTTAAAGGTCACTGCAGCAGAGAAGAGGTTAAAGGTCAACAGGTTAAAGGTCGCTGCAGCAGAGAAGAGGTTAAAGGTCAACAGGTTAAAGGTCGCTGCAGTAGAGAAGAGGTTAAAGGTCAACAGGCTAAAGGTCAGTGGGGGTTTACCCGTGCTGAGGCCCTCCGTCGTTGACCACGCCCAGGCGGGCCAGCTGCCTCTTCAGGTGCGTCTTAAAGCTGCCGTTGATCCTCCAGAACAGCGTCTGGGGGGGGGCAAATAAAAACATCTCTTTATTTACTCTAATTATTCATCTAAATTTAAAAAAAAAAAGCAATTATTCTTGTTAAATGTACGTGAATACTGAACCACAGAGTAATGACGCTATCTAAAGCAGAATGAGCAGTGTGTGTGTGTGTGTGTGTGTGTGTGTGTGTGTGTGTGTGTGGTTGGAGGTGGGTGTGTGTGTGTGTGGTTGGAGGTGTGTGTGTGTGTGTGTGTGTGTGTGTGTGTGTGTGTGTGTGTGTGTGTGTGTGTGTGTGTGTGTGTGTGTGTGTGTGTGCGCGCACGCGTGCGTGCGCTCCCACCTGGGTCTGCTGCTCTGGCAGCAGCTCTGAGATGGCCTCGTGCATCTTGGACACCTGCTTGCAAACGTGGCGGAAACAGGCGGAGGGCATCGGGGCCTTGACCTCATACTGGAGGGGGCACCACAAGACATCATCAAACTGGTGTCTGTCTGTCTGTCTGTCTGTCTGTCTGTGTCTCTGTCTGTGTGTGTGTGTGTGTGTCTCTGTCTGTGTGTGTGTGTGTCTCTGTCTGTGTGTGTGTGTGTGTGTGTGTGTGTGTGTGTGTCTGTGTGTGTGTCTCTGTCTGTGTGTGTGTGTGTCTCTGTCTGTGTGTGTGTGTGTCTCTGTCTGTGTGTGTGTGTGTCTGTGTGTGTGTGTGTCTCTGTCTGTGTGTGTGTGTGTCTCTGTCTGTGTCTGTGTGTGTCTCTGTCTGTGTCTGTGTGTGTCTCTGTCTGTGTCTGTGTGTGTCTCTGTCTCTGTCTGTGTGTGTGTGTGTCTCTGTCTGTGTGTGTGTGTGTCTCTGTCTGTGTGTGTGTGTGTCTCTGTCTGTGTGTGTGTGTGTCTCTGTCTGTGTGTGTCTCTGTCTGTGTGTGTGTGTGTCTCTGTCTGTGTGTGTGTCTGTCTGTCTGTCTGTCTGTCTGTCTGTCTGTCTGTCTGTCTGTCTGTCTGTCTGTCTGTCTGTCTGTCTGTCTGTCTGTCTGTCTGTCTGTCTGTCTGTCTGTCTGTCTGTCTGTCTGTCTGTCTGTCTGTCTGTCTGTCTGTCTGTCTGTCTGTCTGTCTGTCTGTGTGTGTGTGTGTGTGTGTACCTTTGATAGGACCTTCTCAAACAGGCTGTCCATGATGGCCACCAGCTTGGCGGAGATCTCCGCCACGTGGTCGTTGTAGTCCTGGAAGCGCCACACACACCACATTAAATGACAGCGCTGCTGTGGACTGACCTGTGGGTCCCGTTCCGCTCCGTGTGCGGCCCCAGAACGGTCTGTCTGCAGCGCCTCCTAGTGGGAAGTGTGTGTGCGTGTGTGTGTGTGTGGATGGGATGTGTCCCCCCCCCGGTTACCTTGGTGATGTGGTCAAAGTGCCGCAGGACGCTGTACTGCTTGGGCTGGAGCTTGGTCTCAAAGTGAGTCCTGATCACGGGAATGTAGTGGACCACCAGCTGGAGACAGCGGGAGGCCAGCGCTGTGGGGACACACACACACACACACACACACAAGATCAAGTCATCCAAAAAAAAAAAAAAAAAAACCTGCCCAGAGGCTGTGTTTCCGTGGCGACGGGGCCTACCCAGGTTCTTGGTGGTGATGGTCTTCAGGCCCACCACCTGCAGGGCCCCGGCCCCCAGCACCAGCTGGCAGCTCCGCGAGTTGAAGTGCTGCCGGCAGAGGAGAGAGGCTGCTTTAAACACACCGGTCTGGGGGGGCCCCCAGGAGGCCCCCCAGAGGCCCCAGGAGGCTTCTAGTGCCAAATGTGGGACAGGGGGATGACAACAAACAAACACAGTACCCGCGAGGTATCTCTGGACAACGGCGAAAGCTTTGTTTATCGAAGAGAATGTCGCGCTAAAGTTTTGCCGTCCTTCTTGGACGTCCTACATTGTTGCTCTTTGTTCATTGTGCACGTTCTTCTTTTTCCTTGGATTTATTAGCAGGCTACACTGTGTCGGGCTGCTATGAGATCACGATGCTTACGTAGCTGCCGTGGCTATCACCGTCCGGCTTAAACCCCGCCCTACCATAAGGGTACTGTCTTAAACCCCGCCCTACCATAAGGGTACTGTCTTAAACCCCGCCCTACCATAAGGGTACTGTCTTAAACCCCGCCCTACCATAAGGGTACTGTCTTAAACCCCGCCCTACCATAAGGGTACTGTCTTAAACCCCGCCCTACCATAAGGGTACTGTCTTAAACCCCGCCCTACCATAAGGGTACTGTCTTAAACCCCGCCCTACCATAAGGGTACTGTCTTAAACCCCGCCCTACCATAAGGGTACTGTCTTAAACCCCGCCCTACCATAAGGGTACTGTCTTAAACCCCGCCCTACCATAAGGGTACTGTCTTAAACCCCGCCCTACCATAAGGGTACTGTCTTAAACCCCGCCCTACCATAAGGGTACTGTCTTAAACCCCGCCCTACCATAAGGGTACTGTCTTAAACCCCGCCCTACCATAAGGGTTCTGTCTTAAACCCCGCCCTACCATAAGGGTACTGTCGGCCTCGATGTGTTGATATGAATTGATGCACGATTTGATATTATATCATCTTTATTTAACTTTTTCTATAACTATAATACGATTCTTACTGATCTCCAGTCAGTAACCGTTACAAATGATATATATATTTTTGCATATTGCGTTTCATTACATGCCGATGTCGGTTTGAATTCGATTAATCGTTCAGCCCTAGAGTGCAGCAGTACAGAGTGTGTGTGGGCAGCAGCACAGAGTGTGTGTGGGCAGCAGTACAGAGTGTGTGTGCGCAGCAGCACAGAGTGTGTGTGTGCAGCAGCACAGAGTGTGTGTGTGCAGCAGCACAGAGTGTGTGTGTGCGTGCGTGCAGCAGTAGTAGCGAGTGTGTGCTAATAGAAGTGTAAGTTGCTTATCAAAAGAGGTCCACACTGAACACAGTAACAACCGATGAAGGACAGACAAAAACAACAGAGCAGTGCAGCAGCGGTGTGAGGGGGCTGACCTTCAGCAGGTCGGCCAGCCGGCCCAGCAGGTCGGTGGTGATGGAGGGGATGTCGTTGATGCACTGGCAGTACTCCAGGAAGATCCGGATCAGCAGCAGCACCGTCCTGTCAGGAGCAACAGGCAGGGGTCAGGACCCTAGCACCTCCTCAGAGGAGGAGGAGGAGGAGTCAGGACCCTAGCACCTCCTCACCAGAGGAGTCAGGACCCTAGCACCTCCTCAGAGGAGTCAGGACCCTAGCACCTCCTCAGAGGAGGAGGAGGAGTCAGGACCCTAGCACCTCCTCAGAGGAGGAGGAGGAGTCAGGACCCTAGCACCTCCTCACCAGAGGAGGAGGAGGAGTCAGGACCCTAGCACCTCCTCAGAGGAGGAGGAGGAGTCAGGACCCTAGCACCTCTTCCTCAGAGGAGGAGGAGTCAGGACCCTAGCACCTCCTCAGAGGAGTCAGGACCCTAGCACCTCCTCAGAGGAGTCAGGACCCTAGCACCTCCTCCTCAGAGGAGGAGGAGTCAGGACCCTAGCACCTCCTCACCAGAGGAGGAGGAGGAGTCAGGACCCTAGCACCTCCTCACCAGAGGAGGAGGAGGAGTCAGGACCCTAGCACCTCCTCAGAGGAGGAGGAGGAGGAGGAGTCAGGACCCTAGCACCTCCTCAGAGGAGGAGGAGGAGTCAGGACCCTAGCACCTCCTCAGAGGAGGAGGAGGAGGAGTCAGGACCCTAGCACCTCCTCACCAGAGGAGGAGGAGGAGGAGTCAGGACCCTAGCACCTCCTCAGAGGAGGAGGAGGAGTCAGGACCCTAGCACCTCCTCACCAGAGGAGGAGGAGGAGTCAGGACCCTAGCACCTCCTCACCAGAGGAGGAGGAGTCAGGACCCTAGCACCTCCTCAGAGGAGGAGGAGGAGGGGTCAGGACCCTAGCACCTCCTCCTCAGAGGAGGAGGAGGAGGAGTCAGGACCCTAGCACCTCCTCACCAGAGGAGGAGTCAGGACCCTAGCACCTCCTCACCAGAGGAGGAGGAGGAGGAGGAGGAGTCAGGACCCTAGCACCTCCTCACCAGAGGAGGAGGAGGACTGAAACATGATCCCCACGACACCAGTGGGTGGTGTAGTGTAGCAGGGTGGTGTAGTGTAGCAGGGTGGTGTAGCGGGGTGGTGTAGTGTAGCGGGGTGGTGTAGCAGGGTGGTGTAGTGGGGTGGTGTAGTGTAGCAGGGTGGTGTAGTGTAGCAGGGTGGTGTAGCGGGGTGGTGTAGCAGGGTGGTGTAGTGTAGCAGGGTGATGTAGCGGGGTGTTGTAGTGTAGCAGGGTGGTGTAGCAGGGTGGTGTAGTGGGGTGGTGTAGCGGGGTGGTGTAGCAGGGTGGTGTAGCGGGGTGTTGTAGCGGGGTGGTGTAGCAGGGTGGTGTAGCGGGGTGGTGTAGCAGGGTGGTGTAGTGGGGTGGTGTAGCGGGGTGGTGTAGCAGGGTGGTGTAACAGGGTGGTGTAGTGGGGTGGTGTAGTGGGGTGGTGTAGTGGGGTGGTGTAGTGTAGCAGGGTGGTGTAGCAGGGTGGTGTAGTGGGGTGGTGTAGCAGAGTGGTGTAGCGGGGTGGTGTAGTGTAGTGGGGTGGTGTAGCGGGGTGGTGTAGTGGGGTGGTGTAGCGGGGTGGTGTAGCAGGGTGGTGTAGCGGGGTGGTGTAGTGTAGTGGGGTGGTGTAGCAGGGTGGTGTAGTGGGGTGGTGTAGTGGGGTGGTGTAGTGGGGTGGTGTAGCGGGGTGGTGTAGTGTAGCAGGGTGGTGTAGTGGGGTGGTGTAGTGGTGTAGCAGGGTGGTGTAGCGGGGGGGTGTAGTGTAGTGGGGTGGTGTAGTGGGGTGGTGTAGCAGGGTGGTGTAGCGGGGTGTTGTAGCAGGGTGGTGTAGCGGGGTGTTGTAGCGGGGTGGTGTAGTGGGGTGGTGTAGCAGGGTGGTGTAGCGGGGTGGTGTAGCAGGGTGGTGTAGTGGGGTGGTGTAGCAGGGTGGTGTAGTGGGGTGGTGTAGCGGGGTGGTGTAGCAGGGTGGTGTAGTGGGGTGGTGTAGCGGGGTAGTGTAGCGGGGTGGTGTAGCAGGGTGGTGTAGCAGGGTGGTGTAGTGGGGTGGTGTAGTGTAGCAGGGTGGTGTAGTGGGGTGGTGTAGTGGGGTGGTGTAGCAGGGTGGTGTAGCAGGTGTAGCAGGGCCTTACCCCACTACGGCGTACTTCTGTCCGTCCACCAGCAGGAAGTCCCCGGGTCTGGTCTCCTCAGCGCTCCCTGAGAACAAACCAGGAGATCAGAGACACAGACGCTGGTAATGCTGGAAGTGATTTACCATTCATGTAACGTGGAGGAAATACAACACGGAGGACAAAAACACCCATGATTAAATAAATCAATCAATTATAATAAGGATGTATGGAAATGAGTATTAATGTAGATTATTACACGGCTCTTCTCAATGCTGTGGAACGACTTCAATTATTCACGGTCAATTATTTGTCGATAATGACCGTTGCTGAGCATACAATGACCGCTGTCAAGAAAGTGGATTTTTTTTTGCCTCTGGTTCACGTCTCTCGTATCACTCCGCAAGCAGTCCGGTAACTCATCAACCCCAGCGTATTCGGTTGCTAAGCAACGTCAACGTCTTTGGCGGACTGTTTCTCTGCTGATCTACACTACGAATGCTGGTGAAAAGTTATTTTTTCGTTTTGGCAAGTAGCCGTGTAACAAGTGGGCTAATGTACTGAACCGTCCATGTTATTATTAGATAAACTTCACAGTACTGTAATGTACTGAACTGTTCATGTTATTATTAGATATACTTCACAGTACCATAATGTACTGAACCGTTCATGTTATTATTAGATAAACTTCACAGTACCGTAATGTACTGAACCGTTCATGTTATTATTAGATACACTTCACAGTACGGTAATGTACTGAACCGTTCATGTTATTATTAGATACACTTCACAGTACCATAATGTACTGAACCGTTCATGTTATTATTAGGTATACTTCACAGTACTGTTCCATGTTATTATTAGGTATACCTCACAGGACCGTAGTTCATTTCCTAACACATGTCAGCGGTTCCATAACAACCCGAGGCTGACCCTCAGCAGAGGTCAAAGGTCACCTGGGGCGGTGCGCTCCGGCAGGGCGATCCTGCCGTCTGCGATGGAGTCCACCAGGCGCTGGAACTCCACCGGCACCTCCGCCTGCTTCCAGCGCTCGTTGTCCAATAGGAGGCTGAGGAGGAGAGGAGCGCCAACATCACAACCAATAGGAGGAGAGGAGGGGAAGGGCGCCAACATCACAACCAATAGGAGGAGAGGAGGGGAGGGGCGCCAACATCACAACCAATAGGAGGAGAGGAGGGGAGGGGCGCCAACATCACAACCAATAGGAGGAGAGGAGGGGAGGGGAGGGGAGGGGCACCAACATCACAACCAATAGGAGAGGAGGAGAGGAGGGGAGGGGCACCAACATCACAACCAATAGGAGGAGAGGAGGGGAGGGGAGGGGAGGGGCACCAACATCACAACCAATAGGAGAGGAGGAGAGGAGGGGAGGGGCACCAACATCACAACCAATAGGAGGAGAGGAGGGGAGGGGAGGGGAGGGGCACCAACATCACAACCAATAGGAGAGGAGGAGAGGAGGGGAGGGGCACCAACATCACAACCAATAGGAGAGGAGGGGAGGAGCGCCAACATCACAACCAATAGTGTGTGTGGGGGGGGGGGCAGTGTGTGTGTGTGGGGGGGGCAGTGTGTGTGGAGGGGGCAGTGTGTGTGTGTGGGGGGGGGGCAGTGTGTGTGTGTGTGTGTGTGTGTGTGTACCTGAGCTTGGTCTTGCGCTCCTCGTGGAAGCGGTGGACGAAGCGGTTGGCCTGGCTCTGCAGCGCCCCCCTCAGGGACACGCTGCGCCGGCAGCACAGCTCCTCCGTGCTGCGGGCGAAGGCCTCCACGGCCCGGGACAGCCCCACGAACTCCCCCGGGCTCAGCCGCTCCAGGGAGCCGTCCTGGGGAGGGACCGCGTTAGACCCGGCTCTGTGTGTGTGTGTGTGTGTGGCTGTGTGTGGCTGTGTGTGTGTGTGTGTGTGTGTGTGTGTGTGTGGCTGTGTGTGTGTGTGTGTGTGTGTGTGTGTGTGTGGCTGTGTGTGTGGCTGTGTGTGTGTGTGTGTGTGTGTGTGTGTGTGTGTGTGTGTGTGTGTGTGTGTGTGTGTGTGTGTGTGTGTGTGTGTCTCCCCCCCGGTCTGACCGGACTCTGGGGCCGGGTGAGGCTCCACACACGTGTCCCACATTGAGCAACAGGACGAGTTCATCACTACGACTTTTACAATGAACCGGATTTCTAACATCCCCGCCCTGCGTCCTTTGTCTGGAGGAGCCCAGTGAAAGTCACCTAGGTGGAGGATAGCAGGCACAGGGTCCTGGGGACATGTGTGTGGGTCCTGGGGCCCTTGTGTGTGTGTGCCCTGGGGCCCATGTGTGGGTCCTGGGGACGTGTGTGTGTGTGTCCTGGGGCCCGTGTGTGTGTGTGTCCTGGGGCCCGTGTGTGTGTGTGCCCTGGGGCCCATGTGTGGGTCCTGGGGACGTGTGTGTGTGTGTCCTGGGGCCCATGTGTGGGTCCTGGGGACCGTGTGTGTGTGTGTCCTGGGGCCCGTGTGTGTGTGTGTCCTGGGGCCCGTGTGTGTGTGTGTCCTGAGGCCCCGTGTGTGTGTGTGTGTGTGTGTGTGTGTGTGTGTGTGTGTGTGTGTGTGTGTGTGTGTGTGTGTGTGTGTGTGTGTGTGTGTGTGTGTGTGTGTGTGTGTGTGTGTGTGTGTGTGTGTGTGTGTGTGTGTGTCCTGGGGCCCGTGTGTGTCTGCTCACCTTGGCCCGGGCCATGAGGACCTTGACGCAGCGGTCGTGGCTGAGGTCGGACGCGGCGTACAGCAGCTCCTGGATGTTGTTGGCCACGCGGCCCAGCTCCAGCTCACTGGGCATCATGTCCTCCGCCGACCTGCCGGGTCACATGACACACTGAGCGGCGGGCGGTGGCGGTGGGACCGGCCACGCAAAACAGAGCAAACGCTGTGAGCGCTACGCTGAGGTGGACCTCTTGGGAACGGCCGTCTGGGTTCACCGCAGGCGGCATCGGTCTGCTGGGTGACTGAGTGACCATGACTCATGGAATGGAGCCCATTGCACTGGGCACCAGCGGGATTAGTTAAACAGCAACACGTGACATTACAGCCTTAAAGAAAAGGCGAGGCGAGACTCCTCTGAAGCTGGTCATTCCGTGAGTTTCTTTACTAGCGCCAACTGAGTGCGTGGGCGAATGCGCGTCTTATGTGATCCTCAACATAGAGAGAAAGTTGAGCTTTGCGGACACGTACAGTACTACGCCATGGTGTGTGTAGATGGCAAAGCACCAACTCCGACACATACAGTAGGTGTGTGGCGCATTTCATATGAAATTGCTCTTACACAACGACGATACAAAAAAAAGTAACACAAAGTTGGTGTGGATCATTGCCACGATCATTACCATGTGGATCATTACCATGATCATTACCACGATCATTACCATGTGGATCATTACCGTGATCCACACCAACAGAACAAAGCTCCACCTTTGCTCCTTCAGAGCCGCTGCTACAAAGGCCTCAGTGGCTACAGAGTTAAACCAGCTGGCTGATCGGTCACTCACAGGC
This sequence comes from Micromesistius poutassou, assembly GCF_964030765.1. Lineage (NCBI taxonomy): Eukaryota > Metazoa > Chordata > Actinopteri > Gadiformes > Gadidae > Micromesistius > Micromesistius poutassou. Next base: position 19,958,156 of record NC_140273.1, read on the forward strand.
CCACAGCGCCCCCTGCTGCGGTGAAGCCCTGCTCCCTGCTGGAGGAAGACTCTGTGGTCCCCGAGGCAGAGTCGCTGGAGCCCGCCTCCGGCCCCGCCGCTCCTCCCTGCTGGGGCCTGGGGCCCCCGTCCGGCCCCGCCGCTTCCCTGGAGCCCAGGCCGGAGAGCTGCTCCTGTTGGGCGGCCCCCTGGGCCCGCTGGGCGTCGCCCAGGGCGTCGCTGATGAAGAGGCCCTCGTGGGTGAGGTAGGCCAGCTCCGCCTCCCCAGGGTGGGCCTGGTGGGGGGGCGGGGACGAGGGGCCCGCGGCGGGGGCCGCGGTCTGCTCCGTCTGCAGCCGGCTCTTCTGGTTGGAGTCCAGGGCCTCCAGCACCACGTTCCTGATCACACTCAGCGTGGCCTGCAGAGAGAGGCAGGACGTTAGCCCCAGGGGGCCGGCGCACCCTGGCTGGGGAGCTGGAGGCACCGGGCTTACAGACCTCAGCGGTCTGGGGGTTCAGATCATCTGTACCGTCTTTCCTGGTGTCATAAAACCAAAATAATTGAAGGACTAAGTAATTCTAAGTGATCCTAAAAGACCAACGTGCGATATGTTATTGTTGACGTTTGTTGAGGAGAGATCTTCACTCGGGAGAACAAAGTCATCCTTACAAATGATATCATTAATGAAGGTTTCCTGAAGGCAGGAGAGAGCGGAGCCGTGGTCCCATTACAGAACGCTGTCCAGTGTTTCCCACAGACCAGGTAGCAATGTGTGGTGCCCCCCTGCAGGGTTGGCAACTTTTGGTTTTTGGCCGGAGTGAGACTCAGAATCTTAGAACCTTATAATGCTTACATTATAACAGGGTCTGCGGGTGGGATTGTTGACCGGGGGGGGGGGGGGGGGGGGGGGGGACAGCCGCAGCAATTTAGCGCTCGTCCGAAGCAACGAGAGATCTAACAGGTATTTTTCTTTTTTTGTTGTGAGAGCGGCGTGAGATATTTATTATAAATATCTCAAATATCTCGCCAACCCGTACCAACCCTTCCCCCCGTCAACAATCCCGTCCGCCCGCAATCCAACACAGCAATCCCGTCCGCCCGCAATCCAACCCCCCTACCCTGTTATATGTATGTTATATGTTATGTAAGCATCATAAAATGTGTCACTCCGGCCAAAAACCAAAAAAAGCTAATAAAGCTTTCGCCGTTGTCCAGAAATACCTCGCGTGTACTGTGTTTGCTTGTTATTATCCCCCTGTCGCACGGAAGTGATTCTGTCGACCAATCAATGGACGGCGTGTGTAGCTCAAACTTGCCGGGAACCTTTCAGGCTCTCAGTACCCCAACGGAGGAGTACTGCGAGACGAGAACGGCTCAATACGGCCCAGTCCGGGTCACGCCCACTTTCGGCGGTGGAAAACGCGACCCGTGCCGCACCTTAGCAGACTGAACCGACCCGCACCCTGCGGTGGAAATGCGCCGTTAGTTCCTTCATTATAAATCGTCACTATTTCCCTCATCTGGAGCGTGGCAACACACGGGTGTGGCCCATATCACCATACGTCTGCTCCTCTTTATGCACCGGGGCCCGGCAGACCTAGTGGAGGCCTCACACACACACACACACACACACACACACACACACACACACACACACACACACACACACACACACACACACACACACACACACACACACACACACACACACACACACACACACACACACACACACACTCCGGGATCAGAGCGCCCGCGTGAGGGCGGACGGAAAGGAGCCGGCTCACCTTCACCCTCTGGAGGAAGAGCAGGAAGCTGCTGAAGACGCTCTGCAGAAGGTCAAACCACTGGGGGAAGGTCATCAGACGCATCTGGTCCGCCAGCCTGCGGGGGGACACACACACGCGCGCACGCCGCTTCAGCACAGGCTCGCCTGTCGTGGCGGTCGACATGGCGACCGCGTGGGTACCATGTCGTTATGATAGTCATGGTTGGGTTGAATGCTAATCCCTTCTTGTAACCATGGATACGTCTACACTGGGGATAGTTCCGTTCAATAATGTATTTGGGTGTTGAGTTGATGTTATCGGGCGGGGTGGGACTGACTTATGGGGAGGGATGTCGGTGGAGGAGGGATTATCGTGCGCTTTGATCAGTGTGTGTTGTTCCTTTCTTTACCAAAGCAAGCCTCTGGAACAGACGTGTCACATGACCCTCAGCTAGCTCGTTAGCATATCTAGAACACGCCTAAAGACTTATAAAGACTTGTGTGTGGGTGTGTGAACCCATCTTAAATGCACACAGACCAGTCCGTTCGCTTTGTCAGTTCCTGGAAGTTGTGCAGCCTGATGACCAGACAATAATGGTCTACTTGAGATGCTCACTGCTTTGTTACAGTTTGTCCAATGATCAGAAGTTCCCCACAAACCCGGACACAGACTGGTAGTCCTCCTACGACAGATGGACCATACCAAGTGTCTGTCTGTCTGTGTGTACCTACTTGGTGACGACGTCCGTGTCGATGTCCTGGATGTTGACCACACTGTCCACCACACACTGGAAGACAACACAAGACAACACAAGGGCTGAGCCTCAACCTGATGCTACTGCCCCCGGTGCTTCACACAGGGAGCAGGGTGTGAAGGGGTGGAGGACGGGACTAATGTCTGGCGCACAACAGAGGATCTTTAGAACTTGTGAGTAACGACACACGTAATGACCGGTAAAGATAAACCGTTTGATTGTAAAGTGGGTGGATAACCTGGCAGGAGCATGGTGGCTTTGTGAACCAGTGTGGTGAGGGGAGCTCTGGCCCAGAAGAAGGCTGCGCAGTGGGTACTGAGTAGGGATGTTCACGACTCATTATTATGTGAGTCGACAAATCCATAGATTTTTTTTTTTTTGTCTGCAGCAGTTGCGGAGCTCAAAGGATCTGCACTTTCCTTTAAGACAGCGCCCCCCCCGTCATATTTCAAAGGTTGTGCTCAGGAGCACACTAATAATACATTGTTTAATGAAGTTAATAGAAATGATGACAAAATATCACAGAGCATAGAGCAGGATCGTGAACGTTTACAATGTCTCATGTCAATTTACAATAGGCTAAATGTGTCGGCCGACTCATTTTTTAAATTAAGATATTGATGCTGCACGCCTCCTCTTTGCAAAGGGAATTTGTTGGAACCGTCGTCATGCACACAGGCTGCCACTCTGTCGGCTATTCCCCAATCTCCAACGGCGGCTTGTGCGACGTTAGCCATGTATTCTGCATTTTGCCTCTCTGGCATTGAGCGGGTCTACAGGATCGCACTCTGCACAACCCAGTCAGTAAAAAAAGTGAACGGTCATGGTCACGTACTCCGTCAGTCAACGCCGTCCAAGCATCGGTGGTGATGGCAACTACCTCCGCTGAGGAGAGGACCTCACGGAGGGAGCGTAGCCTGATGCTGAGCCTGCTGCTGAGCCTGCTGCTTCGCTCTACATGTTCTCCAGCCGCACATTATCATCATCATTATCATGTCATTAGTTTGGCAACATGACACGGTGTAATCTGTCTCGAGAAATGCGATCAGATCGCGTTTCCCCTCGACAACGCTTATGGGCAGCATATCTCCGGCTATAATTTTTTTAATGGTTATTTTGAAAACAGAAAACAGAAGTTGAGACGATTTTCCGATTTTCTATTTCTAGAGTCGACTTGAGCACGAGTGGAGACTCAATGGTTGAGTCGACACATGGTCACCGTCCCTAGTACTGAACCAGCCCGCGGGGTCAGGAGGGGTCACGCTAGTGGTGGGGCTCCTCACCTGTGTGACGATGCCCTTGGCAGCCTGGATCATCTCCTCGTTGTAGATGTCCAGGAAGTCCAGCTTCCTCTGACGCAGCAGACCAAACACCAGGGACTCCAGACGCTCCTGGTACACACACGCACACACACACACACTAAGAAAAGATACATAGCATGTCCTATATATTTTTAGTTAGTCAGTTTTAGTAAGTTATTTTAAACCTGCACTATGCAACATCTCTACAGCAGCTATTTATTCCATTAAAACATATCTGAACTAGAATGTTTCTCAGGAATAAAAGGCCCCCACGTGTCACAGCTATAACTGCAGCGTTAACTCGAGCCACTAGAGGCTGCTATTGGGAAACTTGGGTAGTGCAGGTTTAACTTGTTGATGGCCGATTTGATTTTTGAAGATATATCAAGCTTTGTTAAATTAGATTAAATTAGCTTGAATCGAATTGAATTGAACGGTTGCATTTACAGATTAATCTGATCACTTGTTTTCATCAGGCTGATCCATTACAACAGATACACCAAAAAAACAACCCAACATGCATTTGAAGATCGTCAAATTGACCACATTGCCATTCGACTAGATTAGAAGATAAATACAACATGATCACATCCCTTCATTTATAGACCGTGACGGATTACTTATGCTTCCAAACCCCACCTTCTCTGAGACGGCATTCAGCTGATGCCCCTGTGGTGGTGGTGGGCACATGGTCAGTTTGAGACACAACACTAACCTAGCAGACACTGAGCTAACCTAGCAGACACTCAGCTAACCTAGCGGACACAACACTAACCTAGCAGACACAACACTAACCTAGCAGACACAACACTAACCTAGCAGACACAACACTAACCTAGCAGACACAACACTAACCTAGCAGACACAACACTAACCTAGCAGACACAACACTAACCTAGCAGACACAACACTAACCTAGCAGACACAACACTAACCTAGCAGACACAACACTAACCTAGCAGACACTCAGCTAACCTAGCAGACACAACACTAACCTAGCAGACACTCAGCTAACCTAGCAGACACTCAGCTAACCTAGCAGACACTCAGCTAACCTAGCAGACACTCAGCTAACCTAGCGGACACTGAGCTAACCTAGCAGACACTCAGCTAACCTAGCAGACACTCAGCTAACCTAGCAGACACTCAGCTAACCTAGCAGACACTCAGCTAACCTAGCAGACACTCAGCTAACCTAGCGGACACTCAGCTAACCTAGCGGACACTCAGCTAACCTAGCAGACACTCAGCTAACCTAGCAGACACTGAGCTAACCTAGCAGACACTCAGCTAACCTAGCAGACACTGAGCTAACCTAGCAGACACTCAGCTAACCTAGCAGACACTCAGCTAACCTAGCAGACACTCAGCTAACCTAGCAGACACTGAGCTAACCTAGCAGACTCTCAGCTAACCTAGCAGACACTCAGCTAACCTAGCAGACACTCAGCTAACCTAGCGGACACTGAGCTAACCTAGCAGACACTCAGCTAACCTAGCAGACACTCAGCTAACCTAGCGGACACTCAGCTAACCTAGCGGACACTGAGCTAACCTAGCGGACACTCAGCTAACCTAGCAGACACTGAGCTAACCTAGCAGACACTCAGCTAACCTAGCGGACACTGAGCTAACCTAGCAGACACTGAGCTAACCTAGCAGACTCTCAGCTAACCTAGCAGACACTCAGCTAACCTAGCAGACACTCAGCTAACCTAGCAGACACTCAGCTAACCTAGCGGACACTGAGCTAACCTAGCAGACACTCAGCTAACCTAGCAGACTCTCAGCTAACCTAGCAGACACTCAGCTAACCTAGCAGACACTCAGCTAACCTAGCAGACACTCAGCTAACCTAGCAGACACTCAGCTAACCTAGCGGACACTGAGCTAACCTAGCAGACACAACACTAACCTAGCAGACACTCAGCTAACCTAGCAGACACTCAGCTAACCTAGCAGACACTCAGCTAACCTAGCAGACACTCAGCTAACCTAGCAGACACTGAGCTAACCTAGCAGACACTCAGCTAACCTAGCAGACACTCAGCTAACCTAGCGGACACTCAGCTAACCTAGCGGACACTGAGCTAACCTAGCGGACACTCAGCTAACCTAGCAGACACTGAGCTAACCTAGCAGACACTCAGCTAACCTAGCAGACACTCAGCTAACCTAGCAGACACTCAGCTAACCTAGCGGACACTCAGCTAACCTAGCGGACACTCAGCTAACCTAGCGGACACTCAGCTAACCTAGCGGACACTCAGCTAACCTAGCGGACACTCAGCTAACCTAGCAGACACTCAGCTAACCTAGCAGACACTCAGCTAACCTAGCAGACACTCAGCTAACCTAGCAGACACTCAGCTAACCTAGCAGACGCTCAGCTAACCTAGCAGACACAACACTAACCTAGCAGACACTCAGCTAACCTAGCGGACACTGAGCTAACCTAGCAGACACTGAGCTAACCTAGCAGACTCTCAGCTAACCTAGCAGACACTCAGCTAACCTAGCAGACACTCAGCTAACCTAGCAGACACTCAGCTAACCTAGCAGACGCTCAGCTAACCTAGCAGACACAACACTAACCTAGCAGACACTCAGCTAACCTAGCGGACACTCAGCTAACCTAGCAGACACTGAGCTAACCTAGCAGACTCTCAGCTAACCTAGCAGACACTCAGCTAACCTAGCGGACACTGAGCTAACCTAGCAGACACTCAGCTAACCTAGCAGACACTCAGCTAACCTAGCAGACACTCAGCTAACCTAGCGGACACTGAGCTAACCTAGCAGACACTGAGCTAACCTAGCAGACACTCAGCTAACCTAGCAGACACTCAGCTAACCTAGCAGACACTCAGCTAACCTAGCAGACTCTCAGCTAACCTAGCAGACACTGAGCTAACCTAGCAGACACTCAGCTAACCTAGCAGACACTCAGCTAACCTAGCAGACACTCAGCTAACCTAGCAGACACTCAGCTAACCTAGCAGACGCTCAGCTAACCTAGCAGACACAACACTAACCTAGCAGACACTCAGCTAACCTAGCGGACACTGAGCTAACCTAGCAGACACTGAGCTAACCTAGCAGACACTGAGCTAACCTAGCAGACACTGAGCTAACCTAGCGGACACTGAGCTAACCTAGCAGACACTCAGCTAACCTAGCGGACACTGAGCTAACCTAGCAGACACTGAGCTAACCTAGCAGACACTCAGCTAACCTAGCAGACACTGAGCTAACCTAGCAGACACTCAGCTAACCTAGCAGACACTCAGCTAACCTAGCAGACACTCAGCTAACCTAGCAGACACTCAGCTAACCTAGCAGACACTCAGCTAACCTAGCAGACACTCAGCTAACCTAGCAGACACTCAGCTAACCTAGCAGACACTCAGCTAACCTAGCAGACACTCAGCTAACCTAGCAGACACTCAGCTAACCTAGCAGACACTCAGCTAACCTAGCGGACACTCAGCTAACCTAGCGGACACTCAGCTAACCTAGCGGACACTCAGCTAACCTAGCAGACACTGAGCTAACCTAGCAGACACTCAGCTAACCTAGCAGACACTCAGCTAACCTAGCAGACACTGAGCTAACCTAGCAGACACTCAGCTAACCTAGCAGACACTGAGCTAACCTAGCAGACACTCAGCTAACCTAGCAGACTCTCAGCTAACCTAGCAGACACTCAGCTAACCTAGCGGACACTGAGCTAACCTAGCAGACACTCAGCTAACCTAGCAGACACTCAGCTAACCTAGCAGACACTCAGCTAACCTAGCGGACACTGAGCTAACCTAGCAGACACTCAGCTAACCTAGCAGACACTCAGCTAACCTAGCAGACACTCAGCTAACCTAGCAGACACTCAGCTAACCTAGCAGACACTCAGCTAACCTAGCAGACTCTCAGCTAACCTAGCAGACACTGAGCTAACCTAGCAGACACTCAGCTAACCTAGCAGACACTCAGCTAACCTAGCAGACACTCAGCTAACCTAGCAGACACTCAGCTAACCTAGCAGACACTCAGCTAACCTAGCAGACGCTCAGCTAACCTAGCAGACACAACACTAACCTAGCAGACACTCAGCTAACCTAGCGGACACTGAGCTAACCTAGCAGACACTGAGCTAACCTAGCAGACTCTCAGCTAACCTAGCAGACACTCAGCTAACCTAGCGGACACTGAGCTAACCTAGCAGACACTCAGCTAACCTAGCAGACACTCAGCTAACCTAGCAGACACTCAGCTAACCTAGCGGACACTGAGCTAACCTAGCAGACACTGAGCTAACCTAGCAGACACTCAGCTAACCTAGCAGACACTCAGCTAACCTAGCAGACACTCAGCTAACCTAGCAGACACTCAGCTAACCTAGCAGACTCTCAGCTAACCTAGCAGACACTGAGCTAACCTAGCAGACACTCAGCTAACCTAGCAGACACTCAGCTAACCTAGCAGACACTCAGCTAACCTAGCAGACACTCAGCTAACCTAGCAGACACTCAGCTAACCTAGCAGACGCTCAGCTAACCTAGCAGACACAACACTAACCTAGCAGACACTCAGCTAACCTAGCGGACACTGAGCTAACCTAGCAGACACTGAGCTAACCTAGCAGACACTGAGCTAACCTAGCAGACACTGAGCTAACCTAGCGGACACTGAGCTAACCTAGCAGACACTCAGCTAACCTAGCGGACACTGAGCTAACCTAGCAGACACTGAGCTAACCTAGCAGACACTCAGCTAACCTAGCAGACACTCAGCTAACCTAGCAGACACTCAGCTAACCTAGCAGACACTCAGCTAACCTAGCGGACACTGAGCTAACCTAGCAGACACTCAGCTAACCTAGCAGACACTCAGCTAACCTAGCAGACACACCACATCGCGGGGTTACCTTCTCCAGGACATGGGGCTCCTCTCGGAGGCTCCTGTTGAGGTCACTGCGGGTGTACATGCTGAAGTCCTCCACCATCATCTTGTCTATGAGCTTCTCCAGCTCACACAGCTGAGAGCCCAGATGTCTGAGAGGGGGTATAGTAGGAGAGAGAGAGGTGAGGAGAAGGGGGAATAAGCTCAGCGCATCACCACATCCGCCTAGTTAGAAGACAACCAGATGAAACATTCCCGTCTGGTCCACATCTCAATATTATACACATTTTGAAACAGATTATTATTGGTTTTTTTCATACATTAATGAGCAGCCAACGAGCGACTCTTTAAAGAGGATGTGAAACAACGTCTTCGCTTTAGTGATTCGTCTTTCCATTAACAAATGAAGACAGACTGTCAGAGTGGGCTGCAGCCCCCCCTACGGCCGTGTGAGTCCAGAGGTGTGGAGGTGGTGGTGGTGGAATAGAATAGAATAGAATAGAATCTTTATTGTCATTGCACAACACGTACACAATGAAATTGCAGTGCTACTACGGCCAGTGCATAATAAATATTAAAAATAAAGAAAACAGTAATAAGTTAATTCATTAAATAGCTAAGAATAAAAGGAAAAACATAGTAGTATTTACAGTGTTTAACCAGCATAGCACACACACACACACGTCATGAATTCAAGGACCTGATGGCCCAGGGAAAGAAACTGTTGGGGTTTAGGGTTAGGGGGGGGGGGGGTGTCCCTACCTGAAGCTGTGGATGCCCTGTAGCTCCTGCTGCAGCACCTCCTTGGTGGTGGCGATCAGCTCCAGCGCGCCCACGAACTCCGAGGTGGCGAGCAGCAGCTGCACGGTGGGCTGCGTCTGGTGCACCGCCGCCATCAGCTTCAGCTTGTCGTACAGCCGCGCGCAGTTGCCCCGCTCCAGGGCCGCGCGCAGGAGGCTGAGCGGGCCGCGGCACATGACGCGCTCCATGGCGGCGGTGCGGCCCCGCAGCACCGCCACGGCGCTCTGCGTGCTGCGCAGGCGGTCCTGCAGCTCGTGCTGCGACGACATGGCGTGGAAGAAGGCCTCGGAGCGCAGGGAGATCTGCCGCGCGATGCTCACCTCCACCACGTCCAGGTAGTGGCTGAGCTGCAGGGGGGGCGGGGGGCGCAACAACAGGTGCTCTTAAAGACGATGTCTGGCTTTTTCCCCCTTTGCGTTTGACCGTTGTATGACGTATGATTACACGTTTTACGTCTGCTGAGCTGGAACAGTTCCGAGCACAGGGGGGAGTATCCGCGCCCACCGAGAACGGCCCTCAATAAGGGGTGAGACAGCTCGTTAGGGTTTAGCAGTGGGCGCTGCTGAAGTGCAGAAGCCGCGCCTCCAGGCTACTCGCAATGTGTACGACTTCTCGGGTGGGGGGGGGGGGGGGGTGGGGGGGGGGCGACGCACGAGCAAAGCGTTCGTCCAATCACAGCAGACTGGGCTACTCGGGAGGCGGGCCTTACATGATACAAAACAGACTGTTTTTGACAGAGGCTGAAAATGGTTTTGCAGAACTGAACCGTGTGAGGATAAGAAGGGCTATTTCTAACATACAGGCATGTAACCCTATTCTAGTAGTACCCCAAAATGCAATTATTAACCCTGAAACAGCATGATATGGGATCTTTAAACACTGCCTCCATGTGCCAACTCATCAGCTGGGTCTTAACAGAATACTCTGACCTTTACCCATAAGAGGGTTTTACATTTCTAAATATATCTACTTTGTGAAAGCTGGATAGCGTGTTCCCTGACGCGGGTGAGGCTCTCTCAGCGTTCTCCCATTGATGCTGCCCCACTCCGTCCAGAGGCTCTCTCAGCGTTCTCCCATTGATGCTGCCCCACTCCGTCCAGGCCACCTGTGTTCCCCACTCTCTGTTCCCCACTCTCTGTTCCCCACTCTCTGTTCCCCACTCTCTGTTCCCCACTCTGTGTTCCCCACCCTGTGTTCCCCACCCTGTGTTCCCCACCCTGTGTTCCCCACTCTGTGTTCCCCACCCTGTGTTCCCCACTCTGTGTTCCCCACTCTGTGTTCCCCACTCTGTGTTCCCCACTCTGTGTTCCCCACTCTCTGTTCCCCACTCTCTGTTCCCCACTCTCTGTTCCCCACTCTCTGTTCCCCACTCTGTGTTCCCCACTCTCAACACTCTGAGCAGTTCATGAAGACGCTTGCACACTGCCCAAGCAAACACCAGCGCCCAACATCAGAAGGTTTGCTGTAGTTTACCAACGCTGACAAACTACCTGTTCGCCCGCCAGACGCTTCACCTGACCACAGCTCCAGCCTGGCCTGATGTCTGAGGAGTGTACACGCACCCTTACATCCACATATTATCTTCTACTCATTTCACTAACACAACCGTCACTGACTCGTCACCTCGCTGATGTCTACCTACACATGAGGCGCATGGCCCCATCTCCATGACACCCTCTGATGACACACCTCACACAGCTGCTATCCTCACTCATCCTGATCAAAGGCTTACAGGCTGCCTTGGTTCCGTTCCCACGGACCAAACCCATGAGAGGGTCCTTACCCACCATCAGGTCATGCTAACGCGGCCTACCTTCTCCTGCAGCAGCCTGGAGGAGGCCATGTCCCGGCTGCTCTTGCCCCCGCCAGCGCTGTTGAAGTGGGACCAGGGCAGCACGGCGTTGAAGGTGGCCGGGTCCTCCAGTGCAAACTCGGGCCTCATGAAGATCTGCCGTGCACAAGGTCGACCGTCAGGCGGCACGGACAAGACAAGACAAGGCCGGGGCCTGCAGTGGACCCCTGTGTCTCACCGAAGGGTGGGGTGCTTCCTGAGGTTACGTTGTAGCGTTTACAAATCGCATATGAAAAAAAATGGAAAGACTGGTATCTGGGAGTGTATCGCAGGTCCGTAATAATAATCGTTTGGAAGGCATACAAAAGATCGGATGGCTTCCCTGTGTCTATGTACCGCCCCCACTACCTATGAGAACTCTGCGCTCTCATTGGTCAGGTCCAGACCTCAAGCATTCCACGAGCTAGAGGTCCTAGGTCCTGTGTTTTGGGGGCGTGGCTCTGGAGGGAGGCCTGGGGGGGGGGGGCGTTTTCAGGATTCTTTCCACATTAAGGTCACTCTGGCTAGCTGCCTACCCTAGCTTTAAGACCTGGATGGGGAGTTGAAGACTCACCTCAATAACACGAGTCCAGGGTGAGTCAAAGACACAAGTAGTGTGTGTGTGAAGACCTGATCCAAACAATGTCATAAAACAGCGTGACAAGGAAGTGGCCCTCTTACCTTTGGGACCTGTTCCAACTCCGCCCTGGATTTTTCTAGAAAGAGAGCGAGAACAATGAAGATCCATTGGAACTAATTATGGGTCTGCTACTTTCATGCACCTATGTCCATAGGATGGACATAGACCTATGGACATAGACCTATAGACATAGCTCTATAGACATAGACCTATGGACATAGACCTATAGACATAGCTCTATAGACATAGACCTATGGACAGACCTATAGACATAGACCTATAGCTTTAGACCTATGAACATAGACCAATGGACATAGACTTATGGACATAGACCTATAGCTTTAGACCTATGGACATAGACCGATGGACATAGAGCTATAGACATAGACCTATGGACAGACCTATAGCCTTAGCCATTTTCAGTTAATTAGGATATTTAAAAATCTTAGCATAAAGCTGCAAGTAGCCTATTGCCTTCCCTAAAGGTAACATCTCACGTGTTTCCCGAAACGTTCTATGCTACGAATCTCTTTCGTACGTCGTTCGTTGGTAAGGTTGGTCTGAAGCGCTGGTAGAACCTTCTTAGCTCTACCGTAGTGATGATTCAGCTCCTGATGCTAGTCGCAGCCACTACAGTAACCAGGTATATAAAGCAGCAGGCCATAATCAGCCTGATGGGGGACACCTGGCCGGTCAGACCATGGAAGAAGGTTCAATGGGAACATTTAAGAGAGCAGATCTCGTTAAGGTGTGCTTGGTTGAGTGATTCATTTGAGCGGCGTTATGCCTGTACCAGAGTCGCTGCCATGGCGACACAGGACCAGTATTTAATGATGCATACCGTTGTTCTGCGTGATACTGGAGACGGCCTCCACTCCGTCTTTGTTGGGACAGATCGCCTTGCAGCGCTCGTGGATCCTCTCCCTCTGCAAACACACGACAACACGGGGTCACCCCCGGTCCGTTAGGAAACAACACGGGGTCACCCCCGGTCCGTTATGAAACAACACGGGGTCACCCCCAGTCCGTTATGAAACAACACAGGGTCACCCCCGGTCCGTTAGGAAACAACACAGGGTCACCCCCGGTCTGTTATGAAACAACACAGGGTCACCCCCGGTCCGTTATGAAACAACACGGGGTCACCCCCGGTCTGTTATGAAACAACACAGGGTCACCCCCGGTCCGTTATGAAACAACACGGGGTCACCCCCGGTCTGTTATGAAACAACACGGGGTCACCCCTGGTAGTGGGACGGCTATGAAGGAAACCCGGGCTGAGCACAGACAGGGCCTCCAGAGGGGTATTCCATCAACCAAGCTAAACGCAAAGCCGGGCTTATTTAGCTTAGCCTGGCTTCTTTCAGCTAGAGTTGCGTTCCATTAATGTGGCTTAAGGGAATCTCCGCTAAGTAACCATGGCATTTTATCCGACCAAAATAACCCATCAAGCTAAACGCAAAGCCGGGCTTCTTTCAGCTAGAGTTGCGTTCCATGAACGTCGCTTAAGGGAATTTCCGCTAAGTAACCATGGCAATTGATCCGACCAAACTAACCTGGTCGGGAGCAGGTTAACTGTCAGGCTAACTTGAGCGGAGTTTCAGAGAAATCCATCTGTCAGCAACAATTGTACCATCAGAAGGTTCCGCTAAACCTAGTCCTCACAATTTTGTCATAAATGTACATATATGAAGTACAAACAGCGTATATTTTCACTAAGGGTCTAAGATTAAATGATGCAAATGAAATAATTCAATAAATTGCTATCTATTATCACTGTGGCTATTTTTTCAACAGATTTTTACACAAATCTATGTATTATCGCGTCATCAGTAATCAGCGGCTGGGTGAATGGTCTAGCACTTGCCCTGTGCTGCGCGCGACCCGAGTTCGCGTCCAGACTAATGCGTAGTATTCTTGGCGTTGGCTTCATTTTGTAATTCCCTTTATTAATTTTATTAATTCCCTAATTAAGAATATTCAAAGAAATGGCAAATAAATGGCATGAAAAGTTACTTGATTTCTCTAGTAATCCTTCCTGTATTACTATTATTTGCGTGGGGATAGAACCCCGGTCGACCGGGAACAAGTCTGACACGTTAACTCGAGACTATCTCCCTGCTTTTAAATCCATGGTCAATCATAAATTTTAATATGTTACGCTTAATACTACTTATGCATTCAACAGATCACTGATTTTTGTGCCAGGCAGCCTCCCTGTTTCTATTAATGGTTACTGTGTTCCCTTTTTGAGTTATTATCTGCGTGTACTCCTCATAGACCTCCACAAGCAGCTTCTGTTCGCCGCTGGAAAAGATCCCGCTCGGTCACGGTTCTGGGCTGGTTACATATCTCGTGAACGCACGTAATCCACGATAACGTGAGCCTGGTTTGAACTAACCTGAGCAAGGCGCGGCTGAACTGCGTTGATGGAACGGCTTTAGCCTCAAGTGGAAGTTTGCGCTAGTTCTAACCGGGCTTAATCAACTAAGCGCCGCTTTCGTTAGCGACTTTGATGGAATACCCCCCTGGTGTCCTGGCGGAGGTTTGAATGGGACCCTGACGGGGCTCACAGGAGTCTCAAGAGAGAGACACCCTGCAGCCTGTGGACTGACATCACCATCAGAAGGGGGACCCCCACCATCTGCCCCCCCTTCACATTAACCTCTGGAACAGCAGCATCGTGTAACATCCAAACGAACAACTATTTCCCAAAACAACCCCCTGACGGTTGCTGCACCCTGATTGGCTCCGGCCCAGAGGGCGGCGTGTACCTGGGCGGTCTCCTGCAGGTAGGGGCCGAAGTCCTCCCGGGTGATGTTGGGCAGGTAGAAGGAGGGCATGACCTCGGTGTCGGCGAAGTCCAGGCCCCAGGACTTGGTGAAGAAGTCGGACTCGCGCTTGGCCAGCCGCGGGTCGTTGAGCGCGGCGGGCAGGTTGACCTTGGAGCTGTACACCGTCCAGCGGCCGTGCTCCGACACCACCATGGGGCCCTCGCGCAGGCCCCGCGCCTCGCCTGGGACCGGACACACACAGACACCGTCACACACCGTCAGGGGGGGGCTGGAGGTGTGTGTGTGTGTGTGTGTGTGTGTGGTTGGAGGTGTGTGTGTGTGTGTGTGTGGTTGGAGGTGTGTGTGTGTGTGTGTGTGGTTGGAGGTGTGTGTGTGTGTGTGGTTGGAGGTGTGTGTGTGTGTGTGGTTGGAGGTGTGTGTGTGTGTGTGTGTGTGTGTGTGTGTGTGTGTGTGTGTGTGTGTGTGTGTGTGTGTGTGTGTGTGTGTGTGTGTGTGTGTGTGTGTAGTTGGAGGTGTGTGTGTGTGTGTGTGTAGTTGGAGGTGTGTGTGTGCGCGTGCGTGCGTGCGTGTGTGTAGTTGGAGGTGTGCGTGTGGTTTCGTGTGTAGTTGGAGGTGTGTGTGTGTGCGTGCGTGCGTGCGCGTGCGTCAGCTGGCTGACCGGCGGTGGGCTCCTTGGGGCAGACGTCGGGCAGCGATCTGACGGGCCGTTGCCGTGGCGGCGAGGAGGCGTCCCGCTCCTTGCGGTAGATCCCGTCTCGCCCCCCAGCCCCGGGGCGGGGCGCAGCGGAGGAGCCGCGGCCGGACGCCATGGCATCGGAACTCCTCTAGGAGACTAGCTGCACACGCACACGCACACACACACACACACACACACACACACACACACACTGCATTGAGCAGCTTCAAAACAAGGCCACGGGACACCAGAGCATCTACCTCCTCCTCCTAACAACAGGTTTGTAAACTTAATGGACACACGACGTGATAAGGAAGGAAGCAATGTTTTTTTTCCTTAGTTAGCGCTAAGTCCTGCCATGGAACTCCATCAAAACTTTGATAAACCGATAATCGGAAGCAGCCCTACTCCAGTACAATGGAGGTCGTGTGTCTCTGGAAGCTTTTGGGCTGCATTGTTAACCGAGTCGGCGGGCCCGGGAAGGTAAAGATAAGACAGGCACTATGAACGACCCAGGCGCTGCTCTGCTGCAGTGGAGGACAAAGGGCACATACTAGAAGAGGAGGAGAGAAGCGTTGGACACCGGGCATGACTGGGTTG
This sequence comes from Micromesistius poutassou, assembly GCF_964030765.1. Lineage (NCBI taxonomy): Eukaryota > Metazoa > Chordata > Actinopteri > Gadiformes > Gadidae > Micromesistius > Micromesistius poutassou. The sequence goes on from NC_140273.1 coordinate 19,974,201, forward strand.
AAAGCAGTGTGGTTCTGTCTGCAGGCACCATCGACCACAGACGGTCAGACCATTATAAGAACACGGCGGAGCCTAGATGGCACGGTCCTATATGCAGCACCAGCCAAGTCACATGGAGAGGCAGCGGAGATCCTAACTGCGTACTTGGATGATTGTCCCTCAGTGGCTGCAGAACATTCATACTGTGTTGAGCGGGACAGAAACGGTTTCTGTGTGTTTCTCCATTGGAAAACCGGGGAACACTTTCAAAATCAAGATTAGAAAAACAGTGATGATCACCTGGCCACCGAGTGCTTAAAATGGGTACTGCAGTGAAAACCCACAACATTGGAGTTCGCCCCCTCCGCCCTTTCCACATTTCCCAGTGTTTTAGCACGGCTCAGGTCACGGCTCAGGTCACGGCTCAGGTCATGGCGCTCAGGTCTCGGCACTGAGGTCATAAGACACAGGCCCACCATAAACAAACGCTACGACCCGCAAATTACCTTTCAACAGGAGATCATACAGCCCGGAGCATTGTGTGCATTTTTTTTATTTAGTAATGTAAACGTATTCCATAAAGCTCCTTTAACCAATGATGGGCTTAAGCACCACGGTCCAGATTCAGACGCCTGCCATCTTTAAACCATCGGCCACGGAACAGAAGAGCCTGGGCAGCACATCACTGTCACATGCTAAAAATATAAGAGCTTGACCCATTTTTGTTTTCCTAAATCAGTCTTCAAATACACCAACAGTCGAGCCTGGAGCTTTTGTTTCAGATTGATCCAAAGACAACAGGGTGACTCAGTCACCAGTGCATGGCTGATGGAAACGGTGGAACACCATATTGTAGATCTACATATGGATCAGCTTTCTCCATAAGGGGCTGTCAACTCTGGAACACGAACAAGAACCAAAATAATTTGAGATATAAAATATTTTACAATGAAGGTTAAGTGCAAAGGTTAAAAGCAAACCATAACCAATGTTTAGCTAATTGTATTCTAGGCTACTACCAGTGCATGCGTCTTGTATTGGTGACCTGTTTATTGTGGCATGTGTATTGTGGGGGGGGGGGGGGGGGGGGGGGGGGGGGGGAGTGTTTTTCCATATAATGCATGGTGGTTTTATGATACTGAAAGCCCCTTATTTGAATTAAACTGCAGACGTAAAAGCAATAGCTATAAACTCCCGAGTCCCTATGCATCAGCTGCTCCCTGCCTGTATTGGAATTATGTTGATTTTCATAATCCCCATTAAATTAAATAAATAAAGGCTAAAGGATTGAGACAAACACCGGAACGGAAAGAAGAAAGGCAACACATGTGAGCCATTTGATCACAGAAACAGGAACAGAAACAAGTTCAGATTCTCAAAAAAGTGTTGCACCCAAAAATAGGAACTGAAGACGGAAAAACATTTTCTGAGCAGGGCAATACAAACACAAGCACTCCCAAACACAAGCACTTTGGCGCATTACGCCAAACCTCGAGTCCACACTTGAGATATTAAGTCACCTGGAGGCCTTCGCCTTAGTACATGAAACTATAGGGATGTACCCATAAAGCACTCTTAGAACTAGTTAGTGTACATTTTTGGTATTTCCATGTCAATGCTTGGTGAATATTGTTACAGAGAACGTTGTTGTTATCAGACTGGTGCCAAGTAAGGGCCCTCTGTGCTTGACTTTGTAATAACGACATCACCTGGCCCTAATTACAGCCAAATGACCGACCACCCCGGGGTTTACCGTTTGGTCATTTCTTAGGTGTACACATGTTCTCTAGAAACATCTTCCAATGGCTCTCTTCTCAATCCACTGATAAATGATGACCATATCGTCATGCCAACCACTCTCCCACATTGACTCAAAATAATCCGACACGTCATAGCACAGAGAGAGACTGGGACTGGTTAGACAATTACACCCGACAGGTCTGCACCATGCCGACAGTAGATGGGGGAGGAGGGTAGCTGAGGGGATAGGTCGTTGCCCTCCTGCCTCAACCACCAAACCCAATCCTCTAGCTGAAAAAGAACGGCCATGATGTGTTTTTGGTCCATTTTAGAGGCATTGTTCACCAGCAGAGCCCCTTCTGTGAAATACTATTTTCTAGGGCCAAGCCATGATTCCATATGGTCGGCTCTTCTGGCTGTTTGACACTGAAACATCTCAACCGTGACCTCTTCCACTGGTTGCCCTAATGTCACCACACTAGGGACTTTCAAGACCTCAAAAAGCCAGTGTGCATGTTGACAGCCAGATGTTAGGCAGAAAGCCCTTCAGAAAGATCCAATGCACCTATCAGCTGCTCAGTCTATGTCCACAGTAGATGCGCTACATGCACAACAGCTGCGATCGATAAAACCTATTGATGGATTGGGGTGGGGTGGGGTGGGGTATTTGGTTAATGCGGGGGGGCGAACATCTCATGTGACAACTAGCACAAACACTGACATAACAACGTCATGGGTGTCATGGCCAACCAGAAGTACCAGCCAGGTCATTATTATTTAATCGTCATTGTTTGAAGATTGCAGAACAGCTCCACTCACCATCCAAGAGAGTCCATCTCCCAAGTCCCCATGCCTAGTTAAACCACATCCTGGACCCATTAGTCCTGCACCCATTAGTCAGAAGTCATCTGCTTCAGCAGGCGTGGAGCTGACTGCCCCTCACCCATAGGATACATATGATACACAATGAAGCAAAGAAAATGAATGGCAACTGAGAAAACACAAGCTAACTAAGAAGCTTCTTTACCCTAGTTATACAAATGAAATAGGACTAAGTTTAATGACGACCAGACCATTCTTCACGGACAGGCAGCGTGCTGTTCTCCCTGGGAAGAGAAAGTGACCCATTGGACCTGGAGGTCCACTGAGTGGAGGCTAATGTTGTCAACAGCTAGCAGGGTTACACGTAGACTGTCAGTGGAGAGGCTAACCCTGGAGCTACCTAGCTCGCTATTAGCCCCTCCATTGCCAGTGAGGCGTTAGTTCAGGACTCATACATCACCGGTCTGCCACCGGCTGTACCGACATCACGGCGGGACTTCGGTCTCATCCGTACCTGTCGTCTGGATCACAGCGGTGTTCAAAACTCCTGTTCGACATCACAGAAATACAGGTCTGACAGGAGGAGCACACAGTGAGCTACCGGTGAATTTACCCATGATGCACTGCAGCACGGAGTGTGTCTCCCTGCTGCTCTCTCAACAATGCCTCACCACCGCCCCCTGTGGACCGTCTCCTCCCTTCACCTCACCACCGCCCCCTGTGGACCGTCTCCTCCCTTCACCTCACCACCGCCCCCTGTGGACCGCCTCCTCTCCTTCACCTCACCATTGCCCCCTGTGGACCGCCTCCTCTCCTTCACCTCACCATCGCCCCCTGTGGACCGCCTCCTCTCCTTCACCTCACTACCGCCCCCTGTGGACCGTCTCCTCCCTTCACCTCACCACCGCCCCCTGTGGACCGCCTCCTCTCCTTCACCTCACCATCGCCCCCTGTGGACCGCCTCCTCTCCTTCACCTCACTACCGCCCCCTGTGGACCGTCTCCTCCCTTCACCTCACCACCGCCCCCTGTGGACCGCCTCCTCTCCTTCACCTCACCATTGCCCCCTGTGGACCGCCTCCTCTCCTTCACCTCACCATCGCCCCCTGTGGACCGCCTCCTCTCCTTCACCTCACTACCGCCCCCTGTGGACCGTCTCCTCCCTTCACCTCACCACCGCCCCCTGTGGACCGCCTCCTCTCCTTCACCTCACCATCGCCCCCTGTGGACCGCCTCCTCTCCTTCACCTCACTACCGCCCCCTGTGGACCGTCTCCTCCCTTCACCTCACCACCGCCCCCTGTGGACCGCCTCCTCTCCTTCACCTCACCATTGCCCCCTGTGGACCGCCTCCTCTCCTTCACCTCACCATCGCCCCCTGTGGACCGCCTCCTCTCCTTCACCTCACTACCGCCCCCTGTGGACCGTCTCCTCCCTTCACCTCACCACCGCCCCCTGTGGACCGCCTCCTCTCCTTCACCTCACCATCGCCCCCTGTGGACCGCCTCCTCTCCTTCACCTCACTACCGCCCCCTGTGGACCGTCTCCTCCCTTCACCTCACCACCGCCCCCTGTGGACCGCCTCCTCTCCTTCACCTCACTACCGCCCCCTGTGGACCCCTCCCTTCACCTGAACACCATACACTACCGACGTGGACTCCTTAGTGAAGACATCCAGGGTTCAAGCTATCGAACCCTAGTTTGCACGACTAGGTCAAACACATTCTTCCCGAAGCAATTGACATTCTACTTGGGGTTTGGCTTTACACATGGCAATTGGAGTAATTTAAATCAAAGGATTTTGCACAAAGAAAATAACCGCAGCCATATGAACATCAACAGGACAAGTGGGCAATCATTTATTCCTCAGAGTATTACATTTTTTTTGCATAGGTTTAAATGAAACAATAGAAACCAAATGGTTAAACTAACAAGTCATAACAGTTAATGGAAGTTAACCAAGCATTCATTTTTTTTAAATAAAAGTTCAAGTTAAAAGCTGGAATGTTGCCTGAGGCCTGTTCCTCCCCACACGCACTGAAGGCTTTTATTTAAATTATTTCTGTATTGTCCGTATTCCCTGCTTATTATTAGCAATATTGAAAAGTTAATATTCTACAGAAGTGGTCCACAATGTGTTGCTGATACTTAATTAAATAATAGGTCACCCTGATGTTATCAAAAATCATCATACTTTGATTTAGCATAAAGGTAAAAAAAATCAGCACTTGAAAACGCTGCCTGGACAAATGACTCATTATCAAATACTGTTTGACTGACAAATGACTCATTATCAAATACTATTTGCCTGACCGCCAAGAAAATAGAGTGATGTCCTCCGCAGACGAGCGGCGGCGGCAGAAAGGTCACTTCATGTTAGGAGAGGAAGAACAAACCCACACCCTTCCACGGATTCTTACGTTATGAAATAATGCATATGGTCGCTGCTGGCTTTAGTGCGGAGCCATGAAGGAGCCCTCCCTCTGCGCCACTAGTCCAGGGGCCCCTGGACCGCCAGAGCCCAGGAGCCTCTCCCTCTGCGCCACTAGTCCAGGGGCCCCTGGACCGCCAGAGCCCAGGAGCCTCTCCCTCTGCTCCACTAGTCCAGGGGCCCCTGGAAGATGAGCCTGACGTAGCCGCCGCGCTCGGCCCGCAGCGGCAGGGCGCAGAAGGGGCAGGCGGTGTGGAAGGTGTGGGTGCCGTGGGGCAGCGGGATCTGGCTCCAGTAGGCCGCCGTCTTCTCCGTGCACACGTGTCCGCAGGGGGAGAAGGCGTGCGTGGGGGCCGCCGCGTCCACGTAGAAGCCCGCCTCGCAGCCCAGCCACAGGGGCACGTAGCTGCCCCGCGCCCGGCACATGGGGCACTCGCGCTCCTCGGTGGCCCCGCCGCCGCCGCCGCCGCCCCCGCCGCCGCCGCCCCCCTCGGGGCCGCCGCCGCCGCCCCCCCCGGGGCCCGCCCAGCCGTGGTAGCCGTGCACGTGGCCGCAGCGCAGGTAGGCCCAGGGCCGCTTGTCGTCCAGCACCTCGCTGCGCCGCAGGCTGGGGAAGGCCAGCGTGTTGAAGCCCACGGGGCACTGGGGCCGGCCCGCGTTCAGCTCCTGCCGCAGCGCCTCCAGGTGCTTGACGGTGGGCGTGCCGGCCAGGCCCTCGGCCGTGCGCCACAGCAGGGTGGCGCCGCACAGGTCGATGAGCGAGCCGTCCACCAGCTCCTGGGACTCCGCCTCCACCTGTGACGGGGGGGGGAGAGGAGGGGGGGGGGGGGGGCAGGGGGGGGGCACTGAGGACGTGGACTAAGAGAAGAGTAGGAGTAGGAGTTCCCTTCAACACTGTGTGTGTGTGCGTGTGTGTGTGCGCTCGCGCGTGCGTGCGTGCGTGCGTGCGTGCGTATGGGGTGAAATCGAAGTCAAAACACTTGGGAAAGATGCGCAGCAACGTGTGTGTGCACGCATGGTTACTTTGTTATGCATGCGTGTGTGCGTGCGTTGTTACGCGCAGATTGTATTTCACGCGTAACAAGAAGCTGCGTACGTATGAAGCAGCGTGCGCACGTCTGCCTGTCACTGTTTGACAAATATTGTTACGCGTTCACACACACACGTGCGGTCACAGATTCTGATTCTGCGCGGCCGGAAGTTGATCTGCAGTGCGCGCACACATGCACACGCATAATATGAACGTGTAGTGTAGTTGGCCTTTTCATTTCATTCATCACTACACTACACGTTCATGTAACGCGTAGTGTGCGCACCGTGCAGATCAACTTCCGGCCGCGCAGCATCAGAATCTGCGACCGCACGTGTGCGTGAACGCGTAACAACATTTGTCAAACAGTGACAGGCAGACGTGCGCACGCTGCTTCATACGTACGCAGCTTCTTGTTACGCGTGACAGAGTTTGCGCACGTCGTTTCCGCGTACGTGTGAGCGCCTGACAAAAATGTTCAATTATCTTCATGCGAGCGTTAATGCGTGCGTTCGCTAAAAACGCATGAATGTTACACGTAGTCACTACGCGTAGTGTGATTACCGGCGTGCAGCAGTCATCACGCATGAACGTGCGCGTGAACGGGGGGACTATTATAAGTCAATGAGGAAAGTACATCACACGTCAGGCGCTGTCTGCTGCACAGGCGTCAAAGCACGCGGGTGTGACATGTTCAGTTGATATGTGCGCACGTAATATGACACAATCCTGCCGGCATAGCGTGCGTGCGTGTGTGCGTGTGTTGCTTTATTACATGTCTTTATAAACATGCAGGGTGTGGTTACTCACAGCTCTCGCTCTCCGCACACATTTATTTAAAAACATTTATTAATTAGTGTCTGCTCATTAATCGATTGTATTCTTCCAGTGCTGCCGGGGACCCTCTGACCCACCATCTTCCCGCGGTGCTGGGCCGAGCGCGTCTCCCTCAGGGTGAAGACACTGCCGCACACCGAGATCTCCCTCCACAGGCCCGGACCCGAGTCCTGGGTGAAGCCGCGGTGCGGGTGCATCACCAGCACGCCGTTGGTGGTGAGTCCGTCCATCTGGCCGTCGGGCGTCCTCCACTTGGCCGCCTTCTCCTGCAGACAGCGCCGCAGAGAGAGGGCCTCGTTAAAGGGGAGGCGGCTCCTTCCACTCAAGTGGACGGTGCTCTACACCCGTGACGATAACGGGAGACTGTGTGGAGCCAGGCCTCTCTCGAAAAGATGTCAAAAAATATATTCTAACTTCTGGTCCTTCTGCTGAGACCCTGAGAAGATGTTCTCTGCACCACCACTGAGACCCACCCCTAAGAAGATGTTCTCTGCTCCACCACTGAGACCCTGAGAAGATGTTCTCTGCTCCACCACTGAGACCCTGAGAAGATGTTCTCTGCTCCACCACTGAGACCCTGAGAAGATGTTCTCTGCACCACCACTGAGACCCACCCCTAAGAAGATGTTCTCTGCTCCACCAACTGAGACCCTGAGAAGATGTTCTCTGCACCACCACTGAGACCCTGAGAAGATGTTCTCTGGTCCACCAACTGAGACCCAGAGAAGATGTTCTCTGCTCCACCACTGAGACCCTGAGAAGATGTTCTCTGCTCCACCACTGAGACCCTGAGAAGATGTTCTCTGCTCCACCACTGAGACCCTGAGAAGATGTTCTCTGCTCCACCACTGAGACCCTGAGAAGATGTTCTCTGCACCACCACTGAGACCCTGAGAAGATGTTCTCTGCTCCACCACTGAGACCCACCCCTAAGAAGATGTTCCTGGAGGAGTCGAAGCCGGCGGCGTAGATGCGGGCGGCGTACGGGGGGTTCCTCTGGCAGATGATGCGGCAGGCGAAGCGGGAGATGGTGCTCTGGATGGACAGCCGGCTGGCGGGCCCCTGGGAGCCGCCGGGCACCGTGTCCGTCACCACCAGGTCGATGGGGCCCTCCGTGGAACGGCCCACCTGTGATCACAGCCATTTACAGTACATCAAATACTGTAATCTAATGAAAATAAATGTCTGCTAATGCGGGCCACTGGGGGGATGCACCGCGCCTCATGGGGCCTCATAGGAACACAATCTGCTCAACTGTCACCAGATGTTCTGCTTTGGCTCCTTAATCTGCAGGTGGATTATTTGTATATGGGGAACATATAAGTGAAAATAATTGCATACATTGAGTCTGGCAATTGTCACTCATAGAGCAAAATATGTTGGTAATTATGACAATTATTTTAACAATGGCATAAAGTCCAGTGAAGTACTGATACTGGTACTGGTTCTGGTACCGGTAATGGTACCTGACCCTGGGCCGCTCGGTGGCTCTACACGGTAGTGCATCTACCACTACAACACAGGTTCGATTCCCACCTGTGGGCCAATGCTAAGTGTCATCCACCCCCCTTCTTCAGCCAACTGAGCCGTCCTAAAAAGGCATCGATGAGCCCGTAAAGGATATCAATCCATTGACCTGTCCTTAAAGGCACCGATGAGCCCGTAAACCAACAATGGTTTATGGGCTCACATGAGTCCACTGGTTAAAGTAAACACAGCGGCGGGACACGGACCTGGAACATGTCTGTGCTGCCGTCGTGGGTGTACTCCACCACCACCGTCTGCGCTCTGGAGAGGGTGTAGGAGATGCTGTGCTGGTCCTTGTTGCTGATGGCCTGAGGGCCACCAAGACAGTTGGGTTAACGCCGTTGGACCACAAATATGTTCTTTATACCAATAACAACCGCTCAGGAGGATATGGCTGTTCTCACGATCTGAATCTGGGTCATTACATTGTCACATGTGAGAATTTACAGTAATTATTATCAGGGCATGCCATTCATTTTTCCGTATCTGACAACAAACAGGGTTAAGAAATGTTGGTACTAGATTGATGACCTGCCTACCCAACACAGAAACGGTACAATCTGTGGTATGAGACATAACACATGCAAGGCAACATATGTCTCTGTCATATATGTATACTGCATTTTGTCAACAAGACATGATACTGTTGAATCTATACTCATTCATTCTCTGCCAGTCGTAGAAACAAACTGATTAGAAATAAAGACGTTTTTTCCGCAGGATATTTTCCGCAGGATATTATATTAAGTCCCACGTTCCCCTTTTTTTGAGGGGACAGTTTCCGAGTGACCAACCACGTGTTGTGGTGACCAACCACGTGTAGCCAGCCCCCACCTTGGCGGCCTGGGGCGTGCAGGAAGCGTGCACCACGCTAGGCTTCACCCCGTTGGCCTTGGCCCTGCGGCACAGGGCGAAGCGGCTCCTACGTCTCCCCTTCTCTGCTGTTGGAGAGAGGGAGCCATTGTATCTAGACAGAGAGACACAGAGACACAGAGAGAGAGAGAGAGAGAGAGAGAGAGAGAGAGAGAGAGAGAGAGAGAGAGAGACAGACAGAGAGAGAGAGAGAGAGAGAGAGAGAGACAGAGAGACACAGAGAGAGAGAGAGAGAGAGAGAGAGAGAGAGAGACAGAGAGACACAGAGAGAGAGAGAGAGAGAGAGAGAGACAGAGAGACACAGAGAGAGAGAGAGAGAGAGAGAGAGAGAGAGAGAGAGAGAGAGAGAGAGAGAGAGAGAGAGAGAGATTTTTTACACTGCCAAATATGCCCGTCTTATGCCCGCCTTTTTCCCAGCATGGTCGGAGCGTTTACATTGACCGAGGTAATATACCGCCCCGATTTCGCACCCCAATTTACACTCTCGGACCCTACACATATCGGGGGTTTCATTTTCATGTAAATGCAATTACGCGGCCTTGCGGTTCCAGGGGCGGGGCTTGGGTAGAGGTGTTGTTGGCGTCGTCTCTACAACAGAGACAACGCAGCTACATCAACATGAGGAGTTCTAACTGGAGAGACGGTGAAATCTGTGAGCTGCTGAGCATCATGGGAAGAGAAGGTGATGCAGTCGCATTTAACGAAGACGGGGAAAGACGATGCGATCTAAGAGAAAGTACCAGAGGAACGGTCCTTACGAGGCTTTTGTCGGGATACAAAACAAGTGGTCAGCAAAATAAAGAATATGTTGGCGTTTTTTCACTTGTAAATAGTTAATTGCATTTGTAGCCTACACTCAGATGTACACTCATTCTTGCATGCGAGTGTCTCGAATCATGAAAAAATGTAAACATTTCGGAGTTAGCAAATTATTCTAGTCTAGTCTACTCTCTGTGCGTAGCCCCGCCTTCTCCCGTGGTTGGCATATTTACAACTTACATTAGATGTAACAAACATAACATTCCCCTTGATATTTTTGCAGTAAGTTCCCCTTGTGACAAGTAATGTATCAGCTTCTTGTCAGCCGGGTCACAAGACTTGAAGTGGCAGAAACTAGGAAATGGAGAGCGCGCACACACACACACACACACACACACACACACACACACACACACACACACACACACACACACACACACACTCTAACACCACAGAACTAGGTCTCTCACTCTACCTAAAGCTACAGAAATGCGACTCCCTCCCTCAGTGGTAGTGGAACATGCGATTGAGTGATGTCAATCTCAGCCGTGACCGCTGTGCTTTGACAGGCCTTCATTCCGCTCGGTCAACATTCCACTCTTCAGTAGAGTACCAAAGAGGTGCAGCCATTTTCTACATATTCTCGTTATTGTCTTCCACGTGGCATTGTTCTAGCTCGCTCTCAACAATGGAGAAGGGGGGGGGGGGGGGGGGGGGGGTTCCCCAAGAGGGCTGTGTTCTGAGCTAAATGCAAACAATAAAGGGCAGAGTAGAAAGCGTTGGAAACCACAGCAGCCATTACTGGACAGACAGCCTGCTCTCTGGGCCCCTGGGACCGGGCTCCTGTGCAGGAAGTCAACCCACAATTACTATCACTCTCGTGGCTCCAGTCGCTGTCTCTGCATTGGGGTTCAGAGTTTCCCTAACATGTAGGTGCTAAACCACTGAATCCGGTTTCACTAGAAAATACTGCGCTACATCAAGGTCAATCGTATCGCGCTACATCAAGGTCAACCCAACTGCGCTAAATCTGCTCCTATACGTTGTCGAACACCAAAAGCAAAGCTATATACCGTATATATATATATCTGTATATATTCATAGATTCAAGACACTCGCATGCAAGAATGAGTGTACATCTGAGTGTAGGCTACAAATGCAATTAACTATTTACAAGTGAAAAAACGCCAACATATTCTTTATTTTGCTGACCACTTGTTTTGTATCCCGACAAAAGCCTCGTAAGGACCGTTCCTCTGGTATTTTCCCTTAGATCGCATCATCTTTCCCCGTCTTCGTTAAATGCGACTGCATCACCTTCTCTTCCCCTGATGCTCAGCAGCTCGTGGATTTCACCGTCTCTCCAGTTAGAACTCCTCATGTTGATATCGCTGCGTTGTCTTTGTTATAGAGACAACGCCAACAACACCTCTACCCAAGTCCCGCCCGTGGAACTGCCAAGCCGCGTATATGTGTATATATATATATATATATATATATATATATATATATATATATATATGTCTCCTATATATGAATGGGATGCGTTAGCCCGTACCCCAGCAGGATGAGCTCCCCGTAGGAGACGGGGCCCTTGGTGGAGGCCAGGGCGGTGGGGGGGTTCTCCTGGGGGGCTGGGGAGAACATGGGGGCTGTGGGCCTGGCTGGAGGGGCTCTCTCCTCCGGGGCCTCCTGCGTCCTCAACCGCGTCTCGGCGACGTGGCGCTCGCTTGGCACCTGTCATCACCTGTCGGCGTGGCAACGGGAACATAAGCTCTTTGTGTCAGCGTCATTATCCCGGTACAGGAGGTCAGAACAGCACTGAGCGGGTACAGAGAATCAGGGAACAGGTGAAGTGAGCCAAGTCAAACATAGCCAAGCCGAATGTCTCACTGAGCAATAAAAAACTGCACATATACAGTGTGGTAATATGAATGACTGAAGTCTGTATTTCATACGGAAGCTTTAGACACTTGTAGAAACCCCATAGGGCATCACCGCTAAGCTATTTGTGCTGGGTTGGCAGTCTGTAAACCGACTCGTTACGCGTGCCGTTCCCTCACGGTAACCACAGTAAAGGTCTTCTCTCTTCATCTGACAGAAGCGACAGAAGCTGAACTCTTTCTGTTCCTTCACCACATGACAGACTTCACCTTTGGAACGAGGCGTGCTGCTGGATTGCACCAGAAACAACCATCTGGTGTTGACACATCTGTCTCCTACCCGGCGAGGGAAAACAGAATCAGTTATAGCTACTTATGAGTAAGTGTGATGTGGTCATTGAGGAAAACGGAAGCTGGAGTGGCCGTACGGGTCTCTCCACTGAGAGAGGGACGTTTTAGAGGTTCTGCCATCTAAAAACAATAACTGACACTGATGTTTAGCTTATTTTATAACTGAAAAACATTGGAGTTTTAAATCCAGGGTCGAAATGATGGTCCTTATCCAGGTTTTATCAGTAAACACACAGCGATGTCCTAACTCCAGTGACTTAAACGGGGCTCACGGGACAATCAGACCCCACAAAACAAATGGACTGCAGACAGTGGCGTTGTTTCCACCGGGCGTTTGGACCAGCGGAGGGCCGGGCCCCTGGCTGGGTCTCATCGGGACAGGGGGCCCTCGTGTGCCTCAGGCCGTGTGGCTAACGTACGAGCATGAGGGTCAACAGAGTGGCGGGGGCCACATGTCTCTCCTCTGCCAGCTGGAGCCTCCTGGCTCCAGGCCAGCTCTACTGAGGGCCCCGGCTGGCTCCATAGAGGGCCCCCGGCCAGCTGCACAGAGGGCCCCCGGCCAGCTTCACAGAGGGCCCCGCGGTTCAGACAGCAGGTCGTCTGGCTCCTAGCGATGCTTTATAATTCCTCAGCTTTAGTGACACGGACAACAATACACTCTGCTCTAGCAAAGACAGCAGAACGTGTTAGAAAGGTACTCAATAACAGAACATAGTGGCCGTCATATCTGACTGTTTTACATTCATTTACATTACATGTATTTAACATGAAGGCTATGTCGAGTTATCTGAAACACTGGCTCAAACAAAACCAGACCTTCAATCACGGATCATGGTGCTATTTTATAACTGCACTTTTATTGTTTTATTAGCCTTGGCTTGAGACTCTGCATGCAGCGCATTGTGTCACGTTTTAAACCTGTTCATGTTTACTATGTTACTATATACTGTATATTTACTATGTCACTCACAAATAAACTAAAATACTAAATAAACAACCAACTGGAAGGCCTACATACGTCCATCTATGAGACGAAGAGTCATGTGGCAGGGCAGGCCACACAGACCAGCCTATACTTATGTCTCTGATCTGCGGCCTCCAGGGAACGGAGAACCCTCCTCAGACGATACCCACAGCTCTACAGAAGACTCCTTTTCCCAGCAGCCACCCTGGGTCAGACTCTCATGGTGTGTTCCAGATGCCTCGGACACCAGCCTTCTGAGTTGCAAAGTGGGGAAATCTCCCAGCTTTCTTGCGGCGTTTCACAGAGGCACGGCCCCTTTTGGTCGGTCCCACTCGGAATTCTGAGAGGATACCGAGTTCAGTGAGGCGACTCGTCAACAAAAATATATAAAGATTGCCTTGCTGTGCGTGCAATACAATGTAAAGTTGTGTTGTTTGTTGCTGGTTTGCTAAAGAGGCTAATGTAGCCAACAATAACAACGGCAAAATGACATGACACGATCACAAAGACGAACGGGAACGCTATAAATGCTACGAGCTACAGGAAATGACGTCACAAGTGCAACTCGGAAGGCTGGTGTCCGAGGCGTCTGGAACACACCACAAGGCCCCAAGGTGAGCTCCGCTGCAGGGCGGGGAGCGATAACAGGCCGCTGTGTAAACAGGACCGTTGACCACGGCCAGAGCCACTCGTCTCCACGCCCAGGGGGGCGGAGCAGAGATCAGGAAAGATTAGGGTTTGGACTCTTGGCCTTCTTCCCTACACAACAGTGTGTAGAGAAGGACCTCCTTCCACCAAGCCCACCCCTCAACACTCAACATGTGTACACACACACATGTATATTTATCTTGCTATGAATACAGCCAGTTAGCAAGGAGTGGGACAGAGACCCATTCACGCTCTGTAACTGGATGAAAGAATCTGGTAATTGGCGGGGGGTGGGGGGGGGGGTCTCATCCAAACAAACAATGGGGTGGCATGTTTGAACTGACTTCACTACTCTGCAACAAGAGGGCTTTTGTCCAACGCCTTCCTCTCGTGACGCTGACATAATCGCCAGTCTGACGTCTGTGTTTGTGTGTGTATGCGTGTGTGTGTTTGCGTCTTCGCCTTTGTGTGTTTCTGTGTGTGTGTATCTGTGTGTGTGTTTCTGTGTTTCAGGCACGTCGGTGCCTGTCTGCATGCATGCGTCTCGTGCAAGCTTGTGCATGGGTTATGTATGTGTGCATGCGTGTGCGTGTCCATATGTGTGTGTGTGTGTGTGTGTGTGTGTGTGTGTGTGTGTGTGTGTGTGTGTGTGTGTGTGTGTGTGGGCCTTGTGCATGTTTGTATGTGTGTTTGTGTATGTGTGTGTGCGTGGGTCTCATGCGTATGTGTGTGTGCGCGTTTTGGATTAGATTGCCAAAGTGCCGAAAGGGAACACCACAGTTTGGGCACTTAAGGGAAATGTTGAGAGTCCAATAGCAGAGCTGTGCCTCACACGCGTCATGCTCACTCTGAACTCAACCAGGGGCCCTCAGACATCATCGACATCCTGATGATTACACCTTGATGGAACCTTGATGGGCCTGGGATTCTGACGTTAGAGCCTAGAGGGACGGTAAGGGAACCATGGTAACAACAGGCCCGTGGATACTCTCCATCACACTGGAGGATCACTGGTGCTGCTTTGGAGGTTGAACGGAGGAGGTTCACGGTTGAGCTCAGAGCTTCAGAGTCTGACTCTGACGTTGGCTCCCCCTCTGGATCCCGGCCTCCAGGGACCTGGACCGAGGGGCTGGTCCTCCCAGGTGGGCTGGGCACCAGCTCAAACACAGGTCCTGCTGGCCGTCTTCAAACGCAATACTAACAATAGGTTGTACCTCATGAAGATCTCCTTCTCTAGAAGTGTGTCGGTGTAGGGCACCAGTCCCTCTGACTGGGGCCCCACGAGTCCCTCTGACTGGGGCCCCACGAGTCCCTCTGACTGGGGCCCCACCAGTCCCTCTGACTGGGGCCCCACCAGTCCCTCTGACTGGGGCCCCACCAGTCCCTCTGACTGGGGCCCCACCAGTCCCAGAGACTGGGGCCCCACCAGTCCCTCTGACTGGGGCCCCACCAGTCCCAGAGACTGGGGCCCCACCAGTCCCACAGACTGGGGCCCCACCAGTCCCACAGACTGGGGCCCCACCAGTCCCTCTGACTGGGGCCCCACCAGTCCCTCTGACTGGGGCCCCACCAGTCCCTCTGACTGGGGCCCCACCAGTCCCACAGACTGGGGCCCCACCAGTCCCACAGACTGGGGCCCCACCAGTCCCACAGACTGGGGCCCCACCAGTCCCAGAGACTAGCCCAGGCTTGGACTGGTGATCAGTTATCCACCACAGGGAGACCCTCACTCTCTCCAGGAGCCCTCACAAGGAGCTCGCCAATAGGATGATCAGTACTCAGGAAGTAATATTCACAATCATACGTAGTATGTTACCGTTAGCAGGAACAGACAATAATTACATAACGACAACGGGCTCACAATATAGTAGTATTGCATTATAGAGAGAAGGGCTTGAGTGGTTGATTAGTAGGGAGTCTGTGCTCACATGTTTGACACATATATATAGCCTACTACATATTTATTGTATCGTAATGTGTTGTAGTAGTAAAAAAAAATCATTATTTATCGTTATCATTATTACTACAACACTACATTACCATATATTAAATACATATATGGTACATACATCTTGTAGTATATATATTACTAACGCTGCATTTCCGTTGACAGTTGAACGAATGGTCGAATTCTTAGAAAGGAACAAAAGAGCGAAACAGAAGCCAGATGCTCCAGCGAGATGATGCATACAAATCAGCTTGTGTTGCCGGAACAATAGCCCCCAGCTGGGCTGGAGCCGGCCGCCCCCGGCCGGGCTGGAGCCCCGCTGGAGCCCCCCTAGAGCCCCCCTGGAGCCCCGACCGGGGTACCACCGCGCTGAACGCGCACAACACCGCGCTTTACGCACAGCAGAGGAATACAGTACATCATTGATAAAAAGGGAAATACGCGTGTGTGTGTGTGTGTGTGTGTGTGTGTGTGTGTGTGTGTGTGTGTGTGTGTGTGTGTGTGTGTGTGTGTGTGTTTCATTGGTAACATAATATTGGGGCAGGTTTGCGCTTGCCGTTTGAGGCTGAAGTTCGCAGTTTGAACAGAACTCGGAAGTAAACACATTGCCGTAACTTCAAATAGCACAGAGGAAAACGACTGATGCCCAAATAATATGAGGTCACTTGATGATACAATTACACAGTGGAAAGAAAGTTAAGCAGACCTTTTGGACGAAGCCCTTGTCTTACCTATCGGCTGGCCGGGAGCATCGTGTTGCGATACCCAACACCGGGGGCTCGACTGCCTACAGACAGCCGGATATCTCAGAGTTCAGGACGCTAGAGCCACCAAACGGGTTTTTGTTGTGTGTCTCGGGCAAAAATGTCCAATAATCTTCCGGCCCGCTGCTCGGTTGGGACTCGGGATCGGTCCTCTTCTCGCCCTCGCTCTGTCTCCTATACCCCTTTCTCTGACACACACACACTCACACGTACACATTCAGCCACGTGACCGCGTAACCTGACACCCCAGGCTTCTGCCACCCTGGGTTGGTCATCTCTCTCTCATCCATATGGAGATCCTCCATCTGCCCAACTCTCTAGAAGTATATATATATATATATATATATATATATATATATATATATATATATAAAGTGGTCCTCTGTCTTGGGACCTGAACATGAGTTTAGCCAGCCTAAACATGTATGTAGCCTATGTTTGTGTGTACTGAAGTAGCTCTACAGGCCTACAATACAAAGAATCGTTTGAAGCATGATTTTAAAGTAATACTTTCTGGTCCCATTTGGTCAAAGCGAATAGACAATAGAAGAAGAAGCTACGTCTGTGGCTGTTGTGATGCATAAGGCAGCATTCTTCCCCACAGCGCTGTAATGTCCTGAGAGATGGCCATTATTGGGTGGATTATGAATGGTGAATCAGGTTGACTCGGACAAGGAGAGCTGTTACGCCATTGGCCTTGAACTTTCACACAGCTCATAGTTATTCGTGCTCAGCTCCCTGACCACTGAATACATCGCATTCAGTAAGGGCGGGTTCATATTCATAAGGAATCCAACTAGAAATATAGTAGGAATCAAAAAATACATTGATATCAAAGTCTGAGGCTAAAACAGTTTCTGAATTTCTTCATAATAATTGTGATCACAATGATGGGAGGTAAAATACTGAAAAAGACTACACCTGAGTGTTACGATAAGACCTATCATTTAGCGTTCACCACGAATGACTCTGAAAAGAATGAAAAGAATTAAACCATTCAGCGAACAAAAGGCAACAGGCTGATTATCGTTTAGGGTGCCATTCAATGACATGCAAACGTAGACTGACGCGTCATCAACACGCCCACTCAACTGGTGTGAAATGCCGACATTCTACTGCTCATTCACATATAAGGTAATTAACATTTCCGCCGGCTAAAATACTACCTCAGGGGTAGTCTTTTTTTCAGGATGTCCAATGTCAGGATTTGTCGTTCACATATACGGCCCGTCGGGAGAATAGCGGTAGATTAGCGGGCTGTACGTCTAGAAGGCCCCCAGGATCATGGGCCCCCCAAGCCAATCTTTTCAGCCGCCTGGGGTGAATTAGGCGTTGCTGTGTTTTTGTCAGCCCCTGGTCGGTGTGCTCCTCCCGGCTCCTGGGCTGAGGGTCCAGGGGCCGGAGAGAACCCATCTTCACCCCCTGTTTCCATCCCACAGGAAGTCAAGGATCCAGTTGCATAGGCTGGGATCGATGGCTAGGCCCCTGAGCTGGCTGTCCAGTCTGGGGGGACTATGGGGTTAAAGGCTGAACTATAGTCCACCAACAGCATCCTCACATATTCTTTATTCATATAAAATGAAAGGGTGGGGCTGAGGGGGAGGTCCTGATCCATATATATATATATATATATCCATACACACACACATATATATATATATATATATATATATATATATATATATATATATATATATATATATATACACATATATGCGCCGCTGCTGGATTGTCAGAGCCACTGCAAAAAATTTCATAAATTTTTTCTAAGGCTTATGATAAATATCAAAGCAATAGCTGAAAATGGACATAAAAGATGAACTTAGTTTCTGCCAAGTTCAAGGCACATTTGCACAATGATCTGGTCTCAGCAGATACCTTGACTCTGTTGGTTGTTATGTCATATTTGGAAGCTCAATCTGTAAATTTTTCCCAAAAAAATCTCACCAGAAGTAACCATTTAAAGGGTTATTTTTCAAAAAATTCTTCCACCAACACACAAGACGTATTGCCGAGCACTAATAACTTTCGCCAGTAGGTGGCATCAGTGAATCAGTAATACAACTAATCATTCAATTACATTTAACATACATGTAACAGAACACAATCAATCAATCAAACTATATTTATATAGCACCTTTCGTGCAAATTTGTATATTGTATGTATATTGTAATACAAGGTGCTTAACAATACAATGGAAAAAAAATATAGAGATATATAGAAAAAGTGCAAGCCAAATTAAATAGGTATGTCTTAAGGTTTCTTTGAAATGTGTTCACAGATTGTAATGTTCTCAGCTCCTCTGGCAGCCTGTTCCAGAGGCGAGGGCCATAGGTCTTTGTCCTCACCCGTGGAACGAACAACTAAAAGGCCAGTGCCAGAGGACCTGAGTGGCCTAGGTGGAGCACGATGAAGAAATGCTCCTGAGGAAGCATTGTTCCATAACTAAAACACTTTCTCGTAGAAAATTGGTATCAAAAGTAAACTGTTTCAATTCAACTGCACACCTTCAGATTACCAAAAGTGTCCCTCGCTCAACCGAAGGATTGTACGTTCTGCTGTACAGGTTGTCGCCTATAATGTTTTGCCTATAATGGGTTTTTCTAGCATGAGGGCTGTGGGAGAACCTTCATGGTGTTAGTGGTTAGTGGGGTTAGTGGTGTCATAGTGTTAGTGGTGTCATAGTGTTAGTGGTGTCATGGTGTTAGTGGTGTCATGGTGTTAGTGGTGTCATTGTGTTAGTGGTGTCATTGTGTTAGTGGTGTCATTGTGTTAGTGGTGTCATTGTGTTAGTGGTGTTAGTGGTGTCATAGTGTTAGTGGTGTTAGTGGTTAGTGGGGTTAGTGGTGTCATAGTGTTAGTGGTGTTAGTGGTGTCATAGTGTTAGTGGTGTCATGGTATTAGTGGTGGCGTTAGTGGTGTCATGGTGTTAGTGGTGTTAGTGGTGTCATACTGTTAGTGGTGTCATTGTGTTAGTGGTGTCATAGTGTTAGTGGTGTCATTGTGTTAGTGGTGTTATAGTGTTAGTGGTGTCATTGTGTTAGTGGTGTTAGTGATGTCATGGTGTTAGTGGTGTCATTGTGTTAGTGGCGTTAGTGGTGTCATGGTGTTAGTGGTGTCATAGTGTTAGTGGTGTCATGGTGTTAGTGGTGTTAGTGGTGTCATGGTGTTAGTGGTGTCATAGTGTTAGTGGTGTCATGGTGTTAGTGGTGTCATAGTGTTAGTGGTGTCATAGTGTTAGTGGTGTCATGGTGTTAGTGGTGTCATAGTGTTAGTGGTGTCATGGTGTTAGTGGTGTCATAGTGTTAGTGGTGTCATAGTGTTAGTGGTGTTAGTGGTGTCATAGTGTTAGTGGTGTCATAGTATTAATGGTGTCATGGTATTAGTGGTGGCGTTAGTGGTGTCATGGTGTTAGTGGTGTTAGTGGTGTCATAGTGTTAGTGGTGTCATGGTATTAGTGGTGGCGTTAGTGGTGTCATGGTGTTAGTGGTGTTAGTGGTGTCATAGTGTTAGTGGTGTCATGGTGTTAGTGGTGTCATAGTGTTAGTGGTGTCATTGTGTTAGTGGTGTTATAGTGTTAGTGGTGTCATTGTGTTAGTGGTGTTAGTGATGTCATGGTGTTAGTGGTGTCATTGTGTTAGTGGCGTTAGTGGTGTTAGTGGTGTCATAGTGTTAGTGGTGTCATAGTGTTAGTGGTGTCATGGTGTTAGTGGTGTTATGGTGTTAGTGGTGTTAGTGGTGTCATGGTGTTAGTGGTGTCATAGTGTTAGTGGTGTCATAGTGTTAGTGGTGTCATGGTGTTAGTGGTGTCATAGTGTTAGTGGTGTCATGGTGTTAGTGGTGTTAGTGGTGTCATAGTGTTAGTGGTGTCATGGTGTTAGTGGTGTTAGTGGTGTCATGGTGTTAGTGGTGGTGTCATGGTGTTAGTGGTTAGTGGGGTTAGTGGTGTCATAGTGTTAAGTGGGAAGACCTCTCCTGACGTCTAGGAGGGGGGGGTACCCTATACTGGTTTCTCTTCGGCCCCGGGGCTTAACCTGCACCGGCCCTCTTTGTACGTGTTAAGAGATCCTCGGCTAAGCTCGGTGGAGGAAGACTCTGGTCTATGTGTCCAACACAGGTCACTCGTTTAAGCCCCTACGAGGTTAAACTAAATTTAGGCTACACGCGTTTCGATCGAACTCTGGGGTGTCTCTTACCACCTCAGTCCCTGTGGGCCACGAAGCGGGTAACAATTCTGAACCTATTTAAATTGCCTCACTCTCCGAACCAGTCACCATCAACCCTGTTTGTGTCATGCGCCACACACCTATCGTCAGTCGGGCCCCTACTGGAGAGCCGGATCAATCACAGAGGCACTGATTTAATCGCCCACTACAACACGTAGTAAGGTAGTTTTATTTAGATTTAAAAAACTTGTTTACACAATGATAGAGAAAAGAATGGTCAAGAGAAAGAGGTTAAATGTTAACAGAGTCTAATATATAAGATAATAGAGAAAAGTACGATTCATTGGAAGAGTCTAAATACTAAATCATTATTGGGGTTTTTCGTAAGAGGCTTACACGCTCTTTTCTTCTCATGTCTATTAGAGTCAACAAGTGAGTCTGTTTCAATTCAATTCAGTTTATTTAAGAAGGGGACAGTGCAAATTTATAAAACACATGATCATACATGGGTTAAAAATGGCAGAATTAGCCAAAAGGCTATTTTTCATCTGTAGTGGCTAGTTTAGACTGTGTGGGCAGTGTTTCAATAAACCAAACAAGCAAACTAGATATCAATAAACCAAACAAGCAAACTAGATATAAGCGAAATATGCTCGATCCTCGCAGCTTGATTCTACGTGGGGGCTATCCCAGTAAACCAGACACCAGATGAGATGAGAGCGGTCGTGGCGGTCTGAGCCTGTGTGGGGGCTATCTCAATAAACGAATAAACTAAACTAAGTCTAAAATAAATAAGCGTGGTCCTTGCAGCTTAAGTCTCCATGGAGGCTGCTTCAATAAGACAGCAGGGGGAGAAGGGGAAGGAGAGGAAGAAGCAGTGACTTAGAGGATTCTGAACACGCGTTATATACACAAATCCCCACATCAAGGTGCATCACAAAATTCTAGCTTTGATGGGTTTTTTTTTTTTGGTATAACATTTGTAAGCTCCAAATGATAACATAAGGAGAATGAAGAGAATGGACAAAATGACACAAATAGCCTTCCAGGAGACCTCTTCACAATCGCTGGCCAACCAATAGCCTGAAGCACAGGAGAGAGGAGAGTGTTATTCTCAGTACCATTACCACATTAACATGTTTCTGTGCTCAACAATCCCTTCAAGACGGCTGACTGGAAACACTCACCAAACACTCGGATCGTGTCTCTGACAGCAGGGTGAACATCTTGCAGACAGGTGTAGTTGCCTGGCGCCGTCACCTTCACAGACTGACTGATGGAGTAGCGGCCATCGCTGTCTGAGGAGGCGGCCGTCGGTGCTTCTTCTGCAGGGATCACAGTTCCGTTCAGGGTCTGCCACTCTGCCCAGGCCCTGACCAAAGACCTTCCACTCTGCCCAGGCCCTGACCAAAGACCTGCCACTCTGCCCAGGCCCTGACCCACCTTGACCCGTGACCCAACACCTACCCAGGCCACGACCCAAGACCAACCCCTCTGCCCAGGCCTCAACCCAACCACTAGACCCCTACCCTCAGTCCAACCCTACGCCCTACCACTAGACCCCTACCCTCAGTCCAACCCTACGCCCTACCCCTAGACCCCTACCCTCAGTCCAACCCTACGCCCTACCACTAGACCCCTACCCTCAGTCCAACCCTACGCCCTACCCCTAGACCCCTACCCTCAGTCCAAGCCTACGCCCTACCACTATACCCCTACCCTCGGTCCAACCCTACGCCCTACCCCTAGACCCCTACCCTCAGTCCAACCCTACGCCCTAACCCTAGACCCCTACCCTCAGTCCAAGCCTACGCCCTACCCCTAGACCCCTACCCTCAGTCCAACCCTACGCCCTACCCCTAGACCCCTACCCTCAGTCCAACCCTACGCCCTACCCCTAGACCCCTACCCCTCATCCTTGTGGTACACACAGGAAGGGGTGCGGTAATCAGCAGGAATCTAACTCACCTGCCAGGCTCTAAAAACATAAAAAGGTCAGTTTCCTTTTTATAATTTCTTTGACAAAGTACCCTCATGGTCAAATTAAACTTAAGGTGCTGTAGGTAAGAGCTGAGAGTGAGAGACTTGAACAAACCGGACCAATCACTCACCTACAGTCAGCCGGATCCATCTCTCATGACTCTTAGGATGCAGGAAGACGCACTTATACTCTCCACTGTCCCCCTGGGTCACGCTGGACAGGATCACGGAGGCGTTACCGGCCTGCAGCCCCCCTGGGAGAAGGTTCACCCTGCCCACGAACTGGGGGTCTTGTCCCGCCCGGCCGTTATTGTAATGACTGCCCTGTTCATAGTAGAACACCTCCTGCTGCTTCTTCTTCCAGTCAAAGGCCCCATCTTTCAGGTTCACAGGAGAATCCATAGCACACGGTAAGACGGCATCGTCTCCCTCTCTGGTGGAAACCTCGGTGACCAACTCAGTGATGCCAGCACCTGCTTGAAAACACAATTGATGCAACGAGTGTCTCAATACACCGCTGTATTTAGGCTCAGGGAACGCCATCTGCGCACTGTTAGATTCAGCTGTAGTTTCTGAGGGAGGTGATAACATTAAGAACACAGTTAATTATCGGACCGTATTTGATCTGATTACGATGCTGCAAAAAGGACCAACAAAACCTTACAAGAGCAAACAAGCCGTTAAGGTGTTTATTTCCATACCTACACACACGTGTGTAGGTATGGAAATAAACACTGGACAGACACAGAGTAGATGGATAGACAGACAGAGTGCATAGTAGATGGGCCTGGGCAGGCAGGCAGGTGGGTACTAGGGGTGGGAATCGAGAACCGGTTCCTACTCAGAACCGGTTCCAACTAACCAATTCCATCGGAATTGTACGCCTCCAACGTTATCGATTCTTCTTATCGATCCCTGCGTGACGTTTTCTGGTTTTCTCGTCGAGTGCCATGTGTTCAAAAGCCTGCGTACGAGTCAAGCGCGCTAATCAAGCAAATAATATATCCTGATTCGAAAATGGATAACGCACGGAGCAGCCAGCCTGAGCGGTAAACTGCGACCCCAAGTCATCCCCGCCGACAGCAACACGCTGCATTGGTGGAGAGACGGGCTGCAATAAACCCGCTTCTCTCAACATTGACGCGCAAATCCCAGTGTGTGCCGGGCACGTCTGTGCGCTCCCAACATGTGTTCTCCGCCGCACGTAACACCGTGAATAAAAAGAGAGCCGCACTTGATCCAGATCAAGTCATGTCTCCTGTTTAAGTTGTCACGTCATTGTTTGCGCTGTGCAGTTCCGATTCCGTTTTAGTTTTTCATTGCATAGCCTAATTTTGTGATATGCATAGTGACACTTTATATTGATTAAGTTGATATACTGTTTCAAACAAAGAGGATATGGCCTTAGTCCTGTTTATGTCTCCTCTTGTCACGTTATAGCCTACATTTGTGATTGAATCTCGGTTAGTGTTTGTTTGTTTTTTGTGGGGGGGGGGGGTGACAGCCCTATATAGTAGTACAGTCGTTTTTATTAATAAGGCAGAGCGATCTGCATACAAATATCTTCCGGTTTCATGCTGATGATGACACCGATAGCTCTCAGGCAGCTGGCCCTACCCCTAGATTTTCTTTCCTACTCTATATCCTGTCATGGTGTTGTTCTGTAATGGTTGCTTTTGGTGCAGAAGACTGTAGAACTCCTTTTTTGCCACTCAATGAACTACTCAGGAATCGGTAAGAGAATTGATAAGGAATTGAATCGATAGGCAGAATCGACAATGGCATCGATATTGATAAAAACTTATCAATTCCCACCCCTAGTAGGTACTGTGGTGACTGTGGGGGGGGGACGCCGGTCCTGAGTGCCACAAAGGATCACGGGAGGGTTCAGACCGTTATTAGTTGGACCTTCCCGTGCCCTCCTGGTTCCTTTGCGGTACTGACATTAGGTGGTTGCAGTTGTGCAATTATTAGTGTACATGACCTAGGTGAAGGTGGAGTTGGGAGAAATGGGGCACCACCACCAAGATGTTTATGGTGGTGGGATAAGCCCTGTGTTGGTTGTGTGTTCTGTGGTGTTCAATAAAGGCAGATCTCTTGGTCTTGCGGTGTAACCCGACTGCCGTGTGGTTCCTTCGTCGGCGCTACAGTACACTGGAATCATTGCACCATGTAGCCCATGATTAACGGACAAAGCGACAGTGAACCAAATAAAAACCTTTGGGTGGAGGTTTGTCTCATACTTCCCAGGGTCGCAACAGGTTTATACACACACACACACACACACACACACACACACACACACACACACACACACACACACACACACACACACACACACACACACACACATTGTGACTGGTTTCCTTTTAGGGTGTTCAGAGCAGGGACAGACAGCTGAGAGACACACACTCAAGAGTAAAAACAAGTTGGTGTAGGCCTATATGTTAAAATTCTTGACGCTGTTTTTCCCTTTAACCTTAACCTTTGCCTGTGTCTGTTCATTGAGGCATAAGATACAACTAAGAAAAGAAAAGGTATTCAGAAAATACGAATTCAAATTTAGATAAATATTCTTCCCATGTTATTTATCAGTCTACAAAACTGTATGATAAGGCCTGCAATTAAAGAATTGATTTGATATGTATCAGTTCAATACTGCCATTCAAAATGTGTTTTCCTTTACAAATGTATCTTTTTAGAAGAATAAAATACATTTGTGAATGTTTTGCAGTGTAGTTCATTTATGACATATTTCTGTTCGAACCATTAATGGATCTGTCAGGTTTCCGATATGTGTCCCCTCCAATGTTAAACTCGTTCCTACGCCCCTGGTCCCAAATATGTTGTGCTGATAACATATCTTTGTCAAACCAACTCAGGTTTGGCTATTAATTACTTCCGTGCAAGTGATAATAAAGTAGGGTGACCAGACGTCCCCGGTTTCCGGGGACAGTACCCGTTTTCAGTGACCTGTCCCCGGCTACTGCTGTCCCCCGCAATCCCGAACCCTCCCCGGCAACAATCCCGTCCGACAGGGGGGATGGGGCAGCAGTGTCCCCGTTCGTTTAAGTTTTCTATGACAAAAACACTACATGTTTTTACACCGCTGAACCCAAAATGTCCACGGATTTTGACTCAGAAATCTGGTCACCTTATAATAAAGTCCTATTTATCTTTCAAACTCGACCTCTCGTATTTTGTTAAAGTGTTCGAGTGTGCCGTTTAATCCACAACACCACCATGCCATGTCTTGACAGTCAGAACTACCATAGTACCATGCGTCTTAATTCATGACAGTGACAGTGATCCCAATAGAAACCTTTGGTGGAGGTTTGTCTCTTACTTCCCGGGGTCGCAACGGGTTTCAGACCGAGTCCGCATGGAACAACGCTTTGAATCTTTGAGGACCCGCTAGGAGAGCGTCGCCGATCTCTCACCAGTACAGTAGCCTACTGGTCGGCTCTCACCGGCACATCGTCGGTCGTTTGCCTCCCCGCTTGGAGGGCAGCACACGTGAATATAAAAGTTTGTTTTTTAGCCTTTCAACATAGTATCTGTCCGTTTTTCATTCAGCCTATTCCATAACAGATTCTACACTGGAAAGGTTTTAAAATAGAAAGAGGGACCGTTCGGACCCGTCCGAGCGGGGGACGGAGCGGAGGAGACACAACACAAACTTGTTAACTTGGTTAAAATGATACTCACAGCAGGTCAACACAACGCAGGTACAAATAGCCCACAGGCCGAGGGGGAGACACGCAACAGACATCCTCGCACGGCTGAGAACACACGCAACACTGGCTGGGAACTTGTTTTCTCTTATTTCCCCTGCCCCTTTATCATTGGGCGTGTATAGATGCGGAGTGGGAGGGAAGTGTGTCGTCACAGCACGGGCTCGACAGGTTGCACATATAGCGCGCACACCATAACGCTCTGTGGGGGACCAAGTTGCTGATAACATTTCTTCAAACCAACTCAGGTTTGGTTATCATCACTGTGTGAGTGTGAGTGATAATAGAGTATTTCTCTTTCAAACGTATTTTGTTAAAGTGTTAAAGTGTTTGGTTTAATCCACAACACCACCAGGTCATTTCCACCAGACCACAGAATTATCCTGCGTCTTAATTCATGACAGTGATCCCAATAAAAACCGGTTGAGCGGGGAACTTTGTCTCTTACTTCCCGGGGTCGTAAAGACCTCACTGTACCCACACGAGTCCTTATGGAAAAACGCATTGCATCTTTGAGGACCCGATGAGAGAGCGCACACGTGAATTTAAAAGTTTGTTTTGCAGCCTTTCAACAGAGTATCTGTCCGTTTTCCATTCCGACTATTCAGAATATAACAGATTCGACACTGGAAAGGGATTAAAAGACTTTAAAAGAGCGACAGTTCGGACCCGTCCGAGCGGAGGAGACACAACAGAAATGCGGTTCGTCGATTAAACGAGATATTAACTTATTAAAACGATACTCACAGGTCAACACAACCCAGGTAAACAGAGAACACAGACCGAGGGGGAGATACGCCGCAGACATCTCCAGAAACACACTACAGCTGAGGACGAGGCAAGGGACAACGCTCGGGGAATGGGGAACTGAGGGAGCAACAGCAGCGTGCGATGGGCGTGGCTAGATTTCTGATCAGCTCTGACAGCGGGCCAATCAGAATCAGGGATGAGTTCTCTCGTGTGAATATTAAGACATTGCGTAGGCAGAGACAGTGCACACGCTCTGTTCGAGTGCAGGTTAATCCACATTCACCACCAGGCCATGTCGTGACAGTCAGAACTACCATAGTAGCCTACCGTCCATGCGTCTTAATTCATGACAGTGATCCCAATAGAAACCTTTCGGTGGGACTTCCGGTTTGGCCATGCAGGGGTAGGACGTGTGAAGGCAGAGCTCCCCACTCAACTTATCAAAATTAACTTTTAAAAGCACCACTCAGGGCATTTCATTGAATTTATATCAGACAGATAAAAGGCCACCAACTTTGGCGATATGAGCAAGAATAAGCCGACCAGTGCGCCCCCGCCAACAACCCGAACTAGCATAGCTAGCAAGGTAGCTGCTTTGGCTAGCGCTAGCCCACACGGCGGTGAAACGACCGCAAACGCCGAGGGTGTTTCCGTGAGTCAACTTGTGGCTGAGTTGTCGAAACAACGGTCTTCGCTTAAGGAGGACATTTCTGCTTTAATCCATGAGTCGATTGCCCCGCTCCAGTCCTCCGTGAATGCACTGACACAGACTGTTAGTGGCTTTCAAGCACGGCTGAGCGCAACCGAAGTTCTGGCTGGGGATAACTTCAGTGCGATATCCACAGCGGACCGGAAAATAAAACGCCTGGAGGAGCAAAACGCGACATTGCTCGAACGCGTGGATGACTTGGAAAACCGCTCTCGTAGAGCAAACCTGAGGATCCTGAACGTCCCGGAGGACAGCGAGAAGGGCCAACACACTGTCAAGTTCATATCCGACCTGCTAAGGCAAGCAATGGGCGAAGAGGTTTTTGAAAAAACCCCGGAGTTGGAGCGGGCTCATCGTTCTCCCGGCCAAAGACCCAGAGAAGGGCAGCCGCCCCGTCCCTTTGTGGTGTGCTTCCATCGCTTCCAGGAAAAAGAAAAGGCATTGCGGTGGGCCCGGACGCACGACGTGGAGTTTAACGGCTCCAAACTGAGGATCTACCCGGACATGTCTGCGGGCCTGGCGAAGAAACGCGCAGCATTTAAAGACGTCAAGCAGCTCCTCTATGAGAAAAAGATAAGGTTCAGCCTGCTACATCCAGCGCGTCTTCGGGTTCAGTTCGAGGATGAGACTCTCGTCTTCCACTCACCAGAGGCTGCCAAGGTGTTCTATGACCGTCGGGTTGCCGGCCCAATTGACTGATTCTGTGGACTGGTCGGAGGCCGACGGAGCTTCGGGTAGACTTGCTTCACCGGGCTGGGATGGTCATTATGCCTGAAGGTTGGTTGTTTTGAGCCGTTGCATTTTAGTGAAGCAAATGTCAGTCTGTGTTGCTTTCATAGTTGATGGCGGAATGCTTGTTGACAACTGCTTAACGTTACGTTACAACCTGAGAGGGGCAAAGCCCCAGCAAGATGGTTTGCCTATTTGTTCAGATCCCATGGTTCGGATGCATTTATTTTTCGGTTAACCAGCTATCCTGTCTATGTATGCAGTGATCCAAATGATGCATACTTAAGTGTGATAGGGGCTGTGAATTAAAGTTTGCCTGCCTACTTGATATAATAATGGCGGTTGTTTATGTTGGTTGGGAACAACAATGTTATTCATCTCTGAGTAAATGCGCTGAGTTTGTATGCTTAGAGTGATAGTGGGGAGCATGGTGTAGGGGGAAATAACGTATGGGCTATTGGAAGTTTAGTCACAGTAAGATAGCTGCGGTTCGTTACTGTTCGGAGAACGAACCTAGAGTTAGCACATGTTCAAGGGTTAGTTTGATGCCGCTCCTTTTTTTTTTTTTTTATTATTATTATTATTTTTTTTATTTATTATTATTATTTTTTTTTTTATTATCCCGTTCTCCATTTTTTTTTTTTTTTTTTCGATCTGGCTATACAGCACCATACATGCACGCCTTATCATTACCCAATATTCTTGTTTATTGAGCAATGAATAGTGCGAGCACAAATTTGGTTGGAGGGTCTGCAGTACGTTTTATTAGCTGGAACGTCAGGGGCATGAATGGCCCAGTGAAAAGGGCGCGAATTTTTTCACATTTAAAACGGTTGCACACTGAAATTGCATTTCTGCAGGAAACGCACCTTAGAGTACAGGATCAGGTTTTGCTTAGAAAGGCCTGGATAGGCCAGGTGTACCATTCAACGTTTAGTAGCAGGGCTAGAGGTGCTGCAATTATAATCCATAAAAAAGTACTCTTCACTGCTTCAAAAATAATTTCAGATTCCCAGGGACGTTATGTTATAGTATCGGGTCGTCTCTATCACACCCCGGTGGTTTTAGTTAGTATTTACGCCCCCAACTGGGATGATGCAGATTTTTTCAGGAAGATAATCACCTTATTACCAGATTTAAATACTCATCACCTAATATTTGGCGGAGATATGAACTGTGTGATGGACACAGCCATGGACCGGTCAAATCCCAAATCTGCACCTCCATCAAAAATGTCTAGAGCTCTTTTGAGTCATATGATGCACCTTGGCTGTATAGACCCATGGAGATTTTTACATCCGAGCAAAAAAGAATTCTCTTGTTTTTCACATGTTCATCAGTCTTATTCTAGAATAGATTATTTTTTTATTGATAAGCGTCTTCTTCCCTCAGTGAAATCTGTAGACTACTCTGCTATTGTAGAATCTGATCATGCACCTGTTATTCTTGATATTGGCTTTACACTCAATTGCCCACCAAGGCCAGCTTGGAGACTTAACACAGCATTGCTTTCAGATGCAGATTTTTGTCAGTTCATATCTAAAGCAATAGATGATTTCATTTTGACCAATCAGAATGATTCTGTATCACCATCCATATTATGGGAAACATTCAAAGTCGTACTGAGGGGACAGATAATATCATTTTCAGCTTCACGTAATAAAAAAAGAAAACAGAGACAGGAAGAGCTCATTGATTCTATTCTTAAAATTGATCATCAATATTCAACGACTCCAACACCTGAACTATACAAAGAAAAATTAAATCTGAAAGCAAAATATGATTTATTATCTACTGAAAAGACTGAACATAGCTTGTTAAGATCACGAGCATTCTTTTATGAACATGGGGAGAAGGCAGGACGCCTGCTTGCTCACCAGTTAAAGGCTAAGTCGTCTGCCCAAATCATATCAACAATTAGGAAAACACCTCAAGAATTGACAATAGATCCCAAGGAAATCAATAATACTTTTAAAACATTTTATTCTGAGTTATATACCTCAGAATTTCCTCAGGACACTTCTTCTATGGTTAATTTCTTAGAAACCCTGAATACTCCAACAATTGCGCAGGAACAAAGGGACAACCTGGAAAGACCACTAAACCAACAGGAAGTGGAGAATTCAATTAAGGACATGCAGAGCGGGAAGGCCCCTGGGCCGGACGGCTTCCCAGTCGAATTCTATAAAAGATTCTCCTTAAAACTGATCCCCTTGCTTCTTACTATGTTTAAGTACTCTTTTGAACAGACAGCTCTCCCACAGAGTCTCACAGAGGCTCTCATCACAGTTTTACTGAAACCTGGTAAAGACCCAGCGGATTGCAGCTCTTATAGGCCTATTTCTTTACTGAACGTGGACATTAAGATACTGTCGAAAATTCTGGCCTCTCGAATAAACACCGTAGTATCAAATATCATTTCAAATGATCAAACCGGTTTTGTGAGAGGCCGTCACTCATTCATTAACATTTGTAGACTCCTGAATGTGGTGCATTCTCCAGCGTCTAGGGTGCGACCAGAGGTGGTGGTCTCCCTGGATGCGGAGAAGGCATTCGACAGAGTAGAATGGGAGTATCTTTTTGCGGTACTGGGTAAATTTGGGTTTGGCCCGAAATTTATGTCTTGGATTCGTCTATTGTATTCATCTCCAAAAGCTGCAGTAGTCACTAACAAATTATGTTCACAGTATTTTCCTTTATCTAGGGGTACGCGTCAAGGCTGCCCACTTAGCCCATTACTGTTCATTTTAGCGATCGAGCCCCTGTCAATTAAGCTTAGAACTACACCGTCCATACATGGCATTAGAAGAATGGAGATGGAATATAAAGCTTCCTTGTATGCTGATGATCTCTTAATTTTTTTATCGGACCCGCTATCCTGTAAATCTGAACTATTGAACATTCTGGTTGACTTTGGTGGTTTTTCAGGTTATAAAATTAACTATTCAAAAAGTGTGTGTTTCCCTATCAATGATTCGGCAAAGCAGATTCCAGACACAGACTTGCCATTTTGTATATCACATTCCGGTTTTAAGTACTTAGGAATAAATATCACCCCTTCTTTTTCTGAATTGTTTAAAGCCAACTTCGCTCCTATTATGGAGAAACTAAAATCTGACCTCGAGAGATGGAGTGCTATTTACCTTTCTCTAGCTGGGAAAATCAACTGCATCAAAATGAATGTGTTGCCTAGATTTTTATACTTGTTTCAAAGTATCCCAGTTTTCCTACCAAAATCCTTCTTCCGTTCAATTGATGCCCTACTCTCAAGTTTTATATGGGGAGGTAAATCTTCAAGACTTCGCAAAACACTGCTTGAAAGGCCAAGAAAAGGGGGTGGGCTCGCTCTCCCAAACTTCAGGGTTTATTATTGGGCAGCGAATCTCCAAAAAATAATTTACTGGTTTCAGGCCCCAGACACGGGTTGGTGCAATGAAGAGGCAAAGCTCTGTAATCTGTCATCACTTCCTGCACTGTTAACAACGAAACTCCCTCTCTCCCCATCACGGTTTTCCTCAAGTCCGGTAGTGCGTTCAACATTAAGAATTTGGATACAGTTTAGGCAAACATTTAAATTGTCTGGCCTTTCTATGCTAAGTCCCATATGTTATAACCACCTTTTTCCAGCCGCTGATCTTGATGTCACATTTATGCAATGGAACACTATGGGTCTTACTAAATGTAAGGATTTTTTCATAGATAATATTTTTCCTACTTTCACAGATTTGGCCAATAAACACTCTATTTCTAAATCCAGTTTTTTCCGATATCTTCAGATCCGCCACTTTATTCAAACATTCAACCCATCGTTTCCTCAATTACCTGAGAGTTCAAACTTGGATGTCATACTGAAGATTCCCATAACTTTAAAGGGCCAAATCTCTAATTTATATAACTCAATTATGTCATTTAGCAGCGTATCAACAGACAACATCAAGACAAAATGGGAGGAAGAATTAGGGACAGTCATTTCAGATGAGACGTGGGTTAGAGCTCTTAGCTGTGTGAATGGAACCTCTTCTTGTGCACGTCTCAATCTGATTCAATTTAAAGTTCTCCACCGTACTCACTATAGTAAGGTCAGACTTGCTAAAATATACCCTGAAATAGATGAGACGTGTGATCGCTGTAGAGCCACCAAAGCAGACTTGGCTCATATGTTCTGGTCGTGCTCCAAGCTGGGAGAGTTTTGGAAATCAATATTTGGGATTTTGAATGTTGCTTTTGGCCTAGATCTACAACCTAGCCCTTTAGTGGCTATATTTGGGGTTGACGCTGCGATAGCCACTGGCAAGAAAAATGTTATTGCTTTTGCAACGCTGATTGCACGGAGGAGAATACTTTTAGAATGGAAATCCCAATTACCACCGAAGGCATCAATGTGGCTTTCTGATATGATGATGTTTTTAAAAATTGAAAAAGTTAAATACTTTCTTAGAGGATCAACCAAAAAATTCTACAAAGTATGGGACCCCTTACTGGTTTATTTTGACAAACTTGCAACTCTCCCCTCTCATTAGTAAACAAGCTTCAACGTAAATTACTTTCATCTTGGGATAATTAATTATTATTTATATTTTTTATGTATTATTATTTTATTTTTTATTTTTATTACTATTATTATTATTATTATTATTTATTTATTTTCTTCACCGGCAAAGGGATTGTTAGGGTTGGATGGGGTTTATAAAAATGTAAATTGTTAAAATGCTGTGTAATTCTTGTTACATTATACACTGTCGCCAAAAGAATTGTAACCACTGTGAAACATTACAACCTGTATGACATTGTACACCTGTTTTAACAACAATAAAAATACATGTAAAAAAAAAAAAGAAACCTTTCGGTGGAGGTTTGTCTCGCCCGTCCACACGGAGCCGTTTTTTGGTTAAAACGCAGATGTTTTGCATCGTTTTGGCCGATCGTCCACACGAATCCTGTAAACGCATCGCATGAAAACGGAGTTTTCTGAAACCAGGTCCCAGGGTGAATAAATTCTGAAACGCACCCCTTGAGTGTTCGTCTGGACGGCCAAAACGCATACTTGCGTTTCGATGATGTCATCGCCACACCCCTCGAGCGTAACCTCTTGTAACCTGATTAATCTTGGAATGAATCTAGATTAATCTATATTAAAATGGCTCATTTGAATTCTGCCGAAGGCATTCATAATATGTGTGTGCTACCTAAATAATGACTAAAAGTAAGTCTTTGAGAACGGGTTTCTCAAGCCAGGTGGCGCATTAGACCAGGGGCTCATCTCCTGTTTCCAAAATGCATCACAAACTCTAGTATAATTTACTACACGCTTACTATCACAAACTCAAACGCGGGAAAATATAACGGCGCCGGGACGTGCTCTCGCTACAGGTCCACGGCACGCTCGTCTCCGGTGCGCGTCGCGGCAGCCGTATGGCGAGTGAACAGTGCCAAACCTAAGGATTATGGCGAGTGAACAGTGCCAAACCTAAGGATAACCAGGAAGAGGCGCGCCGTCAGAACGTGTGAAATTTTGTATGGGACTGATTGGGACTGCAGACGAGAGACCAGCAGCGACGCCACGGCGACGTACATACGGAAATTCAGACAAAATGTATGGCGAGTGAACAGTGCCAAACCTAAGGATAACCAGGAAGAGGCGAAGGAGCAGTCTAACCCTACGCCGCCGTGAGAACGTGTGAAATTTTGTATGGGATTGATTGGGACTGCAGACGAGAGACCAGCAGCGACGCCACGGCGACTGCATGGAAGTTCCGTCCACCGGCGGCGGTGTCACGGCGACGTACATACGGAAATTCAGACAAAATGTACGTCTACTCACGGACATCTGAAGAAGTTCGTCGCCACTAAGACGCCTGCTAACCTACGTCGCCGTGAGAACGCCTGAACTAAAACTTAAGAGTTTTGGTCTTTTTGACACACAAAAACTAACGTTTTTTATAAAATGTCAACAAGTATTTGGACATTAATACCAGAAAAAAATAATAATAAAAAAGAAAATATATATATAGACTGGGAATCGAACCCAGTCTCTCGCGTGACAGTCAATTACCTTAACCACAACATTGTCTGGACCATGACCAAAAATAAATAAATAAATATATATTATGTATATTATTATATATATTCAATAAGTCAATGTTGTGGTTAAGGTAATTGACTGTCTTTTATATATATATATATATATATATATATATATATATATATATATATATATATATATATATAATCGACGACGTGCGTATCCTCTCCCCACGGCGGCGGCGTACGTATCTTCTCCACACGTGCATTTCACACGATGTTATCCTTCTCCTGGTAATCCTGGCACTGTTAACTCGCCATAAAAATGTACGTCTACTCACGGACATCTGAAGAAGTTCGTCGCCACTAATGCCGCTTTTCCACCGCCAGTACCTACTCGACTCGACTCGACTCGACTCGACTCGCCACGCCTTATTTGCGTTTCCATTGGCAAAAAAAGTACCTGGTACCTAGTACCGGGTACTTTTTTTTAGTACTACCTCCGTCGAGGTTCCATGCCAGCGGAGTAGGTACTTTTGTGTGACGTAAACAGGCTGCTGGTAACTGATTGGCCAGCGGCTGTAAATGGGAATATTCACTCAAGTTAAGTTGTGTCCGGCGTGGTTGGAGTCCACGAACCCGCTCCCGAGGGGGACACTGATCAGCGTTTCGCCGTGTGTGTCGCTCCTTTCCCGGGGCTAGAGTTAGGCTGCGCGTCGTTATGTGTGTCGGGCGTGGTTGTGTGTGTCCGGCGTGGCTGGAGTCCACGGACCGGCGTTTCACTGTTTCGTTTCAGTGTCGTTCCTTTCCTAGGGCTCGAGTTTCGCCTCTATCAACGTTACCGTATGACAACAATAGACGCGCAGTCATTGCGCTTTTTATTTTATTTTATTTTATTTCCCATCATAACCTTTCCCGGGAATCAGGAAATAGTCTTGATCAGATTCAGATTTCCCGGGAATCGCGTCTCCCGTGATTAAAACCTAATGACGACCCGCCCATGGTGGAGAGGTTCTTTTCTACGACCCGCCCACATTGAAGAGGTACTTTTTTAGATGGAAACGCAACCAAACCGAGTTGAGTCGAGGCGAGTCGAGTCGAGTTGGTACTGGCGTATGGCGAGTGAACAGTGCCAAACCTAAGGATAACCAGGAAGAGGCGAAGGAGCAGTCTAACCCTACGCCGCCGTCACAACGTGTGAAATTTTGTATGGGACTGATTGGGACTGCAGACGAGAGACCAGCAGCGACGCCACGGCGACTGCATGGAAGTTCCGTCCACCGGCGGCGGTGTCACGGCGACGTACATACGGAAATTCAGACAAAATGTACGTCTGCTCACGGACGTCTGAACGAGTTCGTCGCCACAAAGACGCCTGCTAACCTACGTCGCCGTGAGAACGCCTGAACTAAAACTTAAGAGTTTTGGTCTTTTTGACACACAAAAACTAACGGTTTTTATAAAATGTCATCAACTTATTCATCAACAAGTTTTTGGACATATTAATACCAGAAAAAAAAAATAATAATTATAGCTGCTGCGCAGCAATGGGTCGGGTCCGGGCTAATTTTGGCAAATTCTGAGCAACAAACAGGAGAATAGGAAGACAGGACAGTTGACCTTATAATGTTCAATTTGCACCAGTTGAGGATTGAACCCACAACCTCTGGAACCAAAGACCATTGTCTATCGCACTGAGCTAATTGGCTAATTAGCAATTGGCATTTCAACAGTGGCTTCACAAATTGAGTAAGCCATTCACTGTCGTGCAGTCAAAATTTCAGAAATTCAGTCATCTAAACAAAAATCTGATAATACATAAATTGCATCTTGACAGCATGGAAATGTTGGTGATTTGTTTTTAATGATAAGTGTTTTGCTTCATAAGAGAAAATATGATGTTTAAAAATTCCACTCTCACATTGGCTGCAGTTGTTCCCATGAGAGCAGAATTCAAAATGTTCTCAAAAATTCAGTTTTTGAGATAAAATTCTGATATTTGCCAAACTTCATCAACCATGACTCCAGAATATTCTCAATTTTTTTCAGGAAGATTGAAAATGTATTTATCAAGAATTTGATGGTATACGTTTACAGTACTGTTTACAGTCATACGTTTTCATGCACTGTAGGATCAATTTTTGCTTTAAGTTTGGTGACAATTGAGCAAAAATTGTGGGAGGAGATACATTTTAAAAGTTTTACAGTTATTGAAAAAAACAGAGTGATGGACTTCATAATTTGTAATGAGTTTAAGTGGACTAAAGTTTCAGCAGTATTGAGGCTACATTGTGGTGAAGTTTCAACACTGTAGCATCTACCGTTGGTTTGGTAGGAATTTTTTAAGTTTTTAAATTTAAACGCTTATTGTGCCCCCCCTAGGAGGGGGGGGCACATGTCCTTGGAGTTGAGTGAATCTGGCATGGGACTGGACCTTTGTGCAAAGTTTGGTGAGTTTTCACCCATGGGAAGTATGACTTCCTTGGAAGAAGAAAGAAGAAGAAGAAGAAGAAGAAGAAAGAATTCCTAGGAATACAATAGGTTCCCGGCAGCTTAGCTGCCCGGACCCTAATAAAAAAGAAAACAAAAAATATAGACTGGGAATCGAACCCCAGTCTCTCGCGTGACAGTCAATTACCTTAACCACAACATTGTCTAGACCATGACCAAAAATAAATAAGTAAATATATATATATTAATTTATTTATTTATTTATATTTGGTCATGGTCCAGACAATGTTGTGGTTAAGGTAATAAATAAATATATTTATTTATTTATTTTTGGTCATGGTCCAGTCAATGTTGTGGTTAAGGTAATTGACTGTCATATATATATATATATTATGGCGACGGCGTGCGTATCCTCTCCCCACGGCGGCGGCGTACGTATCTTCTCCACACGTGCATTTCACACGATGTTATCCTTCTCCTGGTAATCCTGGCACTGTTCACTTATGGCGAGTGAACAGTGCCAGGATTACCAGGAGAAGGATAACATCGTGTGAAATGCACGTGTGGAGAAGATACGTACGCCGCCGCCGTGGGGAGAGGATACGCACGCCGTCGCCATAATATATATATATATGACAGTCAATTACCTTAACCACAACATTGACTGGACCATGACCAAAAATAAATAAATATATATATTTATTTATTACCTTAACCACAACATTGTCTGGACCATGACCAAAAATAAATAAATATATATATACATATATATATATATATTTACTTACTTATTTTTGGTCATGGTCCAGACAATGTTGTGGTTAAGGTAATTGACTGTCACGCGAGAGACTGGGGTTCGATTCCCAGTCTATATATATTTTTCTTTTTTATTATTATTTATTTTTTCTGGTATTAATATGTCCAAATACTTGTTGATGAATAAGTTGATGACATTTTATAAAAACCGTTAGTTTTTGTGTGTCAAAAAGACCAAAACTCTTAAGTTTTAGTTCAGGCGTTCTCACGGCGACGTAGGTTAGCAGGCGTCTTAGTGGCGACGAACTTCTTCAGATGTCCGTGAGTAGACGTACATTTTGTCTGAATTTCCGTATGTACGTCGCCGTGACACCGCCGCCGGTGGACGGAACTTCCATGCAGTCGCCGTGGCGTCGCTGCTGGTCTCTCGTCTGCAGTCCCAATCAGTCCCACACAAACCTCCACACGTTCTCACGGCGGCGTAGGGTTAGACTGCTCCTTCGCCTCTTCCTGGTTATCCTTAGGTTTGGCACTGTTCACTCGCCATATTCACTCGCCATACTGGCGGTGGAAAAGCGGCATTAGACGCCTGCTAACCTACGTCGCCGTGAGAACGCCTGAACTAAAACTTAAAGACCGGGTAAACCAAGAATAATTATGGGTTTTGAGTTTATAATACCACAGGAAAATATATTATTAACCACCCTGCCAAATTTGAAGGACTAAAAAAATCGCGAAGTATATAAAATTATGCTTCAAAGTTGATGAAAAATGAGCAGTAATCCCTGGCTCAGGACGGTGGGGGCGTGTGCGCTGCAGGCCAGGAAACCACGCCCATCACCGGAGAGAGACCGTCTTCGGTCGGAAACTTAAATAAAGTAAACGAACCGTTAACGTTACGTTTCCCACTGTGGCATCCAGGGAAGATGCACCAACGAGGTTGAAGAGGCATAACGGGCAAGCTAGCTGCAAACTGACAATTCAAACCAGACTCGTGAGCGGTAAAACCATAGACGGGTGAAACCACAGAATGCTAGTGCGCGGTTAATGTATTTATACCTAGAGGGCAGCAGGGGGCGGGTCTACATCGAAGACCGCTTTACGTAAAGCGGTCTTCGATGTAGACCCGCCCATTTTAAACCTGCACACAGAACATTCTCTGAGGCCTAGCTCCTCAAGGAAATGATGAATGGGAAAAATATTTTTTACATGTTTTGAGGGACACATTTAAGGCCTAATTAATATGATAAGAAGAAAAATACTGAATTTGGTTTACCCGGTCTTTAAGAGTTTTGGTCTTTTTGACACACAAAAACTAACGGTTTTTATAAAATGTCATCAACTTATTCATCAACAAGTATTTGGACATATTAATACCAGAAAAAACAAATAATAATAAAAAAGAAAAAAATATATAGACTGGGAATCGAACCCCAGTCTCTCGCGTGACAGTCAATTACCTTAACCACAACATTGTCTGGACCATGACCAAAAATAAATAAGTAAATATATATATATATGTATATATATATTTATTTATTTATTTATTTTTGGTCATGGTCCAGACAATGTTGTGGTTAAGGTAATTGACTGTCATATATATATATATATATTATGGCGACGGCGTGCGTATCCTCTCCCCACGGCGGCGGCGTACGTATCTCCACACGTGCATTTCACACGATGTTATCCTTCTCCTGGTAATCCTGGCACTGTTCACTCGCCATAAGAATCGGCCAGTCACGGAGCGGCACGCTTGTCGGGTTCGCGTGGCCCCTCCTCCGCAACGGCGGCCGTTGTGGCCGCGGCGTTTGGGCCGGCCGATCACGGAGCGGTCGGTTCGGGTTCGCCCCCCCCCCGTCAACAATCCTGTGCGAATTACGCCCAAATGCTTAGTTATCGGCTGGCATGATGCGAATCGTACGGAGGGAATATTTGTGGATTATGTCAAACCTGATCAACAGTTAAACATTGTACGACATGTCCGTCTGTCTTCTCCAGTACAAGGTCCTCTCCGTCCTACCAGGAAGTGGAATGGGCATCTCCATAGCAACCCCCGCCACTCAGAAGATACAGCACCGGAATGCTAAATATTGTAAAGAACAGGACAGAAGGAGAGAAGGTATGTGCGCTATGTGCAACCTACGCCCACGGTCCACTACGGTCCACCTACTTTTTGGGGCAGGCGCATTTTGCGTTACTTCTCAGCAGTGTGTTGCTGAAGATGTCTGTTGCTTGTCTTCCACTCGGCCTGTGTGCTCTTTGGACCTGCGTTGTGTTGACCTGTGAGTATCATGTTAATTAAGTTAACATCTTTTTTGTGTTGCGTCTCCTCCGCTCCGTCCCCCGCGTCAGGACTGTCTCTCTTTTTAAGTCTTTTAAACCCTTTCCAGTGTCGGATCTGTTATGGAATAGTCTGAATGAAAAACGGACAGTTACTATGTTAGGCTGAAAAACAAACTTTTAAATTCACGTGTGCTGTCCTCCAAGCGGGGAGGCAAACGACCGACGATGTGCCGGTGGGAGCCGACCAGTAGGCTACTGTAGGCCTACTGGTGAGAGATCGGCGACGCTCTCCCAGCTCTCTCTGAAACCCGTTGCGACCCCACGTACCAAAACGATCTTTTTTTTCTCCGTTTTCCCTGGCATCGTTTCAAGAACATTTGCGTCCACACGGATCCATCTCAATACGACTCAACACGCTACTTCATGTTCCAGGTGGCGCTGTTTTAACCCTTTTGATCGTCTCAATTGGCGCACGCATGGGTGGTGTTTGTTTGTAAAATGTGGCTTATGTGGTTGTCCATCAGTCTTTTTTTCTCAGCGTGGTGGCACAGGAGCATAATATTTTGCGTAGTGGTGGGCCGTTATCGGCGTTAACGTGCTGCGTTAACGCGAGACTCTTATCGGGCGATAAAAAAAAAAATCGCCGTTAATCTATTCTCAAAGTTGAACTAACCAGAAGCTGAGTGTTTAATAAAATATACTGTCCATAATCGCGCCATATGCTGGAGACAATGTAGCAATGATAATAGAAACAACTTGGGTGAGCGATGACACGTTTTGGGTTGATCGTGACATCAGAGCGTCGAAATAGTTGGTGTTGTTGTTGTTGTAATAATCCAAATCTTCCTCCGAGCTACCCGCCTTGGTACGGCGGTAGGCGGACGCGTAGGCCTACCAGCCGTCTGCCGTCAACGCGCGAGTGGATAGTGCCAGGATTACCAGGAGAAGGATAACATCGTGTGAAATGCACGTGTGGAGATACGTACGCCGCCGCCGTGGGGAGAGGATACGCACGCCGTCGCCATAATATATATATATATATATATATATATATATATGACAGTCAATTACCTTAACCACAACATTGTCTGGACCATGACCAAAAATAAATAAATAAATAAATATATATATACATATATATATATATTTACTTATTTATTTTTGGTCATGGTCCAGACAATGTTGTGGTTAAGGTAATTGACTGTCACGCGAGAGACTGGGGTTCGATTCCCAGTCTATATATTTTTTTCTTTTTTATTATTATTTGTTTTTTCTGGTATTAATATGTCCAAATACTTGTTGATGAATAAGTTGATGACATTTTATAAAAACCGTTAGTTTTTGTGTGTCAAAAAGACCAAAACTCTTAAGTTTTAGTTCAGGCGTTCTCACGGCGACGTAGGTTAGCAGGCGTCTTAGTGGCGACGAACTTCTTCAGATGTCCGTGAGTAGACGTACATTTTGTCTGAATTTATGGCGAGTGAACAGTGCCAGGATTACCAGGAGAAGGATAACATCGTGTGAAATGCACGTGTGGAGATACGTACGCCGCCGCCGTGGGGAGAGGATACGCACGCCGTCGCCATAATATATATATATGACAGTCAATTACCTTAACCACAACATTGACTGGACCATGACCAAAAATAAATAAATATATATATTTATTTATTACCTTAACCACAACATTGTCTGGACCATGACCAAAAATAAATAAATAAATAAATATATATATACATATATATATATATATTTACTTATTTATTTTTGGTCATGGTCCAGACAATGTTGTGGTTAAGGTAATTGACTGTCACGCGAGAGACTGGGGTTCGATTCCCAGTCTATATATTTTTTTCTTTTTTATTATTATTTATTTTTTCTGGTATTAATATGTCCAAATACTTGTTGATGAATAAGTTGATGACATTTTATAAAAACCGTTCGTTTTTGTGTGTCAAAAAGACCAAAACTCTTAAGTTTTAGTTCAGGCGTTCTCACGGCGACGTAGGTTAGCAGGCGTCTTAGTGGCGACGAACTTCTTCAGATGTCCGTGAGTAGACGTACATTTTGTCTGAATTTCCGTATGTACGTCGCCGTGACACCGCCGCCGGTGGACGGAACTTCCATGCAGTCGCCGTGGCGTCGCTGCTGGTCTCTCGTCTGCAGTCCCAATCAATCCCATACAAAATTTCACACGTTCTCACGGCGGCGTAGGGTTAGACTGCTCCTTCGCCTCTTCCTGGTTATCCTTAGGTTTGGCACTGTTCACTCGCCATACGAATTTCCGTATGTACGTCGCCGTGACACCGCCGCCGGTGGACGGAACTTCCATGCAGTCGCCGTGGCGTCGCTGCTGGTCTCTCGTCTGCAGTCCCAATCAGTCCCATACAAAATTTCACACGTTCTGACGGCGCGCCTCTTCCTGGTTATCCTTAGGTTTGGCACTGTTCACTCGCCATACGTCTACTCACGGACATCTGAAGAAGTTCGTCGCCACTAAGACGCCTGCTAGACGCCGGTCTTTTTGACACACAAAAACTAACGATTTTTATAAAATGTCATCAACTTATTCATCAACAAGTATTTGGACATATTAATACCAGAAAAAATAAATAATAATAAAAAAGAAAAAAATATATAGACTGGGAATCGAACCCCAGTCTCTCGCGTGACAGTCAATTACCTTAACCACAACATTGTCTGGACCATGACCAAAAATAAATAAGTAAATATATATATATGTATATATATATATATATTTATTTATTTATTTATTTTTGGTCATGGTCCAGACAATGTTGTGGTTAAGGTAATTGACTGTCATATATATATATATATATATATATATATATATATTATGGCGACGGCGTGCGTATCCTCTCCCCACGGCGGCGGCGTACGTATCTCCACACGTGCATTTCACACGATGTTATCCTTCTCCTGGTAATCCTGGCACTGTTCACTCGCCATATAGACGTACATTTTGTCTGAATTTCCGTATGTACGTCGCCGTGACACCGCCGCCGGTGGACGGAACTTCCATGCAGTCGCCGTGGCGTCGCTGCTGGTCTCTCGTCTGCAGTCCCAATCAGTCCCATACAAAATTTCACACGTTGTGACGGCGGCGTAGGGTTAGACTGCTCCTTCGCCTCTTCCTGGTTATCCTTAGGTTTGGCACTGTTCACTCGCCATAGATTCTCCCTGCTTTCCACTGTGCTGACGTCTCCCCCCTCAGCCCCCCTCATGGACTTCATAAACAACATCATCATCGCAGAGCCGCAGTTCATGAACAGGCAAGGCAGGCAACTGCTTGGGGCCCCGGGCCCCAAGAAAAAGAAAAAGAAATCTGTAGTTTTTTTTTTTTAATATATATGTAAGTATCATCCCTATGGCATTTACCACTTGTTTGACGAAAATGATCAGTCAGACTTTGACAAACGGTTCAAGACTTTGCTTTAGTCGAGCCAATCGCTACATTTATGTGCTAAAAAAAATAAAATTGGCAGCACTGTTTCACCTGAACACGTCTGCGGTGGCAGATGAGATTTTGACAGCACAAGCTGATATTGAGCTTAAGTCGAGGGCTCCCACATGATAATTAGTAAGTCCAAATACCGCTCCACCATCACTGATGGTCATTTGGAAGCCTGCTTGAGACTAGCTTCCAGCAGCTACTCTCCGGACTATGCAACCCTGGCTGACTCCATTCAGTGTAAGTCATCAGAGTATGTACTCAGTATATATAAATAAATATATGTTTAGCATTTTTTAATCTAGGTAGATCATTTTGACCTGGTCATTTTGAAAGTAGCTCGAAGGCCGTAAAAGTGTGGGCACCCCTGAGCTAGGGCAAGCATTTGCCCTAGCAAAGGCCAGGAAACAACATTTGTAGTTTGTTTGCTGTTATATTATTGTTCAGAATATCATATGTAGCACCTTTAAGGCTTTTGAGGAGCACTGGAATTGTAATGTGGGTTTAATTACCTAAGAAAACTATTCACAAGTACTCAATTGCTGTAACTAATTTGAGATAATTAATACCAAGTCACTTCACACCTCTGTTAGGTGTGCATTTTATACTATGTTTATATCTATTTTTTTTTGTTTTATTGTTCTATATTTGTATTAATATAGTGCTATCCAATTAATGTGAACACTGACTGTTTTTCAGTGGAGTGCAATATTCAATGTATTTTGATGTGAGTACATAGCATTTGCACTAGCCATGGCATGTAAAACAGCATTTGCAAAAATAAATGCATTAATGTATTTTTGAAGGAACAATATTTATTGCTCTTTCATGGATAAATTATTAGACCATAGCCGTCGGAAGTGTGTGTGTGTGTGTGTGTGTGTGGATGACGCAATATGTGCGAGATAGAACATATTACGTCATCCCCATGAGACCGGACTGAACATCTGGAACCTTAAGATCCACTTTTAACCATGGACTGAATCAAAGCATCATTATCAAATGAACATAACCGACAACGATTGAATACAATTTTTTATTAATTTAAAGAGAAAAGTTTAAGGTGGGCATGGAATCATACTTCCCTACTTTTTAATTAAAACCAAATCTCAATAACATGGAAACAAAATCAGAACGATTTGGCAGACAAACGAGTTGACAATTAAATTAACTTAAAACCACAACTCTATAAACATAAAACATCTTTGTACACAGACAAGTCTCTCACTCAGTCAGCCACACACCCATCAAACAACTCCTCCCAGCCCACGCCCTCCCCACCGCTCAAACATGAACACACCACACCCCCCGGCTAGAGGTGCTCCTCCCCTACCGCTATACGTTCGCCAGCAGCCCCTGGAGTCAAATGCATTGGCAAAAGCAAGGA
Source organism: Micromesistius poutassou (assembly GCF_964030765.1). Lineage (NCBI taxonomy): Eukaryota > Metazoa > Chordata > Actinopteri > Gadiformes > Gadidae > Micromesistius > Micromesistius poutassou. The sequence goes on from NC_140273.1 coordinate 20,019,197, forward strand.
CTTCTTATACAGTGGCAGACAGCACTCGGGATGGATCAGTTGGAGCCCGAGGGGGTCAGGGAAAAAGCACATACCAACAAAGTTGGGCAGTTCTTCGTATACGCCAAATGTAACACGAGCACTAACTGGGAATTACTGCGGGGCAGCTAAGTGATGCGGTCAATGTAGTGAAACTGTGAGAAAACATTAGAATATATCCCACCCCTTTTGTCCAGAAAAACAGACTGAATATCCTAAAGAAAAGTAACAATACATTTATTGAAACTCAATTAAGCTGCAGTTCCATTGGGCAATTTAAGAAATAATGAAAATAGCAATAAAATAAATAATAATATTTGCTTTGCAGGCCTGCAGATAATCTAAACCTCAAACAGTAAACATAGCTTCCTACAACACAGTAATGAATCAACAGTAGCCACAGATCTCCACAAAACAAATCAAGTGCATTTAACCAATATATTGAGTCCGTATCTCCTTGAACAGGTGGCGAAAGTTGTTTGAACACAGTCACAGTCAACGGCCGAAAAGGCACATACCAACAAAGGGAAGTAGGAGAAACGTGTAAAAATAGATTTTCCCATTACGCCCTACCTTGATCTTGTAAACCAACACAGGACAAATAAAGATATCTCGTGACACACACAAGGTGCTTAACCATATTAAAAAAATAGAAGAGAAAGCCAAAGTAAATAGGTGTGTTGTTGTTGCTGTTCCAGAGGCGAGGGCCATAAAAATCGTTAATGCAAGTGAATGTGAGAAAATAATTATTTTCGTTTGAATTGTGCCATGTTCAGCTGTACAGCGGCATCACGATGGGGACAGGACAAATAGGCACTGCTTCAATATATCAGAATCAGGGACCCCTTGTTGACCATGACCTCTCCTACAACATTGGTAAATATTCGCTCCAAATGATAATATAAAGAGGATGAACAAAATGACACAAATGGGTGTCCAGGTACTATTCCAGCCGGTCGACGTCTGCCAATTGCCTGAACCCAAGGAGAGAGTGTTATTCTCAGTACCATTACCACATTAACATGTTTCTGTGCTCAACAATCCCTTCAAAACGGCTGACTGGAAACACTCACCAACCACTCGGATCGTGTCTCTGACAGCAGGGTGGACGCCTTGCTGCCGGGCCAGACAGGTGTAGTTGCCTGGCTCCGTCACCTTCACAGACTGACTGATGGAGTAGCGGCCATCGCTGTCTGAGGAGGCGGCCGTCGGTGCTTCTTCTGCAGGGATCACAGTTCCGTTCGGGGTCTGCCACTCCAGACCGCTGGGCCGGGGCTGGCCTCCTTTGGAGAGGCAGGAGAGCCTCATCCAGCCAGAGGACGGGGGAGCCTTTTTGACCTCCAGCCTCAACTGAGGCTTCACCACTGTGGGCAGGAGCAGGAGGGCGTTAAGTCATTTACATTCAGTGCGATTAGCAGACTCTTTTATCCAAAGGTCTTGGGTCGAGGCCCCTGCCCAGGTCTTGACCCATGACCTACCCCTCTGCCTAGGCCCTGACCCAAGACCTACACCTCTGCCTAAGCCCTGACCCAACACCTACCCCTCTGCCTAGGCCCTGACCCAACACCTACCCCTCTGCCTAGGCCTCAACCCGACCCCTACCCCTCAGTCCAAGCCTATGCCCTACCCCTAGACGCCTACCCCTCAGTCTAACGCTACACCCTACCCCTAGACCCCTACCCTCAGTCCAACCCTACGCCCTACCCCTAGACCCCTACCCCTCGGTCTAAGCCTACGCCCTACCCCTAGACCCCTACCCTCAGTCCAACCCTACGCCCTACCCCTAGACCCCTACCCCTCGGTCTAAGCCTACGCCCTACCCCTAGACCCCTACCCTCAGTCCAACCCTACGCCCTACCACTAGACCCCTACCCTCAGTCCAACCCTACGCCCTACCCCTAGACCCCTACCCCTCATCCTTGTGGTACACAGAGGAAGGGGTGCGGTAATCAGCAGGAATCTAACTCACCTGCCAGGCTCTAAAAACATATAAAGGTCAGTTTCCTTTTCATAATTTCTTTGACAAAGTACCCTTATGGTCAAATTAAACTTAAGGTGCTGTAGGTAAGAGCTGAGAGCGAGAGACTTGAACAAACCGGACCAATCACTCACCTACAGTCAGCCGGATCCATCTCTCATGACTCTTAGGATGCAGGAAGACGCACTTATACTCTCCACCGTCCCGCTGGGTCACGCTGGACAGGATCACGGAGGCGTTACCGGCCTGCAGCCCCCCTGGGAGAAGGTTCACCCTGCCCACGAACTGGGGGTCTTGTCCCGCCCGGCCGTTGTTGTAATGACTGCCCTGTTCATAGTAGAACACCTCCTGCTGCTTCTTCTTCCAGTCAAACGTCCCATCTGCCAGGTTCACAGGAGAATCCATAGCACACGGTAAGATGGCATCGTCTCCCTCTCTGGTGGAAACCTCGGTGACCAACTCAGGGATGCCAGCACCTGCTTGAAAACACAATTGATACAACGAGTGTCTCAATACACCGCTGTATTTAGGCTCAGGGAACGCCATCTGCGCACTGTTAGATTCAGCTGTAGTTTCTGAGGGAGGTGATAACATTAAGAACACAGTTAATTATCGGACCGTATTTGATCTGATTACGATGCTGCAAAAAGGACCAACAAAACCTTACAAGAGCAAACAAGCCGTTAAGGTAAGCCTACTGGTTATATTACACACTACAGATACACGTGTGTAGGTATGGAAATAAACACTGGACAGACAGAGTAGATGGATAGACAGACAGAGTGCATAGTAGATGGGCCTGGGCAGGCAGGCAGGTGGGTAGGTAGGTACTAGGGGTGGGAATCGAGAACCGGTTCCTACTCAGAACCGGTTCCAACTAACCAATTCCATCGGAATTGTACGCCTCCAACGTTATCGATTCTTCTTATCGATCCCTGCGTGACGTTTTCTGGTTTTCTCGTCGAGTGCCATGTGTTCAAAAGCCTGCGTACGAGTCAAGCGCGCTAATCAAGCAAATAATATATCCTGATTCGAAAATGGATAACGCACGGAGCAGCCAGCCTGAGCGGTAAACTGCGACCCCAAGTCATCCCCGCCGACAGCAACACGCTGCATTGGTGGAGAGACGGGCTGCAATAAACCCGCTTCTCTCAACATTGACGCGCAAATCCCTGTGTGTGCCGGGCACGTCTGCGCGCTCCCAACATGTGTTCTCCGCCGCACGTAACACCGTGAATAAAAAGAGAGCCGCACTTGATCCAGATCAAGTTATGTCTCCTGTTTAAGTTGTCACGTAATTGTTTGCGCTGTGCAGTTCCGATTCCGTTTTAGTTTTTCATTGCATATTTGTGATGTCATCGTGCGCGCGCACGATGACACACACACACACACACACACACACACACACACACACACACACACACACACACACACACACACACACACACACACACACACACACACACACACACACACAGTGACTGGTTTCCTTTTAGGGTGTTCAGAGCAGGGACAGACAGCTGAGAGACACACACTCAAGAGTAAAAACAAGTTGGTGCTGTAGGCCTATATGTTAAAATTCTTGACGCTGTTTTTCCCTTTAACCTTAACCTTTGCCTGTGTCTGTTCATTGAGGCATAAGATACAACTAAGAAAAGAAAAGGTATTCAGAAAATACGAATTCAAATTTAGATAAATATTCTTCCCATGTTATTTATCAGTCTACAAAACTGTATGATAAGGCCTGCAATTAAAGAATTGATTTGATATGTAGGCCTATCAGTTCAATACTGCCATTCAAAATGTGTTTTCCTTTACAAATGTATCTTTTTAGAAGAATACATTTGTGAATGTTTTGCAGTGTAGTTCATTTATGACATATTTCTGTTCGAACCATTAATGGATCTGTCAGGTTTCCGATATGTGTCCCCTCCAATGTTAAACTCGTTCCTACGCCCCTGGTCCCAAATATGTTGTGCTGATAACATATCTTTGTCAAACCAACTCAGGTTTGGCTATTAATTACTTCCGTGCAAGTGATAATAAAGTAGGGTGACCAGACGTCCCCGGTTTCCGGGTACAGTCCCCGTTTTCAGTGACCTGTCCCCGGCTACTGCTGTCCCCCGCAATCCCGAACCCTCCCCGGCAACAATCCCGTCCGACAGGGGGGGATGGGGCAGCAGTGTCCCCGTTCGTTTAAGTTTTCTATGACAAAAACACTACATGTTTTTACACCACTGAACCCAAAATGTCCACGGATTTTGACTCAGAAATCTGGTCACCTTATAATAAAGTCCTATTTATCTTTCAAACTTGACGTCTCGTATTTGTGTTTGTGTTCGAGTGTGCCGTTTAATCCACAACACCACCATGCCATGTCTTGACAGTCAGAACTACCATAGTAGGCTACCATGCGTCTTAATTCATGACAGTGACAGTGATCCCAATAGAAACCTTTGGTGGAGGTTTGTCTCTTACTTCCCGGGGTCGCAACGGGTTTCAGACCGAGTCCGCATGGAACAACGCTTTGAATCTTTGAGGACCCGCTGGGAGAGCGTCGCCGATCTCTCACCAGTACAGTAGCCTACTGGTCGGCTCTCACCGGCACATCGTCGGTCGTTTGCCTCCCCGCTTGGAGGGCAGCACACGTGAATATAAAAGTTTGTTTTTTAGCCTTTCAACATAGTATCTGTCCGTTTTTCATTCAGCCTATTCCATAACAGATTCTACACTGGAAAGGTTTTAAAATAGAAAGAGGGACCGTTCGGACCCGTCGGGGGACGGAGCGGAGGAGACACAACACAAACTTGTTAACTTGGTTAAAATGATACTCACAGCAGGTCAACACAACGCAGGTACAAATAGCCCACAGGCCGAGGGGGAGACACGCAACAGACATCCTCGCACGGCTGAGAACACACGCAACACTGGCTGGGAACCACTGGCTGGTTTTCTCTTATATCCCCTGCCCCTTTTTGCCCTGTGTCGTCACAGCACGGTGTGTCGTCACAGCACGGGCTCGACAGGTTAACGCTCTGTGGGGGACCAGGTTGCTGATAACATTTCTTCAAACCAACTCAGGTTTGGTTATTATCACTGTGTGAGTGATAATAGAGTATTTCTCTTTCAAACGTATTTTGTTAAAGTGTTAAAGTGTTTGGTTTAATCCACAACACCACCAGGTAATTTCCACCAGACCACCCTGCGTCTTAATTCATGGAAGATCCCAAAAAAAACCGGTTGAGCGGGGAGCTTTGTCTCTTCCCGGGGTCGTAAAGACCACACTGTATACCGGACTCGCTGAGAGAGAGCACACGTGAATTAAAAAGTTTGTTTTGCAGCCTTTCAACCGAATATCTGTCCGTTTTCCATTCAGATAACGGATGCGACACTGGAAAGGGTTTAAAATAGCCTAGGCCTGTTTGGTTTAATCCACAACACCACCAGGTCATTTCCACCAGACCACAGAATTATCCTGCGTCTTAATTCATGACAGTGATCCCAATAAAAACCTTTGGGTGGAGGTTTGTTTACTTCCCGGGGTCGCAACGGGTTTCAGAGAGAGCTGGGAGAGCGTCGCCGATCTCTCACCAGTACAGTAGCCTACTGGTCGGCTCTCACCGGCACATCGTCGGTCGCCCGAACCGACCGCTCCGTGATCGGCCGGCCCAAACGCCGCGGCCACAACGGCCGCTGTTGCGGAGGAGGGGCCACGCGAACCCGACAAGCGTGCCGCTCCGTGACTGGCCGATTCTCCCTGCTTTCCACTGTGCTGACGTCTCCCCCCTCAGCCCCCCTCATGGACTTCATAAACAACATCATCATCGCAGAGCCGCAGTTCATGAACAGGCAAGGCAGGCAACTGCTTGGGGCCCCGGGCCCCAAGAAAAAGAAAAAGAAATCTGTAGTTTTTTTTTTTTAATATATATGTAAGTATCATCCCTATGGCATTTACCACTTGTTTGACGAAAATGATCAGTCAGACTTTGACAAACGGTTCAAGACTTTGCTTTAGTCGAGCCAATCGCTACATTTATGTGCTAAAAAAAATAAAATTGGCAGCACTGTTTCACCTGAACACGTCTGCGGTGGCAGATGAGATTTTGACAGCACAAGCTGATATTGAGCTTAAGTCGAGGGCTCCCACATGATAATTAGTAAGTCCAAATACCGCTCCACCATCACTGATGGTCATTTGGAAGCCTGCTTGAGACTAGCTTCCAGCAGCTACTCTCCGGACTATGCAACCCTGGCTGACTCCATTCAGTGTAAGTCATCAGAGTATGTACTCAGTATATATAAATAAATATATGTTTAGCATTTTTTAATCTAGGTAGATCATTTTGACCTGGTCATTTTGAAAGTAGCTCGAAGGCCGTAAAAGTGTGGGCACCCCTGAGCTAGGGCAAGCATTTGCCCTAGCAAAGGCCAGGAAACAACATTTGTAGTTTGTTTGCTGTTATATTATTGTTCAGAATATCATATGTAGCACCTTTAAGGCTTTTGAGGAGCACTGGAATTGTAATGTGGGTTTAATTACCTAAGAAAACTATTCACAAGTACTCAATTGCTGTAACTAATTTGAGATAATTAATACCAAGTCACTTCACACCTCTGTTAGGTGTGCATTTTATACTATGTTTATATCTATTTTTTTTTGTTTTATTGTTCTATATTTGTATTAATATAGTGCTATCCAATTAATGTGAACACTGACTGTTTTTCAGTGGAGTGCAATATTCAATGTATTTTGATGTGAGTACATAGCATTTGCACTAGCCATGGCATGTAAAACAGCATTTGCAAAAATAAATGCATTAATGTATTTTTGAAGGAACAATATTTATTGCTCTTTCATGGATAAATTATTAGACCATAGCCGTCGGAAGTGTGTGTGTGTGTGTGTGTGTGTGGATGACGCAATATGTGCGAGATAGAACATATTACGTCATCCCCATGAGACCGGACTGAACATCTGGAACCTTAAGATCCACTTTTAACCATGGACTGAATCAAAGCATCATTATCAAATGAACATAACCGACAACGATTGAATACAATTTTTTATTAATTTAAAGAGAAAAGTTTAAGGTGGACATGGAATCATACTTCCCTACTTTTTAATTAAAACCAAATCTCAATAACATGGAAACAAAATCAGAACGATTTGGCAGACAAACAAGTTGACAATTAAATTAACTTAAAACCACAACTCTATAAACATAAAACATCTTTGTACACAGACAAGTCTCTCACTCAGTCAGCCACACACCCATCAAACAACTCCTCCCAGCCCACGCCCTCCCCACCGCTCAAACATGAACACACCACACCCCCCGTCTAGAGGTGCTCCTCCCCTACCGCTATACGTTCGCCAGCAGCCCCTGGAGTCAAATGCATTGGCAAAAGCAAGGACTTCTTATACAGTGGCAGACAGCACTCGGGATGGATCAGTTGGAGCCCGAGGGCAGTTCTTCGTATACGCCAAATGTAACACGAGCACTAACTGGGAATTACTGCGGAATTACTACTGAATATCCTAAAGAAAAGTAACAATACATTTATTGAAACTCAATTAAGCTGCAGTTCCATTGGGCAATTTAAGAAATAATGAAAATAGCAATAAAATAAATAATAGTATTTGCTTCACATAAAGTGTTTAAGTGCAGATACACATAGAAAAGGACCTAAGGCAAAAAGAAAAGAAAAGAAAAGGAAGGGTTAAAAGACAATGACTTTAGGAGTTAAAATAAGAAAAAATATATATTTTTAAAAAGGTAACTAGGGGACACTATTGGCTGGAAAAAAGGAAACACTAATCAAAGGCCAGTGAAAAAAGGTGGGTCTTTAACTGGGATTTAAAAATATCAAGCGACTGGGCTGCCCGGATGTGTAGGGGGAGGCAGTTCCAGAGTCTGACACCCCCTACCCACTGTACACGTCCGTCGACGGATCTCATTGACTTTACATGGGACGCTCCCGAAATGCATTGTGGGTCCGTCCGTCAAATCGGCTCCGTCTCTTGCGTCCAAAAGTTGAGAAAAGTTTAACTTTTCAGGCAGCGACGGATCCGTCACCCAATCAGATCGCGTTATACGCACGTTATACACAGATCGTGTTTTACCCCATGCGTCGGACACGCCCACTCTCTTCCGTCGACGGACATGTACACGTGGGTAAGAGGCGTGAGAGCTGCTACTGAAACAAACCTTCAACATAAAGTTGAAGGTGATTGAGGACAGTGCAACACGGAGGTCCTGTTCAACTGACAGCCTTTGCCTCAGTTTATTCCTAGGAAGCAAGTGCAAGTGAATGTGAGAAAATAATTATTTTCTGGTCCCGTTTGAATTGTGCCATGTTCAGCTGTACAGCGGCATCACGATGGGGACAGGACAAATAGGCACCGCTTCAATCCAAACTATCAGAATCAGGGAGTGCTTGTTGACCATGACCTCCCCTACAAAATTGGTAAATATTCGCTCCAAATGATAATATAAAGAGGATGAACAAAATGACACAAGTCCAGGTACTATTCCAGCCGGTCGACGTCTGCCAATTGCCTGAACCCAAGGAGAGAGGAGTGTTATTCTCAGTACCATTACCACATTAACATGTTTCTGTGCTCAACAATCCCTTCAAAACGGCTGACTGGAAACACTCACCAACCACTCGGATCGTGTCTCTGACAGCAGGGTGGACGCCTTGCTGCCGGGCCAGACAGGTGTAGGTGCCTGGCTCCGTCACCTTCACAGACTGACTGATGGAGTAGCGGCCATCGCTGTCTGAGGAGGCGGCCGTCGGTGCTTCTTCTGCAGGGATCACAGTTCCGTTCGGGGTCCGCCACTCCAGACCGCTGGGCCGGGGCTGGCCTCCTTTGGAGAGGCAGGAGAGCCTCATCCAGCCAGAGGACGGGGGAGCCTCTTTGACCTCCAGCCTCAACTGAGGCTCCACCACTGTGGGCAGGAGCAGGAGGGAGTTAAGTCATTCAGTGCGATTAGCAGACGCTTTTATCCAAAGGTCTTGGGTCGAGGCCCCTGCCCAGGTCTTGACCCATGACCTACCCCTCTGCCTAGGCCCTGACCCAACACCTACACCTCTGCCTAAGCCCTGACCCAACAACACCTACCCCTCTGCCCAGGCCTCAACCCAAGACCTACCCCTCTGCCTAGGCCCTGACCCAAGACCTACCCCTCTGCCTAGGCCCTGACCCAAGACCTACCCCTCTGCCTAGGCCCTGACCCAAGACCTACCCCTCTGCCTAGGCCTCAACCCGACCCCTACCCCTCAGTCTAAGCCTATGCCCTACCCCTAGACGCCTACCCCTCAGTCTAACGCTACACCCTACCCCTAGACCCAGACCGCGTCCTTGTCATACACAGAGGGAGGGGTGTGGTAATCAGCAGAAATCTAACTCACCCGCCTTCCTGATTTTTGGGGCAGCGTGATCAGGGATGCGCTCTAAAAAGATAAAAGTTCAGTTTCCTTTTTATGATCTTTTTGACAAAAACCCCTTACGGTCAAATTCAACTTAAAGGAGCACTCCAGCGATTTTTAACCCCATTATTGTTTTCCTGAGGGTCACCCCAGTTGAGGGAAGTCAAAAACCAGACGAAAAATTGATTAGACCAAGCCAAGGAGATCTGCACTGGCTGCCGGCGCAGAACGGACGCGCTCCCAGCCACCAGCCACAGTGGCTGTGCATGCGCGCGCATCCGTTCTGCTATCGGCTAGTAAGGACTCTCTGGATATGTCACCGGGGTAATCTGCAGTGAGTGTTTACATGCAAATACACAAAGTTTATACTGTTTCGCCAACCAATTTGAGTTAAACGAGCACGGTGGTGTCTCGTTAGGAACCGACTCGTGTTACCGAGGTCTTGGAATGGTTTTCTGAATGTGTTTAGAAGCCACAAAAGCGGGTAACGATTGCCCTCATAGCTTAGCGTTATAGCTATTCCGTGGCACCGGCAGCCAGTGCAGATCTCCTTGGCTTGGTCAAATCAATTTTCGTCTGGTTTTTTACTTCCCTCAACTGGGGTGACCCTCAGGAAAACAATAATGGTGTTAGAAATCACCAGAGTTCTCCTTTAAGGTGCTGCAAGTGAGAGCTAAGAGCGAGAGACTTGAACAAACCAGACCGATCACTCACCTACAGTCAGCCGGATCAATCTCGTCTGTCTCTTAGGAAGTAGGATGATGCACTTATACTCTCCACTGTCCCCCTGGGTCACACTGGACAGGATCAAAGAGGCGTTACCGGCCTGCAGCCCCCCTGGGGGAAGGTGCACCCTGTCCACAAACAGGGGGTCTTGTCCCTCCCGGCCTTTGTTGTTGTAATCCTTGCCCTTTTCATAGAAGAACACGTCCTGGTGGTCCTTCTTCCAGTGAAACGTCCCATCTGCCAGGTTCACAGGAGAATCCATAGCACACGGTAAGATGGCATCGTCTCCCTCTCTGGTGGAAACCTTGGTGATCACCTCAGTGATGCCAGCACCTGCTTGAAAACACAATTGATGCAACAAGTGTCTCAATACGCCGCTGTATTTAGGCTCAGGGAACGCCATCTGCGCACTGTTAGATTCAGCTGTAGTTTCTGAGGCCGGTGATAACATTAAGAACACAGTTAATTATCGGACCGTATCTGATCTGATTCTGATGCTACAAAAAGGACCAACAAAACCTTACAAGAGCAAACAAGCCATTAAGGTAAGCCGGAAGTAATAGCCAAACCTGAGTTGGTTTGTCAAACCAACTCAGGTTTGGCTATTACTTCCGTGAAAGTGATAATAAATTATTTATATTTCAAACCTTCTCGACCTCTCGTATTTTTTTGTTGTTAGAGTGTGCCGTTTAATCCACAACACCACCAGGCCATGTCGTGACAGTCAGAACTACCACAGTACCATGCGTCTTAATTCATTCAATGATCCCAATAGAAACCTTTGGTGGAGGTTTTTCTCTTACTTCCAAAGGTCGCAACGGGTTTATAACGACCTCACTGTACTCACACGAGTCCGCATGAAACAACTCATTGAATCTTTGAGGACCCGCTGAGAGAGCGTCGCCGGCTGGAATAGTACCACCTGGATGCCCATTCGTGTCATTTTGTTCATTCTCTACCTCTTTATGTTATCATTTGGTATGATAAATATTGATGTTATCAATATTTACCAATATTGTACCAAAAATAATAACGGTAGGGAAGGTCATGGTCAACAAGCGGTCCCTGATTCTGATGGGTTGGATTGAAGCGGTGCCTATTTGTCCTGTCCCCATCGTGATGCCGCTGTACAGCTGAACGTAACATTTTTTGGTTGAGCGAGGGACACTTTTGGTAACCTGAAGTTGTGCAGTTGTGCTCCACCTACATCCCTCAGGTCCTCTGGCCTTTGGCCTTTAAGTTGTTCCCTGGGTGAGGACAAAGGCCTGTGTCTATGGCCCTCGCCTCTGGAACAGCCTGCCAGAGGAGCTGAGAACAACAACAAACAACAATGACATCCCTTGGCTGTCCACTCTCATCAGGTCTAAATCAAAAAAATGCCATAAAAACGAAGTAGTAGACCTACCCTTTTTTAGCAGTTGTTTCAGGTTTCAGCAGTTGTTACCCTTGTTTCAGGTTTCACCATATCGTCTCCTGACAATTTAGGGGACAACGCCCAACCCTAGCTACATTCCCCACACGGGGAATGTAGTAATTCCCGGGGTCGTAAAGACCACACTGTACACCGGACCCGCTGAGAGAGAGCACACGTGAATTAAAAAGTTTGTTTTGCAGCCTTTCAACCGAATATCTGTCCGTTTTCCATTCAGATAACGGATGCGACACTGGAAAGGGTTTAAAATAGCCTAGGCCTACTTAAAAAGTGAGACATTGTGGGGGCGTTTAGAAGACCCTACGTCGCTATGCCTCTACCATGCAAGGCGACAGCCAGCTCATCATGAGCAGTCAGGGTGAGGTGTCTTGCTCAAGGTCACCTCAACACTCAGCTAGGAGGAGCCGGGGATCGAACTACCTCCTCCTGCTTCGCCGACACCAACTGAGAGACAGTTCGTACCCGTCCAAGCGGGAGTCGGAGCGGAGGAGACGCTACAAACTAGATGTTAAATCATTAAAATGATACTCACAGTCACAGGTCAACACAACGCTGGTCCAAACCAACTCAGGTTTGGTTATTATTACTGTGTGAGCGATAATAGTCTATCTTTCAAACGTATTTTGTTAAAGTGTTTGGTTTAATCCACAACACCACCAGGTCATTTCCACCAGACCACAGAATTATCCTGCGTCTTAATTCATGACAGTGATCCCAATAGAAACCTTTGGTGGAGGTTTGTCTCTTACTTCCCGGGGTCGCAACGGGTTTCAGAGAGAGCTGGGAGAGCGTCGCCGATCTCTCACCAGTACAGTAGCCTACTGGTCGGCTCTCACCGGCACATCGTCGGTCGTTTGCCTCCCCGCTTGGAGGACAGCACACGTGAATTTAAGTTTGTTTTTCAGCCTAACATAGTATCTGTCCGTTTTTCATTCAGACTATTCCATAACAGATCCGACACTGGAAAGGGTTTAAAAGACTTAAAAAGAGAGACAGTCCTGACGCGTCCGAGCGGGGGACGGAGCGGAGGAGACGCAACACAAACAAGATGTTAACTTAATTAACATGATACTCACAGGTCAACACAACGCAGGTCCAAAGAGCACACAGGCCGAGTGGAAGACAAGCAACAGACATCTTCAGCAACACACTGCTGAGAAGTAACGCAAAATGCGCCTGCCCCAAAAAGTAGGTGTACCGTGGGCGTGGCGAGATGGCGGGCGTGTGTCAACAAAGTGGGACAGACCAGATGTGACCCCTGTGTGTGTGTGTGTGTGTGTGTGTGTGTGTGTGTGTGTGTGTGTGTGTGTGTGTGTGTGTGTGTGTGTGTGAGTGTGTGTTACATTCGGTCCACTTCCTGTCTCTTCAAACGAGTGAGGATGAAGTCATGCCATCGTGTTGGACAACATTAATAACTGCTCTCTCTGCTCGCCTCAGCCTCTCACACTCAGTCTCTCTCCCTCTCCCCCTCTCTCTCCTGGCCTCCCAGCCTCCCTCCCTCCCTCTCTCTCTATCTCCTGCCTTCTCTCTTGCTTTCTCTCCTGCCTCCCCCTCTCCCCCCACCCCACTGAGGTTACATTCTAAACAAGACATACTACTCATTTGTATTAGGTTACGGCATTTTCACGTTTATTGAGGTTTTTACCAGAGCGTTTTAGAGAGAACTAATCTAGATAGCTCTGGTTTTGACCTTAGAGTAACTCTCGCAGCATCTCAAAATGGAAGTCTCAGAATGATTACCGCCTCCCACAGGAAGAAAGAAAACATCATCCAGCGACGAGCTGGTCCAGCGTGTCCTCGTGTCCGTCTCTCCTCCGCTCGGCCATTCAGACGCTAGAACGGGAGAGCCAGCTCCCTCTCTCTCCTGATTGGTCAGAAACACAGTCTCACCTGTCTCATAGCTCCCCCCCCCCCCAACCTCCCTAGCCTCCCGGTATTCAACCCCGATCCCATTCATGTCTGAACATTCCCCCACAGCCTACATCCCCCCCACCCCCACCACCATCTCCTCCTCCCGTCACCTGACCCCCCCTCCCCCCCCCCACTGAGCAGGACCATGTGACCATCGGACGTCCATCCTCTCTGCAGGGCGTCTCCTCCTCCTCCAGAGTGGACCCCCCCTGGCCCCGCCGCCGAGCCCAGCCAGGGGCTCTGTGGGTGGGCCGCGCCGGGCTAGAGCTCGGGGGTTGCCTGGAGGTTTGGTGGTGGTCATGATCTTCATGTACTGGGTGAAGATGGCCTCGAACGCCTCGTCCCGGTGGATCATGGCGCCAAACACCAGCGTCTGGACCGGACGACAAGGACGACTCGGGTTAGTTTGGTTTAGTGGAGGTTAAGACGGAAACAGGATACATTACACGGAATACATGACTCATCTCCATCTCTCCCATTAAACGTATAATTGATATTTTCCTGGGGCTTGAAAGAAAATTAAATTTAAAAAATTTAAGAAAAGAAGTACAATATTTAGCATTCCGGTGCTGTACCTTCTGAGTGGCGGGGGTTGCTATGGAGATGCCCATTCCACTTCCTGGTAGGACGGAGAGGAGGAGAAGACAGACGGACATGTCGTACAATGTTTAACTGTTGATCAGGTTTGACATAATCCACAAATATTCCCTCCGTACGATTCGCATCATGCCAGCCGATAACTTATGATTAAGCATTTGGGCGTAATTCGCATCATTTGTTTTAGTGTTCAACCAAGGTTCAACCAATCACACTCCTGCACGTTATCCACAGCCAATGAGAGGGCTAAAAACGAAGTCATGATATAGATTACACATGTGACCTTAACTTTAACCTGTGGTACCGTCTCGAGGTTAGAGGTCAACTCTGACCTCAACTCTGACCTTTAACCTGTGACATCTTCACGAGATCCAAGGTCAGGCTAAGGGTTGAACTTTAACCTCTTGAGGGTGTCCATGGTTAAAGGTCGGGAGACACCGATACCAGGTCTCTGACTCGGGCCCGATACTGTGCTTATGTACCCGGGAAACTTTTCTGATGCAACCACCCCAAACCACCAACAAAAAATGTGACAAAAAACATGCCCGGGTGGAATTGTTGACGGGGGGGGGGGGGGGGGGGGGGGGGGGGGGGGGGGGCAGACAGGATTGTTGACGGGGGGAGGGGCGGGGGGGGAGGATTGTTGACGTGGGGAGGGGCGGGGGGCGCGAACGCCCAAACGCCGCGGCCACAACGGCTGCCGTTGCGGAGGAGGGGCCACGCAAACCCGACAAGCGTGCCGCTCCGTCACTGGCCGGCCCAAACGCCCCACGAGAGGCCCACGGCCCTTCTGGCATCTGCCCAAATGCCAGACCGTCCAGTCCGTTACTGAACACAGTGTGTCAGATCAACATGCGGTCACAACAGGCTAGGATATATAGGCTATAGGCCTCAATAAATATAGGCCCATTTGTTAGGCCTGGTTACTTTAGGATATGTAAATAGGAAATACCACCATTAACCAGATCCCACCATGGGCTTGGAACTGTCTTGGCCCTGGTGTTCTTCCTCCCTGGGATTCTCCCTGCTTTCCACTGTGCTGACATCTCCGAGGTTTGTCTCTTACTTTCCGGGGTCACAACGGGTATTTGAAGACCTCAATGTACACTGTACCACTGTGCTCCATGAGTCCGTTGACCCGTTATCCGTTATTCATTCAACCTATTCCATAACAGATTCGACACTGGAAAGGGTTTAAAAACCTAAAAAGAGAGACAGTTCGGACCCGTCCGAGCGGCGGACGGGAATTAGTTGTTAACTTAATTAACATAATACTCACAGGTCAACGCAACGCAGGTCCGAAGAGCCCACAGGCAGAGGGGGAAACGCGCAACAGACATCTCCAGGGCAGGCTACAGCAAAATTCGCCTCCCAAGGTAGCTTTTATTTATATAAACCGTGGAGCGGTGGGCGTGGCTGGGCGTATGACGACACATTAGTGCCACAAAGCACTAACGTGATAAAACATGCATTCGGGCGTATTGTATTATTTCACACGCGTAGATATTAACTGATATTAACTGCGCAAATTTTCTCTGCGCGCGCGCACTCAGAGCGCTGCTCCCCGAGCGAGGAAAACAGCTCCTCGAGAGCATTACCTCCTTGGATGGGGAAGATCCGGAGAGAAGACTTCAACCCTACCTAAAACACCTGGGTCTGTAGTAGGCATTTTAATGTCACTGGTGTTGCCATACACCAGGTTTGCGTCCTACTCGCATTTCCTGGCATTTTGGAGATTGATTGAGCCTGCCGTGCCGACTTTGTTCATGCAGTCAGTCCACATTGGAGCACACCTATTAATACGGGGGTCTTTTTATGTTCAAGGTTCTATATAATGGGTTACAGACTCAATCATATCAATGTCCACAAGTTGCCTAACCAAGAATATTAATATCTGAGTATTGTTTGTGTGGGGTCTTTGCCGTGGGTGTACCCGTCCCCGAGGCTGCCTGCACTAGCTTTGAAGAAAAAGGACACTTTGCCGCCAACGCATTTCCTCTTCTGAAGACCTGCCTCCTTTGACGCGCGGGTCCACCAGTCCACCAGGGCTCGGCGGGACGCTGCATGTGGATAGGCACTGCGGGACAGCCTACTGAGCAGGTAACAACTCTTCCTATTAGTACAAAAAATAGTATTAGTATTCGTTTTGGGTTTTTTCAATATTATTAAGAGACAAACGTAAGCCTTCACGAAACTTTAAAGCGTCTTATAGATGGCGTTTTCGAGAAACCGAAAGTCCCTCTAACTAACTTTACGCGCGCTTTGCTCCACTTTTGAATGGACATCACTGGTATCAAGGTTACTACTACTAGTGACGAGGAGGTTTATATTGCGTTTATCAGTAGAGGTCTACCTCGTGTAAGCCAGGTCAATGTACTTTTGTGTGGAGTAGGCCTATATGTATTCAAATGTAGGCCTATTAGTCTTGTACTCCGATATGATCACCTTATTTAAATGAATTATTGGCCTGATCAATAACTTGATTGGGCTTTATTAAAGCTAAATTGCTAACTTATAGGTAAATAACTTTGATATAACTGACAACTCGCGATCAGTCGAGCGCATGGTCTGAAACGCGCTGGAGGTCCTCTGATGTCATGATTCCGGGAAAGTATGAGTCGGAGAGACGTTAACACGCGGTTCATTCAGAGACACATCCGGAGGTTCAGTCCCTGCTGGAACTGGGTGGGAACTGGGTGGGTGTATCTCCCGTCTGTGGGGGCTTTACATCAACACCATTTTACAAATTTGGAAACCTAAGAAGCCAGAAGCTTAAGGATATGCGCGTTTTTAATTAACTGTTGTCGTCGTTCAGTGTTAGGAAGGCAACGAGTTGCTTCTTGAACCAGTTCAGATCAGGATCTGGAACAATGGCGCTCTCTAGCGAACCGGCCCGCGTTCACACCTGTTTGGAGTGGAACTAGTGTGGCGCTGTTGGATTATTGAGGTAACTATTGTACAACTATTGTGGAATATTGTAGGACTAAATCTTAAGGTAATTGGACATAAAGTAGGATTTAAATATGTTAAAACAACACTAGAGTCCTAGGGCTGCGCTCCTGAAATTGTTCACATGGTGTGACGTCATCATCACCATCCCTATTAAATGATGGATACAACATTAAGAAGTATTATTAATCAGATTAGGTATATGATGCTGGAAAAACCGAGACTTCTAACTTGTTGTATACGTTTCAAACCATTTATAGTATACATTAAAATATTAATATGAATATTTGATTGTTTCTGCAAATATGCATTTTCGTGAAGTAGATGGTAGACAACTCAATTTAGTTTAATTCATAACGTAGCACCATAAACATAAATGGCAATCTGCCAAATTAATTTGATAAATTTCATCGATCATGAATTGATTAATAGTTAATATTTGTTTCTCCTAAACCCTCCTATATAGGAGTTTAAAGAGCCGGGACAGAGATGTCGAGTCAGAAGAACTCCCCAGTGGACCGGTGAGTGTTCTGCTTTAAGGATTCTTTACCGTCTCAATAAGTGTTTTATTGTTCATCTGCCTAACCCCTTATGAAGCGGTCGTGTTTTGCTGACCAGTTGTTCCCTTGTGTCCACCAGGGGGCAGGCCACAGCCATCATAGTCTTCATCTTGGGTCTTGGCTCTTTGCTGCCATGGAACTTCTTTATGACAGCGTCTAAGGTAAACATCACACAACCTCATTAGTACTATGGCTTTGAATTTTGCCCAAAATGTTTATTAATATTAATATTCAAATATATTCTAATATTTATTATTATAAAACGGGTGGCTTAAATCAAGCGATCTGATCGGTTCCTAACTGTTGTATAATGGGTATATACATAACTGCTATGACGTCCAATCAGTTTACAGAGATCCGTATCACGCCATGCCTAACTTGAACTGTTTATTTATTTATAAAAGCAATAGCATAGTTCACTGAAGCCTAAAAATATGTTGATTGATGGAGAGGGTGGAAATGCTGTAAAGCAATAGGCACACGGTGAGTGAACTCGATAGTAGGCTAAATTGCCGGCGAAGGGTTTGAATTATCTTTTCATCTTTAAGGGGGTCTCTCTATCTCATAAAAAAGTTGGCACAGCGCACATAGCCTTACCATGCGCAAAAGCGCCGGTATTCGTAACCTCTTCTTTAAGTTCTACCTTAACATTTCATGTGTCGTTCGTTGGTAAGGTTGGTCTGAACAAGAACCTTCTTAGCTCTACCGTAGTGATGTTTCAGCTCCTGCAGTCTCCGCCACTGTACAGTAACCTTTAGAAATCCCTGTTGCGCGTTCCAAGTTCATTCCAAGTTCGCATCCGTAGCCAATTGAGGCCAAATTAAACTACATGTTTGAATTAAGGATATTGTCTCGGCTGTTCTTTATTTTGGGCCGTGGGTACAGCAGGCAAGGTCAGCTTGACTCGCTTCCAATAATTTCAAAAACTCGCAACTTCAAAAAATTATTTTATTTATTTTACAATTCAAAAATGAACAAAACTGTCTTCTAAATTAATTCCCTCACTCTGCACCTCAAGCTGGTGTGTGGTGAGCGTTCTGGCGTTGCTTGGCTGCCGTGCATCACCCAAGTGGGTGCTACACACTGGTGGTGGTTAGTGAGGTCCCCCCCGTCACTGTAAGCACTTTGAGTTTCCAGAAGAAAAAAAGCGCTAAATAAATTCAATCAATTAGGATTGTTTACTTTCACCGGCGCTTTCCCCCCCTTTTTATTCTTTACCGCATTACCCCGCCCCCAGACCTTTTTGTCCTATGATTGAACGTTCTTTGCAATACAAATCAATGTGGAAGTAATCCAAGTATTCAGAATACAATACTCAGATTGAGTAATTACATTTTTGGGCATGTATTCTGTATTATGTCACTGGATACATTTTAAAAGCATCCTTCCCGACACTGCCCACGGTTACGGTCTGATGAAAGTACTTGTGAATGATTCCGTGGGCCGTGGTTTGTGGCCTGCAGTACTTCAACGAGCGCCTGGACGCGACGCAGAACGTGACACAGAACGGCACCCAGGGGGCCCGCCCTAAGGCCTACAAGTTCGACAGCTGGATGACCTTGCTGGCCATGCTGCCCCTGCTGCTGTTCACCCTGCTCAACTCCTTCCTGTACCAGTGGTGAGCTGAGCACCACCTACAGTTGGCCGTATTCATCCCTCCATCCCTTCATCTCCTCTTCGTGTCTCTGCACCAAATCATCATGAGCCCAAAAGAGCAAGATATACACAGGAAAAGATGTTGCACAGCCCTTCAAACGCGCTGCTTTAAAGCACTTGGTGCATCGCAAACCAAGACACTGAGAATGTAAATGGGTGCGCTGGTTTTATTCCGATTTTACCAATCCTAGTGGTGTTAAGATCCTGTTAGACCACCAATCAAACCCCAAACCCCCCCGCCGTCCCGACGCCCCGTTTGCCTCTCGTTGTGCAGGGTGCGAGAGCGGGTCCGCGTGGCGGTCAGCATGGTCGCCATCCTGCTGCTCTTCTCCCTCACGGCGGCTCTGGTCAGGGTCCAGATGGACCCGGACACCTTCTTCTCCATCACCATGGCGACCATCTGGTTCATCAACGGTGAGAGTCATCACTTTAAAGGAGAGCCCAGCCCGGCGCCGCTGGTCGACGGTTCCCGTTGGAGTAAACACGTGTGCAGGGGCCGTTCCCAGGGGCCCGGGGGCCCTGAGCTAGAGACCCCTGAAAACATTTTATAGTGGTAGTGCTGTGTGTGTGTGTCTGTGTGTGTGTGAGCCCCTCGTGATGGCGCAACATCTAGACTCCATGCTGAGTTTGCGTGGTCTCCTGACAGGGGTTGTGTGGTCGTTGTGTGTCCTGACCAGGGGTTGTGTGGTTTTTGTGCACTGACTTTTTTTCGCAGCTGGGGAAACAGCATTGCATGATTATGCTTTAGGTGCAGATGCGTGTTTGTTGTGTTGGCGCGTTTAGTTGCTACCGTTTTACAACAAATGCGACATACCGGCTCGCACAGGTTCACCACGGTCATTCGGTTTGAACCCAGAGGGCTCTCATGCTGCACTCTGTCAGAGAATGTCTATTAGGAAGACGGACTCTGTAACGCCAGGGCCCCGCCTCCCCACACAGAGACATGCGGCTGACCAGTGACTGACACGGCTCGAGGGTTAACCCCTCATTACGCCAAGGAAGCGAGAGGGGGTCTGTCGAGACCGATGCTCCGGAGTGAGGACTCTGGTCATCCCAGAGTCTCTCTCATCCTAGAGAGAGACACACATGCAAATGGAAATTATCGCGGCCAGAAAAACTATCGAGCTCCTTGAAATTGATCATGCGATTAATTGATTTATTGCTTTATCGCTACAGGCCCACTGATGTGTGTCGGTTGTGTGTTACCTGACGAGGGGTTGTGTGTCCATCCGATGTGTGTCTGACGTGTGTCTTTCACGAGGGGCTGTGCGTCCTGACGAGGGGTTGTGTGTCCGCAGCCTTCAACGCCGTGCTCCAGGGCAGTCTGTTCGGCCTGGTGGGGCAGCTGCCCCCCCGCTACAGCACGCTGTTCATGAGCGGCCAGGGGCTGGCCGGGATCTTCGCCGCTCTCGCTATGCTGTTGTCTATTCTGGGTGAGTACCCCCCCCCCTTTAAGGCTCATTGTTATTATCAATTATTGGATCAAAGCGGCTAAAACACAACCGACGGAGATGAGCTCTGGAGCCGACCTAGCCTGACACTGGCTTGGGGGGGGGGGGGGGGGGGGGGGTTGATTCTCACCCTCAAAGCTGCACTCAAAGTGTTCAAACAGTTTCACCGCTCACCCTGGTGGACGCTCACCTCCAGAACTGTTCCAGTCAGATCACAGATTAGGCTGAGGTTCTAACACCGCCCTGCTGGTCTGTCTCTGGTGTCATTGTTTGCGTATCGTTTTGACTGAATGGATCAACTCTCCCGTGCTCTATAAAGATGACTAAAGATCAGTCAAGTCTTTGCTGCGTCGTTGCTGTGAAGTCATTCCAGCCATGTCACTCGCTTACGTGTCTGTCCCTCCACTGCACGCTGTAGGTACCGCAGACACCAGAACCGCCGCCCTGGGGTACTTCATCACCCCGTGCGTGGCCATGTCAGCCATCCTGGTCTGCTACACCCTGCTGCCCCACCTGGTGAGTGGGCCTCGTGTCAGAGGACACACGGAGCACGCTACACGTGGACGTCTGCTTTAAAACTAAACTCTTAAACGTCAGTGGACCTCTGGCTCAGATCTATAGATGTGTGTATCTATGTGTGGGCATGTGTCTAAATGGCGTTGGTCATTTACAGCTTGTGTTTGTTGTCGTGTGTTTCTCTCCTGCACACCTCAATCATTGCAAATTGTTTTTGTCAACAGGAATTCGCTCGTTTTTATCTCACCCGAGATGAGACGGGTAATCAGCCCATTGAGAAGATGCCCATTGAACGCCTGGGTGGGTCTCACGTTTGTTCTGGACGTCGTGTTTGTATTTGTCTGCACTTTCTAACGGATGTTCTCAGATTAAGGTCTAACTAACTCAGTCCGTGAGGTCTGAGCTGCTGGATCACCGACTGGACCACTGTGTTGTGTTCTGCAGACCAAGAGTTCCTCAACAAGTCCAAAGACCCAGAGTCTCAGGGCCTCCAGGGCCCCGGGCAGCCAGAGACGCAGCAGCAGAGATCCTCTGTCTTTGCCGTCTTCAAAAAGGTGCCTCCTTGGTTGTGGTTTATCGCTAAACCAAGACTGTAAATGAGCATTTTTGGACCTTGGAAGTATTAGATTCTACTCACTGCACACCGTTTTAAGATGACGTCATTTAAATATAACTTTTCCACTTTTCTTGTCGCTCAGTTTTTGTACGTACAATCGAGCGATTAAAAATGGTATTAGCAAAGTTGTTAGAATTCAGATACTTCTGGCACTATTGTTCTCCACCGCAGACGTTATTGTATAATTCAACGGCCCGCATGGTGAGGGCCGTGGGCCCCTGGTGGTAGGTGACCCCCCCCACCCTGTTGTAGGGTCTAAGAGGCTGTTTCCACCCCTCCAGATCTGGGTGATGGCGGCCTGTGTGACGTGCATCTTTGCCGTGACCCTCTCTGTTTTCCCCGTGGTCACGGTCCGAGTGAGGACAGTCTACAGCGGCTCAGCTGGATGGGGTGAGAGGAGGCGGGAGGCGGCTCTTTGGGTTTTAAGGCCCGTTTTGTTGTTGTTATATACATCGTTAACTACTAATGCTATAATGATGTCACGCTCTTTAAGGATTACACTGTCAGTGCCTTCAAAACTAGCTGTCGTCCGTTTTTGTCAATTGTGTTGAGAGCCTGTATAAGAAAGATCATCTCGTCACACACCTAAAATAATTAGTATTAATTGTTGTTTCATTTCAATCATGCTCACAGAATAGGCTGATGATTGGCTGGTGAGAATGATAGTCTTTGGGTAGCTCTGATGTGCATGATTAGGTCTGTCCTATAATACTCTCCTAGCGTAGCACCGCAATTCTTTTGCATCAATATGAGCTAAAAAACGATGGCTAACTAAATAACTAAATACTAAATGCTTTCAGTTATCTATTTGACTTTTTGTTGGTCAGACATCGAGTTGTCAACGCGCTGCTGTGCTCTCGTCCCTCACAGACAAGGTGTTCACCTGCGTCTGCTGCTTCATCGTGTTCAACAGTCTGGACCTGGTGGGCCGCATTGTCCCGTCTGTGGTGCAGTGGGTGAGTGTGAGGGGCCTGGCTGTCTGTCTGAGGGCGCACTCACACTACTGGGCCGTCTGTACCGTTGCCCCCTAAAGTCTAGATCGTTTGGCTAGTGTGAGCACTCCGTCCGTACTCGAGTACAGTTCAATTCGGAGGGGCTCTCGGCATGCGAAGGATGTAGACGTGTTTAGACAGTGCTCCTCTCCGCTACTTACAAAATCATCATTATACCGCGTCATTTCTGCCCATAGACCGCAAGTGTGTGTGTATATACCTCCCTAAGAACCCTATCAAACAAAAACCCTATCAAAAAAAAATGCCGAAACCAAACGTCTCCAGCAAAGCCAAATCCACCCACAGCCAAGCTACCGGAGCTGGAGCTAGTACCATCGATAGCTGCAACCCTGCTAGCGATTCTCCCACCAGGTCGGACATGCCTCCAGATAAAACTTACGATATGTGTAAGGAGCTGTGCAAAGAGGTGTCAGAGTCAGTCCTGCGCTGCATAAATGAACGTTTCGATGCCTTTGAGGCCAAGTTTCAGTCACTCGCAGCTTCGCAGGCCGAACTGCAAGCCCGCGTGGCTAACCAGGAGCAAGCTACTAGCGACCTTGACGTCCGCATGATAGCACTTGAAGCTAAATGCACTGAGCTGGCGGGACGCAACACTCAGCTTCATACCAAGGTGCTTGACCTGGAGGCCCGCTCTCGGAGGCACAACATCAAAATTGTGGGGATACAAGAAGGTGAGGAGGAAGGTAGACCCACTGAATTCGTCTCCAGATTAATCCCCAAACTGCTCGGTGACGAACACTTTCCGCATCCAGTCAAAATCGACCGGGCGCACCGCTCTCTCCAGCCGAAGCCGGCCGCCGGCGCCAGACCGCGTGTCATCCTGGCGCGCATCCATCGCTTTCAGGAGAAGGACTTGATTCTTCGCCTCGGCAGACAACAGTCCATGGAGTACAAGGGAGGCAAGGTCCTTATCTTCCCGGATTACACCAGCGAGGTCATGGCTCAGCGCCGTGCCTTCAGAGAAGTGCAGCAGACCCTGCGCGACGAAGGAATAAAACACACACGATGCGATACCCGGCCAGGCTCTATGTTTACCCCCGAGACGGCGGAGCGCCCAAGATTTTCGCTGACCCGAAGGAGGTGGCGAAGTCCCTGGAAAGGAATAATGTACGAGAAGGGGAGTAGATCCACACACTGACATTCTTCATTTAACTCACGGTTGCGTCGAGGTGAGGCAACTATTTGTTCAAAGCAGCTAACTAGCTGCTGGCAGCACGGGGGCCCCTTTGCATTCTGTTTTATATACACTATATTACTATGGCCCAGTTTGAACTGCTGCCATGTTCACGCAGCCTGAGGTGTTGATACTGTTCATATTTTCACTGCTTTAATTGCTTTATATCGCGGTATCATATAATTCATATAATTCATGTTACTATAGTCGCGGAGAGGGGGCTAGTGGGAATATATTCTAGTTATTTGCCCAGTAGCTCCTTACGAGATGAATACGGGATGCTATGTGCCAGGTTCGGGCAGGGACATGGCGGGGTGGGAAGGGAGGGATGTTATTGTTTCTTTTTTTTTTGTTGAAAAACTGAAACTGAAAATAGACATTGCCTTTATACAAGAAACCCATCTGATACCCCTGGAAATTAGAAAATTGAAAAAAATCTCTTATACCAAAGGTATAAGAGATATATAGGCAGAAATAGAAGAATTGGAAGCAGATATTTTGAAATTGGAAAAGGAGTTTCAACATTCAAAGTCTAAAGAAATACACCAGTTATTGGTAAATAAAAAGCTTAGATACAATACTTTGCATATATATATATATATATATTTATTTATTATTAATTATAATATATATATATATATACATATATTATACATTATATTTATTATATTATTATAATATATATAATATATATGTATATAAAACTACTACTTGGCAGCTCAAATGGTTCATCTCATCCCTTTTTGAGGGCAGTGACGCCCCCTCTTGGACACAAATCGGACTGCACCCCCTGAAAGAAAAGGTCCACAGTGACTTCATTTATAAGCATAATTCTAGAACTGTACACAACAGGACAGATAACCCTATATTGAGGCATCTGATAAAAACTTGGTATGAGGTTCACAAAAGCCTTGGTTTGAATGTGGGACTGTCACCTAAAACACCTTTAAAGCAAAATGAACTTATACCCATGACTCTTGATAATAAGATTCTGGACATATGGTATCATTAAGGAATCCAACACTTGGAGAATTGCTTTGACAAGGGACTTTTCATGTCATTTGAGCACCTGAAGAGGAAATATAACTTGCCCAATCAAACCTTTTACTGTTATCTCCAACTAAGATCCTTTCTGAGAGCTAATTTGGGTCCCGAAATGACTCTGCCTGTCATGAATGATATTGAAAGATTTCTTTATGATGGGAACACGCATAAATTTATTTCTAAAATGTATCGCCTGTTGTTGAATGAGGGCCCAAAACCAGGGGTGCATAAGTCTAGAATGAAATGGGAGTCAGATCTCAATGTTACAATTGATGAACTGTTTTGGATGGAATTATGTCAAAACAGCTTGTCGGTATAGATTGATTAACTATAATATTCTACATCAACTATACCTTACCCCAGAAAAATTACATTCATTCAAATCTAGCCTGTCAGAAATGTGCTTCAGATGTCATACTGAAGTTGGTTCCTTTTTGCATTGTACCTGGCTGTGTATGAAAGTTAGGCCTTTTCGGTATGATATAAGCTCCACTTTAACCAGGATCACAGGAGTTGATGTTCCTGTGGACCCTCAACTTTGTTTATTGGGGAACTTTACAAGTATTCGTCGTTCTCTAAACAGTGCACAACTCAAATTCATTGAAATTTCTCTATGTGTGGCTAAGAAGTGCATTGCAGTGTCATGGAAATCTGACTCCACTCTTCTTATTGACAGGTGGTCTGTTGAGATGAATAGCTGCATTCCCCTGGAAAAAATCACTTATTGTCTCAGAAAACGATATAACACCTTTTTGAAAATTTGGCAGCCATATTTAGACCATATCGGTACATCTCTTACTCCAAGTACTTAATGTAATCGTTTGTATTGACCTTAACACTGACTCTTTTTTTTTAATTTATTTAATTTTTAATTTATTTATTTATTTTTATTTTTATTTTTTTAATGGGGGGGGGGGGGGGGGGTGTTATAGAGTAGGGGGGTTTATCCTCCACACTTTGTTATGTCTCTATACTGTTGGTATACTGATATGTTTGTATACATTGCATATGTAAAACTGAAAATAAAATTTTAAAAAAAGTACAGTTAAATTCCGTGGCCTCAGTACACTTCGGAGAGGTGTGCTCAGGCCACGGTACAGATGCTGATAAGCCGACACGCGCACACGCACGGATACGCAACCGTATGTACAAGAGGCAACCGCACTCAGGCCCAGTTGAGATTGCCCAGTGTGAGCACAGGCCAGCGGCACAGTGGGGGGGTACAGGGCCTGTGTTCAGGTTTTCCTCTGGGTCTGAAGGACCAAGAGTTGATGTCCCATTTCCAGATGCTTTGTGTGCTCAAGGTCCAGTGTTGGGCTGCTTAAGGTGTTAGAAAAAAGGAAACAAAAAAGATGGAGAAGTTGATTATACGGATTTGAACTTATCTTAGTTCTTATCTTAGGCCCTTACCATATATGGAGACCTTTGCCCCTTTCTAATTCATCCCTTTCCTCCTCCCTCCTCCTACTCCTCCCCCTCCTCCTCCCTCTCCTCTTTCTCCTCCTCCGTCTCCTTATCCACCTCCTCCCCCTCACCCTCTCCCTTTCCTCCTCTCCTCCTCTCCTCCTCCTCTTCCCTCTCCCCCTGTTCCTCATCCCTTCCTCCTCCCCCCTCCCTCTCACCCTCCTCCTCCCTCTCCTCCTCCTCCTCCTCTTTCTCCTCCTCCTCCTCCTCCCTCTCCCTTTCCTCCTCTCCTCCTCCCTCTCCTCCTCCCCCTGTTCCTCCTCCCTTCCTCCTCGCCCCTCCCTCTCCTCCCTCTCCTCCCCCCCTGTTCCTCCTCCCTTCCTCCTCCCTCTCCTCCTCCTCCTCCTCCTCCTCCTCACACAGCCTTCCAAGGAGAGCTGTCTCTTCCCAGTGGTGGTGGTTTCCCGTGTGCTTTTCGTTCCGCTCCTCATGGTGTGTAACATCCCCGACTCGCGACTGGCCGTCCTGCTCCCCCACGACGGGGCCTTCGTCCTGGTCATGGTGCTGTTCGCCTTCTCCAACGGCTACCTGGCCAGCCTCTGCATAGCCTACGCACCCCAGTGAGTACCACAGGCTCAGCCGCTCCCCGCTGCCCTGGGATGAGTTGTCTCTCTGTCTCTGTGTGTGTGTGTCTCTCTCTCTCTCTCTCTCTCTCTCTCTCTCTCTCTCTCTCTCTCTCTCTGTCTGTCTCTCTGTCTCTCTGTCTGTCTCTCTGTCTCTGTCTCTGTGTGTGTCTCTCTCTGTCTCTCTGTCTCTCTGTCTGTCTCTCAGTACGTTTACATGCACAGCTTAATCCGATTAAAGCCATAGTTCGACTATGCTCCGCAATTGAACAACTGCCTTTGTGCTTCCACCTTTACTGAATGCATGCCATGTGCACTCCCACGGCCGAGGATACAATTCTTATAGGGGGTAACTACATTCACCGGCTTCCTCCATCTTCTGTGCCACCTTTTTAAATAAATAAATCGTTTCTCATTTTCTGACGGCGACAACAACACGACTATCGTCTCCTTCTATTTCCGGCTCGCGGCCCCCGGAAAAGATCTCGAGCATGCGCAGAATGCATGATCCAATCCCAATGCGTACATGCACGCTTAATGCGACTAACAGTCAAATTATCTAGGGGTCTTAATTCGACTATGAGTAACCCAATTCGATTCGATTTTAGCTCGACTTTTAGCTCGAAGGTGCATACATGCATCTTAATAATCCAATCATAGTTGGACTAACCCAATTATTTGACTTTCTTCAGTGTCATGTAAACACACTGACTGTCTCTCTGTGTCTGTCTCTCTGTCTCTCTGTCTCTGTGTCTGTCTCTCTGTCTCTCTCTGTCTGTCGCTCTGTCTCTCTGTGTCTGTCGCTCTGTGTCTGTCTCTCTGTCTCTCTGTGTCTGTCGCTCTGTGTCTGTCGCTCTGTGTCTGTCGCTCTGTCTCTGTCTCCTTCACAATTCAGTTCACTTTGAAAGCGCAGTAGTAAAATAGGAAATAAATCCATTCTTTCATTTTCTATTAAAACATAAATGAATTTAAAAAGCACAGTTACATGTCAACAGAAGTATTCATGTATGCCATGCAAATGTTCTTTCTCTCACTGTCTCTCTATCTCTCTGGCTCTCTCTCTCTCTCAGGTTGGTGCGTTCCAGAGACTGTGAGACAGCAGGGGCCCTGATGACGTTCTTCCTGGCCCTGGGTCTCTCTCTGGGGGCCTCCATCTCCTTTCTGCTTGGCTACTTGGTTTAGTAAAGGATTCGTCTTCTTCTCTTTACTACTTTTTATTTTCATGTGCATCAATGTTTGGGCGCAAAAAGACGATCAAAGGTTGATTGGACTGCTCGTATTTTGTTTGTGCTCAAAGCACCTCCAATCAGTGATGGGAATAACGGCGTTATAGATAACGGCGTTACTAACAGCATTTCTTTTTTAAGTAATCTAAGTGATTACTCTTCCCATCATTATAACGCTGTTACCGTTGCTTCCAAAAAATGCATCACGTTACTATGATTGAAGCTTTTTCATTCATTTTCATTTGTCATTCAAAAGCACACAGAATAGTCAGACACACAACGATATTAGCGGCATTAGCTCAGGAGGTAGAGCGGGTTGGCTGGTAACCACAAGGTTGCTGGTTCGATCCCCGGCTCCTCCTAGCTGAGTGTCATGGTGTCCCTGAGCAAGACGCCTCACCCTAATTGCTCCTGACCAGCTGGCTGTCGCCCTGCGTGGTTGACTCCGCTGTCGGTGTGTGAATGTGTGCATGAATGGGTGAATGTTAGTCAACACTGTAAAGCGCTTTGGATGAAAGCGCTATATAATTGAGGACCGTTCACTAGTGAGTCAATGAGAAACAGTAATGGCAAGCCCAAATAATCCAAAAGAGAATACTTGACGTGCACATGATTTTTAAGTTCCGTTAAAGATGGGTGATGGTTTAAAAATGATGGTTTAAAAATGCACTTGAAAGTAACTCGTTACCTTTATAATTTGTAACTGAGTAACTAATTTAGTTAGAGAAGTAACTACTGCCTTAATAATTACTTTTTTTAAGTAACTTGCCCAACACTGCTGCCAATAATGTTGAACATATATGTGAGTGGCTCCGGATGGCTAACTGCCAGTATGGTGGAGTCCTCTTGTGAATTCAGTACTGCTGCCTGTTATGTCTGACTTTGACTTGAACTTCAAGATCAAGTTGTGCACTTCGGTCATGAACATGCATGCTATGTTTTTTTATACCTTTTTTACTTTTTCAACATTTTATTGGATATTTATGTGAATTTTGTATCATTTTGATACTTTTTTTAAATAAAATAAAACATTTGAATCGCTTTTCTATTGAAAAAAACATTTAAAAAAATCTGTCATTTTTGTGGAACGTATTACTATATTGTTACGCTTTTCGTAGTAGCAAACGGACACGGCATAGAGAGTGTGTTGAAGTGTAGGATCATTAAACTGTTGTATCACATGCCTCCCTCTAGCAGTAGAGCAGGGAATGAACCAGACTAAACGGGGCCCACTCATGCTTCTCTGGTGTCAGTCTACAACTTGCCTCCCCACACCCAGAAGGCCTGAACATGAGTTATTCTGGGGCCGATACAATGACAACCCAGCACTGTGATGATGGAGTTATGATAGGTTGGCATGGTGACGTAATTCAACATAACAGTACTAGCCACACTTAAACACAACTCGTTGGTTGCAATCTGCAACCTCACCACTCGAGGCCACCTTATCCTACACACTTTAAGGGTTGTTTATATGTTTGCTATGTGTGGTAAAGGTGGTAGCCATTGCACATGTGCAGTATGGACGCAGAAGGAGGTACGGATCGGGCTCTGAACATCGTTGATGTGGCAGACGAGGTGTGGCTTACCTGCGCCGGTTGCCCGAGCACGTTGAAGCCTTGACGTGTGTGTAAACTACGTTAGTACACAGAGGACACAACAACTGCACAGGGCAGCTTGGTGAGATAGTGGCATTTCAAGGCAGGGTTGGATCTCTTTCAATGGCCTGGCCTGGAATAGGTAGCATGGACATATTCAATGTACAAACTGTCTTAACAGAATTTACCAAAGCAGTTGGTTCATGGGCATTTGTCTGGAATAAAAAAAGCGTGCTAGCTGTGTAGCTACACGTGCAGGAGCTCTGATTCCACCGCAGCTGATCGCCCATCTGGACCGGGCTGGGGGAATGGCAAACTGCCCTGCACTCTTATTACCCGAGCAGCTTATACCCCCTAATATACCCTTGGTGTTATTGTTTCAGAGGAATTGTACTACCAACTTACCATCTCGGCTGTGAGCCAAACACACTTCAGAGCTACACATGTCCTCCTATAGGGGAACGGTCGGCTCCTCTCTGACCAGCAGTGCCCAGAGGAGGCTGCCTTAGCTCGGCATCTCAGCCGCGCCGCCGTCTCTCTCTCCAGGGGGTCGTACCCCGAGTCCTGCAGCTGATTTTAGGCTGCACTACTTGAGTCAGTTGGGTCGTGAATCCCCACGGCTGTGGCAGGAGGTGCAATAACGCAGCAGCATCACGCTCTTTGGTTGAAGGATGCAATGTTTCTGGGCCAGTGCCCTGAGACAAGTAAAGCAGCTGAGGTTGAGGAGGTTCATGAGTGTCATTACTTGGGAGGCGTGAGGTCTGCCGCTCTTGACTCTGTTACTCATGTCTGCGAGCTCATGTTCAGGCAGCCTGCCACATGCTTGACATTTGTCTATTAAACAATGATGCTAATGCTACACTCTGTAGCCACACACACATTGACTGTCTGCATTCGGTGAGAATCAATCTTGTTTGGCGTTATGAATGGTTTGATTGATAGAATGAAGATGAATCACCATTTCGGAAGAAAATAAGCCAAACAGACACTGCTATGGTTACACTGTTGTTATACAAATGACTGTTAAGGCCTTTCAGTACAGTCCAGGCCATTCAGTGGGGACCTCTCTCTGACCTCTTCAGCTCCGTTTCCTCCTGGCTTCCTCCCTTTCTTTGGCAGGTTTTCTTTCTGCCTGTTGGAAAACATTTCACAGTAACAGTAACAGCTACTCAATATGTGAGATACTAATTTTCTTGAAGAAAGGACACAGAGCAGGTACATGTACTCACATCCTCGGCCATTAGTTTGAAGGGAAAAGGCAGACTGTAAGGCTTTGAGCTTTATTATGGTTGAATCCCATTCTCTGCCTGTAGGTCTTGGCCTTATTTCAATCCATCCACGCTTGAGTTTCAACTCATCTGTTGGTCACAGCGTGTTGGAGGACTGGGCGGTGTTGTAACGCACAATATGCCTCAGTTTAGACTGGGTTTTTGCCACAGAAGAGAATGAATTATTATAGGAATATGAATATATTCCTCTCATGTACACAAGGACAAGGAGCTGTGCAGGTCAGAAAGAATAGAGAGGTCACCTCTTCACTGCAGTCTACATGAAGAATAGAGAGGTCACCTCTTCACTGCAGTCTACATGAAGAATAGAGAGGTCACCTCTTCACTGCAGTCTACATGAAGAATAGAGAGGTCACCTCTTCACTGCAGTCTACATGAAGAATAGAGAGGTCACCTCTTCACTGCAGTCTACATGAAGAATAGAGAGGTCACCTCTTCACTGCAGTCTACATGAAGAATAGAGAGGTCACCTCTTCACTGCAGTCTACATGAAGAATAGAGAGGTCACCTCTTCACTGCAGTCTACATGAAGAATAGAGAGGTCACCTCTTCACTGCAGTCTACATGAAGAATAGAGAGGTCACCTCTTCACTGCAGTCTACATGAAGAATAGAGAGGTCACCTCTTCACTGCAGTCTACATGAAGAATAGAGAGGTCTACTAGTAGTAGTAGTAGTTGTATTAGTAAATGTAGCATTAGTAGTTGTAGTATTAGTATTAGTAGTGGTACATCTTTAATAGACCTTGAATTAGAAACAAAACAGCCAGACAGGTAATGACATGGTTCATAACACAAAACACAAAATGCTAATAAAAATAATAATAAATAATGATGTATATAATCAAACAAATACATAAATAAAATGAAATAGCTAAAAATAAATAAAGAATACAATTACAATCTAATCAGTGTCAAGTGTAAATAAAAGTGATTTCATTAAGATGCCCCCCCCCCCCCCCATCTCCCCTAACGAGACTGGCCCCCCCCCATCTCCCCTAACGAGACTGCCCCCCCCCCATCTCCCCTAAGGAGACTGGCCCCTCCCATCTCCCCTAATGAGACTGGCCCCTCTCATCTCCCCTTATGAGACTGGCCCCTCTCGTCTCCCCTAATGGTAGTAGGATCAGGTCATATTTCTTCCCTTTTGGTTCCACAACGTATGCCTAGATTAGGTCAAATTGGAACTTTAATTATAGACTAGTACTTGCATTATATATAGGCTACAAAACAAACCCCGTTCTCCACCTAAGTGTACACGAATGGTCCTGGCTCCGCACACATACAAGTGGAATGTTTTGTTCCACAACCCACGTCCCTTCCTCGTCGCTTTGTTCTGACGGGCGGCCACTACTGAGTTATGATCCCTGAGGTGTGACCGCGCTACGTCATCAGCGCTCCCCACCGGAGCAGGTCCGACGGGTCCCGGTTCGTCTTGTAAACATTTCTGTCGACCAGAGAGAGAGGGCAAACTTCAGACCGGGTAACCGAGCCCCCTCCGGTCCGGAGCTGGAACCACGCCACTGACTGTTGGCTCTTATCGCTGCTTCCACGTCACCATGGCTGAATCGAGAACAGGGAAGGAGAAAAAGGTAATCCGCACTAACTTGTGCGCTACAAGGCCTGCTCGATAACTCATTCATGATGCGCTCATCCTAATGAGGCTGCAATGAAACCTGTTCGACCATCCTACCGTGGTCAATGCTTTATGTAGGAAACGCATATTTGGATACGTTCTTTGAAAGGCTCCGAAAGTAACTTTAAAGTAAATAAATCTAGTTGTAACTGGGATAAAAAGCCATCCCCGGGCCCCCGCGGTGCGGGACTCGTGCTCGTCCCAGGCAGTGGTCATGTGCCAACCCCCACCCCCACCCCCCACGGTGCGGGACCCGTGCTGGACCTGGTCCCAAGCAGTGGTCACGTGGCGCAGCGCCCGGTCGGGGTCACCTTCGAGTTCAGCCAAATCACCTACGGAATTTGTAGCATTTTGCTAGTGTCCGATCAGCCAGTAATACATCCGTACTAAAATGTCCGGTATGACCAGTGTGACTCTATTGAGGCTGCAGCCTGCGTCTCTCCCGTTTCCAACAGGAACGGCAAAGAGAGTTTGATGGCATGCCCAGAGTTGTTGAAGAGAGTCAACGCCATGGCCCCGATAAAGACACGGAGCAGACCAGCCTGGTAAACCACAGCCTGGGGGGTTTAGGTTATCTTGTTTCATTAGGCTTTTTTCGATCTTTGTATATATATATATATATATATATATATATATATATATATATATATATATATATATATATATATATACCAATTCTGCTGAACCCAATTCTGCTTTAGGCTCAGATGCCTAAAGCACACAACACTACACACAATTGTCTAGATCTTGCACACGCTTCCTGAATTCCCTCTCTTGGTGTTCACACAGAACACACTGTCAATCACATTTCTAAACTCCAAAGGCTGTTGTGCAATTAGCAATCTGCAATTTGCTATAGAAGGGTCCCAGAAGAAAGACATGACACTAAAGTACAGACATTGAGTAGTATCACTCTATGAGAATGTTGATAATGGTGATGACGATGAACATCGTTATTCTCATTATGGTTATCATCATTATTTAGGATATTATCCATCCTATGGTGGAAATGTACTGGATATAAGTGTTGGCCCTTATGGGTATGTATGTATGTATGTATGTATGTATGTATGTATGTATGTATTTATGTATGTAAGTGTATGCAAACACACTGTATGTATGACATTTGTTTGTTACTCTTAAAAATGTGAGAAGGGGGGGCTTGATATAAGCTGAAGCTTCTGCCCCTACCCCTTTGTTATGACCAATAAAAATGCATTCATTCATTCAGATGTTTTGTTTACAGTATTGCCTATTTTCTGTTATCTCTTTCATTTCATCCTGTTTGCTGTGATTTACAGTAGACTGCACATTTTAGGTACAAATACAGTATTTGTTGTTACTGTAAAGTATTGTGTGTTTTCTATTTGAGTACGTAAAAACATTATATGGTAATATTCTACATCCAACAGGTGACAGTGTAACACTGAACATGCAACAGCATAATACTGAAGAAGCATTCATATAGTGTTTTCCATTCATACTATAGTGTTTTCCATTCTGCACAACAGTGTTCAATGGGTGCTTAGGAATGTCTACTCATATGATGTACGTGTTTGTCATTTGAAAAGAAAATACCATTTAGTGAAGAGTTAACACTGTTTTGAGGGCAAAGTGTGCTTTTGCAAGAAGTGTAGGATTTTGCATTTTGTGTGTGAGTTTAGAAATGTGTGTTTAGGGTTTTGAGAAAGTGAGGTAGTCTATCAGGAAATGTGTTTAAGCAATTGTGAAAAAGTTGACTAAATTATGCAAATGGTTTGTCTATAAATCTCCAAGGGTCACAAGTCCCCTGTCCCTACAATCAGCCCCTCCGTCTGACATGGCAGAAGGAATGGCGAAGACATGTAGGAGTGTATAGGGGAACATTTGTCTGTGTGTTAACACTTCTTATCTGATTCAGAGTTTCGATCATTAAGTAGGTTGTGTCTTTGTTTTGCTGGACTGCAGGCAGTTCCCTTCAGCGGCCACATCAACGAGGGCCTGCGGGTAGGGAAGAGGTTAATCGTGGTGGGCGTGGTGGAGCCTAGGCCTGACAGGTGAAAGACCTCTCCTTCTCTTCAACTGATACTTGGTAAATAGGTCTTCTACGTCAGAGTGCATCGTGGCATGTTTTGATGAGCTCTGTTTAATTTGTTGGTAAGGGATCTAATGAACAAGCTAGTTTGTTCATTGACGTTCGGAAAAAACATGGCTCTACCTTGCAAACAAGCCGTTTAAGAGGACTCAAGAGTTCTGTAAAAATTTGTTTGGGGGTGTTCAAAAGAAAGTTATACCAAGACAGTCACGTCCATTATTTTCTGACCAGATTGGCCACCTCAGTATTGATCATGCTAGAATATGTTCTTGTTAAGCATTATCTCTTCACTACACACAATAGGTGTCATCAAGGATGGATGCCAGGAAAGCACAATTTAATGATAACCAAAGAAACATCTCAAACTGAAATCCTAATAGGCCTATTGAATGGTCCTCATTTATATAGCGCTTTTATCCAAAGAGCTTCACAGTGTTGACTGACATTCACCCATTCATGCACACATTCACACACCGACGGCGGAGTCAACCACGCAGGGCCACAGCCAGCTCATCAGGAGCAGTCAGGGTGAGGCGTCTCGCTCAGGGACACCACGACACTCAGCTAGGAGGAGCCGGGGATCGAACCAGCAACCTTACGGTTACCGGCCAACCCGTTCTCCCTCCTGAGCTAATGCCGCCCCTTATTGATATATATTAACCACCTCATGATTAAAACAAACGCATGAACTGCCACTGGCGTGTTCAGGTTCTACATCCTGCTGTCGCGCGGCCCGGGCCGGGGGCCCAGGCCCCCCTCCGACGTGGCGCTGGAGCTCTGCGTCCTCATGAAGGAGCGCCAGGTCGTGTGTAGGGCGTGTGTGTCGGGGCGCTGGGGCGCCGCAGAGAGGGCCGCCCCCTTCTTCCCCTTCATCGCCAACCAGCCGTTCAGGGTAGGCATAGGACAGCCCCGGGCAGGCCCCGCACACACCCCGCACACACACCCCGCACACACCACGCACACACACCCCCCACACACCCCGCACACACCACGCACACAGCCCGCACACACCCCTCACACACCCCCCCACACACACCCCCCCACACACACCCCTCACACACCACGCACACACCCCGCACACACCCCGCACACCCCGCACACACCCCGCACACACCCCTCACACACCCCTCACACACCACGGACGCACCACGCACGCACCCCTCACACACCCCGCACACACCCCGCACACACCACGCACACACCCCCCACACACCCCGCACACACCACGCACACACCCCTCACACACCCCTCACACACCCATAAGGAGCTACACCTACACACCTCCACTATGACACTCTGGGATATAGGGCTGCATGAAAGGCAACCAGGGTTCATAACAATTATATTTATGTAGCAATATATATATATATATACAATGTCTTGTCATGTCGTAAGCAGGCTGAGACGGTTAGGAGTGTGTGTTGTGCCCTTCATTTAAACAGATTGCTATTATTTTTATCTCGATACAATCTAGATTCAAGAAGCTAGATATTTCTCATGCAAACAAAAAAGGTTTTTTTTAAGTTTTTAAGTTCTGGTCTTCAGAAGTTAACGTTGGGTAAGATTTAAGTGCTATAATAGAGTGTAATAGAGTATAATATAGAGTGTAATAGAGTATAATAATAGAGTATAATAGAGTGTACTGGTAATTTGTTAGAAATGGCGTGGAGTGAAATGTTCTGTGAGGATGTGATTCCTGTTTACTGCTCCCGCCTCCCGGCCTTTTCCGACCGATCAGGGCATCTTTTCCATGATTGGTTCTGGGAATCCGTCTCTCGCATCTCAATCACAGGTGCGTTAAATGCAACACTTTTCAATGGCAGACAAACATAGGGTAATCGTGCTTCTCTTCAGCTCTCTCTATCTCCAACTCTTTAATCTGACTTACGGGCTCATATGAATGCAATGCTCTTAAATGCTCCTAAACCAAAGGAATTTGCTGCCCAACAACGTTGTTTCTGTTTCATCTTCTCTCCAGATTGAGATATCATGCGAACAGAGTCGATTTCAGATTTTTGTTGACGGACAGCGGCTGGTGAGTTTCGGCCACAGAGTTTCCTCTCTCCGGGACATTGATACGTTGTGGATTGCGGGAGCTCTGAGGATCACTAAACTGGGCTGAAGGACTCCACACTCCTCGGCTGCGCAAGCTACATTCTCCCCTGGTCACATCCGTCCTCTCTTTAAAACAGCTGGATGTACAATGCTGAATGTCTGGATACAGATAATAAATAAGTACTTGTTTATGAAGAATGTGTCAAACTAAGACCCAAAGTGTGTGTGTGTGTGTGTGTGTGTGTGTGTGTGTGTGTGTGTGTGTGTGTGTGTGTGTGTGTGTGTGTGTGTGTGTGTGTGTGTGTGTGTGTGTGTGGCTTTAAAGGTAACAGAACAATAAGGTTGTTGGTGGACATGTAGTTGTCAAGCAAGGTCAGTAAACACTGTCTCATTCTAGTAATAGAATGTCTGCCTTTTCTATTATAAATTTAGTTCATACAGATTATATATTTTGGGATATAGCCTAATTTTTGCACTCATTTATTTTATCTATAAAATAACATGTAGGGGTTCGATTTCTTACATGAAACTGAACACCGTAACCAGTAGCTAAACGTGATTTTCATTCTGAATATCATTGGCTACAGTGCATGAGTTTACATGATATGGGCATTTCATTATAAGTAGGATTAAGTAGACTGCTACCGACATCAAACCTATTTTCTTAACACAAATTGTCCTTCCAAAAACAATTGTTTTGTCTCATTTAGAATTTTTCCATAGTTGAAAAAAAATTAAATATATATTAATTAAAGGATCCCGGAACGTGCCGAGGATCCCCGGAACCTGCCGATGTCATGTCAACGCAATGCACCCTGGGTATTCGTCGGGCGAGTTCAGGTGACTCGGGTCCGGTAGTGTTATCCCCAGCTGGCCTATTGCACCTCAGTGGTCTTTCATAGTTCCCCCTCCTGATTGGTGACTTCAATCCAACGGGAGTCCGTCGGTGGACCGGGACATGGACCTCACCGCCCCGATCCCACGGTCAGCTCCCGCGGCTCCTTTCTAACCGGAAGCTCCGCTAGCTCCACCAGGTAGCATGTCGCTGCTAGCCGCTAGCTACGCAGATAGCCACTAAAGTTGTCTCCTCGGCTGAGCCTGCTCGTACCGTAGTGTCTTCACGGACACGGAGTGTGTTCTCCACACGTCCACCCGATGTCTGCTTGTGTGCTTAGCGGGTGAACCGGGGTTCATGATGACAGCGACTGTGGACACCCACCAGGCTCCGTCGGCGGAGGGTCACCACCACCCGGGCTGGAGACCACAGGGTTTAATGTCTCATCCTGCCTTATGGTTCATATCTCTGTCGTTTGTTTTAGTTGGAAGGGGTCGGGGCCATAAGTCAAAACAGGTGCGGTGAAGAGCCGAGCTAGCCTCGCCTCTTAGCCGGTTAGTCTGCCAGTGGTTCCACTCCAACTCGGTCAGGACTTTTAAATCCATGTAGATATAGATGTCGATTTAGATGTTGATGTATATTACGCTAATCCGACTTAGGGATCATTACCGTACAAATCGCTTGTCCAGAGGGCCTTCACGGTACAGAGTTAGACCCCAGCCACCTGTCCATAGTAACATACCTGGAGTGATGCGGGTTCTTCTGAACCTTGATATTCTTCATGTCACTAGACTCGGGATTCATGCCGAGATGTGACTAATTATTTCAAACGGAACTTTATGTATATGTTTGCTCAGGAATATTTAAATCGTCCAAGATGTAATAACTTGTTGAACACATGAGGGTGGACGTTTCGGCTCCCTAAAAGAAAGAGACCTCCCCCAAGTCGTTTATTTGAGGTTGTTGCCGTATAATATGTAGTTGTTATGCCTGATTGTTTAGTTTCCTTTGCTGTAGTAGCACCTCTGTACTTTTCTGTGTCTGGTTAATAACTCCATAATACATGTTTGCATTGACCCTAAGAATACAGATCTGATGGTCTTCTGTTTCCCTACAGGAATATTCTGGAGTAACTGTTGAGAATCATGGAGCCAGATGTGATTCGGATGTACTCCTCCTCTCCTCCCCCACTGGAGGATGGTGCAGAGGAAGAGGAAGATGACTTTGGAGACTTTGATGGCTTCTCCAGCGTCCCCCACAGTGTCAGCTTCACAGAGTTTGACACGCCCACCACGTTTAACCAGGTCCAGGCGCTCACCGCCACCTCCCCGCCTGAACTCCTCAACAACGGGCACGTGGCGGGCCTCCCCAGCGCCGCCGCTCCCCACCCCCAGGAAGGGGACCCGGCCAAGGCCAACGGGGTCTTGTCCGGTGGCCGCCACAGCAGCGGCCCTTCGGAAAGGACGGTGGGAGAAACTAAAAAGGCCCTCTCCTGCGGCCAGCTACCTGTGGATTGCAACGGCAAAGGCCCGGAGGTTTTAACGAACGGGTTTGCGATGCTCGACGTTCAGGGAATCCCTTCACTGCAAAGTTCTGTCAACAGCTGTAGAGCAGGAGGCTCCCCAGAGGACACAGACGCTGTCCCGCCTGAAAGCCGGGATGACGAATTTGCAGACTTTGCCGCTTTCGCAGACGTTGGCGACAGTCCGACCGCACACACAGCAGAGGCCTCGCACGGCCCGGGCGGGGGTGGCTCACCCCAGGAGGGTCCCAGCCCAGTCCACCGTAACATAGACCAGGGAATCACTTTAGAGGGGGACGTCGAGGAAGCACACAGAGTTGGACTGGACGGCTCAGAGTCCGTATCCTCTGGTGAGCTCCCAGATGAACCGTCCAGCCAGCAGCAGGGCGGTCTCTCGGATACCGACTCCAAACAACCGGACTGCCTTCCTGAGCACTTGAACACAGTCTGCACTACGACAGAAACGACGGCTCTGAACGGGTTTTGTGATGACAGGTCCGAAGAGACAGCGGGCAGTGGAGAAGACTGCCCTCCTCAAGAAAGGACCGGCGAGGAAGAAACAACTGAGCGGTCGGAGGAGGAGGAGGAGGAGGAGGAGGAGGAGGAGGAGGAGGCGGCGGCCACCGGAAACGAGACACAGGCGCTGGAGGGTTCGACCTCGTTGGACCAGGACCCCCCCGAGCAGTGTGGGGACCCCAGCACTACAGGCTCGGGGCCCTCTGACCTCCCCCGGGAGGACTCGGCCGCGCCCGCCCACCACAGCCCGCCGCCGGACCGGGACGGAGGTTTTGGGGGTTTTGACGGCGGGGATGGCTTCAGCGATCAAGGCTTTGCTGATTTTGACCAGTTAGATGTCCAGGCGGAGCGCGGCCCGCCCAGCACCCAGTCGACCGCAGACCAGCAGATCCCCGGGGAACCAGAGGACCCGGAGGACGAGGACTTTGGGGATTTTAACACCCAAAGGTTTGAACCTGCGGGAGCAGAGGCGGAGGAGGAGGAGGAGGAGGAAGGGGAGGAGCCTCTTCCTCTTGAGGACAGCAACTACAACAGCAACGACGACAAGGACAGAGGCCAGCTCGCCGAGTTCCCGGGCAGCGACAGCTTCGGGAACTTCAGCTCGGTGGCGGTGGACACGGCGCCGCGGGCGGACACGGGCTGGAGCGCCTTCAGCGAGGAGGCGGGGCCGGCAGACGAGGACTCGTGGGCGGCGTTCGATGGAGAGCAGGGCTCTGCTCCTGCAGCTGTACAGGAGGAGTGGTCCACACCTGAAGCCCCTCCCCCCACCTCAGACCACCCAACCAGCAGGACAGAGGTCCACTCTGTAAGTAGCGCTTGTCGGGGCCCTTGATAAGCATATGATATGGGTTGAGGTTATTGAGGGCAGATCTCATTGACAACCACAGGAGGTATCTTCAGAGTGGCCCTGCACAGAGTGGCCCTGCTACTGATGCAGGATGC
This sequence comes from Micromesistius poutassou, assembly GCF_964030765.1. Classification (NCBI taxonomy): domain Eukaryota; kingdom Metazoa; phylum Chordata; class Actinopteri; order Gadiformes; family Gadidae; genus Micromesistius; species Micromesistius poutassou. The sequence goes on from NC_140273.1 coordinate 20,059,990, forward strand.
CTGCTTGGTGCCAGCCTTTAATTGAGGGGGGGCGGGGGGTGGGTTGTCCAACATAAAGAATGGATATTACTATTCATATTATGTAGATGATAAAAAAAACAAGAGCATTGTCCCAACTGTTCCAGCAGTAAAAGGATTCTGAAGAATAGGTCGAACTGCACCTTGAAGTGGTATCTGTCTGAGAAGAGGTTCCCCACTCAGGCGTGGTCATTGACTAACTAAAGATGGGTGATTGGGTCATCAAGGTCATCATCGCCGAATTGAGACTGAGAAATGGCCAAGATGGTGGTTGGGGCGACAGAGAGAGCGAGTCACTGAAACCCTCTTTGTAGCACGTCACGGAAACAGGAGTCCTTTTAAACACGCCCTCCGGTCAGTCTGCAGCCGCTCAGCCAGGCAGCGGACCTGGGTTCTGAGTGAAAAGGTGGACTGTAGAACGCCCGATCTTTTCAGTTTGATTTGGTTTGTTCTTTATCATTTGAAAGAATTGGACCAGAGTAGAGCGTTTACAGCTGGCATCGTTCAAGCTGAGTTTAGATTACATCCGTTCAAACGGTGAGCAGAGATGTCTTGGTTTCATTCACCAATTCCACCCCTCTTCTGGAGTTCTAGTCATACCTTCCTGAGGCGCGGCAGCCCTTTGCTGCCGCGCGTTATTCATTCACAGCGTGAAATGTAGCTCTGGTTCCCTTTCCTTTCAGCACTTAGGGGGCGCATGTTTAGTCTGCCGGAGCCGAGCACGCGAGGCTCTGTAATCTGATCTCAGGGATCCGCCTTCCAGCCAGTGTGACCTTGCCAGCTTGTTTCTGCCCCAGCAGATCATACGATAGCCGCACACAAACCAAGACTCACATTCACCCAAGTGGGTGCTACACATTGGTGGTGGTTAGTAAGGTCCCCCCTTCACTGTAAAGTGCTTTGAGTGTCTAGAAAAGCGCTATATAAATTCAATTAATTATTATTATTATTATTATTCAAACCCGTTCTAGACCAAGAGCGTTGATCCTCCTGACGGGGGACCCCCACGCCCCACTGTGGTGGCCCCTGAGCTCACCTGGGCCCTGGTCCTCCACCTGGTGGCCCCTGAGCTCACCCGGGCCCTGGTCCTCCACCTGGTGGCCCCTGAGCTCACCTGGGCCCTGGTCCTCCACCTGGTGGCCCCTGAGCTCACCCGGGCCCTGGTCCTCCACCTGGTGGCCCCTGAGCTCACCCGGGCCCTGGTCCTCCACCTGGTGGCCCCTGAGCTCCGTTCTAAACAGTTCACCCTCATGGGCCCACAGATCCTTTCTACCTCGAGGGTCAAGTATGGGGTTCCCTCTCTCCATTGTTTTGGGGTTCATTCCTGACCTTTCCTGAGGTCTTTGATGCCCTCTTACAGGGACTCCAGACAAAGTGTGGTTCAATGTTATCGCACAATGTCCCCATAAAATATCAGCTTGCCTTGGGCTGAGTAATGAAACACGGGACGGCATTAAAAAGGGGTAATATTATTGAGGTCTGATTCAGTTCTGTGCAAGATGACGCCACACACCGTTCAGCAGTTTGATCACACTGATCCTCACTCCTCGGCATCGTCGTCCGTCAGTGTTGCCGTAGAAAAGTCAAATGCATTGAAATGTATAATGTGTACAGAAATGAGCTGCAGGCACGCGGTGCTGATTGTCAACGGATGTCCTCCCTCCTGGCAGCAGGTGGCGCTCTCAGGTCGCCTGGAGAGGCTGTTTCAGCAGAGCTTCCCAGAGAACCCCGTGGCGGAGGTGGAGGAGGAGGTGCCCCCTCTGAAGTGTCTCCTGGAGCCCACGGAGGAGCCGGGGGCCCCCCCCCAGGGGCCGGAGAAGGGGCCCAGGACCGCACCGCCCAACGGGTCAGTCACGTCCCACCTGTGTCCTCGGTGTACCCCCCTCGGCAGAGAGCTATGACATGTCCGCTTTACTCTGACTCGGTGACTCTAGCTACAGGTTTTGGTGCCACACATGAAATGTTTAGTATTTAGATTCTGCTGGAAAAGCCACTGTGGGTTTGGTTAAGAAGTAATACGTTAATGTTGATGTCTTAGCCATCGATAAATGTGAACCAATGTCGCTCGTGGACTTTTGAAGTGTGAGAGCGTCTGAAGAGACGAGGAAAGGGAGAAATGCCTGTGGCGCGCATTGGCACGACGAGCCAAACGACATTCCTTTAAACAAAAAGACCGGTTTTCCTGGATGATGGTGATGATGGTGATTGGCTCTCGGGACAACCTGTACTCCCGCAGTCACTACTAGGGATGGGTCAGAATATTTGATTATTCGTTCCCGAGGGTCAAAGCCGATTTTTAACATTTGGACTGTTAATATTTTTTCCCATTCAACAAGAATTAACGGACGGAACTAATGTTGGTTCTGTAGCACTATTTTTTTTTTTTTAATTATTATTAATCATGTACAGAAAAACAATATACACAATACACAAGCATAAATCTTAATATATATGCATACAACACAAACACTGATCACGGTTAAAGTTTTTTTTTTTTTTGCGTTTAAGATATTAAGTGATTTCTTGCCGATCCATGGCTGCCTTTGTGAATGTCGGCACACATCGAATAATCGATTATTCGTGCATACCACCCACTGATTATTCGACCATGAAAAATTTGAGTTATTCACATCCCTAGTCACTACAGCTGCGTTTCCACCGCAGGAACTTCCCCCAGAAACTTCCCCCAGAAACTAGGAACCTTTTTAGTCCCTTGAAAAGTAGTTCCTGGCAATAAAAGTTCTGGGTACTCCCAGTCCACCGTGACATGCTCTTTGAACCAGGTACATACTAAATGCTCTTTGAACCAGGTACATACTAAATGCTCTTTAAACCAGGTACATACTAAATGCTCTTTAAACCAGGTACATACTAAATGCTCTTTGAACCAGGTACATACTAAATGCTCTTTAAACCAGGTACATACTAAATGCTCTTTAAACCAGGTACATACTAAATGCTCTTTGAACCAGGTACATACTAAATGCTCTTTGAACCAGGTACATACTAAATGCTCTTTGAACCAGGTACATACTAAATGCTCTTTGAACCAGGTACATACTAAATGCTCTTTGAACCAGGTACATACTAAATGCTCTTTGAACCAGGTACATACTAAATGCTCTTTGAACCAGGTACATACTAAACCGCCCACTGATCTGTGTTGTGTGTGCTCCATGCAGAGAGCTGCAGGCCACCGTGTGGAGGCAGCTTCTGGACATCCACGAGGCGTTCGGGCTCCGGCACCAGTGGGGAGGTTCCCATAGCAACAAGACGCTGCTCTGCTCCCTGGGCATTGACACCCGCAACATCGTGAGTAGAGGCTCGCGTGTCGGCTCGCATTCAAACCCGTTCCGGACCAAGAGCGCCGATCCACCTGACGGGGGACCCCCCACGCCCCACCGTGGTGGCCCCTGAGCTCACCTGGGCCCTGGTCCCCCACCTGGTGGCCCCTGAGCTCACCCGGGCCCTGGTCCCCCACCTGGTGGCCCCTGAGCTCACCCGGGCCCTGCTATGCTACGGCCTCATTGTCTTACACAATGCATTTTCCCGTGAAGCTTTCATTTATCGTGGTCTGCCATTCATCCTTACATTGCTATCCAGTCGGTGAATATTGCAACGTAAAGGTTGCATTATGTGGAAAGCAAGGACCGGCCGTCTGACTAAATACTGTAGTATAGGCCTGGGCAATAAAACAATAAATGATCGTATTGTGATAGACCTTTGATCAATATCAATATAGAACATGTTCAATATATATCGATAAGAGACTGGACCACCGAATCTAGCAGCTGGGTTTGTTACACAAACACAGTTCCATACTTTACAATATTTGAGTGTTTTTCATTGTTCAACATTGGAGTATTTCTCAATGAAGAACAGTGGAAGGTCATACTAAATGTTAAACAGAAGTGTTAAAATCCAGCATGGTAATTCATAGTCTTTTTAGGTCATTAAAATGATCAATATTTATCTATCGATCAATATGATCAAGTTATATCGGATATGTCTGTCAGCCATATCGCCCAGGCCTACTATAGTATGTTGGCTTTTGTGTTGCTTCTAGAACTAGTTAGTTAGGTCACTAGTGCTCTGGTGCTCTCCTGAAGCTCCTCTCTCGTCCTCAGCTCTTCACAGGCCAGAAGAAGCAGGCCATCATCGTCCCCATGTACGCTGCCAGCCTGGTGAGTGTTCTGCATCTTAACACTACCCCTACCTAGACCCTCCAGACCAGTACCATGTAGAACGACCAGCCCTCACTGGGACCAGTAGAACAGACCCAGCCCTCACTGGGACCAGAACCCAGCCCTCACTGGGAGCAGTAGAACATAACCCAACCCTCACTGGGACCAGTAGAACAGAACCCTGTGTGTGTGTGTGTTGCAGGGCATGTTGGAGCCCACCAAAGAACCTGTGAAACCCATCTCGGCCGCAGAGATGATCACCTCCATAGCACAAGCGCCTCCGCCGGGACCAGAGAAGGTCCCCTGTCCTTCAGACACGGCCCAGGTACCCCACCTCACCCACAACACCTCCGGCACCCACGCTGGGACCCACCCGCTGGGGGCTGTGCAGCCTGTACTGTTCAGGTGGAATTGGTCCTGCGTTTGTCCTCCGTCCTCGAAAGGTAGATCTGAGGCGCAGCCCTGCTACTCGTGGACAGTGTTCCTAACCGTCTGGGCACGCTGCAGCGTACTGCCGTTACGGATTCCTCCCACCTCCCACTTAACTGCTTAGCTGCGGCTAGTCGTGTGTAAAAGAGCCCTAAAGGGACTCCCTTCGGTTTCAGCCCTGTGTGACCTGAGCGCAGACCTTCAGCAGGAAGGTGATTCCGCTCGATTCTGAATCGTTTGGGGCGTCATCCTGTCCTCTTCATCAACTCGGAGAACACAGCTCACTCAGTTCAGTGGCCAGGGAACGCAGCGAGGCTGCGTTCCCTGGCCACTGAACTGAGTGAGCGGTGTTCTCCGAGTGGTGTTCTCCGGTGTTCTCCGAGCTGTGTGTGTTTGATCTGGCTTTTTGCGGGGCTATTTACCTCCCTCAGGGACCGGGCATGACTCACTGGCGTTCCAAGATAACCGGTTAGTCTAGGAAGAAAGGGCATGGACGGAGGCTGACGCTGCCTCGGCCTCCAGGTTGCTGCGTCGACCATCCCCAGGCTCCGTATTAACAAGTCCCCAGACAGTAGGATGTTCTTCTCACCGGTCGTCCCCTACTCTTTGTGTTTGTGTTCCCGGTGCGGTTTCCCCCCCCGCGGCGGCGCCCAGCAGGAGGCCCTCCCACCGGTCCAGTTTGACTGGAGCAGCAGTGGCCTTACAAACCCCCTGGACGGTAGGTGTCTGCCACGCCCTCCTGCTCCTCTCTCCTGCTCCTCATAGCACACAGGGGTCGGTGGTGGGTGGTGACGACCACACCCGCCCAGGGAATGCAACAGGAAAGGGCGTGGTCCTCACTGGCAGTAGAAGTTAAAGATGGAAATTTAAAATGACTCATCGTGACATTTATCAAGTACATTTATTAAAAACAAAACAAAAAAAAAATTAAACTGAAAAGCTCGGACCACAGAAATTCTTTTGCAGTTTTATTTTTTCCTAAAGTGAACACAGTCTCCTGATTGGCCAGTCCTCCAGCGCCCTCTACTGTCTGCCTACTTCAGAGCTCACCACTAACACATGCGCCTCTCAATAAGCTTTGTAGTTCTCATCTAGACTGCGTATTCACGTACATAATTAACAGTCACTCATAAAGCACTTTGATCAAGTTGGGTCGAGACCCCCCTACACCCCCCACCCCCCCCCCCCCGGCTCTGCATGTTGTCTCTCGCCCACCTCTCTCACTTCACCTTTCTCCTGGTCGGCTTCTTCCCTGTGTCTCACCCTCCCCATGTTAACCATGGCTGCTCTTCTCTCTCTCTCCATCTCCCTCTCTCTCTCCCTCTCTCACCCTCCCCATGTTAACCATGGCTGCTCTTCTCTCTCTCTCTCTCTCTCTCCATCTCTCTCTCTTCCTCCCCCATGTTAACCATGGCTGCTCCTCCCTCTCTTTCCTTCTCTCTCTCTCTCCCCCATGTTAACCATGGCTGCTCCTCCCTCTCTCTCTCCCTCTCTCTCTCTCTCTCCCTCTCTCTCTTCCTCCTCCCCCATGTTAACCATGGCTGCTCCTCCCTCGCTCTCTCCCTCTCCCTCACCCTCCACCATGTTAACCATGGCTGCTCCTCTCTCTTGTCTCTGTCTCTCCTGGTCTCTCTCTCTCTCTCTCTCTCGTCTGTCCTTCCCGGGGGCCTGCGGGGGCCCCACGCAGCGAGCGGAGGCTCCTCTTTGTTAAACCTGGATTTCTTTGGCCCCGTTGAGGACTTTGAGGGCCCCAGCAGCTCCTCCTCTATCCCAGGTCAGCAGCATGGGGGCTTCCTTCTGCTATGTGTTGGTGTGCGTTCAGGATGTACTGACACAGAGCGACCCCGTCACAGGGCGACCCCCGTCACAGAGCGACCCCCGTCACAGGGCCCCTCCACAGAGCGACCCCGTCACAGGGCCCCTCCACAGAGCCGTGTGGGCCGGGGGCCGCCGCGAGGCGTCCTTAAGACGCCATCTGCGTCGGTGCATCGCCCGCTTCTTCCTGTCGCTTTTCTGCCCTGCTTCTTCCTCCCTGCTTCTTCTTTGTGAAGTCCCCCCTCCTCGCTGGGGGGTCCCGCTGGAGGGTCCCGCTGGAGGCGCCCGGCGGGACGCCCCCTCCTGCCCCCCCCCCCTAACCCCAGGACGGCGTGTTGTGGTGCTTGCGTCCCCCCCGCGTCCCCTCCGGCGCATGACGGCTCTGACGCGGGGCTGCTGCTCACTGGCGTCTGCATGGAAGAGGCCGGGCGTTGCGGCCCTCTGGGTTTGACTTGTACGCCTGCTCTCTCTCTCCCGATCTCAGGCGTGGATCCAGAGCTGTACGAGTTGACCACGGCCAAGCTGGATTCCACCGGTTCGGGCCGGCGCGTGGTGGACGCCTTTGCACGCCTCATGTCAACCATGGAGAAGACCAGCACCTCCACCAGGTCAGAGGTCACCGGTGTTGTGGGAGGGGCCGGCCTCCAGAGACTGTGGACGTTTCTCAATTTGCGTTCTTTCCTGTTCTTGTGTACTTGCGTTCTTGGGAATCGTCACCAGTCGTAGCCCAAGTACTGCTCCAATTCAAAGTACGCATCAAGTCAAGTACAGTCGTAAAACCCAGACGTGTTCTTGATGTGCATCGGGGGTGACTTGTGTGGACTTGGGACTGTTAAATATGCATTTCGCATTCCCATGTTTTAAAATATTAGTATGTAAGCTATAATAATAGGCTATAATAGGAACATTTAAAAAATATAACAAAAATGTAGGCCTATTCATTCAAAATATTTACACACTATTTTCAAATGAAAGAGGCTGGGGTTTTGTTTTATATAATTAGTTTATATGTATAAGTCGCTAATAGAGGAAACGTGTGTGTGTGTGTGTGTGTGTGTGTGTGTGTGTGTGTGTGTGTGTGTGTGTGTGTGTGTGTGTGTGTGTGTGTGTGTGTGTGTGTGTGTGTGTGTGTGTGTTTCTATTCTGTGTAATTTCTCGCTCGTTTGTAATTCTTATATCAATAGCCTACTCTCCAACTATATAGGCCCGCGCATCTGTACCCTATCAGGTGCATGTACCATCTGTACCTTACATATAAAAAGTTGTGTAAGGTCGTGTAGGTCATGTAAAACACGCATATCTTTTAATTTATATTCATTCAAAATATTTACATACTATTTTAGAATGAAAGAGGCTGGGGTTTAGTTTTATATAATTAGTTTATATTGGTCAGTAGTATATGCATACATGAGGCCGTAAAGCACAGTTAACAGAGCTGAGGTGGTGACGTCATCGAGTCCGCTGCTGTTCCAATGCCAGGTGCGTACTCCCATCCTCGGAAGTCTGTACTTGGAAGTCCGGACTTGCCAAGCTCACACTTCCAAGTCTGCGAGTCCGAAGTTTGCGTACTTGGTGTTGAGAACCGGCCCTCGTTCAAACATCAGCTCAGCGCAGTACCTAGTGACATAGTGGTGACTGAGTGGCCTGCTGCCATTGGTCTGTTGGTCTGTTGAGGTCCACGAGGAAGGGTGCTGCTGTGACACGCCCCCCCTGTTTACCTGGCACTTTGGGTTTAAGGGTTACATGTCTGACATGATCGTCAACATGGTCATCTTATTGCTGTCTGTCCGGTAATCACCAGACATTGGCCAAATTCTTTTTTTTTTTTTTTATGTCAGACACAAATTTAATCTCTCCGGTCAAATTGTCAGATTGAAATTTGCTACTAATGTGTCTAAATAATAGTCTGCTGACACCGCTCCTCTTCTCGAGACGCCCTCGCCGTGATGCCAGCGCTCCCTGGCTACGGAGGATCGCGTTTCTCCACAGCCTGAAGTCCTCATATGCGATCTGAACGGCATTCATCCAGAGTGGGCCAAGCTCGCAAAAAATAGCCAGTGTGATCCCTGTCTCTAGTGTTCCTGCAGAGAGCGGGCTCTCACTGCAGAATGTGATCAAGACAAAGCAGCGAAGTCGCCTCGCGGAGAACAAGGTTTACGCAGACTTATGCGCGTCGCAAGTTGTGAAGAAGAAGAGACACTGAGCAGTTTTGATTTTAAGTCGGCTGCTGAAAAACTCTGCTGAAAAAGTAGGCTGAAGTGACAATGTTATAGGCCTAGTCATTAGTTTGTTCCAGTTTGTTCCTATGTGTTACACCTTTCCTGCTGTCGGCTCCCAGACTGTAGTCGAGGAGTACAGGGGAGACGTTCCCTCCAGGGCCGATGTACTCTCGGGGGGGGAACACCCTTCACTTTGACCGGCAGTGGGTCTGCTTGAAGCGTCCACCGATTCTTGACAGGCTGGGTACTTTATTCTTACACAAAGACAACTTTTTTTTGGCCAGTAGGCCACAGCCCTAACCAGTAGACCACAGCCCTAACCAGTAGGCCACAGCCCTAACCAGTAGGCCACAGCCCTAACCAGTAGGCCACGGCCCTAACCAGTAGGCCACAGCTGCCCCTAAACACAACCGCTCGCTCCCCTCGCTCGTCCACTCACTCGCTGACGTCACTCACACGCACACTTGCCATTCTCGCGCACACACATACGCTGCTCGTAACACTAGGCCTCGTTATTGCGAATCAGACGTTCATGTTCTTTTCCCATCTATTCGAAAGTTAGGCTATTAAACATGTTGCATTCTATACAGCCTGATTATGTCATTCTTTAAGCTACATAGCCTAAGGAAGAAGCCATAATAGGATATTTTGACGGCATGTCATCAAAATGTCCGGAAAAACGAAACCTCTGCAGATCACTTTGACTGGCACTGGTTTTTTCTAGCGGGAACTAGAAGTGTGTGTGTGTGTGTGTGTGTGTGTGTGTGTGTGTGTGTGTGTGTGTGTGTGTGTGTGTGTGTGTGTGTGTGTGTGTGTGTGTGTGTGTGTGTGTGTGTGTGTGTGTGTGTGTGTGTGTGTGTGTGTGTGTGTGTGTGTGTGTGTGCAGTTTAAGCAGTGGCTCTTTAAGATGGGTCCAGTTTAAGCAGTGGCTGTCGGTCCTCATGCGTCTCTTCCTCCGGTCCCAGCAGGAAGCCCAAGAAGGAGGAGAACCTGAGCGCGGAGGCGGCCAAGGTGATGGCCTCCCTGCCCGACCTGTCCTTCATGCAGGCCAAGGTCCTGATGTTCCCCGCCACCCTCACGCCCCTGGGCTGCTCCCGGGCCACGCCCGACTGAGAAGCCCTCCCCGTGGCCTGCACCGCCACGCTCCTCCTCCTGCTCCTCGTCACCCTCGTCCCCGCTGACCATATCTTAGGAGTGTGTCGTTGGTTTTGTGTCTGTTCTTCTTTGGTTCTTTTTGGTGGCTGAGGTTTTGGGTTCTGAGCCACTCTATTCCCACTTCTATTGTGCTCCGACCCCCACATCTTTTTTTTTAACTGATGTTTGGTTTGCGTATGTTCTTATGTTTTAACTCTAAGCAGGTGATTGGCTCCTTGTGTGGGAGGGCGGGGGGGGGAGCTATATCGGTGGCTTGTTATCAACATCATTTGAGCCAATGGCAGTCCTGTTTGTGATTGGTCAGCTATAGGTATAGCTGTAATCACTCGTGTACATAGTGGGGATGTCTCCCGCAGCCCCGGGTCCCTGTGGAGTTAGTTTTTATCCTTTAGATCATTATTTGAGGTTTGATTTCCTATGTTGCTGTCTAGTGGAAGTGCATCAGTGTCTTTTTGAAGGAAACGCTAGCTGGCATTATACCTGCAAAGGTTAAATCAAAGTAAGTAAATGTATAGTATAAATAAAATGCATATTTAATATATATACATATATATATATTGTATAAACTTGAAACCACACTGCCTGCGAAATCCAGTCCAATGTTTTTGCCTGTTGTGTTTATGATCTTTTAAGTTTCCTTTGTGTCTATGTGTTTTGATTATGTTGACCCAGGGCCTCCTAGTCCACTGCTAGTCAGACTAGGACCGTCCCTTCTGTCCGCCGCCGTCCCCCGGGCCTGCCTCATGAAGAGGAGGCCTGGAGGGGGGAGCGGGCAGAGAGGACCCCTCTGGCCCTGTGGTCAACTCTTTTATTTTACTGTTTTGTCTGAGTGTCTGCGGTTTGGGGCTGGCAGGTGATGAAGAGGAACATGTTTTAGTAAAAAACCACTGAAACCATCAAACCTCTGTGTAAGAAGTCGACCTGCAAGGGAATTAAGGGACCAATGGTTTGGCTTTAGTTAGTGTCACTGTCCAAGATGAAGTGCATTCTTCTTTGTTTCTTTCGTTTGCTTTGTTTGCAGCTTATCGTTTGATCTTAATATTTAGTTTTATTTTTGTCGTACCACTGTCACCCCGTCTCTCCAGGAGGATTTTGCACATTGTAAAGATGAAATGGATGTAATCATAGTCCACTGTGGCTTTAGACTGTACAGTTAAAACTATGAACTGTAAATGTATGGGGAAAATTCCTATGGAAACAACCTCTGACTTGAAGAGCCTGTCAAAGGTCAGCGTGCATGCCCGGCTTCTTCGAGACTTTACGTGTGTCAACTTTACTTTTAGTGTACACAAGAAATTAAAATAATTTAAGAGAAAGATTGGTTTCTTCTTCTGCTGCGCCTCGAATGAACAAATGGAGATGATGCAGCTCCATCATGCTTCAGGGGTCAGGCGCTTCCTTCTGATCACAGATGTGAAGATGACTAATGAACAAACCCCATATGAGCCTCCTGCATCACATACTGCTGCTGCACAGGCCTGAAGGGACGAGAGTCCTGATGGTTAGACCAACACCACTGTGAACATGTTTCTCCATGATGTGATTATATGAGATGACTGAAACAATGTAAACATTACATTCCTGTTTCATTCATAGCGTTACCGTACCTAAAGTGAAGTCTGGCTGGTGGACGTTGTGTGGCGGTGGGCCTACTGGTTAGGTAGCAGCAGGTGTAGAAGATGCTGCTCTGTGTGGCGGTGGGCCTACTGGTTAGGTAGCAGCAGGTGTAGAAGATGCTGCTCTGTGTGGTGGTGGGCCTACTGGTTAGGTAGCAGCAGGTGTAGAGGATGCTGCTCTGTGTGGTGGTGGGCCTACTGGTTAGGTAGCAGCAGGTGTAGAGGATGCTGCTCTGTGTGGTGGTGGGCCTACTGGTTAGGTAGCAGCAGGTGTAGAGGATGCTGCTCTGTGTGGTGGTGGGCCTACTGGTTAGGTAGCAGCAGGTATATATAAGCACCGGTACCAAGGCCGGCCTGGCTGAAGAATATATCATATTACCCAGTTTACTCCCATATAGTGTCCCTACAGGCTTTTACTTGGTTTATTATGCGAAAACATTGTTTAAAGCAACTTTCTGAACTATTATTGGGGTTTATCTTCATGAAGGAGACCAGAGACGAGTCACACCTCATGTTCCACGGATCTGCAGGACGGCCCCGGGACGAGAGGCTGGAGGCCACGAGGCAACAGATGGTCAGCATGACTCCGGGGTCCCCCCTGGGTCCTGGACATGATGTGGTCCCCCGGGTCCTGGACATGATGTGGTCCCCCCAGGTCCTGGACATGTTGTGGTCCCCCGGGTCCTGGACATGTGGTCCCAGTCCCTCAGAGGACTACGAGAACCCGTAGGTGAAACGGATCCATTCGATGCGATTTGTCAAAATGTTTGCAGTTGTCTAAATGTTCCTGTAAAGAGAAGGACCTGATCCCTCCCAGAACGACCAATCGTCTTAAGACACAATCCCAATTCAGAGAGGACGCTCACGCAGATCACCTGGTTGACATCCACGCCACTGCAAGTATTAACGTCCACTATTTAACTTAGAAAGCGGCTTATGTTTATGAATCAAAAGCTGTGTGTAAGACTGTAGACTGGTATTGTGTTGCTTGGTTGAGCCAGGGCAGTATGTATATTTACACTGAACTAACCCATTCAGCCCTCAACAGTTCTGTAATACAGCCTTACTAGTAGTTTGGTAGCAGGTTCAAGGTGTCAAATATTATGTTTGTCCAGTTTAGCAAAGCAATGATTCTGAGAGATTTGTTTCCGTATTAGGCCAACGAGTATATTCATTTAGTAATCAAGCAAAAGAAATACAACTCCTCCATTAGTTGGTAAATATCCAAACTTTAATTCCAAATTGCAATAAGTATTTGTGAAACAGGGCATCCTCGGAACATTTCAGACTTTGAAAAATGAAAACAAATGATGGTCCATTTTTAAAAGACAAAATGCAACTAGTATCAATAGTTTAACAACATACACATGGAGCGGCTACATTAACACATTAAAAATATATATATTAAAAAGAAACATTTTGAACCAAAGAAACAACATATAAAATATAATAATACGATAATATGATAGTTTTTTAGGATATAACTCTTCATTTGTATTGTCGCTAAAGAACATTGGCAAAATAAACATTTGGTAAAGTCTGGCAATACCTCTGATAAAGGCACTCTTTTCATTAGAAATCCTCTTGACAATCCCTTATGCAAGCAGTCTATACAAAAGTTTTTTCATATAATTCTGGAAAACCCACAGAAAAGAATGACCAACATTTATATGGCCTTATTCCATTCTATAACCTGGGTATTAACCGAGTGTTATGTATTGTAAAGAACAAACAAATTACACAGTAATCTGTTTCCAGTGGTGTAAAAAGCTTTGAAAAGTCCAAAGTTGTAAAAGCTGGCATTGTACTGGCAACAGGAAGCTAGTCTCGAGCAACTTCATACCTCTATGTAGCACTTGAAAGGCTAGACTATTTCCTAAGACTTTGCTTGTCATAAACATAAAGCTAAAGAAAGTATGAGAAGAGAGGCAACTGACATATTTGAAATACTTGAAAGACTCCCAGAGCAAGATTGGCATGTTGATGGTTTCATTTGCTTGTGTCGATTAAGCTGCTTGTGAAATATTGAAAAACTGAGTTTTTTTCCAAGGAGAAACTCTAGACCACTCACGTCAGATTGCCGCCATCTAGTGGACGAAAACAGACCACAGACTCATCTTGACGCTGTCATGATGACCGCCTTTGTGGTCAAACTAGGAGACAACATTTCCAAAGTGATGTAGATAAGTGACTCAGTGCTCTGCTTTAGACTGCACCTTCCTCACAAGCGCTACGTGTTGACTCGTGGATAAACGCAGGTTGACACACTTCCAGTAAGATGGATTCTAATATAATCTATTAGTGTTCAAAACAATCTATCACCTCATTCAGGCTGTAAAAAAAAAACATCTTCCCAACATTGAGAACACCGGCCGTGCATTCCCTCAGGAACCCACCGGCCCTCAGGGGCCCCTCAGAAGACCACCAGCCCTCAGGGGCCCCTCAGAAGACCACCAGCCCTCAGGGGCCCCTCAGAAGACCACCGGCCCTCAGGGGCCCCTCAGGAGACCACCAGGCCCCAATGAACCCTCCGGCCCTCAGGAGCCCACTAGGCCCTCAGGGGCCCCTCAGGAGACCACCGGCCCTCAGGACCCCACCGGCCCTCAGGAGCCCACCGGTCGTCAGGGGCCCCTCAGGAGACCACCAGGCCCCAATGACCCCACCGGCCCTCGGGACCCCACCGGCCCTCAGGGGCCCACCGGCCCTCAGAAGACCACCGGCCCTCAGGGGCCCCTCAGGAGACCACCAGGCCCCAATGAACCCTCCGGCCGTCAGAAGACCACCAGGCCCTCAGAAGACCACCGGGCCCTCAGGAGTCCACCGGGCCCTCAGGAAAACACCGGGCCCTCCATGACGTGGTCCGGCTCAGACCCTCCACGACGTGGTGCGGCTCGGGCCCCTCAGGAGCCCACCAGGACCTCCATGATGTGGTCCAGCTCGGCCAGGTCCATCCTGAAGGGCTGGCCCTGGTGGCCCCCGGCGGCGCCGCCGTAGCCCGAGATGGCTCTGACCACCAGGTCGTCGGCCGCCACCTTGGCGGGCCCCGCGCCGCCCCCGGGGCCCGCCCCGGCGGCCTGGGGGCCGCAGGGCCCCAGGTCGTACATGGAGGTGTCGATGTCCGTGAAGAGCACGTCGTCCATGGCGAAGTCCGTCAGGAAGCCCCCCGACGGGACCAGCGGGCGCCGGCCCGGGGCGGGGCCGCGGGGCGGGGAGCTGCGGCCGTACTCCACCAGTTCTCTGTCCTCCTCCTCCTCCTCCTCCTCCTCCTCTTCCTCCTCCTCCTCCATGTCCACCCGGCTCTCCGCCTCCACCTCCATGTCCCCGTCCCACCTGGGGCCCGGGGCCCCGGCCAGGGGCTCCCCGGGGGGGCTGGAGGTGGGCAGGGCAGCGAGGGGAGGAGGAGCAGCCGAGGAGTCCGAGGAGTCCGAGGAGTCCGAGGAGGAGGAGGAGGAGGAGGAGGAGGAGTCCAGCTCCTCGATCTCCTCCAGGGCGGAGGAGAAGCTGTCTTTAGGCGGCGGCGGCGGGGGCGGAGCGGACGAGAAGCCCCCCGGCCGCCGGGACGGGTGGAGGTGCTGGGGGGGGCGCGGGTGAGGGGAGGGAGAGGGGGAGGAGGGGGAGAAGGACGGAGAGGGCGGCAG
The DNA here is from genome assembly GCF_964030765.1 of Micromesistius poutassou. Taxonomy (NCBI): domain Eukaryota; kingdom Metazoa; phylum Chordata; class Actinopteri; order Gadiformes; family Gadidae; genus Micromesistius; species Micromesistius poutassou. The sequence continues at coordinate 20,075,064 of NC_140273.1, forward strand.
GGTGAAGAAAGGGGGCGGGTCCTCCTCCAGGAGTGAGGCGGGCGTCAGGCAGGTCTGAGGGGCCTGCGCGGCGGGGGGCGTGGTCGGCCCCGGGTAGCACCCGTCTTTCTCCTCGTCGCGCCCGGCGACGCCCGGTGGCGGCGGCGGCGACGGCACGGCCAGGAAGAGTGCCCGGACGCCGCCCTCGCGCCGCAGGTCGTCGTGGATACGCCGGATGACGTTGCTGATGAGGATGCGCCGCTGGAGGCCCGGGTCGGCGCGGCCCACCGCCGGCCGGTACAGCTTCACCAGGGAGATGTTGAGCACCATCTGCCGCTGCAGCGCGTAGGACGCCCGCGAGGAGAAGCCGGGGCTCCCCCCGGGGGGCGGCGGCCGCTCCCTGCCGCCGCCGCCCTCCTCCTCCTCCTCCTCCTCCTCGCCATCCTGGTCCTGCTCCAATTTCCTCTTCACGCCCGGGCCCCACATGGATCTGCAGCGGGGGGGGGGGGGGGGGGGGGGGGGGAGAGAGAGAGCACAGGTCAGAGCCCACAGACCACAGCGCTAACACGACGGAGGCATGACTCTGAACCCCCACCCTGGGCTCCAGCTGGGGTCGGGGGGGGGGGGGGGGGGGGAACCGCTCCGACCCGGGCGTCACCACCACGGACCCCGCTGGCGCCCCGGTCAGAGACACAGAGGACTACCAGGCTATCAGCCGGACCCCGCTGGCCTAGAGTCCGGAAAACCTTAGTACTCAAGAACAGCTTCTGGTCGGGAAAGTTTGACTCAAGAAGTCCAAATGGACCAAAGCTATTCTTGGAACAAAGTCACTTTCTTTCCAGATATGTTGCACCCCCCCCCCCCTCCTTATTGTGTGTGTGTGTATGTGGTTATGGTGACCAGTCAGCTGATCTAGTACCATGTGAGGTGGAGTCAGCTGATGTGTTTGTGTACTACTGACTCCTACCTCCCACTACACAACAGATGTCTGTTGGTGATGGAGGTGGGGGTGGTGGTGGAGGTGGGGTTGGGGGTGGTGGAGGTGGGGGTGATAGTGATGGTGGTGGGGATGGTGGTGGTGGTGGTAGTGGTGGAGGTGGAGGTGGTGGTGGGGGTGGTGGAGGTGGGGGTGGTGGTGGAGGTGGTGGGGGTGGTGGTGGTGGTGGTAGTGGTGGAGGTGGGGGTGGTGGTGGAGGTGGTGGTGGGGGTGGTGGTGGTGGGGGTGGGGCTGATGATGGTGGTGGGGGTGAGGGGTGAATGGTCATCCGTTCCTCGGTGCAGCTGCTGCTGCACACCACAGGGAGGGTGTGGGGGTGTGGAACTCCCAGTATGAGAGGTAAAGTATAACAACACTGATGGTAAACTCCCAGTATGAGAGGTAAAGTATAACACTGATGGTAAGCTCCCAGTATGAGAGGTAAAGTATAACAACACTGATGGTAAACTCCCAGTATGAGATAGAGGTAGAGATAGAGGCTGTCTGTATTTGAGTGCCTTGCTCCCAGTTTTGTAAGCAGACCCTCCCCCTAACACACACACACACACACACACACATACCCAAACTACCCCCAACCAATATAATTATTCATCTCTCTCTCTCTCTCTCTCTCCTTCACATGTGGGGGCCCGCCGAGGGTGAACTCACCATCTGCTCCCACACTCCTGAGTTAGGGTGGGGGCAGCGAGGGGGCGGGGGGGGGAGACAGAATGCCAGAGGCCAGCCACGTTTGGGGGCTGATGGTGAGAAGGACAGACAAAGGGAGGAGAAGAGGAGGAGAAAGGCCAAGTGGGAGACATAATGGGAGGGAGGTGGGGGAGACAAACCAAGGAGGTGAGGCAGGTCAAGGCCAGGGAGTCAGGGGGGGGGGGGGACAACCAGGGACAGGGCCCTAGGGCCGGACCCCCAAACATGTCCGCAATCACTGGGTTTATTCATGGGGGGCTTCAATGGAATTGGGTTTCTGGGGAAGCATTGCCTCCCTGTTCCCTGACGGAGTCCTTCTGTCCTTCTCTCAGAACTTAAGCACTCAAACATATTCTGCAGCCGTCCATCAACACATCTACGACGTCTGGGAAATTTGTGTTCGAGGGACAACTGTCTGACAGGCCCCAGGGGCTCTGTGCTAGACCTAGGACCACCCTCTGACAGGCCCCAGGGGCTCTGTGCTGGACCTAGGACCACCCTCTGACAGGACCCAGGGGCTCTGCAGCTGGACCTAGGACCACCCTCTGACAGGCCCCAGGGGCTCTGTGCTGGACCTAGTTAAAGGCTGTTACCAACGTAACCCAACGTTTTATAGGGCCAAAATAGCACAGCCGTCTCCTGACAGCACCACAGGATCTGCAGTTCCACTGATCTTTGTCCGACCACTACTACTAAGATCACGGGCATCGTTTGAATGCATTTGTGTCTGATGCGTGATCTGCTGGCTTCCATGCGATCCTGCAGGAACCAGTTCCTCAGCTGCACGCTGCGTCTGAAGCAGAGCTCCACCTGGGACTCCTTTGAAAGGGAAGAGTGTTCTTATAGCGAGTGGAGAGCAGAGCTAATATCTCTTACAGGAGACGCAGCTCAATAAGGCTGCTGGGCCATTTGGCTGTGGTCGCTCCCCACTCAGGCTGGGGTCTAAAGGCGGCGTGAAAAGAGAGAAAATAGCGGAGTTTTATTGATCGTTGTGCATGACCAAACAGGACCCTGCTGGCTATAATAATGAGGTAAACTTTGTGACTGGGAGCGGAGGGTGGGTGCTACAGGCTGGGCGGCGACAGCCCGCCTCGGAGCCAGTAAAGATGGACTTTGGTTAGCGATGCGTGCGCTCCTCCTCACACCTGATCTCCACGGCCGGAATGACTCACACGTGACTCATTTCAGTCTTGCGCTCTTCCGTTGATTCGTTTGGGTAAAAAAAAAAGTATCACTTTGTTGCAGGGCTTCACTTTTTTGTGGCACATTCATAATAGCACAAAATACGTTAAGACATCTGACTACCAAACGCTCAGCGTTTGCATCACTACCGAGTTTTAAAGGTTATTGTGACGCTCGTTTTGAATAATGCACAAACAAGGTAGTAATTGTTGGGGGGGCCCCCCCCCCATGCACGTCGGTCAGGGCTCTGGCTGGACTCACTCACAAGTTGCATTGCAGAGGCCACGCCCACCGCGCAGCCTTTAAAGAGACAGGAGGACATTCTTCGCTGGCGGGGTAGACGCTCTCAAACCCGCAGGCTGCTGCCCTGGGACACTGGACTGCGGGGGATATGAGGCCAACACTACACGTTTAAAGCTTAATGTGTCCCCTGGGCCCTTTGGCACACACACTGTTCTCCTATTTAATGCATGGGTTATTTGAAAGGTACAACAAGTAGGCCGATATAGAGTTCCTACGGGCCCGTGTCTAAACCTGTCACAACAGCTGCCCCAACTTCCAAAGTAGAAGGCACCAGATTATGTGTGTGATGGGGGGAGGGGGGATAGTCACCACCACCTGCCACTCAGAACTCACACGGTTAAAGGGTTACAACCAACCCGCTGCGATTGCGAATCAAAACGGTCCGTTTATGAACCAGAAGAACGGTGCTCCTCAGTGGAAGCCGGCGGTAGGAGCGGCGTAATTACGCAGTGAGGACGCAACATTAGAAACGGAACGCAGACGGTCTCCTCCACACGCTCAGGGCAGCGTGACTGGAGACACAATACAGCCTACTATCTATCCACTATCTACCTACTATCTATAGACTATATATCCCTATTCCCACCAGCGTTTAGAATAAGACAATTTATCAAAAGCCTTGCGAGGTGGGCTACATGCCACTCTGTTATCTCCGAGCATGCACCGGGGTGGAGAGCCTGCTGTAGGGAACATAACCGTAACTTACCACATGTAGTTCGGTCTGAGGGCTTTCAAATCCTGCATGGGTGTCGGTAAAAGGGTTCAGACGAGGCGGTGCGGACGGACATCGACGACGCTGCTTCCAGTCGCTCCCTACCCTCCCGTCTCTGATCGCGGACCAGAGACACGCGGAGACCTCCTCCACACAATGGCGAGAGCAACGAGTAGAGAGAGGCGAGGGAGGCGATGTGTCACCGATCACCAGCAGCCAGCAGCGGTGTGACGTCAGGTCCACTCAGCTAACAGTGGACGGGGGGGGGGGGGGGGGGGGGGGTGCTCACTGCGTCACTCAAGTCGTATCGCTTGTTCCATCTCTTCAGATGAGTGTTCAAATTCAGGTTCAAATTGGAGGACTATATGATCGGCTGCCATGAACCTATCAGCGGACTGGCTTCTTCCTTGGAGCATTCTTGCGTTGACTACCCCCGCAGTGAGAGTGTTACCACAACTATGTAAAGTATCTGAGCTATTTAATTGCACGCAGTGGGCCTAATGGCCAGATAGAGCAACACTTGTTTGCAAGAATAACGATGTCAATAACGTGTGACTAGAGGTTACATATATGGTTACATATATAATGTATAGCATACGACAAACGTTTATATAACATCACAATTACCATGTTGGTGTATGTCGCCTCAGACCTCGTTATTACTGCCTCACCAAACCTCATAAACCTTGAACGTCTGAGGATAAAGAAGTTGAACTGGTTTGACTAGTTAAAAGCAAACTGGTTTTCGTGTGTGTGTGTGTGTGTGTGTGTGTGTGTGTGTGTGTGTGTGTGTGTGTGTGTGTGTGTGTGTGTGTGTGTGTGTGTGCGTGTGTGCGTGCGCATATGTAGGCCATATACATCACCGTGTGTATGTGTGTGCATGAACACGTGTGTGTGCGTGTGCGTGCGCGTGCGTGCGTGCGCGCACGCGAGCACATACTTGCTTTCAGCACAATGCAACTGGCAGGGGACAGAGTGCATGCTGTGAATGGCTCCAGAGCCTATAGCAGTCAGAGCTGCTGCTCCTATCACCCCGGCCCGGCACAGCATGGTGGCTGCCAGGGGGGGGCGGTAAGCAGGGGCCGCTGACGGCCTCAGACTGGAGATATGATGGGGGACCCCATCTCCCCCACCCCATCACTTCTCCCATTCTCAGATCCTGCCCCTTTGGATCTCATCATACTGCCCCAGTATACGTTCGACAGAGATGCTGGGAGATTTGTGCAGGACGTGAAAGATGGCCAACCTATGGCACAAAGTGGCCACCGTAGCTCAGTGAACGGAGCACTACTACCCCTCTCCAGAACGATCCGAAGCCCACTCACGGCTGCTCATGGGACCTCTGTTGCAGGTGCGCCTCCTGAACCCGGACCCTGCAGGTGGGCTGAGGAAGGCTAAAGGTTTGTTACTTTGACTCAATTCGGTAAAATGCTAGAACCTTCTGGAGACCATATGGGATTGTTTACGGTCTTCAAAACCATGCCTTGATTTCTCCAGTAGGGGCCTATTGAACCTGGGCTAGGAGGACACACGGGGGGGGGGGCGGGGGGGGGTGCAGGTTCATGAATATGGTGCAGGCACGGCCACGAATCACCTGAAGGCCCATCTCCTCATCCTACTGGTCAGGGGAGTCCAGAGTCGGCTAATCAAGGTGAGAGGAGCGTTCTGTCTTCAAACGGCGGGAGAACCCAGAGCCAGTGACCGGGACCGTCTGATCGGGACTCTAGCGTCTGATCAGGACTCTAGCGTCTGATCGGGACTCTAGCGTCTGATCGGGACTCTAGCGTCTGATCGGGACTCTAGTGTCTGATCGGGACTCTAGCGTCTGATCAGAACTCTAGCGTCTGATCGGGACTCTAGTGTCTGATCGGGACTCTAGCGTCTGATCGGGACTCTAGCGTCTGATCGGGACTCTAGCGTCTGATCGGGACTCTAGCGTCTGATCGGGACTCTAGCGTCTGATCGGGACTCTAGCGTCTGATCGGGACTCTAGCGTCTGATCGGGACTCTAGCGTCTGATCAGGACTCTGTTAGATTATTGATCCACGGTTTTGAAAAAGTAGTAATGTCGTTTATATCAGTTATGTCTGTTTATTATTTTTTTTAGTTCAAAGAAAAAAGTAATGGCCTACACAACTATGTTGTGGAAAAATTCAAATTGAAACTGTAGGAAGAGTGTCACATCCTGCCCTCTTCCACACACTGCTCTGATAAACTGAACTACTGCTGTGTGAACACTACAGGGAGACAGATCTGGTGCGTGGAGTCCGTGCTGGAGTCATAATGAAAGCAGTTAATCTATTCTCAATATAAGGAGTGTAAGCTGGTATAGCCAAGCTATAAAAAGAGCTCACAACATAATAATGAGGCATGCGGTGTACAATTGACCACTTGACAAAAAGCGCCATGTTTCACCTTCTGTAGGCCTACAGGTTAAGCAATCACGTAGGCCTCCAACGGACATGTAGAGGCATGCTGACTGTTATACTAACACCAGAAGCCATCAGCTGGAGCCTTGGGTTCGTTTGGGCGGTGAGGTGTGTGTGCGGACTATTGTCCCAAGTGGAGTGAACTTCACACATGATTCCCCCCCCCCCCCCCCCCCCCCCCCCCCCCCCACACACACACACCCACTGACTCCCCCTAGAAGCAGCCCCATCCAAGGGACTCTTTCAGGGAGCCGGGTGGGGGGCCCCGGGCTCTACAGCTGTCACCGATGCTTTCCCCCTCGCCATTGCCCAGCAACCGAGAACAAACGAAGCCGGTGTCGTGCCAGAAGTTGATTTTTGCCAGAAACAGATTTCCGGTTCTGATTTCCGGCTCAAACAGCGCCAGTATGCCACAGTTTATATCGATGATAAGTATTTGTGAGACAATAAAACATATTTTAACACATTTGGCGGTGATGAACGTTGGCTGTTCAGAATGTAGGCCAATCAAGCGTTTATGAAGCGATCATTGAATGATCCGATAATGACGATAGTGTGAGAAAGATCATCAAATGTTGTTTTTATTTTTTATTTTTTTTTATCTCTGTTTATGTGTTTGATAGCCTCCTGTGTGTCCAGTAGCCTATAGGCCTATTGTTGTTGGGTAGATGGTGAAAATCAGTTTCTGGCAAAAATCAACTTCTGGCACGACACCGGCAAACAGAAACCGGCCGGGCACGTGCGCGCACGCGCACACACACACGCAGGCCGCGGACCTCTCCTCATTCGACATGGTCATCACAAACCACCCCGCTCTTTGTTTGATGCTCAACGTGCATTTTTTTGCTCCGTTCAAATGGAAAAGCGGCGCGCACTGAACAAGGGCGCAGCCTCTCGCTACAGGAAATAAACATTCATCGTCAACATCGTTTTAGGTTGCTCCTGAAAGGGCGGGAGTTGTTATCTCTTCTGTCCGGGTTCCGTGTGAACGTCTGTTTGGTGGTGCAGCGGACCACCCAGAGTGTTTGTGGCCCCGGGGAACCGCATCGACCACCGATCAGCTTCTCTGCACGGCCAGATGTTTACCTAGGAGTACACTCTCCATCACCAAACCCTTGCTGGGACCCTCTGGGTCAACCCCGAAACAAACTACGACCCACTTCGACCTGGTTCAATCGTTATCGTCATTAATGCATCACGACACAAGTCGGCGACATGTCCGCCATGTATCGCTTGGTTACGGAGCGTAATGGTCCTGTATGGATCATGGCAATGATGACTATGTACGTAAGGCATAGGCCAAAACCTATGGATGCCTTTCAAAGAACGCTTATATTCTAATATTCCAATATTCAAACTGTGCATTTCTACTAAATATATATGTGTGTGTGTGTGTGTGTGTGTTGCTTTACTAATACATACCACTGCAATAGCAATATAACTTTAATAATAATAAACAGTATATCAATATAACGGAACACTGCCTTCTAGTGGTAAGTCACCGACCCGATGAGGTGGCACATGCCTGATACAAGACGGGCCCCTGGAGGGGGGGGGCTGGTCGTGTGTGTGCAACGTAATGGATCTTAACGGAACCTATTATCCTCAGCATCCTGCATCTATAGCTGCACTATTACTGTCGCAGGCAGAGGAAGGGACATGGCCGCCCTGTAATAATGTTATGTAGAGCAAGCAATTTTGAAAGAAGACAGACAACAAATATGCCAACACACGCCGTTATCAAAGATCTCCTTCATTGTTTAATAGTAGACATTGTGCCACAAAAATTCATGTCTGCAGCCACTTAATCACGTGCTGAGATTACAAACAATTCCTTTAAATTGATGTCATTCACTTGGTTCTCTACAGAATTTGCAAATCGATTCCTACATTTATGTATAAATATATACAGTTTATAGATTTATCTCATAGCTTGGATGGCGGTCGTCTCTCTTGTTTGTGCTGTTGGTTGAGAAACTATAAGCGAAGTAATTAACAATTATGGACACTGCGTCCCAGCCCTGCTCAGGTTGATCCTTTTTACCAGCACACGGCCCTGTCTGGGATAGTACATATATATATACATACATGCATGCACAGACGCACACACATATATATACACACACACACGCACGCACGCAAGATTGCTTGGTTCCATCTTACAGTAAACTCTCTAAGCAGTAAGAGCTAGCCCGTTGCGTGGGCATGGGGGGGGCTATGCCAACATCACGGTTCACCAGAGGCAGAACACCACGTCTGACTCTGGCCCCAAAGGCACTGGCCGTTTAGTTCTTAGCTAGGAGGGGGCGGGTGTGGGGGCCACATCGAGAGGTTGAACCGGGACGTTTCCTCCACCTAATCTGGTCTTATAGTACAAGGAAACCACCACGGGTTCTCCAAACGACTGCATACCAGATGCACTGAGAGAGGGAGAGAGAGAGGGGGGGTAGAGAGAGGGGGTAGAGAGAGGGGGCAGGTCATGAGCTCTGCTGAAATGCGTGCCGCGTGCTCTTACAGCAGCAGCTTCATCTGAAGGGCTCGTCCTGAGGACCTCATGCCGTCCACCGACAGCCTACACCACTCAGAAACAAGCAACCCCAGCTGAGATCAGCAAATGGACCAAAACCAAGGGAAGAAAAAGGGAAGGAACACAAAAAGCGATACTTGCATTTAATGTATTGGTCGAAGTCACTTCTAGACTGTTAAAAAATGGCTGATTTATTAACTTCTTCTCAAATCGGGTGTGCATTTGAGTATGAGAGACAAATAAAGATAAAAGGATGAGAGCAGCAGTGTTCCTCCAGGCCGGCGGGCTCACCGTGCTGGGGCCGTTTCCACAGAGGAGGAGGGGGAGGATGTTCTGTGTCTGCTAACATGACCCTCATCTGCAATCATTCTGCTAGATCCCTCTCACTCTCCCTCTGGAATCCCTGTGGAGCATGGGGACGTTGGAGACGGTCGGGTCCTGGTGGCTGGGGGGGGGGGGGTCTATGAAGCAGGGGGGCGTTAGAGACGGTCGGGTTCTGGTCGGGGGTCCTGGTGGGTGTGGGGGGGGTCTGTGCAGCAGGGTGACGTTAGAGACAGTCGGGGTTCTGATCAGGGGTCCTGGTGGGTGTGGGGTCTGTGAAGCAGGGTGACGTTAGACGGGTCGGGGTTTTGTCGGTGGGTGGGGCACTGGGGGGGGGGGGGGGGGCTGGGCCCGGCTGACTTGGGGTACGCCCCTAACTGGATTGGGTGGTGGGGGCCTCAACAGCAGCCCCCGGAGGAGGTGTTGACGGGCTTGCTCTGGATCTTGACGTTGGACTTCTCGGCGCTGCCGGCCGTGGCCCCGGGGCCCATCCTCTTCTTGATCTCGGCGGCCATGGTCATGAAGGCCTGCTCCACGTTGGTGGCGCTCTTGGCGCTGGTCTCCAGGAAGGGGATGCCCAGGTTGTCTGCAAACTCCTGGACAAACAACCATCAACCATCAGACTGAAGGTACTGCGCCCCAGTACTCAGGTAGAGGGGTAGGAGGACAGGAAGGAGGGAGGAATTTGGAGTTGTTGCTACAAATGATTAAGTTATCTTGCACTCCAATATGTTTATTTGTTAGCCATTGAAATTTGTCTTGTTGTAATTTGTTATAGGGGTGGAACCTATGTACAAGCCAATCGGCTTCGTTCCCTCCTTGCACCATTGAAATTTGTGTGCTAAATAAATAAACTCTAAACTCTAATGGTGGGTCATTACACAATTGTAAAGAATTGGGAAATTCATGTGGAACCATTACGGAGAGACGTTTTGATTGAGTCTAAAGTGGTGTGACTGCCCAAAGGGGGAGGCTGACCTTGGCTGTTGTGTAGTCCACCACCTTCTTGGTGGTCAGGTCACACTTGTTGCCCACCAGCAGCTTGTTGACGTTCTCGCTGGCGTAGCGGTCTATCTCCTGGAGCCACTGCTTCACGTTGTTGAAGGACTCCTGAGCACAGGGGGGTGGACACCGCTGTTAGTCCATCAAAGCACTGCATCCCTAACCATACATGCTCAGGAAAATGTACTACCACTTGTTTATCGCGGGTTTCGTATAATAATTCCACTGATCATTTTTACTCATTCCTTTCTCATGGCACTTGGTGGCAGGAGAGTTCCTTCTCCCTGCACATTGTGTTTCAATAACCGGTACTGGATTATAATCAGAGCAAGAAAGAGGGTCATACCTGATCTGTGACATCATAAACCACTATAATGCCATGGGCTCCTCTATAGTAACTGGAAGTAATGGTCCGGAACCGTTCTTGACCGGCTGTATCCCACTGTGAATGCAGAGGGAAATATGTAAATTGCAGTAAACGGTCAGCGTGCATCAGGACAAACTGGATACAATCCAGACCGTTCTGCCAACAGCCCCCCCCCCCACCACCACAGCCTGTTCAGGCCGCCAATGTTACAGCATTATGAATGAATATTGGGTAAAAACAGGGTAAACAAATGTTTGATAGGTTGGGGACCAGGTCCAGTCAATTGATCTGACTATCAATGCAATTGCCTGGGAATACAATTATTTATTTATTATTTGTCATGTTCATGGAGGTTTCATTTAGTAAGTTAATAAAACTTCATGTATATTTTCATTTATAACTGTTGTTTTATCTCATGTTAAACATCACACAAGCAAACATCACGCCGACGGTGGTGGAAAGAAGATCCGGCATCTTGCGGGATCTTCTTTCCAGCGATATCGCAGGATGTCCGTGTAGACGGGATGAACTTACAATCTGAAGTTTAATGGTTTTGCCATCAAGTTCTATGGTCCTGATCTTGAAGTCCACACCGATGGTGCTTATATAGCTCTCTGTGTAAGTGTCATCCTACACACACACACACACACACACACACACACACACACACACACACACACACACACACACACAGAGTAAAATAGGTCAACATAGAAATGCAGCTTAGGAGCCAATTATGTTTCAGGGGCGTTTTCTTCAACTTAAAAAAACCAAGAACTTACTGCAAACCGGAGAAGGAGACATGACTTTCCGACACCAGAATCGCCAATCAGGAGCAGTTTGAATAAATAGTCACTGCAAAAATAAAGTTAATTTTAGACGGGATTCATGAAGTTGCAGTTTGCCCGAAATGTATATATAACAATATATATAACAACAACAGCATAATGTTGCACAACATTTTTACACCAAGCTGTTGTGCAATACATAATAGTTAACACTTTCAACACGGTCATGCATCATCTCGAAGCCACAAAGTGCCAGATTACTTTGAACTAAAAGTCACGTCGAGCGTCAACTAAACCTTTAAACAAACACTGTGAAATAATAAACATTTTATAACCAGTGGTTGGTTCACATACATCAGTATTTCCCAGGTTGACAGTTTTAAATGTCAAACGTAGTCGTTACTCCTGACAATAAATGTACAAACAAAGATGTTTCAGGTGCCAATTAGAGACATCTCTAGTAGAGCCGCTAACGTTAGCGCCTCACTGGAGCTACATGCTAACGTCCTCGGGTCCTGATGACGAAGACAAAACAAACATCAAGGCTATAAACGGTTTTGATATAATACATGGAATAGCGAATGTGTCCATGGGTGTGGTGTAGCGCGGCTGACAGGTGACTGACAGGTCGTACACGAAGACAAAGCAGCTGACGCTCATCTTGTACACAGTGAGTCAGAGGCTAGCCACTGTTAGCTCCGCGGCTAGCGCCACACTGACAGCTCTACCGCACAGGAATCGTCTGAAAAAAGGGCCACTTACTATTCAGGATTCATCGTTGACTACACACGATATACGGTTAATATTGGAGATACCACTACGGTTGTCGTAGATAAACCTGTAAACGTAGCTTAGATCGAGTACAAAGACCGTATTCTTCCAGAACTAGCTGAACTAGTCGTCGCAACCAGAAAAGCATAATCGAATCAAATATGGCTGCCTGTCGGCCTGACCAGGAAGTACCAGAGTCCGGGCCTCTGGGTGTTGTAGTCTGGGCCTCTGGGTGTTGTAGTCTGGGCCTCTGGGTGTTGTAGTCTGGGCCTCTGGGTGTTGTAGTCCGGGCCTCTGGGTGTTGTAGTCTGGGCCTCTGGGTGTTGTAGTCCGGGCCTCTGGGTGTTGTAGTCTGGGCCTCTGGGTGTTGTAGTCCGGGCCTCTGGGTGTTGTAGTCTGGGCCTCTGGGTGTTGTAGTCTGGGCCTCTGGGTGTTGTAGTCCGGGCCTCTGGGTGTTGTAGTCTGGGGCCTCTGGGTGTTGTAGTCTGGGGCCTCTGGGTGTTGTAGTCCGGGCCTCTGGGTGTTGTAGTCTGGGCCTCTGGGTGTTGTAGTCTGGGCCTCTGGGTGTTGTAGTCCGGGCCTCTGGGTGTTGTAGTCCGGGCCTCTGGGTGTTGTAGTCCGGGCCTCTGGGTGTTGTAGTCTGGGCCTCTGGGTGTGGTCGTCTGGGCTTCGTTGTAGTCTGGGCCTCAAATAGGGCTTCAAGTTTGGGAATGCTGACGTTATGTGCTTGAAATTGGCTTCACTAAACTTTCCCAGATAATAAACCTTCATTCATTTACACTAATGTAACACACGTTTAACACTCCACTACAAGAAACAAAACACTTTGTCGAAGGAGAGAGGAAACCCTGTACAAATTAATTAATTGATTTCCTACACATTTGAGTTACAATGTTATTCACCAATATATAGTTTTTATATGAATTATATATATTATATATTATCTATATATCTATCTATCTATCTATATATAGATTATATATATTATCTATAGATAATTATTTTCATTTATTCCAGCTATATATTTGTGAATATCTATCTATCGATCGATCGATCGATAGAAATTGTAATTGTAAATTGTAAATTATGAAGTGGTTAAGTAAATGAAGAAATGCAATGTAAACAAAGAGAAAAGTGGCCCAGTGATAAAGTATATATATATATATATATATATATATACACACACACAAACACACATACACATATATCTATCTGCACATACATATATACACATTAGGGGTGTAACGATACACGTATTCGTACTGAAATTTTCGGTACGGGTCTAACGGTTCAATGCACGTTTCATTTCGGTACGTACCGAAAAAAAACAAAAAACGTTTTTATTGATAATCACACACTCTGGGACTGCCTTGTCTTGTCCTGATGTTTTGTGTTGAGGACCACAATGGAAATAAGTCCTGGACTTTATTGTGTTTTTATCCTCAATTGTATTTGATGTCTTTTCATTTGTGAAAAAAAACTGCTGTACCGAATCGTGACTTTTGTGTATCGTTACACCCCTAATACACATGTATATATACATACATACACACAAATACACATATACATACACACATATATACACACACATGCAGTATAGACATATACATACATACAAATACATACATACATATATACATATGCACGCATACATAAACACACACATATATGCATATGCATACATGTACACATATACACTTCCTCACCAGCTTGTTGAGTCTGTTGGACTCCCCAGCCTTGATGCCTCCTCCCCAGCACGCCTCAGCAAAGAACAGTGAGCTGACTACCACAGACTGATAGAGCATCTTTAGTAGCCTGCCACACACGTCAAAGGACCTGAGCCTCCTGAGGAAGAAGAGTCTGACTCTTCCTATAGAGGGCCTTTGTGTTGTGTTGTCCAGTCCAGTTTATGCATACTCCAAGGAACTTGTACGAGTCCACCGTCTTTATTTCATGTTGTTGACACGATGTTGAGCTGGAGGTGGTTCTCCACGGACCATCTGACGAAGCCCTCCACCACACCTCTGTACTTGTCCACTTTTTTGGTTAGGCGGAAGTCACCACCCTGTGTTAGGGGCGGGCCGACTCTTCCGGAAGTCACCACCCTTGCGTTAGGGGCGGGCTGACTCTTCCGGAAGTCACCACCCTGCTTTAAGGGCGGGCTGACTGTACCGGAAACTACAAATATACTGCAAACAAGAGCAAAAGCTGGACTCAATCCATCTTCATTATATTATTTATATATAGGGCTTGTAGTGGGGAAATTATATGTTCACATTCTGTTTCTCTAGCTGCCATTTGTATGGTATGTGCCTGTTTTCTTGACCCCTTTGACCCCCATCTGAGGCCTCGGATTATTGTACTATTGTTTTACGTTTGTTTGCATGTTTGTTGAATGCTTGTTGTATATAATTGTACCTTTATTTAAAAATGACAAATTCATTTTAAAAATAGATATATTTCATTAACATGAGAAGATTTCATACAAGTTCACTGACGCAGCCCACGGTGGAGGAGTCATCTGAGAACTTTATGTAGGTGGCACGTTCCAGAGTTGAAGGTGAAGTCGGAGGTGTAGATGGTGAAGAGAAAAGGTGAAAGTACTGTTCCTCGGGGTGCGCCGGTGTTGCTCATCACCACATCTGACGGACCGCTCTGGAGAGGTAGTCTCCCATCCAGGCCACCATGTCCTTGTCTGCCGGCAACGCTGAGAGCTTCTTCAGAAGCAGGAGAGGCTGCATGTTGAACACACTGGAGAAGTCAAAGAACGTGACTCTCATCTCTCATCTCATCATCGTTCTTTGAGACAGTGTTCCCCGGCCTCTGCAGGTGTGGCGTCTTTCCACCAGAGGGTGTGGGTCGGTTCAGTCTGCAGAGGTGCGGCACGGGTGGCGTTTCCACTCCGTGCACGAGACCTGAGAACATCCGTCTGAGCTAGTCAGAAACACGTCTATTTCCCACCACGTCAAGTCGGACACCGGTGCACTTCTCGTAGTTTGAACAAGCATAGTTTGGGAGAGGGAACGTCTCTTTGAAAGGAGTTGTGTCATTTCTCACGTTAATTAAATATATATTTTTAAAATTAATTTGTCATTTTTAAATAAAGGTACAATTATATACAACAAGCATTCAACAAACATGCAAACAAACGTAAAACAATAGTACAATAATCCGAGGCCTCAGATGGGGGTCAAAGGGGTCAAGAAAACAGGCACATACCATACAAATGGCAGCTAGAGAAACAGAATGTGAACATATAATTTCCCCACTACAAGCCCTATATATAAATAATATAATGAAGATGGATTGAGTCCAGCCTTTGCTCTTGTTTGCAGTATATTTGTAGTTTCCGGTACAGTCAGCCCGCCCTTAACGCAGGGTGGTGACTTCCGGAAGAGTCAGCCCGCCCCTAACGCAAGGGTGGTGACTTCCGGAAGAGTCGGCCCGCCCCTAACACAGGGTGGTGACTTCCGCCTAACCAAAAAAGTGGACCAGGCAGAGGAAACCGACTGGTTTCAGGGCTGAAAAATGGATAGTCAAGGACGGAAAGTGGTGGTTTGTGACAATGGAACCGGGGTGAGTGTGCGAGCAGACGGGCCGGGTGGCACCGTGCGGGGGGTCCGGGGTCTGTAGCGGTGCTGGGGTTCACTAAAGACGGGATAAGAGAAACAGGAAGTCACCGAAGCGTCGGCACTGTTAGCTCGCCGCTAACGCGTTAGCTTTTCTGGGTGGCTAGTGAAAGGAATGTGATTGTCAGCTTGATTAGGGAACATACGTCGGTCTGTCGTATTTCCACACACTGATGTTGGTATTTCTGTCGAGCCGGTTGGCCAGGGGTCGGTGTGGTGGTTGAATCCGAGCCGCCGCCGATGAATCGGTGCTGATAAAGGCTGTCATCCTGCGTGATACTGGTTTAGCTAGCAGCGGACTGGTTTGGGCAGAGCTGGTGTTCATCCTGAGGTTCAGGGGATGGGTTGATTTCAGCTCCAGTCTGTCGGTGGATGGGTTGATTTCGGCTCCAGTCTGTTATAAATGTGTTGATTTCAGCTCCAGTCTGTCGGTAGATGGGTTGATTTCGGCTCCAGCCTGTCATAAATGTGTGGGTTGCAGAATGAGTGTAAGCTTCTGTGAAAGGCTCACTCGTCAGTTATCCATCTCTCCATCATTCCAGTATGTTAGAATAACCCATACAACGTTTAGTTAAAACAAATATGTAATTTCATTTTAATTACTACATATCAAATATTGCTAAATTTATGGGCAAAGAAATGGTCATAACGATGCCCCGCCCATCTAAAATACGCGTATTTTACCTACCTGGAAATTGATTGAATGTAAAATAAATACATTTTTCAAAAATATAAAGATTTGTCCAAAGAGAAAAAAAACAGCGAGCATTCTTGACATAAATAAAGTGATTCCATGTATGGGGATTCTATGTATGCCTCCACCCAAATATCTCTGCACAAATCTTTCTCACTGTGTGCTTCTTCTTAACCACAATTATCCAAATCTTTGTATAAGTATATGCCTACCTTATAGTCTAAAAATGCCATCAGGATTGTACTTTGCAGTGAATGTGGTCCGTTCTGATCATTGATAAGTGACGACGTGGTAAAACTGTGACCCAATAAAACACAGCATGATATTAAAGTCCTCTCTTGGTTTTTCCGTTCATTTATTTATTGATTAAGCTCCCCTTTTGGAAAAGCAAGGGTACCTAGCCAATAACAAACATATATTAATAGTGATTGATTTGGGGACTGCAGCGTTACATATAACTACGTAGTAAATAATGTGTTACTAACCTGTTCAGTCCCACTCCTTATTTACACATGTATTTTTTGTTATGAACAAAAAAATGTATAAAGTCTGTAGTTTAGTCTTTAGGCTAATGATCTTTTCAATCCCTTTTTTTTCTTCAGTTTGTCAAGTGTGGCTATGCCGGGTCCAACTTTCCAGAGCACATCTTCCCAGCACTGGTTGGCAGGCCAATCATTCGCTCTACAGCCAAAGTGGGGAACATCGAGATCAAGGTATGGCCAGTCAGAGTTTCTCTGCACACAGAGGCATACTGAAGGCCCACAAGCTGCTGCACAACATTCCTGTCCCTTTGAGACATGATGCAAACACATGTTGGTTCTTCCATCTGTCTGTTTTATGGACGGATGGAGAAAGGGCTTCAATCTGGTCCTGGCTCTTAAACCTTGAGTCTGGTCCTGGCTCTTAAACCTTGAGTCTGGTCCTGGCTCTTAAACCTTGAGTCTGGTCCTGGCTCTTAAACCTTGATTGTGGTCCTTGCTTTTAAACCTTGAATCGAGTCGTAAATTAAGGGAACCATTGTAAAAAAGGAAAGGATGGGCCCACATCAAAGCCTGGTATTGTATTTACACTAATAATAATAATAATGCTATTGCCAAAAATTGCAATATCACAGATGGCCGAGATTGCAGTTTAAGTCTGAAAACTACAAGGATAGATTCCAAATTTCACTCATTCTTAAATATGAGGTCTAAAATTCTGCTTCAGGTGGCAAAGATATTTCCACTGAAACGTTCTGTAATAGCAGACAATATTATGTGTGTCTCTTGTTGACTTTGTTGGTACATTGGAAGTTGGGTGCAGCAGTCAAATCACAGCCCTCTGCCGTTATCAAGCTGTTAAACAGTAACTATACTGCTTCTACCACAAGCTTCACCTTCCCGGCAGTTAGATGGTTTGCCCGACTTTCGTCTTGTCAGGCATATACATACATTTGAACTGAAGAAGAACAACAATGGAGCAACCTCATGAAATCACAGGTTGTTGGATCATCGTGAAAATAGTTTGTCATTTGGTGGCACAGAATGTGATGTGTCAGTTTCTACTCCCCTTTCTCCGTCTTAACACCCTGACCATTGTCATCCTCCTCCTGCCCTCTCCTCTTCTGAGATAGCACAACAGGATGATGGTAAGTGCACACCCGGATGTGCTTGTATTGGAAGTGTGGCTGTGGATTGACCCCGCCCAGAAAGCGGAACACTCATGTTAATAACCTGAGAATGGGCGCTCTGCATTTTGCTGCTGATGTTTGTTGTGTTGGCTAACTTGGCATTTTGTTTAATAAACAGATGGCCGAGATTGCAGTTTAAATCTGAAAACTACCGATCACTCAAATCAAGGGTAGATTCCTGATCGTGCATAACCATGGACTAAAACAAAATCCATTACTGTCTAGTTTTAGAAGGAAATTACAGGCAATGCACCGAACATTTCTCATGGACTTTAAATTAAGAATCAACTTTAAACTATTTGATTAAAAAAAGGACTATTACCGACTAAAAGGACTACTACTGATGACGACTTAAATCGTCATCTGCATTGTTTAGTAGTATAGCTACTGTTATAGCTCCTGTTATAGCTCCTGTTATAGCTACTGTTATAGCTCCTGTTATAGCTCCTGTTATAGCTCCTGTTATAGCTCCTGTTATAGCTACTGTTATAGCTACTGTTATAGCTCCTGTTATAGCTCCTGTTATAGCTCCTGTTATAGCTACTGTTATAGCTACTGTTTGGGTGACCAGACTCCTGCCCGTCCTCACCTGACTAGGTTTTTTTTCTCTGTCTCTCTAATGACGACTAACGCTCACTTACTCACCGATCACTAACCAGTTAACTACTGCACACAAGTAGATGTGTGAATGAGTGACTTTGGTTGACTAACCCAGCGCCTGCCAGAACACGACGGCATGCTCCGAGGGTGAATCCATGAGATCTGGCAGTGATTCATACAGAAGGACAGTTGTGTCCGTGGTCCCAACAGACCATCAACTATGCATTGCATTTTCTTTTTTCACATTGGGGACCAGCAATGGGTGGGAGATAATGGTTTCTTAAATTACCAGTATTACTGGTATTAAAATCTACACAGTGCGTTGGATTGTCATTTACGGTACAAGATCAGACTTGTCTCACATCTTATTGGAATTTGCTTATATACTGTACATTTAGACAGTTAATTTGAAGTTTGGTTTGATAGATTTAAAATGAATCCTATCAAATCTAGACCTATCTCCCGGCCTCTTGATCCATGTGGAACATGAAAGGTTTTTTTCAAAGAGGCAAGGCGGTGAGGACCCAGTGATGGAGGCGCCCCCCCCGGTCCCCCCCCTTGTTAAAACGTCCTGCTCTCTCCTCCCCCAGGACCTGATGGTGGGCGACGAGGCCAGTGAGCTGCGCTCCATGCTGGAGGTCAACTACCCCATGGAGAACGGCATCGTGAGGAACTGGGACGACATGAAGCACCTGTGGGACTACACCTTCGGGCCCGAGAAGCTCAACATCGACTCGCGCAACTGCAAGATTCTGCTGACCGAGCCGCCCATGAACCCCACCAAGAACCGCGAGAAGATCATCGAGGTACGGCATGGAGGGAAAAGTAACCGAACGCATCTTTGCCTTAATGGGTGTCCCTCACTCAATAAGCCCCCCCGGTTATTGTCCAGTACCCCGTCCACCTGTGTTGACATCCCCTCCTCTCCCCACCGACTCCGTGAAAGGGATCCACATTGACTGACTCTCCTTGTTTCTCCTTCAGGTGATGTTTGAGACGTACCAGTTTGCCGGGGTGTACATAGCCATCCAGGCTGTTCTGACGCTCTACGCCCAAGGTTGGTCCACATCTGCTTCCTGAGGCGATGATGTCGTTCTGCTGACTAGTGTTTGTCACGGGGCTGTAGCATGACTGCCTTCTGCTCCCGTCTCTTACTCCTAGCCTGCCAGTGGGTTGTGGTTTGCTCGGGCGGTATAATCCATGAGTCGCACACTGTCATCATTCAACTATTTTTTTTTTTTTTACAAAAAGGGGTGCACTGTGAATGTTAACGGCACCACAGTCCCCAGCCATTGGGTGTTGATTCTGTGCTCATCGTTTGAACGGCGAATGACACAGGAAGCCCAGACCACGCAGGGTCCTCTCTAATCTTAAGTGTGTAACGGAACCCGTCGCTGACCCGCTCGGGGCGGGTATCGAGTGCCATCGCCGGCGGAAACTCGGGCGTCTTGTGGGCAAGTCAGTACTTGCACTGTTTATCCACTGTTTATCCAACGCCTCTGAAAGGAAACAGTCTCAGCGTGAAGCCAGCGGGGCCTGCAGCGAGGCCTGTGGAAGCACAGGCTGCCTGGTCAGCACGAGGATGTGTGAGGCCATTCAGCGCCTCAGACGGAGCTGAATTCCTGGCCACTGGTCTTAGCATCCGGCTGCAAAGTACATTCAGCAGATTGTGTACCTCCAGCCACTTACTCAACAGAAATAGGAATGGTTGTAGGCCTAACTATATTTGTACGACATTAGAGACGGCTTATTTACACTTGATAACATTGATCCAGTGGACACTGTTTGTGTGATTAATGTGTGGACAGGCCGTGGTACATTCTGCTAACAGTGGTTCCCTCCTCCCTGCTGGGGGTGCGGTAGGGAGCCGCGCAAACCTATTGGGATAGCAGATCTGAGGCCAGTAGACTAACTACACTGTTATTTGTTCCTATTATTCTATGTATTATAACTACACTGCTCAAAAAAAATAAAGGGAACACTTAGACAACTCCTAATGAAATATTACAGTTGAAAATCTTTATTCATTACATAGTGGAATGCGTTGAGAACAAAATAACATAAGAATGATCAATGGAAATCAAAATCGTTAGCCCATAGAGGTCTGGATTCAGAATCCTACTCAAAATAAACTCTGTGGAAATTCCTCAAACAATTAAAAATGAGGCTCAGTAGTGTGTGTGTGGCCTCCAGGTGCCTGTATGCACTCTCTACAGTGTCTGGGCATGCGCCTAGACAGTCTGTGGTGCAACGTGGCGTCGTGGGAGGGAACGACACACAATGTCCCAGAGGTGCTCCATTGACTTCAGGTCTGGGGAACGGGCAGCCACATGAGGCCGGGTGATGTCATGCATCAGAAAGAACCCAGGGCCCACTGCACCAGCATATGCACAATGGGTCTGAGGATCTCATCCCGGTACCTAATTGCAGTCACTGTACCTCTGGATAGCACATGGGGGGTCTGGGCGGTCCTCCAAGGATACGCCTCCCCAGACCATCACTTGACCCACCGCCCCAAACCGGTCATGCTGGAGGATGTTGCAGGCAGTAGAACGTTCTCCACGGCGTTCCCAGACTCGCCGCGCTGTCACGTCGGTCACATGAGCTCAGTGTGAACCTGCTTTCATCCGGGAAGAGCACGGGGCACCAGTAGCGACTCTGCCGATCCTGGTGTCCTCTGGCAAAATGCAAATCATGCAAATCGGGTTGCACGGTGTTGGGCTGTGAGCACAGGCCCCGCTTGTGGACGTCGGGCCCTCAGATCACCCTCATGGAGTCTGTTTCTGTACAGTTTGGGCAGAAACATGCACATTAGTGGCCTCCTGGAGGTCATTCTGTAGGGCTCTGAGCCTCCTGTGCCTCCTAGCACAAAGGAGCAGAGAGCGGCCCTGCTGCTGGGTTGTTGTCCTCCAGCGGCCCCCTCCACGTCTCCCGGTGTGCTGGCCTGTCTCCTGGTGTCTCCTCCCTGCCCTTGACACTGTGCTGGGAGACACTGCAGACCTTCTTGCCACAGCACGCATTGATGTGCCGTCCTGGACGAGCTGCACTACCTGAGCCACTCCTGTGGGTTGCAGACGCCGCCTCATGCTACCTCTGGTGGTAAGGGCGCTGGCAAAATGCAAAAGTGACCCAAAAATCTGCCAGAAAAGATGAGGTCAGGGAAATGGTCTGTGGCCGCCACCTGCAGAACCGTTCCTTTATCGGGGTTGTCTTGCTAATTGCCTCTCATTTCCACCCGTTGTCTGTTCCATTTGCACAGCAGCAGGTTAAATTGATTCAGAATCAGTGGTGCTTTGTAACTGGACAGGTTGATATCCCGGAAGTGGGATTGACTTGGAGTTAACATTGTTATGATTATGTCCTCCCTTTATTTATTTTGGAGCGGTGTATATCCAGTTTGTAATGTAAGTGACGTGCGAGAGGAAGGGCGTGTCGGACCCAGGGAGGGACTGTAGACCTGCTCACCATGAGGGGGGAGGGGACGTTAAAACCAGGGATCACATCTCTTTACCGTCATCAGGCCTCCCAGGTGCACTCTGATGGCCTGTTCCAAAAAGCTAGTGTTTGAGGGTTGGTGAAGAAGGCCTACATAGCTTAGGTAGGCTACCTTATTTCAGTCTGGTGTACAATGGATATAATCATAAGGTATTTGGCATTATGGTACACAACAACACACACACTTATTGTTTTTTCGGTTGTATATTATAGCCCATCGTCAAATTGGATTTATTCCTACAAGTGATATTTCATATATTTGCTTAGTGACAGACTGGTTTTAAAGAAGACACGCTGGACACTGTTTCACACACAATGTCCTTAAACCAAAAAAAAAACCTGCATTGAATATCAGCATCTACCAGTCTGAAATATTGTCCCACGACCGGCCCTGAGAACAGGCTAATCAGAAAGAAGGCTGTCCTTCAACGGGCTTGGTGTGCAGTAGAGTATGGTCCGTCTAAAATGTCTTGGGTGGGCTTCTATCTGTTGCTCCCTCGTGGCGGAGAAGCGTCACGTGGTTTGGAGCTTGCATCACGTGGGAAGTTCTCCACCCACGGGCCGCACACAATGCAGCCTCGTCCTTTATGTGATAGATCTGACCCTTCTGCATCATCCTCGGTCAAACACATTATCATGAGGTATCTGCTACCCTCTGTACCAGGGTGGTAATCCTGGTTTAGTCTGACATGGTAATCACTGGTTTAGTCTGACCCTCTGTACCAGGGCACATGGTAGTCACTGGTTTAGTCTGACCCTCTGTACCAGGGCACATGGTTGATGTGCACTAGTTTCAGGTCCCTGGTCCATAAAAGCTGCAGGCCGCTGATTGTGTTATTGAGTGTTGTTGTCCTGCGATGGCTCCTCTGTGAACGTGTCTGTTGAAGGTTGAGGGCAGGCTGAGGGCAGGCTGAGGGCAGGCTGAGGGCAGGCTGAGGGCAGGCTGAGGGCAGGGTGAGGGCAGGGTGAGGGCCGGCCGTGCGTTGGGTGTAACCCTCTGGTTCTCCTGCAGGCCTGCTGACCGGCGTGGTGGTGGACTCTGGTGACGGTGTCACCCACATCTGTCCTGTGTACGAGGGCTTCTCGCTGCCCCATCTGACCCGCCGGCTGGACATCGCCGGACGGGACATCACACGCTACCTCATCAAGGTAACACCCCAACACATGATGGACTGAAACATCACACGCTACCTCATCAAGGTAACACCCCAACACATGACGGACTGAAACAT
This sequence comes from Micromesistius poutassou, assembly GCF_964030765.1. Taxonomy (NCBI): domain Eukaryota; kingdom Metazoa; phylum Chordata; class Actinopteri; order Gadiformes; family Gadidae; genus Micromesistius; species Micromesistius poutassou. The sequence continues at coordinate 20,098,448 of NC_140273.1, forward strand.
CACACGCTACCTCATCAAGGTAACACCCCAACACATGACGGACTGAAACGTCACACGCTACCTCATCAAGGTAACACCACAACACATGATGGACTGAAACAACAGGCCTACCTCATCAAGGTAACACCACAACACATGGTGGACTGAAACGTCACACGCTACCTCATCAAGGTAACACCACAACACATGATGGACTGAAACATCACACACTACCTCATCAAGGTAACACCACAACACATGATGGACTGAAACATCACACGCTACCTCATCAAGGTAACACCCCAACACATGACGGACTGAAACATCACACGCTACCTCATCAAGGTAACACCCCAACACATGACGGACTGAAACGTCACACGCTACCTCATCAAGGTAACACCACAACACATGACGGACTGAAACATCACACGCTACCTCATCAAGGTAACACCCCAACACATGACGGACTGAAACATCACACGCTACCTCATCAAGGTAACACCCCAACACATGACGGACTGAAACGTCACACGCTACCTCATCAAGGTAACACCACAACACATGATGGACTGAAACATCACACGCTACCTCATCAAGGTAACACCCCAACACATGACGGACTGAAACGTCACACGCTACCTCATCAAGGTAACACCACAACACATGATGGACTGAAACAACAGGCCTACCTCATCAAGGTAACACCACAACACATGGTGGACTGAAACGTCACACGCTACCTCATCAAGGTAACACCACAACACATGATGGACTGAAACAACAGGCCTACCTCATCAAGGTAACACCACAACACATGGTGGACTGAAACGTCACACGCTACCTCATCAAGGTAACACCACAACACATGATGGACTGAAACATCACACACTACCTCATCAAGGTAACACCACAACACATGATGGACTGAAACATCACACGCTACCTCATCAAGGTAACACCACAACACATGATGGACTGAAACATCAGGCCTACCTCATCAAGGTAACACCACAACACATGATGGACTGAAACAACAGGCCTACCTCATCAAGGTAACACCACAACACATGATGGACTGAAACATCACACGCTACCTCATCAAGGTAATACCCCAACACATGACGGACTGAAACGTCAGGCAATGCAATGGAGATGTCCAGACAGCGTTGTCCCTTCGGCCAAATGAAGGATGCATCTTTTCTCTGCATCTATATAACTTGAGGGTTCTGTGAAATAATAAATGATTCCTTTTCTATCAACGTACATAAAGCCACTGAGCACAGAAAAGGTGGCGTTTTTAATCCCCTGTTGTCTCCACCACACAGCTATATCAATAATGTTCCTCTTCTAACCCAAACCTTATTCCACCTCTTAATTATATAGTTATATATATATATACAATTGTAAAAAAGAAGCCCGTTTGGGTGGTGTGTTATGATGGGCGGTGCAGGAGGAGATGGGTGGAGTCTGGAGGGGTTAGGGGGCGGTGCCCCGGAGGGAGGGGAGGTGCAGGACAGTGGTCAGTGGTCAGTGAGGTAGGAAGGTGCCAGCTGACACAGAGCTGTTCAGGCCGTCATAAAGCACTGCTGGGGTAGTGAACGGTCGGTCTCCCTGAGTGACGCCGCCCTCCTTCTCTCGTCCAGCTGCTGCTGCTGAGGGGCTACGCCTTCAACCACTCGGCCGACTTTGAGACGGTGAGGATGATGAAGGAGAAGCTGTGCTACGTGGGCTACAACATCGAGCAGGAGCAGAAGCTGGCCCTGGAGACCACCGTGCTGGTGGAGTCCTACACGGTCAGTAACGCACACACACGCGCACACACACACAAAAGAGATCAGTTCGGTTGCGGATGCGTTGAACCCGTCTGGGTGGGCGAGCTGGTTTGGTTTCCTGCTCCTCGTCTCCTCTAGGGGGCAGTGAAGGGCTGTTGCGATGGGCAAAGCTTAGCGCGGCGCGGGTACCACGTGGTGCATAGAGCTGTGTGACCGCTCTTTTTCACACTGCATGTCAACGTGCGTCCAGAGCGAGGGGATCATTCCTGTTACTTGAGGGAGTCTGGGGTTAAGCAGCAGGGACGGTGAGCTGAAAGCTCCCGGTCCAGTGCGGAGGTCAGGGCTGAGCCTCCTGTGGCCTGGTGGCCGCTGCACCACCGCTGGGGGAGGGATCGGGGGCTTCCCCGGGGGGGGGGGGCACCAAACACACCGGCACACACGACGACGGCACGCGCTGTGACATCTGGCACACACGTGCATCCGTCCCCCCATTGCCTCATTTCCTGCGTGCGGGCAAGTGTGGGGCAGACTCCCACGTGGTCTGGGGTTTCCTTTATTCCCCTGGCTGACTCCAGACCAGCCGCCATCAATGGAGCCTTTTATATGTCGTCTCCCCCCCCCCCCCCCCCCCCACCGGCACAGTGCTGGGTCCCACAGTGCTGTCAAAGAGCTACTGTCAGCACTCTGCTTCACCCAGAGCACGCCGGCCTGCGAGGACGCCAGCCCCGCTACGCTAGTCCGCTGTAGAGGCTAGCCCGCTGTAGAGGCTAGCCCGCTGTAGAGGCTAGCACTCTTTAGATGTTGGGCAGCCTAACACAGTGTCGGCTTTAGACACTGAGCCCCTTACGCTGCTAGACAGGTTGAAATGCTAGCCAGGTTAGAATGCGAGCCTGCTTAAGGAGCGTATCTAAAGACGTGAGCCTGCTTAAGAAATGAGACCATCTTAAGACGTGAGCCTGCTTAAGAAAGGAGACCATCTTAAGACGAGTGAGCCTGCTTAAGAAATGAGACCATCTTAAGACGTGAGCCTGCTTAAGAAAGGAGACCATCTTAAGACGAGTGAGCCTGCTTAAGAAAGGAGACCATCTAAAGACGTGAGCCTGCTTAAGAAAGGAGACCATCTAAAGACGTGAGCCTGCTTAAGAAAGGAGACCATCTTAAGACGTGAGCCTGCTTAAGAAAGGAGACCATCTTAAGACGAGCGAGCCTGCTTAGGATGCATGCCTGCAGGGGATCGATCCAAAGAGCACTGCCGTCCAAGACTCTCTGGGAAGAATTACTCATCATGAGTCATCCCAGAAAGTTCCCAGAATGACTCACGATGTAGGTCCCAGCAGTTGGGAACTACGAACCACACACATGAATGGGTTTGTAAACCGCTATGAATACCGTATCTGGTGTTGAGAGGGCAGCCGTTAGCCGGTCCTGGTTCCCAGCTACGCTCTACGAGCGGTGGGGTTCTCGGCCGCGTTGTAACCCAGTGGGGGGGGTTACACTCTGTCTGGGCCCACAGCTCCCGGACGGCCGGCTGATCAAGGTGGGCGGGGAGCGCTTCGAGGCGCCCGAGGCCCTGTTCCAGCCCCACCTCATCAACGTGGAGGGGGTGGGCGTGGCCGAGCTGCTCTTCAACACCATCCAGGCTGCGGACATCGACACCAGGTACGCACAGACCCTAGCACTGTAACAAGGTGTGTGTAGAGTCCACACAGACCACACTGTAACAAGGTGTGTGTAGAGACGCTGCGTGCTGAGCGTGTGTACGTGACGCTGCTGTGCAGGTCGGAGTTCTACAAGCACATCGTGCTCTCCGGGGGCTCCACCATGTACCCCGGCCTGCCGTCCCGCCTGGAGCGAGAGCTCAAGCAGCTGTACCTGGAGCGCGTGCTGAAGGGAGACGTGGACAAGCTGTCGGTGAGGAGGGAGCACGCACACACATGCACATACACGCGCACGCACACACACGCATACACATGCACACACACACACGCATACACATGCACACACACGCGCATACACATGCACACACACGCGCATACACATGCACACACACGCACACACACGCACACACACGCATACACATGCACACACATGCACACACATGCACACGCGCGCACGCACATACACACATGCACACGCGCGCACGCACATACACGCACATACACGCACATGCACACACATGCACACACACGCACACACATGCACACACACGTGCACGCACACGCATGCACACACACGCGCGCGCACACTCACACACATGCACACACATGCACACACATGCACACACACGCGCGCACGCACATACACGCACATGCCCACACAAGCACACACACGCACACACACGTGCACGCACACGCACGCACGCACACACACGCGCACACACACTCACACACACGCACACATGCACGCACATGCACACACACACATGCACACGCACACACACACATGCACACACATGCACACACACGCAACACATGCACACGCACGCACACACAGACGCACACACACAGGTAGTTTAAACAGCCAGCGACCGTGTTGTGTGCTGAAGTGTGTTCTTTCGTGTGTCTCCTCCCCTGTGAGCAGAAGTTCAAGATCCGCATCGAGGACCCGCCGCGCCGCAAGCACATGGTGTTCCTGGGCGGCGCCGTGCTGGCCGACATCATGAAGGACAAGGACAACTTCTGGCTCACGCGCGAGGAGTACCAGGAGAAGGGCATGCGTGTTCTGGAGAAGCTGGGAGTGACCGTCAGATAAAGTCTCCTCCCCCCCCCTCTCCCCCCCCACCCCCTGTCCCAGAGAGATCTCCCCCCGCCCCCCGCCCCCCCCCCTCCCCCTATCTCTGTTTGTCCATACATGCAAACCATCGGCCCACTCCACATCACCTTGATTATGTCATTAATATTCATCCCAGTCCCATCCCATCGCTCACATGGATCTGGTTCCTTCTTTTGTTCTGGATTCGCACACACACACACGCACGCACACAAGCGCACACACACACACACAGACACACACACACATGTACCAATTTGGAAAGGCAAAAAAAAAAAAAAAAAGGGAAAGAAGGAGAGTTTGGGCCAAAGCTGAAGTGTTGAGGAGACCCGGGCTCCTGGCTGGTTACTGACAACACGCCCCCGTACAACAGCGTAGGGAACGTGTCCTTTTGGTTCAGGGGGCTCACGCACCGCGGGAGGGGAGGGGGCTGGAGGGATTGTGTTGCATGGTGTTGTTCTGTTGTTATCCCGACACTCCTCTGGGAATACTCTCCACCTCCTCCCCCCCCCCCACCCCCCCATCGAGCTGTGGAGGGCTGTTGGGAATGTTGTGATGAGGATGAGGATCATCTAACGCACCGTAAGGAATTCCACTCCACACTCGTGTCCCTTTCAGAACAGACGTTCTCCACAGTGAGGAGGCGGAGAACGGTCGTCTGCGTGGAGTTTTTTTTCTTCCTCTAACCGTTATTTATTCAATAATTTGTTTGTGGTGGATATCAAGTAAGTTTTCTTTTCCTTAATTCAAAAAACGGCTGCATGATGCTTCTGGAAGTGGAAGAGGAGGACACACGCCACGGAGCGGTCCGTCGACAGAGACCGACGGCCCGGGGAAGGGCCGACGGCCGTCTTGTTGGAGCCGTCCTCTCTGCTGGCTTCCTGGGTCTCCTCGAGGCCCTGGCTTCCTGGGTCTCCTTGAGGCCCTGGGCCCTCCTCGGTCTCCTTGAGGCCCTGGGGCCTCCTGGGTCTCCTTGAGGCCCTGGGGCCTCCTGGGTCTCCTTGAGGCGCTGGGGCCTCCTCGGTCTCCTTGAGGCGCCGGCCTCCTCGGTCTCCTTGAGGCGCGGGCCTCCTCGGTCTCCTTGAGGCCCTGGGGCCTCCTCGGTCTCCTTGAGGCGCCGGCCTCCTCGGTCTCCTTGAGGCCCTGGGGCCTCCTCGGTCTCCTTGAGGCCCTGGGGCCTCCTCGGTCTCCTTGAGGCCCTGGGGCCTCCTCGGTCTCCTTGAGGCCCTGGGGCCTCCTCGGTCTCCTTGAGGCGCTGGCCTCCTCGGTCTCCTCGAGGCGCCGGCCTCCTCGGTCTCCTTGAGGCGCGGGCCTCCTCGGTCTCCTTGAGGCCCTGGGGCCTCCTCGGTCTCCTTGAGGCGCGGGCCTCCTCGGTCTCCTTGAGGCCCTGGGGCCTCCTCGGTCTCCTTGAGGCGCGGGCCTCCTCGGTCTCCTTGAGGCCCTGGGGCCTCCTCGGTCTCCTTGAGGCCCTGGGGCCTCCTGGGTCTCCTCGAGGCGCGGGCCTCCTCGGTCTCCTTGAGGCGCGGGCCTCCTCGGTCTCCTTGAGGCGCTGGCCTCCTCGGTCTCCTTGAGGCGCGGGCCTCCTCGGTCTCCTTGAGGCGCGGGCCTCCTCGGTCTCCTTGAGGCGCTGGCCTCCTCGGTCTCCTTGAGGCGCGGGCCTCCTCGGTCTCCTTGAGGCGCTGGCCTCCTCGGTCTCGGCTCCACTGGTCGTCCCGAGGGCTACTACAAGCCAGACCCGCTTTTTGAATTTGCAGAGTTACACAGCCAACTCCTGGACATAGCCTTTGGTGTTGTCTTGAATATATTTCCTCCCTTGTGTGCTTTGAGTCCCCAAGAGAGGTGGTCTTTGGGTTGAGTCCCCCCTTCTGTCCAGGAGGTGGTCTTTGGGTTGAGTCCCCCCTTCTGTCCAGGAGGTGGTCTTTGGGTTGAGTCCCCCCTTCTGTGCAGGAGGTGGTCTTTGGGTTGAGTCCCCCTTCTGTCCAGGAGGTGGTCTTTGGGTTGAGTCCTCCCCTGATCCCAGGAGGTGGTCTTTGGGTTGAGTCCCCCTTTCTGTCCAGGAGTTGGTCTTTGGGTTGAGTCCCCCTTCTGTGCAGGAGGTGGTCTTTGGGTTGAGTCTCATGAAGGCCAGAAGGCTCTGGGTCTCCAGGGATGCCAATTTAGTGTTTAGTTTTTTTAAGTGTTGCATTTGAAGGTTTGCTGAACATTTATAATGGTATCGGTTGAGTTTCTTTTAGCTTAGCTAAGGACTAAACCTTGTAATACGGAAACACAACCACCAGTGCATATACTGGAGGGATGGGCTTGAACATGTCTAGGGATGTTATTCCACTCAGGGCAGTCATTTGCCACACTTTAAATTTGAGTGAAGTTTAAATCAGCGTCTGTATTTAATTTTTTCTAATCTTTGTCGTTTTTCTTTTCTTCTCGTCATCACGGATGTGCTTTTGTTCCTGAGAGGAGATTGGTTCGGCCTTCTTTGCAGGCGGGGGTGGGGGGGGGGATGGGGGATGGTCTTATCGGACGTGTTTTCTTTGCATTGCATCCTCTGCTTACTGAGTAAAGGTGAAAGTGTCATATAGTAAATAATTAAAGCGGTACCCTGACCCCTCTGATCCTAAGTGAGTCAGGTCCAGCTCCCCTCCAGGTCATATTAATCTCAGTGGGGGTGGGGGGGGGGGGTGTGTCTGGTCCATCTGTCTGAAGAACCCCTCACCCACACCTCTGGCTTTCTGTCCCATCCGTGTTTGGCTGTTCCTAGGTAAGACTGTTCTGAGGAGGCTGAGGGAAGAGGAGGATTGTAGGGTTGGTAGGTGAGGAGGGGTAGTTTGTAATGAATACATGTGGCATCAGAAAGACCATTTAAAACCTGGTGTTTGCAATATCTGTTTTGATTGCCCATGTATATTGAAGGCACTTGACACACAGACATACACACAAATATATATATATATCTATATATATCTTGACAGCAAGGTCATTCAGTGCCAAGTACAATTATTGTAGTTGGATCTTATTTTTGGTTTGTTTTATGTTTCTTTTTGTTTTTTTCATAGCATAACTGCCTATCGCTGATTTAAATAAAGCAAAGTGATTTATAAATACTTGGTGTCTCTTGTGTGTTTTGGGGTGGGGTCATAAACGCTGCTGATGGAAGGGATTCTACGACTCGCTGAAGAACACGAGAAACCAAACCCAGCTCAAAGTGATGAGTGGATGTTTAACTTACAGTCAGTACAGTCAGGCTAAAACCAGTTGACCTTCAGGGTCTGTTATCCATGATACCAGTGCAGTCAGGCTAAAACCAGTTGACCTTCAGGGTCTGTTATCCATGATGGAAGCAGTTATCAATATCTTAGAACATGCATAGTTTAGCCATTAAGAAGAATGGAGATTTTTCCAGTTAAGAGTTTCCACCATTATAATTTCATTCACAGAAAGTATTGTGTGTACATTCTATATTTTAAATAAGTGGATGAATTATGAATGAGTACAGCTTGAGTTCCTTCAGATTCCCATTGGCTCGAGTCCTGCCATGGGAGACGGCCCACTTCCGGCCGGGCCTGCCGCACTAACCAATCACAGACGCTGTGTGTGTGACAGGTCGACGCGCTGGAACAGATCCCGAGGAGGGGGAGGGGGAGGGGCCGGCCTCATCCAGGAGTGCGGACCATGAGGGGGTATCGCGTTCCCCTTTGTTTCAGATTCTGTCCGTGTAAACAGAGGCAGGCAGACAGGCTGGGGCCTGTTCAGACCCGGCTGGATCACATCCCCTCTGGCCTGTTTAGACCCGGCCCGGGTCACATCCCCTCTGGCCTGTTTAGACCCGGCCCGGGTCACATCCCCTCTGGCCTGTTCAGACCCGGCTGGATCACATCCCCTCTGGCCTGTTTAGACCTGGCCCCGGTCACATCCCCTCTGGCCTGTTTAGACCCGGCCCGGGTCACATCCCCTCTGGCCTGTTTAGACCCGGCCCGGGTCACATCCCCTCTGGCCTGTTTAAACCCGGCCCGGGTCACATCCCCTCTGGCCTGTTTAGACCCGGCCCGGGTCACATCCCCTCTGCAGTGCTGCTGCTGGAGGTTGAGTTTCTACAAAGGAGCCCCCCGTCGGCGCTCCACTGGGGGTCGATGTTTGCAATAGAAGATTCTACTTTTGGGAAAGGGGGTGACGTGGAGACCCAAGGGATGTGGCGCTCAGGGCCCTGCAGCAGGACCGGGTATTCATTAGTGTCCGGGCTCACCGATGGAACACCCAGGCCTGTTTCATGGTCTTCTTCTCACTAACAGAAATAAACATGGATGAGACTTTCAAGGCAATTTGTTTTGTCACTTTCCATTTGAAGTTCAGGTTTTAAAGAAGTCTTTTCTCTCCAAGGATCACATCCCTTCCTCAGAGCACCCCCCACTGAAGCAGACCGTTTTGGACGTCTGTTCTTCACTGTAGGGTCGTTTGAAGTTGGTTGTGTTTCGTGTTAGCAGGGGCCATAACCAGACGATACATTTGAATTTAATCCACTCACTGGGGAAAAGCCTTACATTTCTTGGATAGAAAAGGTGCTGTAGGTAAGATTTAAGAGCCATCATTTGAGTGTAATTTGATAGAAAGGCCAAAGTAGTCGGTCAGCTGTTAATGAGTGAAATGCTCTGTGAGGATATCTTTTCTGCCTCTGTCTGAGACCACATCGATTCAGGTCTCTCCCGGCTCATTTCTGGGCTTACTTACCTTTTTGGTCCAAGAATCCATGTTGCCTGTCAATAAAAGCTGCGTGAACCCTTCTCCTGGTGGAGAGCAGAGGGGTTAGGGTTCTTTATTTCAAAATCTCTCTTCTGCGGTCACTGAATCACGACCATCAGCAACGCATCATGAACGGTAGGCTGAGGCAGCAAATGCACAGCTGGTGCAGTGATGTTTCTTATTAGTGATATTAGTCCCCTGTTGACTACATGCCATGTACATTCACTGTCATATCAGTTACAGTTTAGCCCTTACGTCTTCTTAATGCAACAGAAAGCCACACTTTTGATGATCACTGGTTCCTGTAAAGCTTTGGATGACATTAATGCAGCAAGTCAGCCGTTTGGTCTAGCCTGGAAAGTAAAAAGTACTATTAAAATTACAAAAGCAAATACAAATGTGTAAGTTACCATGATGTGCAGACTCTCTTTCGGGGGGAAATGTGTTTTAATGAACTACTAGCGAAAATATAACCTTTATATATATATATAACCTTTTTTTTTACACTTGGAACCAGAGCATGAAAATGTAGGAAAAACCCAGCAGCAAAAACAACAGCAGTGTGTGTCTGTGGAAGACCTTGTCCATGAGGATCAGTCAACGCCCACGCCAACCTGGGCAAATATTGATATTAATCATCTGCTTAAGGTGCTTTATATTAGTCCCCTGGTTAAAGTGCTTTATATTAGTCCTCTGGTTAAAGGACTTTATATTAGTCATGTGGTTAAAGTACTTTGTATTAGTTATGTGGTTAAAGTACTTTATATTAGTCCTCTGGTTTAAGTACTTTATATTAGTCATGTGATTAAAGTACTTTGTATTAGTTATGTGGTTAAAGTACTTTATATTAGTCCTCTGGTTTAAGTACTTTATATTAGTCATGTGGTTAAAGTACTTTGTATTAGTCCTCTGGTTAAAGTACTTTATATTAGTCCTCTGGTTATTAGTCATCTGGTTAACAGGAACTCCTGCAAGTTATTAACTGTAGATCTCTATATCTACAGTTAATAACCTGTAGATCTATCTGACCCACCAGATACTTGGAAGTAAGTCAAGAATAAGTGAATGATAAAACCAAGAAAATGATATTGAATATATTCAAGAAAATATTTTTGTAGACAAATATTTATAAAGATATTTCTACAATTACAGCTTAACTCATAAATAGATACAAGCATGGCCAAAATGCTGCTGTTCTCTGACACGTGCACACACACAACACACACACACACACACACACACACATGGTCATAAAACAAAAGGCTGGCGCCCTGCTTTCTGCTGACCGCTCGGAGGTGAAGGTCATAACAACTGACCTCAGAGGTGGAGGTCATAACAACCGACCTCAGAGGTGGAGGTCATAACAACCTCAGAGTACGTATGACACAGACGGAGCCTGAACAGAGAACATTGTATATTCAACAGTACGGGTTTGTTCACAACAATCTGCAGCCTGTTCCTGCCGGGCGTGGCTGTTGACGTAGCAGAAGCCCCAGGGTGGAGAAGCCCGTGCCGACGTAGGCTTCACCGTAGCTCCAGAATCACACGGCAGCAAACACAACAGAACCCCGAAGGAATAAATAAAATAAAGAAGAGGCCCCACCCCCCCCCCCCCCCCTTATTGGCACATGTTACTACTTCTGTTTCTACTCATCAAGGTTAAGCAGTGCCTTTGGTAGGTGAGGACACCAGAGTCCTCCAAAACATAGCTCATATAGATCATACACTAAGAAAAATAACAGATTCAAGCTTTTACCAAAAATATAAAGTACCTGTTTTATATACATGTATATACATATGTATATATATGTGGACATATATTTGTGTATACATACATATAACTATATGTATACGTACGCATACTCTCACAAACAATATACTGTATATATATATATGTCATCAATATTTACATCTATATATCATATATCTATGTCAATTTGTAATGATATATTTATATGGAGTTGTTGCATGTCTACCAATACAGCACACTTACGCACACGCACACACACACACACACACACAGACACACACAGACACACAGACAAACGCACACACACACACACACACACACACACACACACAGACACACACACACACACACACACACACAGACAAACATAGACAAACGCACAAGCAAAAAGATGCATGCACACAGATGCGCGCACACACACACACACACACACACACACACACACACACACACAGACCCACACACACACACACATCACGTAGGCACTGTTTCGATCTAACAAACAGCACATCATTTGGCCCACAACAAAACATCCAACACAACACGCACAACACAAGAACACAATGCGAGTGACGTAGCCACTCCCACTCCACAAGACCGCTCTCTGTCCTGCTACGGGGCCCCGCCCTCTGTCTCTGCTACGGGGCCCCCGCCCCTCTGTCCTGCTACGGGGCCCCCGCCCCTCTGTCCTGCTACGGGGCCCCCGCCCCCTTCTGTCTCTGCTACGGGGCCCCTGCCCCCTTCTGTCTCTGCTACGGGGCCCCCCGCCCTTCTGTCTCTGCTACGGGGCCCCCCGCCCATCTGTCCTGCTACGGGGCCCCCCGCCCCTCTGTCTCTGCTACGGGGCCCCCCGCCCTCTGTCCTGCTACGGGGCCCCCGCCCATCAGTCCTGCTACGGGGCCCCGCCCCCTGTCCTGCTACGGGGCCCCCGCCCTTCTGTCTCTGCTACGGGGCCCCCGCCCCCTTCTGTCTCTGCTACGGGGCCCCCCGCCCTCTGTCCTGCTACGGGGCCCCCGCCCCCTTCTGTCTCTGCTACGGGGCCCCGCCCCCTGTCCTGCTACGGGGCCCCCGCCCCCTTCTGTCTCTGCTACGGGGCCCCCGCCCCCTTCTGTCTCTGCTACGGGGCCCCCGCCCCCTTCTGTCTCTGCTACGGGGCCCCCCGCCCTTCTGTCTCTGCTACGGGGCCCCCGCCCCCTCTGTCTCTGCTACCGGCCCCCCCCCCGCCCTGCTGTCTCTGCTACGGGGCCCCCCGCCCCCCTTCTGTCTCTGCTACGGGGCCCCCGCCCCCCTTCTGTCTCTGCTACGGGGCCCCGCCCATGGCTTTGTGCCGGCCGCCGCAGCAGTGGCAGGCCACGCCGCAGCGGTAGCAGGCGCGCAGCGGGGCGTAGCAGCACATGCAGGGCGCCACCAGCGACAGGCCGGCCAGCGCGCTCCAGCGCAGGCAGAAGCGCTCGTCGCCCGCCCAGTCGCAGGAGCAGGGCTCCTCGGCGTAGGGCTCGCCCTCGGGGTCCGACAGGCAGTGGTACAGCAGGCTGTCGGCGCACCACATGAAGCTGACCCGCCGGATGCACGTCCGCACCGGGTCGGGGGCCTCCTGGCAGCGGCCCCGCCCGTTCTCCTCCGCGAGGAACACGTCGCGGCAGTAGACGCAGCGGGGCGCGCGCTTGGGGCCGCCCGGCCCGTCCTCGCCCGCCGCCGCCGCCGCCGCCGCCTCGTCCTTCGGCCCGCCGCGCCACGCCCCGCCCCCCTGGGGCTGGGCGTTGACCACCGCGTCCCGCTGGCCCCGGGGGTCGGCCTTGGGGTCCGGGGCGGGGGCCCGCCGGTCGCCGGTCAGCGGGTAGGGGTAGGGCGCCGCCGTGTAGTCGCGTTTGGACGGGGGGCTCTTGCCGAAGTGCACGTAGGCGTCGCCGGGCTCGGCGGGCGGGGCGGGCTTGCGGCCCCCGGCGCCGGCGGACGCGGCGGCGTGGCGGTAGTCCTCGTAGCCCGTCAGCCACGCCCGCTCGCGGGGGTTGATGCGGACGATCTCCTCCTCGTCGATCTGGAAGCTGACGTGGCGCGGGAACATGGCGGTCGACTGCGGACACACAACAACAACGACAACGACAGGGTTCACACGATGACAACAACAACAACAACAACAACAACAGGGTTCACACGGCGGCTCCACAGACATCTCCAACCCTCTGGGGGCCCTCCACGGCAAAATGGCTGCTAAGACATTCAGAGTCCATTATTTGTGTGTGTGTGTGTGTGTGTGTCTGTGTGTCTTTGTCTGTGTATGTATGTGTGTGTGTCTGTCTGTGTGTCTTTGTCTGTGTGTGTGTGTGTGTGTGTGTGTGTGTGTGTGTGTGTGTGTGTGTGTGTCTGCTATGCCCGCTTGTCATCAGTGCCAGGTACATCCTTGTGGTCTGGTACCTGGTCCAGGAGGTAGTGGTCAGAGGTGGAGGTACCTGGTCTACTGGTCCAGGAGGTAGTGGTCAGAGGTGGAGGTACCTGGTCTACTGGTCCAGGAGGTAGTGGTCTGAGGTACAGGTACCTGGTCTACTGGTCCAGGAGGTAGTGGTCTGAGGTACAGGTACCTGGTCTACTGGTCTAGGAGGTAGTGGTCAGAGGTGGAGGTACCTGGTCTACTGGTCCAGGAGGTAGTGGTCAGAGGTACAGGTACCTGGTCTACTGGTCCAGGAGGTTAGGTCAGAGGTGGAGGTACCTGGTCTACTGGTCCAGGAGGTAGTGGTCAGAGGTACAAGTACCTGGTCTACTGGTCCAGGAGGTAGTGGTCAGAGGTGGAGGTACCTGGTCCAGGAGGTAGTGGTCAGAGGTACAGGTACCTGGTCTACTGGTCCAGGAGGTAGTGGTCAGAGGTACAGGTACCTGGTCTACTGGTCTAGGAGGTAGTGGTCAGAGGTGGAGGTACCTGGTCCAGGAGGTAGTGGTCTGAGGTGGAGGTACCTGGTCTACTGGTCCAGGAGGTTAGGTCAGAGGTGGAGGTACCTGGTCTACTGGTCTAGGAGGTAGTGGTCAGAGGTGGAGGTACCTGGTCCAGGAGGTAGTGGTCAGAGGTGGAGGTACCTGGTCTACTGGTCCAGGAGGTAGTGGTCTGAGGTGGAGGTACCTGGTCTACTGGTCTAGGAGGTAGTGGTCAGAGGTGGAGGTACCTGGTCCAGGAGGTAGTGGTCAGAGGTGGAGGTACCTGGTCCAGGAGGTAGTGGTCAGAGGTGGAGGTACCTGGTCTACTGGTCTAGGAGGTAGTGGTCAGAGGTGGAGGTACCTGGTCCAGGAGGTAGTGGTCAGAGGTGGAGGTACCTGGTCCAGGAGGTAGTGGTCAGAGGTGGAGGTACCTGGTCCAGGAGGTTAGGTCAGAGGTGGGTACCTGGTCTACTGGTCTAGGAGGTAGTGGTCAGAGGTGGGTACCTGGTCCAGGAGGTAGTGGTCAGAGGTGGGTACCTGGTCCAGGAGGTAGTGGTCAGAGGTGGGTACCTGGTCCAGGAGGTAGTGGTCCGAGGGCCTCTGGTCGTACAGGTGTCCAAGCAGGCAGCGGTGGTGGCGGCGCGGCTCGCCGAAGAGCTGCACGGCGCCCCTCTTCAGGGAGCAGCTGGAGGAGGAGCTGTCGGTGGCGTTCTGAGGGACGGAGCGGGCGTCAGTACGGCTGACACCACCACGCTATCACCCAGCCCCCCCCCCCCCCCCCCGCGGTGAGGGGGTTAGCCACGGTGCCCAACAGACCATCAGGTCAGGTATCATGGTAGACTGGTCCACATTACTGCGGCGGGGGATGATGGGTATGATGTGATGGGTATGATGTGATGGGTATGATGTGATGGGTATGATGTGATGGGTACGGAGCTCAAAGGAACAGAGGAGAGGACAGAGCAGCGACGGCTGCGCTGTGTCGATGCATGATGACTCATGTCGGTCTCTCCTCCCTCGCCCGGGGAACCAGGCCAAGTAAGAAGAGCCACGCAACACAAGGCAGTCAGTCGTATGCACACACATGCGCAACAAACAGATGAGCTTACATTTATCTGGACTTGTGTGTTTTGTGAATGTGTGTGTGTGTGTGTGTGTGTGTGTGTGTGCTAAGTATATGGTTTAGTTAAGATTGGGTTTGGGCGAGGATCTGGTTAAGAAAATAATGAATAGTTCTAGGTTGTGTGTTTTGGTTTGAGGTTGAGTTTAGTTGTAGGGTTAGGAGAGAGTGAGTGAGAGGGTGAGAGGTTAGGGTCTGTGTGGGGGGGGGGGGGTGGGTGGTGCAGGAAGAGGAGCAGACTGACCGTGAAGACGTCGTCGTCCCCGAGCTCGGCCTCGTTCTGCAGGGTGGAGGAGGAGGTGGTGGAGCCTGCTGGAGGGAGCGGCCCGGGGGGGGCGTTGGTTCATGAGGTCTGATCAGCCGTTTGATCACGCAGTACAGTGTATACAGTGGGAGAAGGGTTTGACCATCGCCCCGATCAGTCGGACCCTCTATGAGTCATATTGAGACACTTTAACTTGCACTCAGGTCTTCTGGATATTCATCCTTACACTAGGGGTGTAACAAAAACCGATTTGAATCGGAAAATCGATTTTGATTTAAAAGATGCGAATCTTCTGAATCGAACTGAATCTAATCGTTCCATTTTAAAAATGTATCGTTCCTGAATCGTATCGTTACCCCATGTATCGATATACGCATCGAATCGTCTTTTATTGGAGAGATGCACACCGTTATTACACATATTCAAATACTTCTTCTGCATGCCCGGTCTAAGAGACAATAAGAATATATACAATATATATATCTGATATATGTTGCAAAGCTGAGAGGAACAGGCATTTTGTCACGAGGACCACACACACACACACACACACACACACACACACACACACACACACACACACACACACACACACACACACACACACACACACACACACACACACACACACACACACACACACACACACACAGAACACACCTTCTGTCAAGTCCTCGACGGCCTTCCGCACGCCGCGGTCGAAGGCGCGGGCGTCGGCCGGGCTCTGGAAGGTCAGGCCGCACTTCCTGTTGTCCACCCTCCAGTGGTGGAATGTGGGCGTGGCCTTGGTGTAGACCAGCTCCTTCTTCAGGAAGCACTCCAGGATCACCTGGTGACGGAGGCCCAATCAACCGCTGACACGTCATGACAACAGGACATGACGGGGGGGGGGGGGGGGGGGGGGTTAGGGTTAGCGGCCAAAAGGAATGATTGATTTACCACTTCTGGTAAGGATGCCCACTGGACGCCTCCCTTGGGAGGTGTTCCAGGCACGACCAGTGGGGAGGAGACCCCGGGGAAGACCCAGGACTAGGTGGAGAGATTATATCTCAACACTGGCCTGGGAACGCCTCGGGATCCCCCCCGGTCAGAGCTGGTCAATGTGGCCCCCGGGAAAGGGAAGTCTGGGGCCCCCTGCTTGAGCTGCTGCCCCCCGCGACCCGACCCCGGATAAGCGGATGAGGATGAGGATGAGGATGAGGATGATGAGGATGATTTACCACTAAAGCACCTGACATCAAGGACCACACACCACCGGGGTCGTTGGTCGTGTCTCCTGGGATCCAGCGGGCTGTTTTCATACGTCACCCAGAGCTTTTACTCACTCCCGCTCCACATGCATTAGTAAATTGAATAAATTAATCCCATGTATTATAATGCTATGCATAACAGGCTTTGTGACTTATTGAGAAGCCGGCTGTGGCAGTACACTACCGTGACACACTAGGGCCCCTGGGGGTCTCACTGGGAGCGTTCCGTCGTGACAGCGGCTGCAGGATCAGAGAGCGGGTGACTCGGCTGGGAGAGCTAGCCTGGCAACGCTGGCTTTAGCTCAAGCCAGCGGCGCGTTCTACAACGTCCCAAACCCCGAGGAGGAGCAACCCAGAAACCGAGACACGCATCCTGGCTCGGACCATGCAGGCCGAGTTAAGATCCTGGCCGCTTCTTCGACGTGACGAGGTCACGCCCCATGCAGCTGGACGCGAAGCATGGCCACGCCCCCCCCCAGCCCGCAAAGCCAAAGTGCATTCTGGATTTAAGAGGAAGGAGGCAGAAATGTGTGTCCTTGCGCTAAATGATTCCTCTCCATAGGAACATTGCAAACAGTTTGTACGCAGCACTTCTGAGACAGAACCCCTGAGTCGTCGTCGTCATGGAATGAAACTAATGTCTGATACTTATGGTTGAAGCTACAGAGATCTGAAGACACACTCTCTGATTAAGCCCTGTCGTAACGACGGCAGCCGTGCCGCTGCTACGTTTCTGTCAGACGGAGAAGTGGCCACAGAAATCAAGCCACCACAAAGTGAAGCACCATCACATGGTCAGACAGGACCTGGTTAGTACATCCCCAATGGACACATCTTTGTCAAAAGGTTTGAGTCTGGATTATTACTTTAAGGTGATATTTCTGCAACACAATACATGGAAATATTTGACGTGTCCCAAACTGTTATTTCTTCCCATTCTGTTGATGCCTGTTTGTACTTCCCGTTCATACAGCGTGCAACCGTTCACCTTCGGATCCAGGAAGGTAAACTCCTGCAGCATGTGGGCTGTGTTTTGTGCTCCAGCTCGCCGCCACTGTAAACATGAAGGCCTAGACTCTCTGACCGAGAGGTGACCACCGGGTAGGGGTGTAACGATACGCGTATTCGTAGCGGAATTTTTTCGGTATGGGTTTGATGCACGTTTCATTTCGGTACGTACCGAAAAATTTATTTTTTATTTTTATTTTTTATTCAGTTTTTATTGATTATCACACACTCTGTGAGTGTCTCGTCTTGTCCTGATGTTTTGTGTTGAGGACCACAATGGAAATAAGTCCTGGACTTTATTGTGTTTTTATCCTCAATTGTATTTGATGTCTTTCCATTTGTGTAAGGCATTTGTTTGATACAATTTAATAAATCAAATCAAAATCGAATTGTTTAATAAAAAATAAAATAATAAAAACTGCTGTACCGAAAAACATACCGAACCGTGACTTAAAAACCGAGGTACGTACCGCGCCGTGACTTTAGCGTATCGTTACGCCCCTGCCACCGAGTTACAACTACCGCACATGATCAGACCGCCGGTCCTCTGGGGCGACGTTAAGCGTTACGTTAAGACCCGTTAAGAGGGTCCTGGAGCCGTGTTCTCAGGCGGGGACACACACTCCCGGACACGGAGTAGTAGTGGGCTGCGGTCCTCATGCCCACACGTCACCGCGAGGCAGGTGGTCAGAAGCACGGTGAGGTCGCCCACCTGCTGGTCTTTGAGGCGCTCGCCGTGGATGAAGAAGGCCCGCTGCCCCAGGAGCTCGGCGGACAGCACCCTGCACACGCCCACCCGGCTGAGGCACCCGTCCTGGGCCAGCCAGCCCCCGCTGGAGTCGTCCCGGGTCATCACCACCGCCTTCACGCGCACCAGGTAGCTGTCGCTGGGGGACACAGAGGGACAGAGTCAGCGCCCGTCGCTGCACTGCCAGAGCAGTCGGCGATTGATATGAATTGATGTCAATGAATATAAAAACATTTACTGTTTAGAATCTTGTACACGTGCTACTGTTGCAGATGATTCACCACACACCACTACTAACACTATGACACCACTAACACCACTAACACCATGACACCACTAACACCACTACTAACACCACCACTAACACCACCACTAACACCATGACACCACTAACACCACTAACACTATGACACCACTAACACCACCACTAACACCATGACACCACTAACACCACTAACACTATGACACCACTAACACCACCACTAACACCATGACACCACTAACACTATGACACCACTAACACCACCACTAACACCATGACACCACTAACACCACTAACACTATGACACCACTAACACCACCACTAACACCATGACACCACTAACACTATGACACCACTAACACCATGACACCACTAACACTATGACACCACTAACACCATGACACCACTAACACCATGACACCACTAACACCACTACTAACACTATGACACCACTAACACCACTAACACTATGACACCACTAACACCATGACACCACTAACACCACCACTAACACCATGACACCACTAACACTATGACATCACTAACACCACTAACACTATGACACCACTAACACTATGACACCACTAACACCACTAACACTATGACACCACTAACACCATGACACCACTAACGCCACCACTAACACCATGACACCACTAACACTATGACATCACTAACACCATGACACCACTAACACTATGACACCACTAACACCATGACACCACTAACACCATGACACCACTAACACCACCACTAACACTATGACACCACTAACACCACCACTAACACCATGACACCACTAACACCACCACTAACACCATGACACCACTAACACCATGACACCACTAACGCCACCACTAACACCATGACACCACTAACACTATGACACCACTAACACCACCACTAACACCATGACACCACTAACACCACCACTAACACCATGACACCACTAACGCCACCACTAACACCATGACACCACTAACACCACCACTAACACCATGACACCACTAACACCATGACACCACTAACACTATGACACCACTAACACTATGACACCACTAACACCACTAACCACTAACACCACTCACACTATGACACCACTAACCACTAACACTATGACACCACTAACACCACTAACACTATGACACCACTAACACCACTCACACTATGACACCACTAACCACTAACACTATGACACCACTAACACCACTAACACTATGACACCACTAACCACTAACACCACTCACACTATGACACCACTCACACTATGACACCACTAACACCACTCACACTATGACACCACTAACACCACTCACACTATGACACCACTAACCACTAACACTATGACACCACTAACCACTAACACTATGACACCACTAACACCACTCACACGCGTCTGTTAAAACAGCACAACATGTGACCCGGGCTCTGGGCCTTACTGTCTGTTGCAGTGGGACTGCATTTCCTTCTGCCTTCCTGTGGATGCCTGTCTACCTGCTTGCCTGCCTGACCGTCTACCTACCTACCTGCATGACTGCCTGCTTACCTATCTACCTGCATGCCTGCCTGTCTGTCTGCCTAGTGCCTACCTGTCTGTCTGTTTGTCTGTCTGTCTGCCTGTGATCTCCTTCCCCACTGTATGATTCATCACACTAGTCAAACAGATGGTGCGTGTGTGTATGCATGTGTGCGTGTATGTGTGCATGTCCCCCATTGTGCATTAGCCAAAAGCTTGTGAGTGATTGTGCATACATTCACACACATGCTCACACACACATGCTGCAACACACAGCCACACACACACACAAACACACAGGGGTACAATCCTTCTTGGAGTTTTTTTTAATACTTTTTATTTATTTATGATATGATTTTTTTCAATACTTTTTAATACTTTATAAACTAATAGTGGAGTATTTACAGTCTTTATACAAAGAGTAAAATGTGTGTGTGTGTGTGTGTGTGTGTGTGTGTGTGTGTGTGTGTGTGTGTGTGTGTGTGTGTGTGTGTGTGTGTGTGTGCGCTTGCATGGGCATATTGTAGACATATAGGTCCCAACTCTGTCAGGCCCATAAAGGGAAGTGAGCGTTCATGTATTCATCCATCTTTCAATTCAGCACCCACCCTCTGTTATTAACCTCCCAGTCCCTAGTGGGGAGGCTTTCAGAATGACAACAATGCAGAGTTCTGTCCAGTCTGACTGGCTGTGCAACTGTGTGACGCAAAGTAGCATACCTCACTGGCTGGGTGGTGTGAGTGGGAGGGGATGAGGGTGAGTGGGAGGGGTTGAGGGTGAGTGGGAGGGGATGAGGGTGAGCGGGAGGGGTTGAGGGTGAGTGTCCATAGTAAGATTCTTGTAAACAAAGATAGAGGTACAGGCTGGCCAGCATTTTGTATTTGAAGAATATATATAGCTATAGGATGTGATTTTGTTGATAAGATCATTGAAATCAATTGAGATCAGTGGTGACTACTGATATGTGCAGATTATTTTAAACTAAGAGCTAGTTAAAATAAAATAAACACATTGTGTCTTTAACAAAAGCTAATATGTGGATTGTTACATTTCTATTTGCCTGCATGCATGGCAGTCAGTGCAAGCTATTTTGAGAGGTCATATTTGAATCACACAATTATTGAATTATTGGATCAATACAATCAATAGATCAATTAAAGGTAGAGTTTGTTACTGGCAGCCTGGATTATAGGGGATGTAACAGTAACAGTTTCCCCGGACAGGAAATAGAAAACTATCACAGAGAAGGGCATTTCTGTTCAGAGTTTTACCACAAACAAAGGCATAGAGAATACGGTGTCTCATCAAAGCGCTGGTACTGCTGACATATCATCCGGTGATATAGTCACTACTTCACCAGGTGTGCTAACATTAGCCCAAGTCAAACAACTGCATGTTTTCTTTATTGGGTTCTACCTCAGTCCACCGCCGCATGTACTGATAAGAAGCACCAGGCTGTGATAACACTGACCTCCTCACAGCTTAGTCATGCAGGGGAGAGACACACGAAGATACAACAAGCATGAACAGCTCTCACTTACCACCCTCTGCCCACACACACACACACACACACACACGTTGTGCAAGTCCATCCTGTGTGATCGGAGTCTTTGGAAGAAGACTGAAGCCTTTTCTTTTGGCCCCATGATGCACATCAGGTTCTCATTTGGCATCCAACGTGGCACATTTACACATTTACACGGACCATCGAATGGCTTTGTATTCTTAATACCTTTAGTAAAGTAAAGACTAAGTTATTTAAATAGATTTATAGGACACTACACCTCCTCTCGCACAGACACACAGACACACAGACACACAGACACACAGACACACAGACACCGAGGAGGCCTGCTCCAGGGCTTGTGTCTTCACGGTGGTGCTAACAGGAAGCGGCGAGGGGTTTCTGAGGCCAGGATCTGTGGGGAGCAACAGCATATTGCTCTCCTCTCTCTCTCAGTGGAACATGGACCTTCTTTCATTGACACATGTACATTTCCTTTGTTGTCCAAGGATTGTCACTTTAAAACAAACTGTTTCTTTTATGACTAATAGTCATAAAAGAAGTGCTGCTTCAACTGAGAGTGAGGGGATCAGTGTGCAGAGGGGCATCATGAGGGCTGGCCTCATACAGAGGGACATGGGCTCACAGAGGGACATGGGCTCACAGAGGGACATGGGCTCACACAGAGGGACATGGGCTCACACAGAGGGACATGGGCTCACAGAGGGACATGGGCTCACAGAGGGACATGGGCTCACACAGAGGGACATGGGCTCACACAGAGGGACATGGGCTCACACAGAGGGACATGGGCTCACAGAGGGACATGGGCTCACAGAGGGACATGGGCTCACACAGAGGGACATGGGCTCACACAGAGGGACATGGGCTCACAGAGGGACATGGGCTCACAGAGGGACATGGGCTCACACAGAGGGACATGGGCTCACACAGAGGGACATGGGCTCATACCAGAGGGACATGGGCTTGACCTCAACTCAATGTCACGGGGCATCCCCCCAGGGCCGCAGGACGTATCGACAGGACTTTCGAACAAGCGCATCATTTTTTGGGGAGGCCCGTGGTCAATTTGATCAATAAAAAACAATATGGAGTATGCACTATGGAGGTCTATCGTGTGCCATTCAAATCAACATGTGAGCGGCAGAAAATGTACTTCTGTCCACTAGTGCCTAGTAGTTCCCCTCCAGGGCGTAGAGGGGAACAACTGGGGCTACCTCACTCCAGCTAGCCTTCAGAAACACTGGGGCTACCTCACTCCAGCTAGCCTTCAGAAACACTGGGGCTACCTCACTCCAGCTAGCCTCCAGAAACACTGGGGCTACCTCACTCCAGCTAGCCATTTTGAAAGCTAGTAGAAACTTATATTCCCATTTTTTCCCCTCATTTTTGTTCCCTCTTTCCCAAAATGGATTATTTCCACCAAAACGATAAACACAACTATCATATGAATATCTCTTATAGAGCATCAATTAAACACTGGTGTGATCAATTTAAAACACTCCCCATCAAAATACCGTTTGTATATGTTTTGGCTTCATGAGGCCATGTTTATGCATAACATTGTGTAGAAATACAGTTTTTCTCCATTGTATACACACAAAGAATTTAACTATGCACACAATTCTGAAAAGTTGAAGCTCATGTCAACTGTAAACTGTCAATTGTAGATTGACATGAGACATTGTAAACGTTCACAATCATGCTCTTTGCTCTGTGATATTTTGTTTATCATCATTTCTATTAACTTCATACCTTTTTTTATTATTATTGGTGTGCTCCTGAGCGCAACTTTTGAAATATGACGGACGAGGGCACTCTCTGAAAGGAAAGCGCAGATCCTCTCCGCAGCTACAGCTGCGGGGCTGCGGGGTTGCAATATTGTGATACAATACTGTGAATATATCATAGGAATATTGCATTGACAAAATCATATCAGAGTAGGATACAATGCATGTTTGTCTATCCAATGAGCTCCAATGGGCTAAACTCACAGCCCAGCTTCCCAGAGTCATGCGCTGTTGATAGTACTGCAACATTGTTAGAGTTCTGAGAATACACAAATGTTACCTATTTTAGCAAAACTCACAGTAATTGCACTGATAAGTAAAATGAAAAACACTACAGTAAGAAAATGTTTAGACTGTCTTTCGGGGATGTAATGATGAAATCAGTGCACAAGTACAAAAAGGTAACAAAGCAGATATATATTTTTACTGTAATACAGTAAAATGTTCAGCTGAACTGACTGCGACAAAAGCTTTTTTGTAGGCCCACAAAAAATAAAAATAAGAATATAAAATGCGGTGAAACAGATCTACATCTACATGTCAATCCGTCTGCATCCCACCTCCAATCCTGATCAGGCCAGAGGAGCTCATCTACAACACAGTAGAGCTAATCTCAGGCCTCGCTTATGCTCTGTAACATGATTGAAGTTTGGAAAGTTGAGTTTGAACAGGTGAGAAGTGAGTGAGACCAATTGGTAATTGGGTGTGGCGTTTTGAAGGCCATTGTTTTCCAGGTGAACCAAGTGTGCTAAATGATGAGATTTGTGCTTAGAGTTTTGCAAAAATGTGATTTAGAATTTCTATATGAGTGAAAACAATGGGATTGTGCTTAGAGTTTAGCAGTCTGGAGTCTTGTTGTTGATACATGAGCTTCAAGTTTTCACACACAGTCTCTACGGTCTTTGTGTGCTTTTCAATAGTGGTAAAGGTTTCACAAGCAGAGTCTTTTATATCCACGGTAATGACTGACACGGTGTGACTCATGTGTTTACCTGGAGGGGAGTGTACAGAGGTCATAAATCACTTGACAGCAAAGATAACCTGCTTCTTGGGTTCCGTACATGCAGACCGTCAGGCAGACCCGGTCCATGGTTGGCCTGTGGTTGGCCTGTGGTTGCCTGATGTCTTCCTGTCTTGCTCGGTTCTCCCAGTCCAAACCCACTGCATGGCCACCATGTGCTGCTGGTTTACCATTCTTCCAGGGGAATTTGTAAATAATGCATACATGTCCTAGAATAATATATTATTCACCTTGAAGCTCTTTCTTGTGAAATTTTATCACCATTGTGGTAGATATTCAGAAATCAGTGCATGCTTCAGTCATGATGAACCTCAACATAAAAGTACAGACAGGAAACCAAAACTACTTGATCAGGGCTGAGGCTGCTCCCAATAGGATGTTTCTCAAAGAGGCAACCCTTCCCTTTGTGCTCATAGGACGTAGCGGTCCTACATTTAGGCTCTAAAGGAGTGCTTAGGTTGTTGATTCAGAGTGATTATTAGGCTGGGGATGTTGAGGTGTAAATATAGTGTGTAAAGTGCGAATGTGTATTCTCTGGCCGTGTCCATGAGGGCATGTGTCCAGCCTCTCCAAACAGAAGGTCTGGACACAGCTTAGATAACTGCACCAGGAACCACCTACTTATCAGGAAGAGGTCTTGATTGACACGCAAGCAGTACCAATCCCAGACTGTACTTGAGAAACGGTACTTTGTGATAACATACCCTAGTGAAACAAACGTGATTCAAAATGTGCTTTACATATATCATAATAAGAATGAGAACAATCAACATGCTCAAGGCTATGTCTTCATTTCTGAGAGGGAAAAGGCTGACAGCCAATGAGAATCTTTCTTAAAGACGCCACACGCCAAACTCGTCACTCGCTGTGTCGGCGTTCAGGACGAGTCCCGTGCTGATGTGACTCATGGA
The DNA here is from genome assembly GCF_964030765.1 of Micromesistius poutassou. Taxonomy (NCBI): domain Eukaryota; kingdom Metazoa; phylum Chordata; class Actinopteri; order Gadiformes; family Gadidae; genus Micromesistius; species Micromesistius poutassou. Next base: position 20,123,778 of record NC_140273.1, read on the forward strand.
GAGTCTGAGACTCAGGGGAGTGATACGGGGAGTGCCACCAGCAGGAGGAGTGATACGTGGAGAGTCTGAGACTCAGGGGAGTGATACGGGGAGTGCCACCAGCAGGAGGAGTGATACATGGAGAGTCTGAGACTCAGGGGAGTGATACGGGGAGTGCCACCAGCAGGAGGAGTGATACATGGAGAGGCTGAGACTCAGGGGAGTGATACGGGGAGTGCCACCAGCAGGAGGAGTGATACATGGAGAGGCTGAGACTCAGGGGAGTGAGACATGCTACCAGCAGGAGGGGTGAAACATGAAGAGGCTGAGACTCAGGGGAGTGAGACATGCTACCAGCAGGAGGGGTGATCCATGAAGAGTCTGAGAACCAGGGGAGTGAGACATGCTACCAGCAGGAGTCTCTGAGTGGGCCAGCCACAGGACTATAGTCTAGGATTAAAGCATTACTCAATAATCTGTCCATCAGATGTATATCAAATATTATTCAGGCCGCTGGTTAAAAGTGTCACTTTTAATATTATGGTTCATCTGCAACATCCTTTGTCTGAATTGTCTGAAATGTTAATGTCATTGGAATATTTAACTTTTCCCACTATTGGGATAAAACACAAATTGAAAGACAAATTGCCTTTCTGGTGCAAATTGAAGCATTTAAATATATATATATATATATATATATCAGGTTTGGCAGATCACATTGGCATTTGAAATGGGTAGTGAGCAAAAAGATAACACTCGCCATTAGCAACGAAGATAAACTAACTGGAACTATAGTAACTGCAGTACCCGTTAAATGTTTGCAACCAAAGTATCCTAATTATTTCAGATATTTGAAGGTTTGGGGTTGATTATTACCACTTGTTATCACATGTTGTGTCATTACAAATATCAATGTTTAACCCACCCACTTTAAGCATGATGTGCCTTGTGTATTCAAAGTAATGAACATTTGGTCTTATGTTTCTGTTTTTGACAGCCCCCCCCCCCCCCCACCCCCGTCCCGCCCCAATGTGGAAATCGCTGGTTACGCCGCTGCTCTCAGGTCTACTGGTTCAAAGAGGATATACTTTAGAACGGAATTCGGGCGTTGTGCTCTCCCCCTTTTATTTTTCTAATTTCCATGAATGAGAGACACGGTTCAAATAAAAGTGAATACTTAGAAATCATAAATGTCTAGGGCATAACTATAAAGAAATAGGGTTGGAGGCATCAGATACCTTAACTGATTCTGAGCTACTTGTGGCCGTAGGCTAAAAGAAGAACTGCGACCGATCTGAAGGAGAACCCAGGCGGCTCCAGCCCATGCATGGGGGCTGCTTGGAGAACACCCCGCTCTGCTCTATTACCACATGAGAAGAACCCCGTGTGGGCTGGATGTACTTAAGTATCACATCTGCGAATAAACTTAAGAGACTGCAACCACTCCCCCGGACGGACGGGGTCCGGACTAACTATCCCGCACTGGGGACGCGGGGCCCTCCCTCTCCTGGACGGCCGGCGGTCTGACCAGGGGCCCCCGCAGCGGGCCCTTCCCGTTACATGAGGAATGATGAGGGGAGCTGGCCCTAGAACAGCCTGGCTACCCCGGCTGTACCCGGGCTCCCCGGACCGAGGAGGACATGTGAGGGAGGTTCTCGGCCGGCGAAGGGAGGCCAGCGGAGGGTTGGTCCACCACCAGGTACCAGGGGGGAGAAGACGTGTAAAGCTACTCACTCGTCTGGGTGTGTGTCCTCGGTCATCTTCCCGTCTCCCCTACGAGCAGATCCCCGGGCTCATCCATAGTGCCATGTCTTCCTGCCCTTGTCCTTGAGCAGCACAGTAGTCGCACGCCGTGGCAACCCAGTTCCCCCCTGGCCGTAGTGTGTCTGGTTGTGTTGTCGTCCTTATCTCCCCGACGCCTCGCCGCTCCTTCCTCCCCGCGGTGATCGGAGCGGCCGCGGCGGGTTGGTCCCCGTGAAGCGCGTCGGATGCTTTACCCCCCCGGCGGGGGTCTGCGTCGATGGCGGTGATTTGAAACTGTGCGGTGAGGTCGGTGAGGATGGCCCCGTACGAGCCCCATCTCCCGCTACTCCATGTTGGATCTGCAGGCAGAAGCCGACCCTGGAGGTGGAGGGTGGGGGGGCGGGGGGGAGGGGGGGTAGCGGAAGTGATGACGTCAAAGCAAAGGTCTTCAGCACGTATGTGATAGATGCTGTGAGCCAACGCCGATTCAGAGGCGTTTGTAGCCTATGTCTAATACTGTTAATAACGAACTCTAGCAGCCAGCGTGACTATTCCGTACACCGTAGAATAAGACCTCTGATAGGGCCTGGACTGTCGGATCCATGACTGGTTTCTCACATGATATTAGATACAGCTCCGATTTCTATATGTAGCCTAGACTATATTATCTGCATTGTATTATATTATATTATGGTAGGCCTATATTATATTATATTATATATTTTACATTAAACTTAGACCATATGACGATACAATTGGTATATTTAGACAGGTTAAATGAGATAGAACAGATCTAATCTAAAGGAACAGCCCCGTCCAGATGCAGGGATCATCACTGTACCAGGGCGACATCTAGCGGTCTGTCTCTGCTGCCACAGCTTTTGTATACTGCAGTAGAACACGCGTATTGGTCTTCGGATAATTATTTATCTTTTGAATTAACTGTGGTATGCCGTTGTGCTATCCAATGATCACTGACTGATCATTTTAGACTACATTTTCAACAGATTTACAAAAATGAGCCTCTATTTATCAATGATATTCAACACGTACACTTTACCAACGCTAGATGGCGCCAGATACTAACCTCATCGCCATAGCGTCAACAGACGGTTTTCTCCAAAGAAATAAACAAACGTCCACAATCCAAGACCATCACAACCAGACGTTTAACAAATTACTTTTGGTGGTTGTGGTGTGTGTGTGTGTGTGTGTGTGTGTGTGTGTGTGTGTGTGTGTATGCGTGTTTCTGTGTGTGTGCGTATGTGTAATATATGAATGTGTTTGTGTGGTTGTGTGTGTGTGTGTGTGTGTGTGTGTGTGTGTGTGTGTGTGTGTGTGTGTGTGTGTGTGTGTGTGTGTGTGTGTGTGTGTGTGTGTGTGTGTGTGTGTGTGTGTGTGTGCGTGCGTGCGCGTGTCAGTATGTGCGTGTGTCTTTGTGTCTATGTTTTCATTTACATTTAGAGCATTTGCCAGACATTTTTATCCAAAGCGACTTACAATAAGTAAGTTTGTCAGAAGAAAGAGAAACAACAGTATATCTCTGTCGGTACAGTATGGAGGTTCATAGAACCAAGTGCCAAGCACTAACAATAACCCATTACCCGAATACAACAAAGATAGCTAGGATAAGATGCTATACAAGTGCTATGTTTAATTGCCAGGACGTACAAATAAGAGTGTGTTTTATAATTGTCGCTATAAATAATTTGTTGAATAATCAAATGGTTTGAAAATGCAATCTTTTACTGGTGCTCCTTCTCATTGTTGTTATATATATATATATATATATGTATTTCCTGTTAATATTGTACTATCGATTATATCCAACTATCGATGTACTACCCCCACAACATCGTATGTGATCAATAAGACGTGAATCTAATGTTCAGTGGGCGCCATTAGTATAAAATGGGCCGAATACGATCCAATAAGATCAAATAGGAGGAGAGAAGATAGAAGATAGATGATAGATGATAGAAGATAGAAGATAGATGATAGATGATAGAAGATTGATGATAGGTGATAGATAATTGATGATAGGTGATAGGTGATAGATGATAGGTGATATGTGATATGTGATAGATTATAGATGATGATAGATAAGTGATAGATGATAGATGATAGGTGATAGGTCATAGGTGATAGATGATAGGTGATAGATGATGATAGATAGGCGATAGATGATAGATGATAAATTATAGTTGATGATATATAAAATATGGTGGATGATATAGGTGATAGATGATAGATGATAGATGATTGATGAATGATGAATGATGATAGATGATAGATAATAGGGGATAAATGATAGATGATAGATGATAAATAGATGATAGATAATACCACATGAACCCCGCACCGGTCCCGTCCCGCCTCAGTGGACCGAGCCGCCCTAGACCCGCTCTCTCCCGGAGCGGTCCGCCAGGACCCGGCCTGCTTCTTCCGGTCCACTGGGCTCATGTTCAGGGGCCAGGGGCCCAGGGGCCAGGGCCCAGGGGCCAACCGCGGCAGACAGCCGACCGCCCAGAGGCTCGTGCGCCTCGTGAACCCGCTCGGGAGGATCCCCGACGCGGCTCCTTTAAGAGGAACTAAGTCAGGAAATATCTCTCCTCCTCTCAGATCTCACTCGCGGGGTCTCGCATCAAAGCAGGTCTGTGGTGAGTTGGGTGATCGACGGGGACGATGGGGACCTGGTTTTCAACGCTTGGCGCGCATATCTAAGGGCTTTGCAAGTGCGGCGCGCGCAGGGGGAATCCTCCTTAATGAAGTCCCGCGTGACGCGCTGCGTGTTGATTGACGAGCGGAGCGGCGGACCGGGGGCCACACACATCTCTCCGGGGGTCTGGAGGGGCACGCTGTGGACGGACTGAACTGTCGCCCGCGGTCGCTTTGTGCCGGAGCAGGCGAGGAGCCATCGCTGTTTACCGCTCGGCTGTCTTGGAGGCTCGGCTGTCCCCGGGTCGGACTTATGCTCTACGGCGGGGAGCTTGTGGATCTCCTCACACGCATCGGATCGCTCCTCTGACGTCCGGACTTGGATGTTCCTCTGAGCTCCAGTCCGGCCTTTAGGTGCTATCGGAGTCGGAGGGTATCGGCGCAGTGACGGCCGATGGCGCAACGGGTGCGTAGACTGAGCAACTTTACCGAGGCTTTACCGGAGGATCACACGGGCGGTGGTCGGACCGAGATAGGGAACCTATAGGAGTCTTTAAGGATGTACTAAACGTGTAGGAGTCTTTAAGGATGTACTAAACGTGTCTTTAAGGATGAACTAAACGTGTAGGAGTCTTTAAGGATGTACTAAACGTGTCTTTAAGGATGAACTAAACGTGTAGGAGTCTTTAAGGATGTACTAAACGTGTCTTTAAGGATGAACTAAACGTGTAGGAGTCTTTAACGTATTGTAGGAGTCTTTAACGTACAGGAGTCTTTAAGGATGCACTAGGAGTCTTTAACGTGTTGTGGGAGTTTTGGAGTCTTTAACGTGTAGGAGTCTGTAAGGGTGTCAGCGGCTGCCTGCTCCTCTTCATTCAGGAGGCAGAAGTTCCTCGGCTCCTTGTGGGCTGCTGACTTTGTTAAGCAGTCAGTCAACACATGTTGAACCTCACAGCAAACTCAGAGGTTTGAAACATGACTATTATGAACACATGAATACCTTTAACATCAGAGTGGTTTTAAACATCACTATTGGATATTATAATCATAGGCAAAAAAGTAACAAATAACGAAGAAGTATTTCGTAAAGGAAACCGGTTTAGGCGGACCTATTTGTATTGAGTAAAAGGGAGAGAAATATAAATTATTAAATATAATAGAAAGGCAATTGACAAAACTGTTATTGTCGTTAACAGTTAACAATTGTCGTTATGTGATCATATTTATGCTCTATATTATGTAATAATGTATTTAAACTACCACACAGTGGGTATGATTAGGGTATTAAAAACAACAACAGAAGCCCAAATCTCCATTTCAGTAATTAGACATAATATCGAAGTTATTATAGGTCTATGATGATACTTACAATTAGTTTCCCTATTATTAGTTAAACTATTTAAACTAAACGTCTCCAAATGAAAGATACAGGAGGCCTGAAACACCAAATAGGCCTACTCTTACAGGCATTTTAACAAGGGGAAATATAGCCTAAGAAATAGGATTTTACTGCAGAGAGCTTCTTCCAAATGATCTCCTTTTACTGTCGTCCTACACCGCTTCGTAAACGCTTCGTCTCTGCGTTGTTGTATCGAGTAGAACTCGATCTGGGTCACGAAGAGTTCTGCGTGGATCCTCTTGAATCAGAGCCTTCTCGAAAATAGGAAGTTTAATTGAAATGAAGGAAGGCTTATGTATTATTATTATTAGGCTATTATTATTATTATTATTATTATTGTTGTTATTATTATTATTATTATTATCATCATCATTTGGTAGTGTTTCACTGGGGGCTCCTCGCGTGCATAGCGGCTCGGCTTCACCCCCCCCCCCCCCCCCTCGTGTTGATAAAGTGTGCAGAGGTCAGCTCGTGCACCGGGACGCGGTCCCAGCCTTACCGGTGCGTTGGTTGTGTGTCCCAGTACGAAGAGCTGCCCCACTACGGGATGGACGGAATCCCCTCCGCCATGTACGGGGACCCGCACGCAGCCCGGGCCCTGCAGCAGGCCGTGCACCTGGGCCACGGGCCCCAGTACCACCAGTACTCCGTCCCGCCCGGCGCGGGCTCCGGCGTCAGCGACGCAGTAAACAGAGACAAAGACGCCATTTACGGGTACGTTGACTTTATTGCTGGCATAAAATGTGACGCCATTAGGAGCATTAACGAGCACTAATGACGTGGTGCAGGGCCATTTCAACACCGCGAAGAATAACGTATCTCTGGAGCCTTTTATTCATTTAGGCTAGTATTATTAGTAGCCTAGTATGATTATCATGTGTGTCATTTATTATTATCATTATTATTATTAGTAGGCCTAGTAGTATTATCATTATTATAATTTGTATAATTTCTTCTTCTTCTTATCATTATTATGATCATTGTTATGCTGATCGCCCGGCTGTGATTATAGTCTGTTCGTTTTATTGTTATTGACATGGCTGTTATCCTTTTCATTAGTTCTCTGAGACCTCAGAGTTTCAGTGTTTGGTAACTTCTGAACTCCAGGCGGTAGGCCTATCGCAACCCGCAGAAACTGGTTAACAAGTGGTTGAAAACGCTTAGATATGTTGTATATATTTATATATAGGTATATAAATAAATAAACATATATTTATATATAAATAAATAAATAAATAAATAAATATTTTTTTTATATATATAAACATACATATATAAAAAAAATACCTACATATATAGGCCTAATGTATATATATATATATATAGATATATATATAAATAAATAAATATATATATATGTAGGCCTATCTGTATTGTTTTTATTCTTTCATTCTTCGTTTTCATGTTTTCTTACACGCTTTACTGACCTATATGTTCTTTACTTATATCTGATTATTGATAAATCATGATTATTTCATGATTTATTTTAGATGTCAGGATCTGAGTTACAAATCACAGGCCTACAATTATAGGTTTGTTTTGTAACTAAACGTAACTGCCGTTGCGTTTATTTTGGTTTTACAATTATTCTCATGTAAAAAAAAGTCTGGATTGTACCACCATGCACTGTTTAAACGGAGAAAACTCTTACAATTGTTCCGTGAAATTGTTAGAAATCGTGTAGTGAGCTGCTCTGGGCGGTTTGAATCTGTTTATCCACACAGTCCTCGCGTGTCAGCGTGTGAACTTAACTACCGTTCATTACGGCCGTGCAGCCGGCGGTTCTGCACGCTGCTGCTGGCCTACTTGTTGCCCACCGAGGGCATTCTTCACCCACCGCTCCTCCAGCGTGGACACGTTAATAACTAACACGGGGACACACACGGACCGCGTCTCCTCCCGCAGGCACCCCCTGTTCCCGCTACTCGCGCTGATCTTCGAGAAATGCGAGCTGGCGACCTGCACGCCGAGGGAGAGCGGCGCGGCCGGCGGGGACGTCTGCTCCTCCGGCTCCTTCAACGAGGACATCGCGGTGTTTTCCAAACAGGTGGGAGGCCTACCGCCACACACACAGGGCGCAAACAGTAATAATATAGCTGCAAAATAAAGGCAAAAAAAACGGTCGTCTCGTCCCAGATAACACCTTCAAACTATTTTTAGGACTTTATATTAGGCTACAGCAACGCACAGTTTCATGAAAGATTTTTATATTTTTTCTTTTCTACATATTCTATTACCTACATTATAGTAGTAGGCCTATCCGGTGTGTGTGTGTCTATTACAGTCCTACATAGTCTATTATAGTGTCCGATGTGTGTGTGTGTGTGTGTGTGTGTGTGTGTGTGTGTGTGTGTGTGTCTATTATAGACCGACATAGTCTATTAAAGGCCTACATTAATTGTTGTAATTGTTGTATTTCATTTGAACAGATTCGATCAGAGAAGCCATTGTTTTCTTCTAATCCAGAGTTGGACAATTTGGTGGGTCTCTCGCTCTCTCTCTCTCTCTCTCTCTCTCTCACACACACACACACACACACACACACACACACACACACACACACACACACACACACACACACACACACACACACACACACACACACACACACACACACACACACACACACAGGACACCCACTTGGTGGAGATTCTCTCTCTCTAATGCGCCGCTGTCTTTTCATCAGATGATTCAGGCGATCCAGGTCTTGCGGTTCCACCTCCTGGAGCTGGAGAAGGTAGGATACGTTTCCCTGCCTCATGTTTCATCTGAAGCCCGATCGGCCGGGCGCGCTATCCTCCTGCCGAAGCTTTGGTTTCACCGAGGACCTAAACGTTGCGGTGAATTGAGCTGACCATGGTTTTGCGCCGTGGTAGCCTGATCCACATGCATATGGATCATATGAAGTTAATTTAGCGGTTTACTGCTTAAGATTGGAAGCCTTTAGCGACCAGTGAATTAGTCATTCTTTATGTCCACAATCCGCTGTTTAACGGACGACATTACGATACCCGCTACGACCATCACCCCCACCACACACACACACACACACACACACACACACACACACACACACACACACACACACACACGCACACACACACGTTATATTCTGTCTGTTCTGTCACTGTTGCTCTGCAGGTCCACGAACTCTGTGACAACTTCTGTCACCGCTACATCAGCTGCCTGAAGGGCAAGATGCCCATCGACCTGGTGATCGACGACCGGGACGGGAACAGGTCGGACAGCGAGGACTTCACCCGGTCCTCTGGAGCCCTGGACCAGGTAGGCGGGGGGGGGGGGGGGGGGGGGGGGGGGGCTGAGGTCATGGGTCACACTCCACGACCCAGGGCGCTTCCAAAAACAACTTCCTCAAGAAATAAATCCACACTTGACGTACGTGTTATATATTGTGGCGAGCAGCACGGGAAGGACGACGAGACGGGAGCCCCGGTTAAGCGGTTATACAACTCTCGCGTCCCTTACACCGCACGGCCGCGAGAGTTGCCTTTATTACGCTCACACATTACGCACAAAAACACACTCAACCTGACCAAATAACATAAACGTCACCTCACTGACGGCGTAAAACATTCTCTCACTCCACAGCAAGGTGGTGTTGATCAGGTCCCGCATATTGTCAGTGCCGCAAAGGTACCTAGAAGGAGCCACAGGTCCACCTAGTATAGTCTGAACCTCCCCCCCCAGGATCCCTTGCGCCACACGGAACACGCGACCATGCCAATGGTCGCTACAATATGAAACATCACGTCTGACCTGAAGGGGATGCTAGCATTAGCGTTAGCCTCGCAGCCCCGCTCGTTAGCAGAGGGCCGCGCAGAGAGCCGGGCTGAGGATGAAGAGGCTTAGTGTCAAGTGGCCCTAAACGGTGCAGAGTAGGTTTTCGGTTTCAAGTAGGCCTGCTCATTTTGTGGCTTGTCAAAAGGTTTGATGAGTTGAACTTTTTCCCTCTTTCAAAGAGCTGTGACGTGGAGGCTCCTCACGTCACAGGAGGATTAACACGTCTCCGCAGGGCCGGCCCGGGGCCCCCAGGGGCCCCTGAACGGAACCCCGCACCTCCATTTAATCTGATGAAACGCACAACGAATGTGTCTTTAAGCACCCTGGTGCAGTCAGGCCTGGAATAAAACCAACGCTTTCTGACCGTGGATCACTATTCATTAATAACAGCACGTCTTGAGTTTAGCAGAGATACATCTGCCCAATTTACATTTGCTGTACACTCAGTGAGGCCTACCTGACTTATTAGGGCCATTTGTGGATCGATCCATTGTTCATTTATTGTAGGCCTATCCTGCTATGTTTGTTCTGTAGGGCTTGTAGCTAATTCAGCTTTGGATGTGTGTAAAACACGAAGAGTAATGCTGGTGTTGATGTAAAGGAGCCTCTAGCGGGGGTAACGGGACACTGTGGGGGTCCTTAGCCCCTGAGCCCCCCCCAGCAGCCCCTGAGCCCCCCCAGCAGCCCCTGAGCCCCCACCAGCAGCCCCTAAGCCCCCCCAGCAGCCCGTACTTCAGCAGCTGAACCCCGCGTCGCTTCCACACTTCATTCCTGCCTCAAGTGGAGGCGGTGTTTAGGGGATAGAACCGGGGTCTGCCTCTTTTAGAAACTCTAAAACCACTCTATAATATTAATACTCCGTTAATATTAATACGCTATGAATACCCCGGTCCCCTCTCTCTCCCGAGGGCTTAATAAATCTTCGCGAGGCTCAGTGCTCTGGTTCTGCGCTCAGCGCGTCGCGGCCACGCCGTCTTCTCCATTACGCGCGCGTTGCGCCGTTTGTCGCGTTGCGCCGTTCGTCGCGTTGCGCACGACCTTTTCGTTCTGGGTTCGCGTCTCACTGAGGAGGATCTGGAGCTCGTATCACAAATCAGCAGTCACAGTTCACATGGCATTACGTGACGTTATACATCTACATGTGTCAAGTTTAGATGTTAGGAATCCGTTTGTAAAGGATTTGTACTGATATAGGCTACTGCATTGATATACTTATTTCCAGAAGTTAGACAATATTAGCATTTTTTTTACACTTCTGGCTTAATTTAAAATGTATTTTATGTGTGTGGGTGTGTGATTGTGCGTGATATGGATGTCTTGGCCCTTATGAAGTAGTAGACTGTTTAGTAAGGGCTATATTACCTCAGATAGTCATTTCACCAGCACATATAAAGTTATAATGTTTGAGCACAGCAAATGTTTAATAACAACTTAATAACATTACTTCAATAACATCTGAAGCAGGGCGATTGTAGTATTTGACCTTTAGGGTGGCTTTGCTCAGAGTTTAGTCTGCAATCTGCAATGGTTTATTATATAAGCTTTACGATGAGAGTTAAGAGCTACATCGATGGGTTGTGTCATTTGATGTTGCATTGCCTCTGACTAATCTTCATGCTCTCTCTCTCTCTCTCTCTCTCTCTCTCTCTCTCTCTCTCGTTCATTCCTCCCCCAGATGTCTTGGAGCCGGGACCACGACGACACAGCCTCCGTCCGCTCAGCCGGCACCCCGGGGCCCTCCAGCGGGGGCCCCACCTCTCACAGCGGGGACAACAGCAGTGAGCAAGGTGAGCTTCCCTTCACCGCAGGGGGGCCCCCGGCCCCCCCCCCCCCCCCCGCCGCGCACCGTCCACACCGGGGGTCGTCGAGGGTTCAACTCCGTGGGCTCAGTCGGGCCCATAGCTCGCTGTTATTATTGATGGTCATCACACCCAGGAGAAGGTTGGCGCCTCTCCATGCATATCGGGGTGTTTATGGATCATTTTTATGGATTATGGATAATGAGAATGTTCCCAAACATATTCCCATCATCGGTGTCAACCAGCTCACTGGCGGTTGGATGTTGGACTGGAGTTGTGCGCTGCGTTAATGCGTGGCGGAGACAGCGATCTGTCCCCCGGTCTGTTGTGGAGAGAAAAAGGAGGTCCGGGGTGGATCAAGTGGCTGGTCGGCGCGCCGCAGCCAGATAGTTCCTCTCCGATGTCTACGGCCTATGGAGAGAGGAAATGTAGCGTGCGACGCGCGCCCGGGAGCCAAGAGAAACACTCCGTGGGCCGTTTGTGTTCCTCTCACGGACGGCGAAGCCAGGGACAGATGGACCGGTTCGCGGTGCGTGTTTGGACCTTTCAAACAGAATGGATGCGTGTGAAATTGCACAGCCCTCGTCTCCTTGGTTTCCCTCCTCTGGTTTTTCCAGTCACGGGACGATGTTAAAAAAGAGACACACGGTCTGGGCCCAAGCTGCCCTGATGCAACTCAGACAAGGCCTCAAGGAATTCAACTTTGGGCTTTTTTGCTAACTTTTGGAACATTAGAAGATGGTGCAGACCTCGTCCAGGAACATCTCCCACCGGGCCGGTTTGCACACGTGGGTGTGTTGTTGTTCTTATTTCTCTGGAGGCTTGTGATTGGTGGTTGGGACGGGGGTCTTCGGCAGGCTGTCTGCCGTGCGCTCCTCTTATGGAGACCAGGAAGGGTCCAGCGGGCCGTCCGCAGCGCCTTAGCCCCCGCATCGGGGTCTGACTGGGCTGTGGTTGAACTCAGACGACAACGTGTTCATTTATGGGTGGGGAAGTTTTAGATGTACGTTATTATTTCCTAATCCAGTTGACTGGTCAAGTCTATTTACAATGTGCACTGTAATTAGCACACACACACACACACACACACACACACACACACACACACACACACACACACACACACACACACACACACACACACACACACACACACACTCTACATGGTGTTTCCCACCAGCCCATGTCTCAATCGCTGTGGATGAAGTCTGATAAGCTGAGTCATACCCGCTCAGCGCTGAGCTCTGGGCTCTCCGGGGTTCCTCCGCTGCCCGGCCTACCCGCCGTGGAGTCACTGCAGCGCCGTGACCAAAGCTCTGTCTCCGCCAAGAGACGGTGCGCAGCCATCTGGCCCCCCCCCCCCCCACCCCCCCCCTCGGCCCCGCCCTGCCAGCAGGGGGGGGGGCAACATGGTCTCTCTCTGGCCTCTCTCCCCTTCCCATGTAGGCTGTCTGTAATATCTGTCACCGCAAGGCACTTTGCACCCACCATGACCCCCCCCCCCCCCACACACACACACACACACACACACACGCACACGCACACGCACACACACACACACACACACACACACTCACCCTCTCCCCTGGTCCTCGGGGGCCGGTGGGGCTGGGCTGTCACAAGCCATTAGCGGAGCCAAAATCCCCTCGCTAGCACCAGCCTTTTCACGCACACAGGGAGCGAGACGCCGACGAGTGTGTGTGTGTGCGCGTGGGGTTGTGTGTGTGTGTGTGTGTGTGTGTGCGTGAGTGCGAGTGGGATGGAGAGAAATGTGTGAGGATTGAGCAGCAGAGAGCAGACAGAAAGTACGGAGGAAGGGACAACACAATAAAGAAGAGGAGATGAACGAGAACAGGACAAACCAGAGAGAAAGGAAGAGAGGAAGAAAAGGGAGGCAGGGGGGAGGTAGGGGGGGTGGTTGGGGGGATAGGGGGAGGCAGGGGGGAGGTAGGGGGGGAGGTAGGGGGTGGATAAGCCTGGGGAGCCGTGGATTGGGTCTAATAAGGCTGAGAGCTTGTTTATGGAGTCAAGCATCATTTTTATGATTATTTCCACCTCTTCGGGCTCTGCCATGCAGGGACCCCTCCCCCCCCCCCCCCCCTCCCCTCCCCCCTCCCCCCCCTCTCCCCTCCCTACACACACACACACACACACACACAGACACACAGACACACACACACACACACACACACACACACA